>NW_022111369.1:43255323-43268138 GCF_000313985.2 Echinops telfairi
GGAAGGTGAGCATCACAGAAGGACGGAAAAAATCCCATTTTTAATTGTGACTCATAGCATATATGTTTGTGTGTATATATATGAATTTATACACAGATATATAACCCCACACATATCTATATCTATCTGTATGTCTAGCTATACCTATACCTACACCTATAAGATACCTATATCTTTACCTATCTATCCACTTATGCTTCAGAAAAGTTTATAGGAAATTCCATTATCTTTTCATCCAACTTTTCTATGAGCTCTTTGAAGCCCTCTTCATCTATGGTATTAAGCTTAGAACCTGTGTTTCTAAAACTCGAAATAACTGCTCTTTTTTGTTTCCCTTCAAAAGTATGTGCTATTTCAGGGTTCTTCTTACATAAATAATATTAATTATAAGCTATTTCTTATCAAGGAGTCCCTGGGTGATGCAAATGATTAAGTGCTTGATTACTCACTGAAACTACTAGACTAAGTACTTGACCACTAGCTTTACTGATTAAGTACTTGGCCATTAGTTTGACTGCTAGTGGCCATTCAAACTCACCCAGAAGCACCTCAGGAGACAGGCTTGGTGGCCTGCCCAGAAGGTCACCCTATGGAGCACAGTTCTCTTCTAACATACATGGGGTCACAGAATCAATTCTGTGACCATAGAACAGTTCTGTGATCCATAGCAACTCACAACAGCAATAAAAACTATTTATCCATGCTACAAAAGTAAACAATTGCACACCCCATCTCATTTTGTTCTCAACCTTGAGAGGCAGGAATAAGTATGCCCCTCTTACAGATGATGAAGAACTAGGGAATGAGTATGCCCATGTTACAGATGAGGAAGTAGAGCTTCAGAGAGGTTCAAATAAGTGATCTTCATTCCCACCATCAGTAAGGGTCAGAGAGTAGTGGCGGCCAAATTTAATCTCAGTCTGGAGCCCTTCCTTGGTCTCCACCACTATCCTGACTTCTCATTCACCTGTTGTCCCCTCTCCTGCCTCTCCCGCCCCTCTCGCTTTCCTGAAGGGATCTTCCCCTCCAGGCCCTGGAAATGTCTGCCTTGGAAGCCACAAAGCACATAAAGCAATCTGGTTGGATACTCTCTGAAGTCGTGGGAGAAGTCATCAGTGCAGGGTGGGGGATGAGGAGTGGGAAGGGGCCTCTGGTCAGCTGGTGGGAGGAAAACATGTTGGACAGTGTTTCTGTTTTTCATCATCTTTCCCCAGAAAAGGGTTGACAGATCCAGGGAGTGAGCGGTTCCTAACTCTGCTCTTTAGCTTCCCAGTCTCTTTTGACCTTGATGTTTTCCACCTGGAATCCTGTCTGGCTTGATACTGGCAGGAGGTGGGAGGGAGAGGAGGCCTGCCCGGAAAAGGCAGGGAGTGGGGAGAGGAGAAGGATTCAAACAAGCAAAGCAGCTGGAACTCATCTCCTGGGGACCTGCCAAAAGGAGCCGCAGGTCCTGGGAATCTGCCTGCCTTCTGTGTATAAGCCCCCTCTCCCACCAGCAAGCCCGGCAGAGGCCCCCTGTAGATGAAGACCCCCACCAGGAGATGAACTGTGCTTCCAATCTGCAAGGAGCCAGTTGCCAAAATTTAGAGATGTCCTTCCAAGTGTTGACATTGCAAATCCAGAAGAAGAAGAAAATCCCCAGGTGTGCATGACTGCAACCTGCAGGGGCCACCTGGAGAGCAGGGGATGGAGATTGGTGCCTACTTAATGAGAGATGACTAATCAAAGGGCTGGGCTGAAGGACAGAAGGGGCATTACAATACTTTCATATGTGTGCAAGGTTCTGGTCTCCAGAGGCAGCTCAGCAGGGGTTAGGAGCCCATGTGCAGGAAAAGGAACCAGGAAGTGAGTTTGAATGAATGCAGGGGAGGGTGAGAGAATCCTTTAGAAAGGGTCTTAAAGGCATCCCAGCCTTGTGTTAAATTTAGAGAGAATTAGGTCATTCTGGAATCTGCCCTGAGCTGGGTGTGAGGTCAGGAGAAACTATTTTAGAAAATAGATCATAGCATGTCACTGCGCTGCTTACAATTGTTGGAAGCTTCCGAAAGAATAAGAGAAAAAACATCTTGAGCCCTCTGCTGCAGCCCGCGGGCCCTTCTGTTACACTTGCTGATGATGCTCCGTCGACTACTGCCAAGCTCAGTCAATATGGCAGAGCTACACCAGTTCAAGCTCGCTGCCACTGAGTGGATTCCTACTCAGGGCGACCCGACAGGGCAGAGTAGAACTGTAACTCTTCATGGGAGTGGAAAGCCTCATGGAGCAACTGGTGGTTTTGAACTGATGAGCCTGAGGTTAGCAGCCCAACATACAACCCACTATGCCACCAGGGCTCCTTTCGAGTTATGGAAAGGTGTGACTATCAGGAATTGGAGCCATTGATCTAATAATCTGCTACCTCCTTCCTCAAGACACATTATTTCCCTCTGTTGGAAAATTCTTGTAGGATACCAATTTCATTAGACTGGGACACTGGACTGTCACATGCCAAACGAATGATTGTAATACATACCCAAATCTATGATATCTAAAATATGACTGGTGATGTGGCACCTTGTACAGTGTACGACTTGCACAACATACTTAATGGCCCGATTTAGTCTTTTCAGCCCACCTTAATTGTGTTTTGAGGGTTAGGTTTCAAGCTTTATGTATCTTCCATGCACCACACTCCACCTAATGTCTGGCATTTTGTAAGTGCTTGCTTCCTGTCTCTTGCTTCCTATCTCCATCCTGAGTGAGCCTGGCGGTGTAGTGGGTTACATAATGGGTTGTCAACCACAAGGTCAACAGTTCAACTCCTCCACCGGCCAGGATGAGTCTGTCTGCTCCTGTAAATATTCACTGCTCTAGCAACTTCAAGGCACAGTTCTGTGAATCAGAATGGATCCCATGGCAGTGCGGTTGGTTGGTTTGGGGTTTTGTCTCGTTCACAAATTCCAGTTGCCCACTTAGATCTAATGGCATCCCATCTGAGACTGTTAACTCTTTGCATGAGTAGAAAGCCCCTTTTTACTCCCTTGGAGCAGTTCATGGTTTTCATCTGAATACTTGGCAGTGACCAGCCCAATGCTTTACCCGCTAGGCCACCAGAGCTCCTCAAAAGCACCTAATTCCATAACCTTATTGAACTGGAAAAAGCGTGAGAGTTATGGGGTGGGTATTACTACTTTTTGGTAAACTTAAATGTATTTCATGATTTTAGCATGCTTTTCTGTTGTAATAAAAATTGAAATAAATGATGCGAGAAGCCTGCAGTTTCAGGTTAGTGTTGAAGCCTGACTGCACCGCAGCTTATTCTTTGGGACCCGGGGCTGATATTAATGATTACACTACCAGCGAATACGATGCTTTCAGACCGACACCCCCATTTGGATTTCTTGACTGCTGCTTCCAGATCGGTTGATTGTGGGTCCAAGCAAGATAAAAGCTTTGATGACCTCGATTTTCGCTCTGTTTACCATGATGTCACCTATGGCTCAAGTTGTAAGGATTGGGGTCTTCACGTTGGGCTAACTGCAGAGTTTGAAACTACCAGTCACTCGGTGGGGTTAGGCTTTCCACTCCTGTAAAGAGTTACAGTCTTGCGGACCCACCGGGGCAGGTCTCCCCTGCTCTGCGGAGCCTCTATGAGGTGATACTGAGTTTAGCTTTCAGACCAGCACCCCCAAGTTGGTTTCAACATATTTAATGATCCCCCACCCCCACCCCTGCCCCAGACCTCCTCCTTTCTTCCATGATAGAAAATGGAGACTGTTTGAGAAAACATTCCTTCTATCTCCTCGTGTTGGTAAAATTTGAAATACACCTGTCTTTCTCTTTGCCAAAACCTGCTGTTGGAGTACTTTGGCTTCGCTTTGGCGGTTGCAGGCAGAGGCCTGGCCTCATTCGGGGCTTGTCCAGATTCCCCTGCAGCCTGCGGCACACGGACCTTGTAGTGCAAGTGTCACAGCCACTCTCTGTCTGCCTTTAGCAGTTGCCTGGGATATGCCCTGGAAAGCAGTGGAGGAGGTCCCTCCTGCTACGGGACTCAGGGTCTCTCAGCAGTGCCTAAACTTTTGGACAAAGAAACACAGCCAAACAGCCCACAACTAGCCCTTTGTTCCCTCTTTTTAGCTCTCTAAGGAAAGTGGGATAGGGACTTAGAGTCTCCCTTAAAGAAAGGCTAGAGCTCCCCTCTAGCCCCTAATGATCTCCTTCTTTAAGAAATGTGCTAAAGCAGGGACAGGTGAGAGGTGCCCTAGGAATCAGTCAAAGAACAGAGTGGCAACTGCAAAGTCATGGAATGTGGAATTGAGTCCCAATCCGTGAAACCCATCCTCATAGGAAAGGCTCTCCCTTGGGGAATCAGGATGAGGCGTCACACTCACCCTTCAAGAGGAGTTAGTATCTCCCTCCTACCCTCAAAAACCTATAGAAGAAACAGGCATTGAAGGGCATGTGTGTGAATGAGAACAATCGGTTTATTTGTTATGCCTTAGATTTTTAAATTTAAGTGTTTTCATTTGTTCTAGTGTGGGGGATGTACGCCCCCCCCCCAAAAAAAAACCCACAAAGAAACAAACAAAAAACAATAACAATAACAACAAAAAGGATTTTTTTCAAAGCCTTGTATTTAAATTATTTTACAAAACAACCTTATCACCTTGGAAGTACTCTCCATTATACTTAATACATTTGTCACATCTGTGATTCCATTCTTGGAATCAGTTTTCAAACTCATCTGTTTGGATGGCTGACAGCACCTCCTTGTTTTTTTCCTTCACCTCTTCTACATGATCAAGTCACTGTCCTTTCATGTCCCTCTTCATTCATGGAAATAAAAATAAGTCTCACAGAGCCAGGTCAGGTGAGTAAGGTGTGTGGGGCAAGAGAGGCATGCTGGTTTTTGCCAGAAAGTGGCACACTGTGATGGCTGTGTGAGCAGTGCATTGTCATAGTGGCAAAGCCAGTCCCCTGTTTGCCACACATCAGGCCTTTTTTTCTTTTGTCACACACTGTCATGCTATCTTTTCAGAATCTCTAAAGCAGTGGTTCTCACCCTTCCTAATGCCGTGACTCTTTAATACAGTTCCTCATGTGGTGGTGACCCTCCAACCATAAAATTATTTTTGTTGCTACTTCATAACTGTCATTTTGCTACTGTTATAAATTGGGTGTCCCCTGTGAGAGGGTCATCAGACCCCCAAAGTGGTTGCGACCCACAGGTTTAGAATCGCTGCTCTAAATAGAAAACTCGATTAACAGTCTGACTTGGTGGAATTAACTCTGAATGCACTACAAGTCAACATTTTCATCTGTTTGGGAAGTTGATGTACATCCAGAATGAGGTTTGTCATCAACTGACATTTCACTTTTTTGAAACGAGAAAACCACTTATACACTTGAGCTTTTCCCATAGTGTTGTCCTTGTAAGCTGTGGTCAACATCATAACAGTTTCTGTGGCATTTTTCCCAAGCAGAAAACAAAATTTCACAGCTTCACACTGTTCTCTTAAACTGGCTATCACAAAAAACAAGGTTCATGAAAAAATTCACTGTGACCACAGAGAAACTTCCCAGGTGATGCCACTGGGTGCACTAACTCAGAGCAAGTTGTTCAATGTTCACCTTGTTGGAAAGATGGGTTCTATGAAAGCTCTGCTTTCCCGGTGCAATTCTATTTTGGGGGGGGGTACCTACTCATATATTTAAGTTATTCTGGTGTATTTTAATGCATGCTCAAAGAGTTGTTTTGTGAATGAGCAAAAATCCAAACTTTGGGTTATTTGTAGGTTCTTTTGAATTTAAATATTTGACTATAGGACAATTCTGGAGAGACACTGAGACTGGGAAAGGCAAGGCCCTTAAATTTTTGATAGCTTTATTGGGGAATACAGCAAAAGATTGAAAGAGGGAAGTCAAGAGAGGTGATTGGCTGACAGCACCAGGAAAAACTAAGAGTGCGCATAAGTCAATAGGAACTGGCTCCCATATACCATGAATTTGACATTTGTTCTTGTACTGGGAATTGGTGAGGCATTTTCAAGAAATAAATGCTGCCAATTTTAGATGGGCTCTGAACAATGTTAGTAGGTGCCGGATCACAGAAGTTGAGACATACCTGACATATTAAAAGAGAAAAGGTAAGAAGTTTGGGGTATTGGTTTGCAGCAATGGGCACCCAGATGGTCTAATCAAAAGCTTCCCTCTGGAATGCCTTCTTGAGAATTGGGAAGCTTTGGCTACTAACCCACAACAAAGAAAAAGATGTTTTTGTTTTGTCATGAGGTTTGACCCAAGGAGTAGAGAATGAACTTGTTAACATGGTTTACAATGCTCCTTCCTCCTCCTTAAATTAGCCTTTCCCTTCTTACCTAGATTTATCTTAGGTTGCTTTACCTGCAGAGTCCCTCTCTGCTATCACATATGCTGGTAACAAATCTGAAAGTACCATGAGTTGCTAAAACAAAACCAACAAACAACTAAGAGATTTGTCTTGGAAAAAGTACAGCCACAGTGCTCTTTGGAGGTGAGGAGGATGAGACTTCATCTCACATCCTTTGGACGTGTTGTTTGGAGAGAGCAGTCCTGGGAGAAGAACTCAGGATTGGTTAAGTAGAAGGACAGCAAAAAAGAAGACTAGATGGATTGATACGGTGACTACCACATGGGCTCAATCATAACCATTGTGAGGATGCTGTAAGACCAGGTGGCATCTCATTCTGTTGTATGCATGCTGAATTGCACTGAGTCAAAACCTACTTGATGGCACCTAATAACAACAGCAATTGTATATACAAATGTACATAGTACAGATACACATGGAGGTACTCAATATAGTTTGGATATGCTGGGCTCATCTTTGAATTTGAATGCACACAGTCCCATTTTAGAATAACTCTACCTATTTCCCCGGCACTGTCTGGTGAAATTCCTTTTTTACTTCATGGTTCAGCTTAAAATCCAGCTTCTCGGAACAATCCCTCTTATTGCTCTTCTTCCCACTGGAAGCTTCTTCAGTGCTTCTCTTGGTACTACAAAGTTAGTTGAACAAAGTTAGTTGGTGGTGGACAATCATGGTCTCGCTATATCAATGCTGTTTTAAGATGTATATTACTTTGGCAAACCTGTGACTGACATTCCCGGCGAATATTATTGTAAAGTTTCCCTGATAATAAACTCCCATTATTTGTAAATAGTGTCCGGTAACAACAATTGATTCTGTAAAAGTGAATAATTCAGATATTGCAATATGAAATTAACATTGGCCCAATATCCTTCTCTCAACAGTGTTTTATAAAATTAGTAACAGGGGCTAATCAAAGACAATATTAACAGAAGCTTTTTGCCCCAGGGGGATGATCGATAAGTCTTTCTACCATAAATTAAGAGGGCTCTACCATAAATTAAGAGGGAGGTTTTGAAAGGAAGAGAAAAGTAGATTAAAACAAAACAAAACATAGATCTAGGAATGGGCTTGGGGCTCCCATGAAATCCTAGCTCCAATTTAAGAACAATTAGTTCTTACATCATGGCCCTGCTTGAGACTCACCCTCAGGAAGAGAACACAGAAGGTGTGAGTACTTTAACAAAGCGTGGTGAAGAAATTAGGTAGTGCCCAGCTATCAGATAAAATAGCATCTGTGGTCTTAAAGGCTTGTTCCTAAACAAGCAGCCATCTAAGTGAGATGTCAACTAAGTCCACGTGGAAGAAGCACACCAACATCATTGACCGAAGGACTGTAAATCATATAATCTGAAACCAAAGGAGGGAATAGTATCCGAGCCCAAATTGTGAGCATCTGGTTTACAGAAGGCTATGGATTTTAGTAGGAACCCAAGATACTTTTGTGGGATCTACATAGGAAATAATCCTCTGACGATTTCCCTCTGTCCCTAACAGAGGAAAGTGTTACCAAACAGAGTGCATTGGCAAGATGACTATAGAAGATCAAAATGATAAATCTGACTTGAGATTATTACAGTGAAGAGAGTTCACCTGGATAAAGGGCTTCAGTGGACCTGCAATTCCTGCCTGGATCCTAGACGCTGTTCCTAGACTCAGGCTGAAGAGGTCACTGCCTGCCATTGGACCTGTCTATCTTGCATCAAAAGCCTCTGGACCAACTTGAGTCAGATAAAGAAGCCAGTTTGAACTCTAACTCCATGTTGACCTTGCTAGTCTCATCATGAGCTGGAGGAACCCTCCCAGGCTCCTGGACCTTGTGTTGTGTGTTGCAGAATGAGGCCTCGGCCATTGCCACTCTGGAGTGGCTGCCCAGAGCCCTCTTCCCTCCCTTGTTCATGGCAGCTGTTGTCTGGGAACACAGAGAGACCATAACGGCCATGGTTGGGGTATGGCTCTTCTTCCAGCTCCCCCTGGGGGCTCGGATGGAAGATTATCAGTCTCACGCTGACATCTTGCAGTCTGTATTTGATGGTCTTGGCATCTTGATTGCCAAAAATGTTCTGTGCAGTAGAAGCCACCTGAAATGACAGGATTTACCATGGAACACTGACACTATCTTCTGGTGCATGTGGTCGGGATCCCAGTCTAGTGCTTCCATGACCTCATCGGAGGAGCCAGAGGGCACCCAGCCCAGGACTCTGACTCAAAAAGGGGACAAGTCCATGTCAGTGGGGAAGCATCCAGCATTGGCCCCTGTGAAGGTGATCACCGATCTGTGCTTTTAGGAAGTCCCAGATGAATGTCTCACCTTCCTCATTGAAAGGGTCAAGCACAGGAAGGCTCTGCCACACCTGCACTGTAGGAAGGGGGAGTTTGTGGGGAGTGTACCCTAACTTCCCCATTCTTGGAGAGATCCTGAAAATGGTGCAGCTGGACTCTGTCCAAGACGTGGAAGTACATAGTAGTTGGGATCTGCAAAGCCTCAACTGGTTTGCTCATCACCTGGCCCAGATGGTCCACCCGCGTACACTCTTTCTCTCTGAATGCACCTTTCATTGCATAGTCCCCGGGGAGGAAGATGAGGACGAGGTAGAGAAGCTACTTCCACAATTCACCTCCCAGCTCCTCAGTCTGAATTGGTGTTGACCTCATCCTGCACTCTGCCACCTTCCTCAAGAACCACCTCCACCAGCTGTGTAGATGCTTGCAGACCCCACTGAAGACCCTCAGAATAAGTCATTGCACGCTGTTGGACCATGACTTGACACACCTGTTCTTGTGTCCCTGCGCCAGCCACCTAAGGTCCCTGGAGCTGAGTGGTGTAAGCAGGACAGGCTTCAGTTATGAATTGCTCCCTGCTCTGCTGAACCAGGTCTCAGCCACCCTAATGGACCTGGACCTAGCTGACTGTGACATCCTGGACTCTGAACTCGGTGCCTTGCAGCCAGCTCTGAGCACTTGCTCTCAGCTCAGAACCTTGATGCTCTGTGGAAACCCAGTGTCCATGGCTGTCCTACAAGAGCTGCTGGTTCACACTGTCCCAAGGTGCAAGTTTACCTTTCTAAAGCTTCCTGTCCCTCTACATGCTGTGTGGGCCCCCATGAACTCTACACAGGGGTACTCTTGAAGAGGTGATGGGGGAGTTGAGGCTGATCCTGGAGCCTAACAGGCCCCACTCAGTAAGCTTTGCTCACAGGACTTGTCACAAGGTTTGTGATGCAATCTGCATCCATCTGGACAACTAGTGCCATGACCCTCTTCTTTGTCATCTGTCCTCAATCGTCATAACTTCTGCCTCTGGATCTCAATGCCATTTTTGAAAGACTAGTCTATGGTTTCAATGGGATTCACAAGGATTGGTCAGAGGATGCATCTCACATGACCAGTTTGACTGAAGTCAACCCTTCACTGGAACCAGACAACATGGAAGCCAAGACACAGGAGATCTGCTAGGACTGCAAGTGCTCCCAATGTTACAAAATGTGGTAGTTACATAATCTGTGGTCAGTTTGAGACTTACGAGTGAAGGGGTGGATTTAGTCTGTCATTCAGGTCACAGCTTGATGACCTCATTTGGAGCTGCTAAGGAGATAAATAGCTTGCTGGAGGCGGTATACAGAAACTCATTCCCTGGGAGACAATGCAGCTGACAAGACACATCTAGCTAGACCAGTGCCCTGAGCTGGAGGAGTCATGCAGACTCCTGCCAGCACTGAGATGCTTATACCACTGCTGGATCCACAAGATGTTCCACCCACTGGCCTGGGACCTTCCTGCATTCGGCATCATTGCATGTGTTGCATAGTCTGAAGAGGAATTTATAGATTGGTATTGGACATATGGTCTAATATCAGACTATTGACTTGATCTGGACTAGGCTGGGATGTTTTCTCAATATTCAATTGTTCTTGTATATAAACTTCTTTCTTATAAACAACAACAACAACAAAAAATCTGACTTGAATGATTAAAACCTTGTCAGTTGATCCCCTGCTCTGCCCCCTCCATTCATGTTAGGATGATCAGCTTGTCAACATTGTCTGTACTTTTTTGTTTGTTCATATGGGGGTTTATATCAGATGTGATGTCATTGGGGGGTCACCCTTTTGAATTTTTGTTATATGTTTTTGTTATTTGTTTCTGTTTTTCAATATATGAAACTCAGGATTGATGAACCTATAGAGAGAGCAAGTAGAATAAGGGATTCAGGGGGTAGAGTGGTGGTGGTGAAGGGTCTAAAAGGGAGCTGATGCCAAGGAGTTCAAGAAGAAAACAAATGTTTTGAAACTGATGGTGGTAGCAATTGTACAATACTGCTGGATATGATTGAACTGTGGAATAATATATCTGTGTTAATTCCCAATAAAATGGTTTTGAAGAAAATGTTAGTAATATTCCAAACTTACCAATATGGCTGTAATTATTTTTTTCAATCTCCCTTGCTATGACCATAGTGGGACCCTTAGTAGGTATTCTTATATTGCTTTCAATGAAATGCTTTAAAACAATAATAATGTATCTTTTTAATGTAAAAAATCACAAATTAGGTCTTACATATCACATTATGCTAAAATCATCAACAAATTTCAAAGACAAGCACACACAAAAGACAAAACAAAAAAGTTTATACCCAAAATAGGAAAACAGAGGGTTATTAATTCAGATTTTAAAGGGAATTTCAGAATATTTTATTTTGATACTGGTTTTTAAAGTAAATATAATTTCAAGATTATTTTACTTATTTTAAATATGAAAAAAATCCAGCATGCACAAAAGTAGACTTAAACAATGAATCCTTGAGTAACTATCCCCCAAGTCCATAAATGATCAACATTCTGGTCTTCTTTCAAATGATGCCAATTCTAAAACTTGTCATCAATTCAAAGAAAGAGAGCTACAAAAATAATCAAGTAAATTCCCAAACTCTCTAGTGGTGTTTAAGCCAGTCATAGTTTAATGTCAGAATAATAGTAACAGCTAAATTAATCAAGGAACACCTAAACACTTGTTGTACCCTGTTGAGTTTAGAGGTTATCTCAGATTGCCCAGGCATGGGGGCAGGGAAGAGATTCATCAGGAGAATCATGTACTCTTTGGTTTCACTACCTGTGATAGTTAGATTTTTTTGTGCCAACATGGCTCCCTTAGGGACATGTAGGCAGCATTTAGCCTGTCAGTCAGGTTGCAGCTTGATTGGAGGGCAGCTGAGATAAATGGCTCTCCAAGGCTGGTCTCCTTTCTCCCTGGTAGTCAGGCCAGTGCACTGCTGCTTGAGTTAGCTGCTCGGCTTCAACCGTGTGCTGTGCTACCTGTGGGTCAAGCCAACCAATGGGTCATGATGGATCGCTTCACCTTACCATGCATCATTATGCCTTGAGGCTCCATTACGACCTGCTTCAAGATGTTGCTGCACTACTGGCCTTTGCTATGACTCCACATCTCATTTTCTTGTGGTTGCTGCCCTACCTGCTACCTGCAGGCAGACTCTGGTTGTCTTGCCTTCAGGCAGACTCTGCACCTCCTGCCAGCCACTTTACTGTCTGCTTTCTTGACCGTGGATCAGTGGCCTGTGTGAGTTGGAAGTATATTATCTGTCCCACGAAAGTGAGTTGGACTGAGCCCTCTGTACTGCTGTGTGGACTAATTAGCTGTTCTATTCCTTCTCACTATATAAATATATATATATAAAATAAGTGTCCTGGTTTTGTTTCTCTAGAGAACTCTGTCTAACACACTGTCCGAATCTGTTGGCTGCTGATTGAGAGCAAGATAAGCAGCAGCGCAATGTGTAGACCAGGAGGGTCTTTGAGAAGAAATGAACATCCAGTTCACCATGAGCTTCATATTTAGATTCCAGAGGATGTCTTCTTATTTTTGCATGTGATTATATCCAGGGTTGATGTAAATTAATTACTGTCTAGTGTAAATGTTTAAACTATTCCACAATTTTTGTGTGTGTGATTTTGGCAGCTATCCATTTTTTTCTTTTTCTTTTTTAAGAATTCTGGGAACCTCAGTTAATTGAAGTGGGCTGTGATGCTGTTGAACTCCAAAGGACTCTGAGGAGGTTAGAACATTATTTGCTTTCTTCCAAGTTTTTCTTCACTTGTAGCTCCTGGCTGAAGGTAATGAGAATTTTGCCAAGGTTAGAATTGGGTTCAAGAGTGGAAAAAAAAAAAAGAGAAATCGTTGGGTCAGATGGTAGCAGACATTTCATTGGAGAAGCAGTTAGGGAAGAAAGAAGAGGAAAAGAGAGAGATTTTAAAAAATCATTTTATTGGAGGCACATACAACTCTTATCACAATTCATCCATCCATCTACTGTGTCAAGCACATTTGGACATTTGTTGCCACCATCATTCTCAAAACATTTGCTTCTACTTGAGCCCTTGGTATTAGCTCCTCATTTTCCGTCCCCCTCCCC
>NW_022111369.1:43269219-43275848 GCF_000313985.2 Echinops telfairi
TTCTCAACTCACTGTCACTGCCACCCATAGTGATCCTATAGCACAGGGTAGAACGTCCCTGTGCGTTTCCAAGACTGCGACTCTTTACGGGAGTAGGAAGCCCCATTCAGCAGTGTGGTTTATGGTTTTGAACTGCTGTACTTTTGCTTAGCAGCCCGACATGTAACCCTTATACCAGTAGGGTTAGTAGTTAGTTTCTAAGAATAGTTAGTAGTTAGTTAATAGTTGCTGAGAATAGACAGACATGTGAGAAAGGGGAGAGGTACCGCTCTTGCTGGGGGTGGGGGTTGGCACAGAAAAACTGGATTTAGATTTTCATTCACATGCTTTCTTTTTCCTTAGAAAGGAGGGAAACGAGGCATAAAAAGCCAGGATCTTGATCATTAAAACAGCAGCAGCCAAAACAACCATGCCCCAAACTAGAAAGCGTATCTCAGGATGTCTGTCCTAGAGCTCTAGAGACCAATATATATGGTTGAACAGTACTTGAATACTGTCCATTACAGGTGAGTGTGTGTGTGTGTGCATGGGCTGGGGGGTGGGGGGGGTAAGCAAGGATTCCCTGGTAGAACACACAGTTAATGTACACAGTTGCTAACAGGGAGATTAATGGCACATGTCCACCCCAGAGGCCCTTAGGAGAAAAGACCTGGTGAGCTACTTTCATCGAAAACCTTATGGAGCATAGTTCTACATTGACACACATAGGATTGTCATGAGTCAGAACCTACTCCACAGCATCTGGTTAAGTCAAAGAAACATCAAAACCCTGATGTGCCCCTCTCCTACCCCTTCTCTTGGCAGTCACTTTTCACCAAGCCTTTGATCTAGATGGGGGCTGGGGGGGAGGGGGCTCTTCTCACCAGCTAAGGCTGCTCAGCATTTTAGTACCAGTGAGAAGAATTTAGGACCAGTGAGACAGTTCAGGACCGCCTCTGAGCTGGAAGCTGACGCATAAAGGGGACAGGGCCCCTTGGCAAAGGAAGGAGGAACAACTGCAGACGAGCTGTACGCTCCCCCCTGGCCCCCCCCCCCCCCAACCCTTGGAGGAGGGCTTGTCCATTCTCCCTCCAGGTGGTGTCTTGAAGAAAGGGCGGCCTGTGTCAAAGTTGGATGTTTGGAATGACTGCTCCCCACTGCCCTTTCTCCTGCTCCTCTCCAGGAGGGAGAAGGAATGCACAACGAAACGGGGGTGGGGGGTGGGGGGAGGTGACGACTGGCTTCAGGAGACCAGTGACCGAGGTTGGGCGGAGCAGGAACCTGGGAGAGCAGCCAATGGAGAAAGCCCTACCGATGACTCGTTAATGAGCTCAGCCACGCTGGCAGGTTACATGCCAGGTGATTGCCTTGCCCAAGGAGCGGTTCACACAACTGAAGGTTAGAGAGCCCAGTCATAGGCAATCGTGATGATTGCCTCCGCGTCTGATTCACCGCGGAGGGGAGCGGGACTTGGAGCGAAGCCTTGAGAGAGAATGCCTTGCTTCTTCCTAGTAACAAGGGAGGAGAATTACACAACAACGGACCAAAGAGATGGTTCTCTGAAATCTAAAACTGAAGTGGTTTCGTCACAGATGTAACTATCAATAACATTTCAAAGCTACTTTGGAGATGCCCACCAAATTGGTTGGATTGACGTTTGAAGCGCACAGGGCTCAGGGCTCCTTGTGAGGGCTGAGCACATGCTTTGGGGTTTCCTCCAGCACAGGCAGAAAAGAATGTCGGGCCTTGGCAGTGGAACAAGCTGATGCAGTCAGCTACATTCTTACTGATGGTTCATGCATTCAAGAAACGTGGATGAGGCATGCGATCACAAGATTTAAATAAACATCAAAGGAAAATCTAAGGACAACATTTGCAATGGATAATGTCCTTTATTGACTGTTAAAGTGTTTTGATTTCAACTCAGGACGAAGGAAGAAGGCAGGAGGGAGGAAAATAAGAAGGAAAGGAGAGAAGAAAGAAGGAAACATCTTTATGATCATAATGCAGTCCTGCTTCCTACAGACTCTTCCTTAGAATTGATTTTAAATGCTCATCTCCTGTAGACGCGTTCACCAGCCCACAGCTTATAAATGAGCGACGAGGCATGAAGGGGTGAGCTAGCCAAGGTCCAATCCAATTTGAACCGGGTTCGCAATGAGACTTTTCTTTCAATCTAACTCTTTGTGGGAGTTCGATGATTTCATGTGGCTTTGAAGATGTCTGCAAGTGTAGGGGTGGAATCTCACCTGTCAATCAGGTCACAGCCTGATGGTGGCTCCTTGATGGTGTGGCCTTCTTTAAAGTGGAGAAACTGGGAACCTCCTTCTCTCTCTGCCCTTTCGCCTTTGCCTGCTGGGACTCTGTGCCCATCCCCAGGGGCAGCCCCATGTGGGCCACCTAATCCTGAGAGATGGCACGCCTTGCTGTTTCCCCAGACCTTGGATCCTCTCAACTGCTAACCCACCGGCCTGCGACCTTTCTGCCTCCTGCTCTGCTTTTCTGTGTCCTTCGCCCGCAGCTGTGGGAGTCTGAAGAGAGCCCTGGCTTTCGTCAGGCTTGCGGACAACGGGGCTGGCACGCTTTCTTTTGATATAAGATTGCTTGTTGATATTAAGCTCTATCTTATATATATATGGATGTCACTGGGTTTATTTCTCTAGACAACCCAGTCTAGCCCACTTTCCGATAGCCTCATCTACATGTGACAGCCGAATAATGAAAAAAGAAGATTGGAGAATTGGTGCCTTTGAAATATGGTGTTGGCCAAGAATACTGGATATATCACAGACTTCAAACAAGAAAAATCTGCCTGGGAAGAAATATAGCCAGGATGCTTCTTGGGTGTGAGGCTGGTGAGACATTGCCTCATGTACCTTATCAGGAGAGAGCAGTCCTGAAGGACACCAAGCTTGGTAGAGAGTCAAGGAAACAGGAAAAGCTCCTCAATGAGACCGACCGGCATAGTGAGTGGTACAACGACAATGGGCTCCGACAGGACAGGGCGGTGCTTTCCTCTGTTGGACGCAGGGCAGCTATGAATTGGAACAGATCCCACAGTGCCCAACACTGACCACCACTTCTGGTGGGTTAGAGTCTTGCTCTCCATATGGCAGATCTAGGTTCAATTCTTATCAATACACCTCAAGCACACCTATTACCTACCTGTCAGTAGGGGGATTTGGTATTGCTCTGAACTTAATTTTATATTTTAGACCAGTGGAGCTGCCAGGAGGAGGCAAACTAGGAATAAAGGGTTGGGAATCTATTTCTGAATATCAGTCAGGGAAAATGTCATGGCCCACAACTGACTGACCCTATTGTGCATGCGGTCCTCAAGACTAGTGTCCACCAGAACAAAGGACAGCAACACTATTTCTGCTACAGGCTTACTTCTCCCCTCCCTCCTCCAGGCCATTTCCTCTCTCATCCATGGGCGTTTGTTGACCAGGAGCTATGATAGGCATAGGAGAGGGTAGAAGACCATTTGGTTCTTGCCTCAAACCCATCAAGGACCTCACAGACAACCTTTTGGCCTAATCCCCAAGTGAGCTCATACACACAGTAATAATAATTGCACAGTAATTATACTGGTGTGTGCGGGTCAACAATGGGCTCAAGCATAGGAACAATTGTGAGGAGGGGACAGAACCGGCTGGGTTCAGTTCTGTGGTGGCCGATTTGATGGTACCTAACAGTCACAACCATGCATGTCAAGAGTTTGTAAGTATGAAAGGCAGACCTTTCTAATATAGGACAAGTATTGTTTGGAGGGTCTGGAGCAGGGTCATTAAAAATGTATAGTCAGAGCTTGAAAACGAGGTGTCCAGGCCTTCTGAGAAGACCTGCGTGCGGGGAAGACTGCTCAAACTCCAGCCCCGAAGCACCCTTGTTTCACACAGCTTCTGGTGGCTCAAGGTGAAAAGGGAGGCTGCGAACCCAACGGTTGGCAGTTCAACTCCCCACCCCGGCAGGTCTATGAGAGACAGCCTGGTCATCTGCTTATGTACAGGTGACAGCCCTGAATTCCTGCAGGGGGGTTCCCCTGGAGTCAAAATCGACTAGACAGCAGTGAACAACAGCCATCCTTCATGAATTTCAGGAGGCAAGTTCTGAAGAGCAGAGGGATCTCTCTCAGGGAGACCCTTGGTTCAGTGTCGGATCACCCAAAGGCAGGTAAGCGCTATGTGACTGTGCTTTCTCATTTATTTCCACATAAAAGACCCTGCTGGTAGCGATGGCTAGTACCCTCCCCCACAACCCCTTCCTCTTTCCAAATTTACAATCTCAGACAGGGATGCAGTGCCCAGTAGGTGGCGTCAACACTGTGGGCTTACTCCTGTAGTCACGTTTCGTTCACATTGTTGTGATGGGGTAATCCGCCCCTGCCATGCTCTCTAGGAAGGACACCCCACCCTACCCCCCATTTCACAGAAGTTTCCACAGCTCTCCGTGAGTTTGTGGGGCCCTGTAGCGGCGGCGGCCCCCAGGGCCATCCACTCAGGTCCCCTGGGCGGTGGGCAGTGCTGAGTCCACAGGTGCGGAGGGCCCAGCCGGTTTGAGTTTCCTGACTCTTCTCCCATCTCAAAGAAGTGTTGCCTGGCAGACCAGACACGGATTTTCAAAAGGATTTGAAGTTAAAAGGGAAGGTTTCTCCTTTGAGTTGGAGAGTTGCTATTGGAGTGGGGGAATCCAATAGCATTGGTGGTGGTGGTGGGGTGTTTGCAGGAAGGCAGTGACAGCTGCAATGGAGTTTATGTAAATGTTGGGAGAGGAGAGGGGAGAAAAGGAGGGCAAGGTGAGGAGGAAAACCTGCGTTTGCGAGCCAGGTGGGCAGCTTGCTCATTCCACTCTTGGATTCCGTGAGGAGAGCCAGGGGTCAGAGCAGGGCCAGTAGGATCCACTGGGAAGGGCAGGGAGAAAGGCTGATTCCAGAGAGATGCCGGGAGTACACCCTCCTGACTACACCCAGAGATCGAACTGTTCAACACCCCCACCCCGGGCAGCCCTCCCTCCCGGATTCAGCCACACCACAGCCCCAGGGGCCTGCCAAGCTCCAAACTGACATGGAAGAGGCCCGGGAATACCGAGAGCTGGAGCGCGCTGCCCTTCTCAGTCCCGCGGAGCTCAGAAAGCTGGGAGGAGTTCGCCCGAAGAAGAGATTTAGAATCCGAAGAATTCGAAGTGGTGAGTGCTGACCTACGCCTATTCTTTTTCCCCCCTCAGTAGTTTTATTGCGATAAAATTCACGTATCAGAGGCGTCTGTAGTTCAGGTGTATTTAAACGAGTTGTACTTTCATCACCATCAGTCCCTGTGCATCTCCCCTCCTCCGGTGTTCTCCGTGTGCTCCCCAGGTCCCCCCCACCTCCCCACCCCAACCCGCACCCCAGCCCGGACCAGTCCTCACATCAATTATTGTCTCTTACACCTTTGCCCCCTCTGTGCTTTATATGCTGGGAAGCAAACCAAAGACAAAAAGAGGACACACACACACACACATGGAAATAAAAGAAAAAAAACCCACCGACAATATTAAAATTAGCCAGAGAAAACCTCTGTTGAGAAACAAGCGAGAAATATTTAAACCTACAAGCCCAGAATGGGTCAAGAGGGAGCTCAGAGGACTGAGTCCCCTATTATGCCATAGCTATCCACCACAATCAAGTTTACGATGATCTCTGCCTGACAGCAGGGCTATTTACACTCCTCAAATGTGGTTAGAGGAGATCTGCCCCGGGTTTAATTCACATAGGTACTTACCTGCAGATGGATTTTGAGCTCCCACTGTCCTCCACAGCCTTCTCAACCGTGGGTGTTCACAACCTGAACTCTGAGACCTTTCACTCCATTGTATTTGGAGTTTGTTCTTTGTTGTCTTTGGGTGACACAGGCTGGTGTGCTTCTTCTATGTGGAATTAGTTGACACCTCACTTAGATGGCTACCTCGTTGAATACAAGTCTTACAGACCCCCAGATGCTACTCTTTTTGATAGCCAGGCACCATCTGGTTATTTCACCACACTTTGCTGTAGCACCCATATCTTCAGTGACCTCCTTATGAGAGCAAGTATCCAGCAGGGCCATATGGTAAGAACTAAGTGTTCTTGGATTAGGGCTAGAAATAACTGGGAGCCCACAATCCGTTTACTTGTCCACAAATTATGTACAACACTGGTTTACTTTAGCAGTCTCATTATCATTTTATAACAAATAACATTGGGCAGAAGAAAATTCTATTCTATTCTATTCTATCGCATCAATCATTTATCCAAAGGCATAGTATTTGAGATATTACTGAGAAAAAGAGGTTATGAAAGTGTGGTAGTTAGATTTATTTTGCCAAGTAAGCCAATAAGAACATGTGGGCAGAGATCAATTAGGCTGCAGCTTGATTGGAGGGCAACGAGATAAATGGCTCTACAAGTCCCCCCACTGATCCCCACTTCTTGCTACCTGGTGTTCGAAACAGTGTGCTGCTGCTTTAATTAGTTTTTGGTTCAATCTATGCACTATACTACCTGTGGACCAAGCCAACCTGTGAATTGTGTTGCTAGAGCAGTGGTTCTCAACCTTCCTCATGTTATGGTGACCCTCCCAACCATAAAATTATTTTCGTTGCTACTTCATAACTGTAATTTTGCTACTGCT
>NW_022111369.1:43278812-43280756 GCF_000313985.2 Echinops telfairi
CGCTATACTCATAAAGATCTGCTCGAGTTTTCAAATACATGCAAGCAGAAGCCTGGGGAATATCCCTGGGAATGGTTACTAAGGGTGTTGGATACTGGTGCACGAAATGTAATATTAGACCGGTCTGAGTTTCTGGATATGGGACCCCTAAGCACAGACTCTTTTTTCAATGTCTCTGTGAGAGAGGCTAAGAGAGGATCTATTTCTTTATTTGGTTGGTTCAATGAACCAACCGATGGCCTAGATTGGACCAACTTGAAGTACCTGACCTACCTTGGCACACTGTAGAGGAAGGCATCCAAAAGCTTAGAGAAATTGGCATGTTGGAATGAATCTATCTATTGGTATGTTGGAATGGATCTATCTATCTAGTCCCATAGACCCAAAAAGGGGGTGTCCTGAGGATATACCCTTTACCACAACTGTAAGGAACAAGTTTGTGAAGTGGGCCCCAGCATCTCTTAAGACTCTTGTAATTGCTATTTTATGTGCACCAGGATTAACAGTGGGCACTGCCCTAAGTGAACCCTGACATTTGCCCACAATGGGGCTGATTGGTCCCTGTGATGGTAGAGGGCAGGTGTCAGCACTGAATCAACAGAGACAGGGTGGGCGTGGTTGTACTAGACAGCAAGGTTTCAGTAGTAATCAAAGCAACCTGTCTCGTGTGGAATTATGGCATTGGCTACTTAGCCACGGTGTCCCTAGGAATGAAATAGATGGGAAACGTACTAAATATTTACGTGATCTATACAGGCGAAAGAATGGTATATCAGGTGAACAGCAGAATAGACAATAGACAATCAATTCCCAGACCTGAGCCAGTTTACAGACCCACTCTCTAGGGAACCCTGTCTAACACACAAGGGGAGATCTTTGCCTATCTGATTAATACATGTTATATTAAAGCAAGGAGGCCTTTAAGATAGTGGTTTTGGGTTACCTTTCATCAGACACTGACTAAGCCAGGGATCCTAACCCTGGTCTACGGACTGTCAGTCACACAGTCTTGGGGTGACTGTCATTTGGTTCTCTCACCAGAGAATTTCATTCTTACATTCCAGGGCTACAGGTAATCTTGAGGTGGATCCCAGTTCAGTCAGTGGGGTTTCCACATTGAGTGCTTCTGGTGTGGCATGTGGGGATGCTATGATCCTGGAAAGACCAGAGTCTAAAGTCATTGTAGTGCATGGCCTATGGCACGGTTCATCAAGGGTTGGAGAGAAACAATTCAGGAGGGTCTAAGCAGGAACATAGTGCCCGGCTTCTTCTCCCCTTGGGGTCTTTATAACGATTGTTGCGCGTCCCTCCCCAATGTGCGCTTGGACTCCCCATGTACCCACCAACCCAAGTCTAAATGCCTCCTCTGAAACCTAGATGCTCTGCTCCCCTGGTAATGACTTGACTTTCCATAAGGTTCCCTTCTCATTCCTACTGAGTGTCTGCACCTTGTCTCAACTGTTGCCATGGTATCAAGTGGACGGTTTCCCTTTCCCCCTTCTCAAAGGAGTGACCCCAGCTGATGTGAGGTCTCCTCTTTCAAGGTGATTCTTAAGGTGTGCATGTAAGGGATGAGGGGTGCTGTTTGATTCATGAATGATAGACACTTTGTATACCTGTTTATTTGGGAGTTGGTCTCTGAGATTTGCTTATTTGGTGTTTTTCCTTATAATAGTGGGTTCATACAGTGTCTGTCACTCAGCATAATAGTTTCCAGGTCTCTATACCATGCAGTGTTTAATGCTTCCATCACTGCTTTTCAGGGTGATTTAGGCATATTCTGGGAGCACAAGAGAGCTTATGTTAATCAGATTACAGTGATTTATTTAATGTCCTTTTTGAAGGGTGAGAGCACTGTGAGACAGGCATCCACTTAGTATTTGGGACTGGGGCCAGCCCCCTAGACCTCTCCACTGGTTCCCTACTCCATGCCGGAATGTTGCA
>NW_022111369.1:43283704-43285425 GCF_000313985.2 Echinops telfairi
CGAGAGGTCTGTCAATTAGATTTATCTGTTCAAAGAACCAACTTTTAGCAGCATTGATTTTTTCCATAGTTTTCTTATTTTCTCTCTCCTGAATGTCAGACCTAATTCTTATTATTTCTTTTCTTTTCTTTTTCTAGTAGTTGGATTTTCTTGCTGACTCTGCTCTAGTTGCTGTAAATTTTGTGTCAGTGTATCAATCATATGCCTCTCCTCCTTTATGTGTGCATATAATGCTATGAGACTACCTCTGATGACTGCCTTTGCTGTGTCCCATAAGTTTTGGTATGTAGTGTTTTCATTCTCGTTGGTTTCTAGAAATTTCCTAATCTCATCTTTGATCTGAGCCAGTGCACTCTCCTTTTGCAATAGAGAGTTATTCATTCTCCAATGGTTTGCCCTTACTTTCTTTATCTTCCTTTGGTTTATTTCCAATCTTATGACACAGTGGTCAGAGAGAGAGGTCTGTATGATAGCAATGTGCTTGAATTTATGTAGATTCGACTTATGCCCTAGCATGTGATCTATTTCAGAAAATGTGCCATGAGGAGCAATAGAATGTGAATTCCTTTTTGTTTGGATGGAGAGCTCTGCAGATATCTATCAGGTCACATTGTCTAATTGTAGTGTTTAGATCTCTAGTCTCCCTGTTGAGTTTCTTTCCGAGTGTTCTGTCTTTCTCAGAGAGTGGTGTATTGAAATCACCTACTATAATTGTTGAGACTGTGATTTCTTTTTTCATCCTTTGAAGTGTTTGCTTGACATATTCTTCTGGATGCTTATTTGGCGAGTAAATGTTTAGAATGCTTATTGGTTCTTTCTGTAATGTTCCCTTGAGTATTATATAGTGCCCATCCTTATCTCTCTTTATGGTTTGCACTTGGAGGTCAATTTTATCTGAGATTAGGATTGCAACCCCTGCTTTTTTTAAATTAGAGCTAGAGTGATAATGTCTCCATCCTTTGATTCTCAGCCTGTTTTTATCTGTAATGTTGAGATGTAGGCAGCAGGTCGAGGGTTTGTGTTTTCCAAGCCTGTCTATTAGACTCTGTCTCTTAAGGCCAGAGTTCAAACCATTAATATTCAGGGTTATTATGTCTATCTGTGGACCCTGTGATGTTATTTTATCTCTATTGTGTTGGGTGTTTTCCTACCTTCAATTCTTTTCCATGGATTGTGTATATGTGTGTTTGCGGTTCATTCTTGCCTTCTTTCCATCGTTGTGCCAGTTTTACTTGGAGGCTGTTTTCCTTTTGATGGTCTCTGGGTGGAGTTGTTCTGTGTGGTGGTCTCTTGTATGTGCTTGGTGAGTGTTGTTCTTCTGCCCATACTGGGTCAGCGAGGATCTTTTGTAGTGCTGGGTTCCTTTTAGCATATTCTTTGAGGCTTTCCTTGTCCAGGAAGACTCCCACTTGTCCATCTACTTTGATAGATATTTTGGTGGGATAGAAAATTCTTGGGGTTGTGTTAATTTCCTGAAATTTTCGGAATATGCTGCTCCACGGTCTCCTCTTTTTCATAGTGTCTGCTGACAGGTCTGAGCATATACTTATATGCTTGCCTTTATATGTGGTTGCCTGTTTTTCTCTAACTGCTCTCATAATACTGTCCTTTTCCTAATAGCTGGATAGTTTAACAACTATATGTCTTGGTGACTTCTTCTGGGGATTCAGTCGAGCTGGCGTTCTCTCAGCCTCCTGGATAGTTGCTTGGTTTTCGTTTAT
>NW_022111369.1:43286597-43288474 GCF_000313985.2 Echinops telfairi
TGGACCCCGAGGGGTGCCCGGGTGGGGCCCGAATCTGCAGGGGGTGGGGGGATTTGCTGGTTGGAGCACACACATGGCCCCAGTCTCCCTGTGGCAGGGTGGGGACTCCTGACTGGTGGTTTTGCGCAGAGCTCTGAGGCAGGCGGGCTCAGCCTCCACCGTGCACCTAGCTGCCTTGTGGCACAGGTCCCGGCAGAACGGGTGTGTGGAGCACCTCACCTGAGCCCAAGGGTGTCCACGCAGAGCCCTGGCTATGGGTGGGAGTCCACCTCTGGGTCCGAGAGATGCTCTAAGTGGTCTTGGGAATCAAACAGACAAATTTGGTGCCCCTACTCCTCCCCTAACTCTCCCCACTCACCAATATCCTCGGCGCTCCGGGCGTGAGCTACCTAACAAGCAGCCATCTTCCCCCATTTCCTCGCAAATACCTTTTTCAACAACACAAAAAGTAAATATGTGGACTTTTCTCATTGGAATACACAGAAATAAAACTGACTACATCTATGGGAGGAGAAGAGATCATGGAGAAGCTCAATATTAGCAGCTAAAATGAGGTTAGGGGCCAACTGTAGAACAGCCCATCAAATTTGCTCATTTGTAAATTCAGATTGAAGCTGAAAATAATGAAAACAAGTCCACAAGAGCCAAAATATGACCTTAAACATGTTCCACCTGAATTCTGAGAACATGTCAGACAGATTTGACTCTGAAACTTGTGCTTAATTGTAGAGGAGCTAGGGCACATGGAAGAAATGATGAAGTCTAAGAGCTGAACAGAAAATTTCAAAAGGGAGCTTGCCATGACAAAAGTAGAATGTTGTAATGAAATGTGCAGAGACGTAGAGCTAGAAAACCAAAAAGGAAGAGCACACTCAGCATGTCTGAGGCTTAAAGAGCTCAAAAGAGGGGCTGTTAGGTGCTCATCCCTTTGCCTGATTTGACTCCGGGCTTTGGGCACCCAGTTTTGCAAAATTGAACGATGAAAGCCCCTCTCACTTAAAAAAGAAAAACTCAAGAAAAAACTCATGCAATATTGAAATAGTTTGGGGGCAAAATATCTAATGATGCAGGAATCATCAAATGAAGGTGGAAATAATACACAGTCACTGCACCAAAAAGAACTAGTCAACACTCCATCATTTCAGGAGGTAGCATGTGAACAAGAAACAATGGTGTAGAGGGAAGAAGTTCAAGCTGCACTGAATGAATTAGCTAAAAACAAAGCCCTAGGAATCAATGGAATACCCATTGGAGTGTTTCAACAAGCTCATGAAGCACTGGAAACATTCACTTATCTATGCCAGGAAATTTCAAAGACAGTTAGCCAACTGATTGGAAGAGATTCATTTATGTGACCATTCCAAAGAAAGATAACCCAACAGATTGCTCAAACTGTAGGACAATATCATTGATATCACATGCAAGAAAAATTTTGCTGAAGATCATCTAACAATAGGTATGGTAGTACATTGATAGGGAGCTGCCAAAGGTATAGCCGGATTCAGTAGATGACTTGGAAAAAGAGATATAATTGCTGATGTCAGATGGACTGTGTCTTATTAAGTATGCAAAGGCATTCAATTGTATGGATCATAACAAATTATGGGTAGCTTTGAGAAGAATTTGAGAACACTTCTCATTGTGCTCATGTGAAACTTACACATGGATCAAGAGACAATTGTGGGAATAGAACAAGGCTTAAAATCAGAAAAGGTGTGCAGCAGGGCTGCATCCTATACTTATTCAATTTGTTTGCCAAGCAAATCATAGGAACTGTCTTAGATGGAGAAGAATGCAGTATTAGGATTGGAGGAAGGCTTATTAACAAACAACCTGTGATATGCAGATGACACAACCTTGCTTGCTGAACGTGAGGA
>NW_022111369.1:43288711-43293023 GCF_000313985.2 Echinops telfairi
CACAAGAAGTCTTTAGAGTATTGAAAAGCAAGGATATTACTTTGAGGACTAAAGTCCACCTGACCCAAACCATGGTATTTTCAATAGCCTCATATGCAGGTGAAAGTTGGTCATTGAATAAGGAAGACCAAAGAAGAATTGATGCATTTGAATTGTAGTGCTGGAGAGGAATATTGAAAGTATCATGGACTAGCCAAAAGACAAACATCTGTCTTAGAAGAAGTATAACCAGAGAGCTCCTTAGAAGGAAAGATGGTCAGACTTCATCTTACATACTTTGGACATATTGTCAGAAGAGACCAGTCCCTGGAAAAAGACAGGATGCTTGGAAAAGTGGAGGGACTGGTACTGAGTCATACATGTAGAAGATGTGGAATTGGAGAACACTGTGTTGTGTATATTTTTGTCACAATTAGAAAAAATAATATAATGAATAACTGAGTACAAGGAAAGAAGAATATGTTCTAGAATTGAATGTGGTGATTATTGTACAACTCATCTTGAAATAATTGAATTGTATGACATGGTAGTTACATAATCTGGTGTCAATTTGAGACTCTAGAGTGAAGGGGTGGAGTCTAGCCAGTCAATCAGGTAGCAGTTTGATGACCTCATTTGGAGGTGTGAAGAAGATAAATAGTTCACTAGAGATCAGATACACTCACTCCCTGTGAGACATTCTTGTTGACAAGCCACATGGAGACACACTGATGGAGCCAGAGCCCTGGACTTGTAGGAGCCATGTGGAGACCTACACCTGCTCTGAGATGCTTTCACTGCCACTGGATCCACAAGACTTTCCACCCACTGGCCTGTGATCTTCCTGCGTTTGGCATCATTGCATGTGTTTCGTGAGTCTGAAGAGGAATTACAGACAGACATATGGGCTAATATCGGACTTGATCTTGAACTGGGCTGGGATGTTTTCTTAATATACAATTACTCTTTATACAAAGCTCTTTCTTAAACACATATGAGTGTCTATGAATTTGTTTCTCTTGTGAACCCAGACTAACACATAGGACGTGGATGAAGTGCTAATAAAGCTTAAAAAAAAGAAAGACAGAAAAGTGGAGGGCAGTGAACAAGAGGAGGAAGGCCCTCTGAGATGGATGGACACAGTGGCAGCAACAATGGGCTGCAGCCTCGTTGTTGTGAGGACGGTGCAGGGCCGGGCAGTGTCTTGTTCTGTTGTGCACTGGGTCTCTGTGAGTGGAAACCAACTTGGTGGCACCTGAAACAGTGACCTCCTCCGAATGCCTGCTGTAAACTCAGGGGTTCCACAAGGATCTCCCTTCCTCCACTTCCAATCTGCTGGTTCCTACTACTCCTTCAGGTTCAATGACTTACTATAATGATAGAGAATTCAGGAAAGTGCTATACCAACTACTATTATAGTAACATGAATATAAATGAAGCGATACAGAGGGCAAGGTCTGGAAGGGTTCCCAACATGTAGCGTCCACATCCCAAGGGAGTCACTGGACTGCCACAGACGTCTTTCACCAGCCAGGAAGCCTGTGTCCAGAGCCTTTAATGGGATATGGTTACATAGGTATGATTCATTGAACCATGCCTCCCTCCCCTGAAGTCGGCTGACATCACAGGGTGTCTTCTGGCCTGGCCAACCCCCAGCTGGGTCACTGCAGTAAATAACGTGTCTGTGATCCAGAGCCCTAGTAAAGACCCTTAAATTACAGGGGAAATTCCACGATTTAGAGGTTATCTTTTAGGAACCAAGAGCAAAGGATTCTTTGGGTAAACTTAACAGCAAGCTTCATAGGTCACCCCATGATCTGTGGTCACTGTTCCTTTTTACATAACTAAATTTTGGAGGATTTCTCTTTTCTTCCCTTGAACTCACGACTATTTGTATGATTGTCTTCTTCTTCCTTAAGTCAGTCATATTTTATTTGAGGAAGCTTTCATTCAATTTCCCAATACTTTGGTCCATTCAATGTTAAAATGGTCATCTTTTTTAAAAATTTAGGAAATAATTTTATTGGGGGCTCTTACAGTTCTTATAACAATCCACACATCATTTATATCAAGCACATTTGTACATATGTTGCCATCATCATTTCCAAACTGATCTTTCTGCCTAAGCCCTTGGTATCTGCTCCTCTTTTGTCCCCTCCCTTCCCCGCCCTCCCACCCTCATGAACCCTTGATAATTTATAAATTATTTTTATTTTCATATTTTACTCCATCCATTGTCTCCCTTCACCCAGGTTTCTGTTGTTTATCCCCCTGGTGGTGGGGGTGGGTGTTGTATGTTGATCATTGCTATCAGTGCCCCCGTTCTCCCCCGTTCTCCCCCACCTTCTCCCTAACCTCATGGTATTAATACTCTCATTATTGGTCTTGAGGGGCTTTTGTGTCCTGGATTCTGTGTGTCGAGAGCTCTTAACTGTACCAGTGTACATTCTCTAGTCTAGCCGGATTTGTAAGATAGAGCTGGGGTCATGATAGTTGGCGGGGCGGGGTGGGGAGAAGCATTCAAGAACTAGAGGAATGTTGTGTGTTTCGTCGGGTGCTATAGTGCACCCTGGCTGGCTTGTTCCTTCCTCATGACCTTTTTCTGAGGGATGTCCAATTGTCTGCTGATGGACTTTGGGTCTCCATTCTGACCCCCTCTTTCACATCAAAATGGTTGTTTGTTTTGGGTCTGATACCTGATCCCATCTAGACCTTGTGATCACACGGGTTGGTATGCTTCTTCCATGTGGGCTTTATTGCTTCCTTGCTAGATGGCTCACTTAACTTCAAATCTTTCAGACCCAAGACGCTCTATCTTGTAATAGCCAGGCACCTAAAATGATCATTTTTGGATAGTGTCAATATTATGCCATCACCTAAAAAATAGGAGCTAGCATATGGCTATCGTCTCAGTCAGCTCATCATCATATTGTAGGAACAAAGCATCTCCCAGAGTGAAGCCATGCAGATTTGTGGTCGTTTTCCTGAAATCTACACAGGTTCCAACACAGGAGTGGTCCAGCAATGTGTGGCTTCATCCTTTCAGGCATCTAATGTCATTGAGCTAAGAGACAATGTTATTCCTGGCTGTGACCTTCTTTGTGGGCATGAATGGAATCTCTACGTTTTCCTCATTGTGCAACCCATTTATTCACTAAAAAAAGAAAAGTAAACAATGGATATGGGTAAGAATCATATAGTCCCACCAGCTTCCTCCTTCACCCATGTTCCCAGAGCCATCAGAAAACGGGAGGAATGGAACTAGTGGGGGTTCTCCCTGCTCCTTTCATGTTGAGTGTGAGCGCACTTAGGGTGACATTCAAGCTAGCCCTTCAGCCCTTGATCTCCCTGCTGCCTCCCCTCACCCTCTGTTTCAGGCAATTATAATTCTGTATCAATCCATTATTTTGAGAATGAAAGTACAATCCTCTGAAGATACATGACTCATTCATTCAAATTGATGCTAAATATTCCTCTTTTTTAATCAATTTATTTGAACTTCGTACAACTCTAAAAATTGTTTTATTGGGGGCTTGTACAACTCTTATCACAACCCATATGTACATCCATTGTGTCAAGCATATTTGTACATTTGTTGCCATCTTTATTCTCAAAGCATTTTATTTCTACTTGAGCCCTTGGTATCAGCTCCTCATTTTTCCCCTCCCTCCCACACAAACCCTTGATAATTTATAAATTATTAATTTTTCATGTCCTACACTGTCTGATGTTTCCCTTCACCCACTTTTCTGTTGTCCATCCCCCCAGGGAGGGGGTTATATGTAGATCCTTGTGATTGGTCCCCCCTTTCTACCCTACCTTCCCCTAACCCTCTTGGTATCGCTACACTCATTATTGGTCCTGAGGTGTTTATCTGTCCTGGATTCCCTGTGTTTCCAGCTCTTATCTATACCAGTGTACATCCTCTGGTCTAGCTGGATTTGTAAGGTAGAATGGGGACCATGATAGTGTGTGTGTGGGGGAGCAGATGGAAGCATTAGAGAACTGGAGAAGAGTTGTATGTTTCATTGGTGCTATACTGAACCCTGTCTCATTTCCTCCCCGTGACCCTTCTGTCTACAGATGGGCTTTGGGTCTCCACTCCGCACTCCCCCTCTTTCACAATGATATGATTTTTGTTCTTTGATGCCTGATACCTGATCCTATTGACACAGACTGGTGTGCTTCTTCCATGTGGGCTTTGTTGTTTCTCAGCTAGATGGCCACGTTTTTTGCCTTCAAGCCTTTAAGACCCCAGATGCTATATCTTTTGATAGCCAGGCACCATCAGCTTTCTTCACCACATTTGCTTATGCACCCATTTGTCTTCAGC
>NW_022111369.1:43293123-43299690 GCF_000313985.2 Echinops telfairi
TTCTTTCCTCTATTTCCTTTTACTTTCCTCTTGTCCCACTATCATGCTCAGCCTTCATTTGGGTATCAGTATATCCTCTTGGTTACATTGCCCTTGATCACTCCCTACCAGGCGGCCCACCCCCTCCTTGCCACTGGTTTTGAATCACTCATTGTTTCCTTGTCCCTGGCTTGGTTAACACCACTTCCCTTCCCCCACCTCCCCTTCTCCCATGTCCCCTGGGAATCATTGGTCCCTTTGTTTTCTTCTCCACATTATTTAATCCAACCTAGTTTATCTAGATAGACCTGCAGAGATAATCATATGCACATAAAAACATGACAGCACCAAAGTGACACAGAAAAAGAAAGTGACGACAGCAACATAAAAAAAAAGCCAATGACATACAAAATCTAAAAGAAAAAAAAGAAAGAAAGTAAGTAAGAAAGAAAAGCCTGTAAATAGCTCAAGGTCTGTTTGTTGACCTTTAGGAGTGTTTTCTGGTCAAGTCTGATGGGGTGCCATGCCCTGGCCCCAAAGTCTCTTTCTGGTTTTCCCTGGGGACTTCATTGCTCTGTTCCCTTGCTGTTCTGTTGCACACCCTTAGCATTTTGCCTCAATGTGGTGGTGTCAGATCAGGCGCATTTCCCACATTGTGTCTCCAGTGTTGTTCCCTGTTGCGCTATGGGTCCGTGAGGGACCCACATGGTGTCTAATAGTGGGGCCGGCCCTATGGTCCCCTCTGTGCTTTGGCTGCTCTGAGTGGGAACATCTTCAAGGCTTGGTGGGCCAGGATGTGTTCCACTCTCTCTTCCTCTCCCTTCATTTGCTCCTGTGTGCTCAGATCAGACATGTCCCTCTCCCTGAGATGTAGCTTCAGTAGTACTGTCCTCTGAAGTGAATTCTTCTGTGGGGAGGAGGGTGCTGTCCACGTAGTTGGGATTGGGGCCAGCTGATGCTAAATATTCTATTCCAGTTATTTTAGAGTATGTTGAACATTTGTTTCTACCACTGGGTCAGGAAAACCCAGTCTAGAGTAAGTACCTATTCCTGTTGGGATCCGTTTATACTGTCATGAGACTACCAGCCTGCTAGCATTGAGCAAGGTTTTCACTGAAGTCCTCTGCTCCACAGCCATCTGACTCTTGGTAGAAGATGGAACAACCATGACTTACATGTCTGAGCTTCAGAGGGTGCAACAGGAGTATGCCTAGATTCAGCTCCGCTCTGCAATGCTGAACCTCCCCCATTTCTACTCCTCTCATGGTCTAGGTGGCTGCTGTGCTTTCTCCAAACTCTGTTCTGCTTCTAGGGCAGATGTTGGGTTTTCTACTGTATTTTTAAGTGTCCCACAAGAGTCTGAGTATCTCCTGAATGTAAGATACCACCAACTATAAAAATATAAACACCCTGGGCTAAGTCAGTCTCTTCTTCCAAATTTCCTCAGAGAGAAAAGAAAGTCTTCCCTGGAGAAAACCAAACCAAACGCACTGCCCTCAAGTCAAGGCTGACTCACAGTGACCCTTCTGGGGGGTTCCCGAAACTCTAACTGTTTATGGAAGTAGACAACACAGCTTTCTCCAGAGGAGCTGCTGTGGTTTCAAATTGTCGACAGCTCAACATGCAACCACTCCACTCCCAGGGCTCCTCTGCCTTAGAGAGGAAACCCTGCACCTGGACTTCCAGCCTCCTAAATTGTGAGCCCTGCAGGTCAGAAGGCACTCAAACATAGCTGAGGAAGAGCTGCCTTCTCAACAGAGAGTCAACCATAATGAGAATGGATGAAGTAAAGCTTTGAAGACTGTCATCTGCTGATAGGCACAACTCAGGATGAGAAGGAACAGCTGCAGACATCTCTAACAATCAGGACATGGAATGTACAAAGTAGGAATATAAGAAAGGTAGAAATTGCCGAAAATGAAATGGAATGCATACAGATCAATACCCAGGGCATTAGTGAGACGAAATGGACTGGCATTGGACATCTTGAGTCAATCATATGGTTACTATGCTGTGAGTGGTAAATTCGAGAGAAACAGTGTCTCATTCATCAATGAAAAGAACTTTCCTAGATCTAACTTGAATTACAATGCTCTCTGAGGTGGGATAATATCTATAACCATACAGGCAAATCTAGTTCATACAACCATTATTTAAATTAACACACCAACCGTTAAGTCTGTGATGAAGAAATTGAAGAATTCTGCCGGCTTCTCCCGTCTAAAATTCATCAAGCATGCAATCAAGATGCTTTGATAATTATTAGTGATTGGAATTCAAAAATTGGAAACAGAAGGAACAGAGTTGGAACATAAGAATTTGGTGATAGAAATGAAGCTGGAGATAGCATGATAAAATTTTCCAGACCAATGACTTCTTCATTGTAAGTACATTTTTCAGCAACATAGAAGGCATGTGGACTTTGCCAGATGGAATACACAGAAGTCAAATTGACCACATCTAGGGGAAAAGGATTGGAGAAGTTCAATATCATCTGCCAAAACTGAGCCAGGAGCTGACTGTGGGACAGCCATCAATTTCTCATACATAAGTTCAGATTGGAGTTGAAGAAATTCAGAAAAAAATCCATGAGAGTCAAAATATAACCTTAAGTCTATCCCACCTGAGTTTCAAAAACATCTCAAGAGCAGATCTGCTGCACTGAACACTAATGACAGAAGGCCCGATGTGCTGTGGGAGGACAGCAAGGCCATCACACACGAAGAAAGCAAGAAGTCATTGAAATGGCGGGGGTGGGGGATGGGGGTGGGGTGGATAAAAGGCTGTGAGAAGAGACTCTGAATCTTGCTCTTGATCATAGCTAAAGTAAATAAAAGACATAATGACATAAAAGCTGAACAGGAAATTTCAGAGGGCAGTTTGAGAAGACAAAGTAAAGTATTATAATGAATATGCAAAGGCTTGGACCTAGAAAATCAAAACAAAGAACATGTTGAGCAGATCTCAAGCTGAAAGAACTGAAGAAAAAAATCCAAGGCTCGTGTTGAGATAGTGAAAGATCCTATGGAAAAATATTGAGTGATGCAGGAAGCATCAGAAGGAGATGGATATAATACACAGAGGTCACCATAGCAAAAAGATTGTGTAACAATGGTTGCATCAGTACATCCTCAGGGAGCTGCCAGAAGTTCAGGCTGAATTCATATGAGGACGTGGAACCAGGGATATCATTACTGATGTCAGATGGATCTTGGCTGAAAGCACAAAATATCAGCCAAGATACTTACTTGTGTTTTGTTGACTATGCAAAGATATTCGACTATGGATTCTAACAATCTGTGGGTAGTATTGAGAAGAATGTGAATTCCAGAACACTTCACTGTGCCGATATACATGGACCTGGGCATGGGCAAGGAAGCAGTTGTTCGAACAGAACGAGGAAATATTGGGTGGTTTAAATCAGGAAAGCTATGTGTCAGGGTTGTATTCTATTATTCAATCAGTATGCTGAGCAAATAATCTAAGAAGATGGATTATATGAAGAAGAACTTGGCATCAAGATTAGAGGAAATCTTGTTAACAACCTTCTATATGCAGATGACACAACCTTGTTTGCTAAAAGCAAGGAGGACTTGAAGTTTAAGGGTTACCACCTTCAGTATGGATTACAACTCAATGTAAAGGAAACCAAAATCTAGCAGATGGACATTGGGCCTCTACTCAAGTATTCCCTCAATGCAAGAAAACTTTGTTCTAGTAAACAGGCAGTCCATGATGCTCAGCTTTCTGACACCATCGCCAAAGACAAAGCCGGTGCATAAGCAAATGGGGTGAAGAAAGCTGATGGTGCCCAGCTACCAAAAGATATAGTGTCTGGAATCTTAAAGGCTTGAAGATAAGCAAGCGGCCACCTAACTCACGAGGTGTCGATGTGATCAAGTACCAGGCATCAAAGGACAAAAAATCATATCATTGTGAATGAGGGGGAATATGGAGTGGGGCCCCAAAGCCTATCTGTAGGCAACTGAACATCCTCTTGCAGAAGGGTCATGAGGAGGAGATGAGTCAGTCAGGGTGCAGTATAGCACCAGTGAAACATACAACTTTCCTCTAGTTCTTAAATGCTTCTTCCCTGCCACTATCATGATCCCAATTCAAATTCTACCTTACAAATCCAGCTATACCAGAGCACATACACTGGTACAGATAAGAACTGGAAACACAGGGAAACCAGGATAGGTAAACCCCTCAGGACCAATAATGAGAGCAATGATACCAGGAGGGTAAGGGGAAGATGGGGTAGAAAGGGGGAACCAATCACAAAGATCTACATATAGCCCCCTCCCTGGGGGATGGACAATGCAAAAGTGTATGAAGGGAGACGTCAGACAGTGTAAGACATGACAAAATAATAATAATAATAACATAAATTATCAAGGGTTTGCGAGGGAGAGGGAGTGAGAGGGAGGGGAAAAATTGAGGAGCTGATACCAAGGGCTCAAGCAGAAAGTAAATGTTTTGAGACTGATGATGGCAACACATGTACAAATGTACTTGACACAATGGACATATGTATGGATTGCGATGAGAGTTGTATGAGCCTCTAATAAAATGATTTAAAAAGGAAAAAAATGATTAAAAGAAATTAGTACCAGGGGCTAATCAAAGACAATATTAACAGCAGATCATTATGCTCCATGGGGATGATCAATAAGCGTCACTTCCATAAATTAACAAGGAGATCTTGAAAGGGAGACAAAGGCAGATTAAAAAAACAAAGCAAAACAAACAAAACGATAGATCCAGGAATGGGTTTGGGGCTCGGACTCAATCTTAGCTCCGATTTAAGAAAATTAGTTCTTATATTGTGGCCCTGCTTGATCCTCACCCTCAGGAAGGGAACACAGAAGATACGGGTGCTATCACAAAATGTGGTGAAGCAATTAGATGGTGCCCTGCTATCAGATATAATAGCATCTGGGGTCTTAAAGAATTGTCTCCAAACAAGCAGCCATCTAAGTGAGATGTCAACTAAAACCAAATGGAAGAAGCTCACCATCATCAGTCACCAAAGCATTGTAACTCATATAATCTGAAGTTGAAGGAGGGATTGGTATCAGAACCTAAATTATGAGAATCCAGTTTGTGAAGGTTATGGATGACAGTGGGAGTCCAAGAACATCTGTGGGATCTACATAGGAAGTAAGCCTCCGCTGGTCTCCCTCTGTGCATAATTGAGGGATGGGAGGAAAGTGATTACTAAACAGAAAACCGAGTGCATTGGAGAGATGAGTATAGAAGATCAAAGGACAAACCTGACTTGAGCTGTTCAAACTTTGTCACTTGATCCCCCCTGATGCATGCTGGACCTGATCTGATTTTCAACATTTTCTGTTTTTCTGTTTGTTTGTTCATATTAGGGTTTATCTCAGAGATGTTATATCATTGGGGGTCACTCTCTTGAGGTTGTATTATATGTTTTTCAGTACATGAAACCCAGGATTGATGAACCTATAGGGACAGTAAATAGAACAAGAGTTTGGGGGTGGGCGGTTACAGGGGTAGTGGTGGGAGGGGTGAAAGGGAAACGATGTCAAGGGGTCCAGGAAGGAGCAGAATGATTGTGGCAGCAGTTGTACAACACTGCTTGACCTGATTGAACTAGGGAATGATATGATATCTGTATTAACTCCCAATTCATAACAATTTTTTTAAGTATGTGGGAAATTTCCATCATTTTAAAATCCCATGAACTTTTAAAAGCCCCCTTGTATATCCACTCAGGATTTTACATTTATATAAAAGCAATGGCTCCTTGATTGAGGCCAAACTGGCTGTAACCATGGGCTCAAACATAATTGTGAGGGTGATACAGGACCGTGCAGTGCTTTGACCCATTGTGCACAATTTTCCTATGCGTCTGAACTGTCATGATGACACCTAATAAGAAAAACAACAGTAATATCTCATGTTTTCAAAATTATATCAAAATACACCCGCTGAGACATTATTTAAGTGAGGTTGATACTTTGAGTAAACTTGGAAAAATGTTATTCCTTATAGCCTAAGCTTAAATTCATTTTCTGCTATCTATTTGCATAGAACCTCATTTCTGGAAGGGGTATCAATCTATCTTCCTGCCTGTGAATAGATGAATTTCCAGATAAAATGGATATACATCCTATTTTTTCTTTTCCTTAACCTTCTGGAAGGAAGAGTCTTGTGATGATTATATGTCAAGCCTAGAGCCCTCTTTGCTGGGTTACTCCTCGTTAGTAACTCTAGTCCTATTACTACAAAACAAAGAATTCCTAACTCCTGTTATACTTTGAGAAGGGAAGACATTTCATTCAGTCCTGTATATATGTGTGTGTGTGTGTGTGTGTATGTGTATGTATATATATATATATATATATAAAACAACATTTCAAACTCTTCCTTGAGATAGCCCCTTTTAGCTTCAGTGAGGTGAAATTGTTCATTCCCCTCTAAATTAAGTAAATAAAGGGCATATGCTTGACTTTACTCCCAAATCTTCTCTTCTAGTTCTTCACTTATTCCCATTTTCTACCTTGCACATCACATCACACACACACACACACACACACACACACACACACACACACA
>NW_022111369.1:43299800-43305311 GCF_000313985.2 Echinops telfairi
AGCAATAGAGACATGTTGTCAGGTGACATGGGGTTGGTTCTGACCTACAGCGGCCCTGTGCCCAACAGAACACAGCACTGTACAGTCCTGCGCCCCCCTCACAAGTGTGCTTATGCCTGAGCCCATTGCTGCCACCATTGTGTCAACCCAGCTCGTTGAGGGCCTGCATTTTCCTCTGTCCCTCTGCTTTACCAAATACGATGTTCTTCTCACGGGACTGGTCTCTCCGGACACCATGTCTAAAGAACGTCAGACAACGTATCACTGCCTTGCCTCTAAGGAGCAGGGTGGCTGCACTTCCTCCAAATCAGATAGGTTGTCCTTTTAGCAGCATGTGGTCCTTTCGATATTCTTCTCCAGCACCACAATCTCAGTGCATGGGCTCTTCTTTGGTCTTCCTTACTCAATGTCCAACTTTCACATGGCGAGTGACAATACCATGCTTGGGTCAGGCTCACCTTAGTCATAAAGTAACACTTTTGCTTTTCAATACTCTAAGAAGTCTTGTGCAGCAGATTTACCTGAAGAAAACTTTATGCATAGATTTGAATAGAGATGTAGATGTGCATAAAGATGGAGACAGAGATAGTAAGAGCTAGACACAGATCAATAGACACAGTATGTCTCCATCTTGTAAAGAGGCCTCCGTTAAAATCTGTTGCCTTAGAAACTTTGAGGACTATGGTGGCTATCTAGAACATAAATATATCTAACATAAATGTATCTCTATCTACCAAACATGAGAAACTCCTTCTCTTTTGACATCTCCTTCAAGTGATATGTTATCCGGTTGATATGTACTTTCCCCCTTTTTGTCAGAGACGGGATTCTTAAAGATTGAACAACTCTAAAACTCTACATTAATGTCTGCTACTAATTGAATTGTGTCCCTTGCCTCTAAGAAATACAGGTTGTAAATTCTAACACCTCTATCTGTGGTTATAATCCTTTGGGGGAATATGGTAGTTTTTTGTCTTGTTATGTTAAATGCCAAATTAGTGTAGGGTGTGTCTTAAATCAACTCCTTTGGGGAAATAAATGCCCAGGTGATATGAGCAGGCAAGCAAACTGAGATGAGATGGGGAAGGAGAGTTGCCAGGCACACGAAGTTCCCTGGGGAACAGACAGAAGCTCAAGAGACAAGGAGCCTCTTTCAGGGCCCACCGAGAGCGCTTCCTCCCAAGTCTAGAAAAACAACAAGAACAGAAAACCAAACTGTCTGCCGTCTAGTCAGTGCTGACTCACAGTAAATCTACAGGACAGAGCAGAATCGCTCCTGTGAGGTTCACGGGCGGGAACTCTTTACAGGGATAGAAATCTCTGTCTTTCTTTTGTGGAGCAGCTGGTGAATTTGAACTGCCGACCTTGAAGTTAGCAGCTAGCTCATAACCACTATGCCACTTGGGTTCCTAGCCATCACATTCTGGTGAGTTAATCCAATCAATGTTTGACCAACTACAGAAAGCTAATTTTAAGTCGATGCTTGTGTATGGCCACTGAATGATGTTGTAACTATCCAAGTAGCCTTGGCAGCAAAAAGGGTTACTCACCCCACCCCACCCTGCTTTAACCTAAACCCTGCTACAATGGACCGGATCCTCTGCAGTGAGCACAGTGTTTTGCTGTCTCAATAGAGGGCGCCAGCAGGACAGGAGGCAAGGACCCTGGCTGCCGCCTGGTGGATGGATCAGTGATGTGGGGGGAAGTCTCATGTAGTCGGGCCCAACCTCTTGTGCCAAGAAGACACCGTGCCTGTGACCTGACAGCTCCAACGTGGTAATAACATTCTCTAGGAATTCTTGATATGGAAACTAATGTTCTGGAGGAGTCTTGCTCACGTGGGTGCTTTGAAGCCCTCTTCCATCACTGGCTTCCCAACTCCCTTGGCAGGCCCTACACAACTCACCTGCTGCCCAGAGGGCTCCCACTAAGCCCCCCAGTACCTGTGCATGGCCACACCTGCACTCTTGGGGGGTTGCTTCCTGCCTGCTTGGGATGGCAGACGAGCTCTGGCCGAGACAAATCATCAAACTCCTCTTCGACCAGTGAGCTGAACCTCTCCACCGCCAGAATCTTGGCCTTTTCTAAGTGTGTCCTTCCTGAGTACTCTTAGCTCTGGGTATCACAGAGAATTTCTTCATCACGTATAGATAAACCCGTTGCTGTCAGATAATTGTCAAGTCAATTGACGCACGGTGATCCCGAACGGCTCCTCATGAAACGAAGACAAACTCACTGCCGAGTCAGTCCCGACTATCAGGTTGGAGGCTGGCTAAAGAGGACCGACGAAGAACCGATGCGTTTGAACGGTGGTGCTGGTGAAAAGCACTGAAAGGACCATGGGCTGCCAGAAGAAGACCCCAATCTGCCCGGGAAGTGGTGCCCCCTCGCGAGTGCTCCTTAGAAGGGAAGATGGTGAGAGTCTGTTTCATGTACTTCAGACATGTCGTCAGGAGAGAACAGTTCCTTGAGAAGGACATCATGCTTACTGGAGTACAGAGGCAGCAAAAAAAGAAGGCCCCAAATGAGATGGATTGATGCAGTGGCTGAAACAAGGGCTCAAACGTAAAAATGGTGAGTATGGTGCAGTACTGGGCAGGGTTTCGTTCTGTTATGCATAGGGTTGTTCTGTGTAGGGTCGCTCAATGACACACAACAAGGGACCCAAAGGGATAGAACACCTTTAGGAAATTCTGGCAAGCAAGAGGTCAACACAGGGTTTCAAGGGACTACACTCTCAGACACTGGCGTGCAGCGATTGGTAAATTGCACAGGAAAGACTATCCACCGTGATGAGCAGTTGCTAAGTAACTTCAGTGAGCCTCCCTATAAAGCCGCTGTGCGTAGCGGCAAAGTCTGAAAGGTGAGCAATCAGTAAAACGATGAGAGTCCACGAGAACCCTAGGACATGCTCGTGCCTTCAGTAAGATTGGAGCGAAGAATGCCTGACTAGGAAGAATGTTCGTGGTGCACTTCGTGCATCCGACTACAGACAGTCCAGTAACATAATTTGTGTGAAGGGCCCCAGTAAAACCACACTCACTGCCATCGGGTCGATTCCCACTCATCCCGACTCCACAGGGCAGGGCAGGGGAGGACCCCCTGGAGGTCCCCAACACTGTAACTATTTGCGGGGGTAAACAATCTGTCTTCCTCTCTGTTACATCCCATATACAGGTACACAGGGGTCTAAAGTCGTATGCGACGAGGCCAGGATGAGCCCCAGGACAACATTATCTACATCTGCTTTCTATAAAAATTCCCTCCACAGTCTCTATGTAGTCAGCACGGAGATAATTTCTTCACTGTGTGTCAATAACTGACGCTGTAATAAGGAGGACCGACTTGAGGAATCTGATTTAACCTGCCGGGTGGAGAATGTCATTGGCTCTCCTACACAGAGTCCTGGCGTCTCCAGTTGGGAGAGGTGTGCGACTATCAGGTGTCGGACAGCTGGTGTCAGAAGGGAACAGTCAGTGCGGAATGCAACGACAAACAAATCACTGGGGAAGGAACAAAAGTGGATGAGCAAATACCCAGGCTCAATATCCTCTTACACTGGATCCCATTGAACTCCCACGACAGTGTCGTGATACAGGAACACATGCTCATTTCACAGACGAAGCGGAAACTGGAGGAGAATGACCACTTTCCTGAGCCCTATGATGGCATGGAGCTGTGGTTTTAACTTCAGTCTGAGTGTCCTATGTTCTCCCTACGATACCACCTCACTGCCAGAGGAGAACACACGAACTCCAAAGGAGGAGAGGAGAGATGCACAGACGAAAAAACTGCTAAAGAAGACAAGGGCCGTCACATTTGGGGACCGGCTCTCATTTCAGAAATGAAAAAGAGATGGAGAGCCAGTCCACATCTTCTCTTTAGGTCTTTGGGTTTAATTTGCTTTCAGTTTTGCCACAAGGCATTACAGGGATACCTTCCACCCAGGAATCTCAATGGTCAGTCTTTTTCGGTGGGGAGATTTGTCCTAAAGAAGCAAAATGTGGATATAATTGGTGTCCCCAGGGCTCTGTGATAGTTTGGTGTCAACTTTGCTGGGCCAGTGTTTTGATGGATTGGCAGTTATAATTTAGTAGTCTGCCACAGTTACATCTTTTTGAGGGTGTGGCCTGCTTCTAGTATAAGTAGACACTGAGGAAGAGCTTGTTTGCTTTTTGCTGGGTCTGTATCCTGCATCTGGCTCATCGACCTTTGATTCTCTGGACTTAGGCCAACAGCCTGTTATATGGCCTGCTGATCCTGGGAGTCATCAGTGGCCTGCCCTCTGACCTAACCTTGGATTCATTCACCTCTGCAGTTGCTCATCTTTCTGGCGATCTTGGTTTCATCTGCATCCCCTGTTACCATCTGAGTCAGAAGTCTCCAGCCTAACATCTGACCCATGGACATCTAAAACTGTGTTAGCCATTTTCCTGATAGGAACCTCTCTCTCTATATATACATCTGTAAGCTTCACTGGTTTTGCGTGTCTAGAGAACCTAGCCCAAGGAAGAGCCTCTTAGGATTTCTTTTTAAAAACTCCTGGGTTGAAATATTACAAAGCCAGGATATCCATTAACTTCTGTTCTCTCGCTACCTTTTCTAGGACAGCATCTCTCAAAAAAACAAATCTAGTAAACTTCTCTCAAAAGTGAGAAATTCTAAAATTGGTGGCTTTAAAAGCTAGTCTTTTTTTAAATGATTTTCTTAAAATTATCATTTAATGAATATTATCACCGGTTCTAAAGGACTAAAGAGAATATCACTTTAAGTATTTGTATCAATTAAAATGGAAGAGATGATGTTGTGTGAGCAAGCATGTGCCTATGACGCTGTATGGATGCTACTTGTCTTTCAAATAACAGCAGTGTCCCCCTTGGGGGACAGGTTGCAACAGAACTCTCAGACTGAGACACATTAGGAAGAAGGAGCGAGTAGTCTACTTAAAAAAGCAGCCCCTAAAAACCTTGTGACTAGCATTGGAACATTGTCTAATATAGTGCTGGAAGATGAGCCCTTCAGTCAGAAGTCATTCAAAATAGGACTGGGACGAGCTGCCTCCCCAAAGTAGAGGTCACCTTAATGGCAATATGGATGGAGTGAAGCTTTCAGGAAATCCACTTGTGCATGTGACCTAAATAAATTGAGACAACATCTGCAAACATTCAGTACAATCAGAACATGGAGTATAGAGTGTAAAATAATTTAGGAAAATAAATTATGAAAAATAAAATGGAACAAATAAAAATCACCATCCTAGACATTAGTGAACTGTTATGGGTTGGTATCTGAAAATTGGACAACAATATGGTCTACTATGACTGGAATGCCAAATTTAAGAGGAATTACATCACAGTTATTATCAAAAAGAACATTTCAAGACCTATCCTGAGGCACAATATGGTCAGAAATAGCTTAATACACACATTCCCTTTTTTTTTTTTTAGGGGGTATATCTTTTTTTTAAAAAAAAAAACATTTTATTAGGGGCTCATACAACTGTTATCGCAA
>NW_022111369.1:43318652-43333275 GCF_000313985.2 Echinops telfairi
GGGATCAGGTATCAGGCATCAAAGAACAAAAAAATCTTATCATTGTGAATGAGGGGGAATGTGGAGTGGGGACCCAAAGCCCATTTGTAGGCAACTGGACATCCCTTACAGAAGGGTCGCCAGGAGGAGACGAGCCAGTCAGGGTACTGTGTAGCAACGATGAAACATACAATTTTCTTCTAGTTCTTAAATGCTTACTGCCCCACCCCCACCCCCACCACTATCATGATCCCAATTCTACCTTAAAATTCTTGCTAGACCAGAGGATGTACACTGGTACAGATAAGAACTAGAAACACAGGGAATCCAGGACAGATGAACTCTTCAGGACCAGTGGTGAGAGTTGTAGGTGGGGTGGAAAGGGGGAAACGATCACAATGATCTACATATAACCTCCTCCCTGGGGGACGGACAACAGACCAGTGGGTGAAGGGAGACGTTGGATAGTGTAAAACATGACACACTTTCAGCAACCACGATGTAGCTAGTATGTGAAAGAGCTCCTTAAGAAAGGTGACTCTTTCCTTAAAAGGTCCGGGATAGAAAAACCATGGAATAATCCCCAAAATAAGAGACCAGGCTTACTGGGCAGACAGGGATGGTGGGAAGGCCAGGACTGTGGCCCAGAGTCACTCTGCAGGTCTGGAACAAAACTCCCCCTGAAGATAGAGTAAGGAACCACTTAAGAGCCAAAGGGCAGCCTTTTTCCAAGGACAGAGTGCCGAGGGGTAGGGAAGGCGGGATGGAAGCGGGAAATGCAGGGAGGTGGTGGGTACGCCATGGGCCGGCGGGGATTCTTGTGGTGGAGCAGAAACAAAATGGGCATGGGCTGTTAGATGTAACACTGGGTCTGCTCTGTAAACTCCCACCTTATTCACAATAAAAAGCGAATTAGAAACAACAAAAAAAGGAAGGCGATGTTTTATCTCCTTGTCAATTTTACATTGGCTGGGACTAAATTGATGTTAAAAATCATTATCAAGGGAACCCACGTGTCCTATTAAGGCGACAAGAGCACTCAGTCCACAATAATCCACTTCTGCATGCGATGCCTCCTTGCTTTGCTACTTTAGATCTTGCACGGGTTAGTCATGTCTGGCTGAAGTTCTTCCTTTTTTGTAGTAAACTGAGTTTAAAAAAATTTTTTTTAAGCTCCAATGAATACAGAATAAAGCCAGTAATATTACAGAAAATTAAATTAAAAGAGCAAAAAATTTGGCACCACATAGGAATAAAAAGCCTGGGGGAGGAGGAAAAGAGGAGCTGCTGCCAAGGGCTCAAGTAGAAAGAAAATGTTTTGGAAATGATGGCAACATTTGTACAAATGTGCTTGATATAATCAATGTACGGTTCTAAGAGATGTAAGAGCCCCCAAAATTATTTATTTAAAAAAAAACAAACCAGAATAAAAAGCCAACCTTTTCCTCAGAACCCAAAGTGGTGAGAAGAGGGCCAAGCATCTTAAAGGTTAAAGGTAGAGCTCAAAGCCTATTAGGGACCATTGTGCCCTACCTTTATGCCCTCCCGAAGGACCTCATTGAAGTTCTCACACCTCACCTCCAAAGACAGGCACTGATTCTTAGCCTAAGGTTGCCCCAACGACTGGTTAATTTTCGTTTCCAAAGCAGAAAAAACACGGTTCTGTCTCGACAGAATCTCGTGGAGAAACTCACCTTGGCTGCCTTGGTTGGCAGGTCCTGAAACAGTCTTGTAAGCCTTTAAGTCTAATGTAATGTATGCACCCCCATTGTGGCCCTTTGCTTCGGTAGTCCCAACTGTCACCGTGATGTACTGATCTGCCGCAAATCATGAATTTGTGGTCTCCTTTGTTCCAGCCTTCACTAGCATCCCGACTTGAATACTCAGGTGCCATTTTGACTCTGTGCTAACGGCTCCTCTCATCCTGATGATGCACCTGTGTCTGTCTGTCTTATGTCAGTACTGAATGTTCTCTTTATATTTGAGGTTGGGGTCTCTTTTGTAGCCAAAGCACCATCAAGTTGACTGACCCAGAGACTAAGGGCAAAGTAGAAGTGTCCCACAGGGCTTCTGGGGCAGTCATCTTTATGGATAGCCACCTTTCTCCCGAGGAGCAGCTGGTGGGCTCAAACTGCCCACCTTTTGGTTGGCAGCCGAGCACATAACATTGTACCGTAAGGACTCCAAAAAATGTACCTGGCCAAGCTTTAAAGAAGAATGTTGGAGTGTTAGGATGGATCTGGGGGTCCCAGAATTCCTCTGAGGACTATCACTAATAGCAGCTGTAGACATTTGTCAGCTAACTTCAACTAGTCTGACTGTCCCTATCAGCCAGACACACAGTAGACTACCAACTGTAACGGATTTCACGCTTCTGGGTTGGGCTAAGTGTAAAATAACCATGTGGTATGGCTGTTACAGCCTGGTGGTGTAATCATTACGTGTTGAACTGCCAACTGCAAGGTCAGCAGTTTAAAACCAGCCACTCTGTGGGAGAAAAACAGGGCTTTCTACTCCCATCGAGTGGCAGACTCAGAAGCTCACAGGGGCCAGTTCTACTCTGTCCTATAGGGTTGCTATGAGTTGGCATCAATTCGGTGGCAGTGCAGTGAGTTTGGTGTTTTATTTTTTGGTGGCTTTGGAACACTGTCACTGGCTCCACTGATTCCACAGGAGACGGGATCTCTGACTGTGTCCTCTATCCAGGGAAATGGAGGAGCTGATCTCTCTTGAATCAGTGGAGTCACACAGGGTAAAACCAGCAAAGAACAAGGAAACAGCTTTGGCCGACTGCTCCTATGAAACTTCTGGGCAATCTAAGGTAATCAAAGGACATCTGGCGTGGGGACCAAAACTATGGGTTTGAAGTCTTTTAAAAAAAACACAGGAGTCCCTGGGGAAACAGTCATGGAGAGAACCCCGTGGAAATGTAGGACAGTTCAATTCTGAACCACAGAGGGCGCCACGAGTCGGAGTTGACCCGAGAGCAAAGGATTTTATTAAGAACATAAGATTTCAACAATCAGTGGTTGTGGACCCATGAGGATGGTGCTGCACTGGATGATCTCACAGGAAGCCGTGGTGGCGTGGCCCACGGAGACTTGGGTGCTGCAGAGGGCGTGCAGGGGTGCCTGCTGCACCGGGAGTGCCCTGGAAGGCAGCATGGAATTTCCCTTGTCGTTGGTCTCCTGCACTGATTTCTGCAGAGTCCCTCTGGTATGTGTTACTCGGTCACCACCTTCCCTTCATCTCTTCTCCTTACATGTTCCTCTTCTTTCGTGGAAAGAAAAAGAAGTTGCACAGAGAGGTAAAATAAGTAGGAAATATTTCACTTATTCCATGCCGTTCTCTGAAATTGGCCATCACAAAAAACAAGGTTCAAGTGAAACTGCTTTTATGAAAAAATTCAGTGACCAGAGAGAACCTTCCTAGATGATGCCACTTTGTGCATTAACTCAGAAACACAAAAGAGGACAGTCACGAATTTCATCTTGTTTGGATCCACAATCATTGCTCATGGAAGCAGCAGTTGCAAGACCAAAGGATGCATTGCATTGGGAAAATCTCCTGCACAAGTCCTCTTCAACGGGTTGAAAAACCGAGGCTTTCTCTTGAGGACTAAGGGGCACCTGACCCAAAGCACTATATTTTCAATCACCTCATATGCATGTGAAAGTTGGAAGACTGAAGAATTGATGTATGCTGGCAAAGAACATTGAAAGGGCCACGGACTACCAAAAGAACCACCAAATCTGCCTTGGAAGACCAGCCCATCAGATGCTCCTCAGAAGCAAGGCTGGTGAGATGCCCTCACATACTTTGGATGTGTTATCAGGAGAGACAAGCCACTTGAAAAGGACACCAGGCTTGGGAAAGTAAGGCAGCGAACAAGAGGAAGACCCTCAACAAGATGGGCTGACATCATGTCTGCAACAATGGGCTGAAACAGAACAATTGTGATGCTGACGTTTTGTGGTATATAGGATGGCTAGGAGTCAGAACCTACTTGACAGTACCTAACAACAACATAGCTTACAATGAAAACCCAAAATCCATTTGATCAATTAGTGAGTAGTCTTGCTCTCAAGCAGAATGCATTGAAAAGTGGATTACAGTCACCACCCAGGGAGGGCTTGCCCAGATGTGACCTCGATGCAGATCACCATACTAGGAGACCAGATGCTTTATTGGAAGGTCCTGGACCAAGTGCTTCTAACAATATGCATGTTCCAGTCATTGTCCTGTTCCTGAGTCTATAGTCCCACTTATATCTGCGATGTATCTGTGATCTGAGTTTGTGACAGCTTCGTTTCATGCCTTATTTAACTAGCTTCCTGACTATAAATCTATAGGCACCATTATGGCCTTGCACTAATGATCTCCCTCATCTGGATGGTGTGTCGTTGTCTTTATCCCATTTAAGATTGAAGTAGTGTTCTCCTTAAACTGTTTATAATTGGGGCCTCTTTTGTACCCCAAAACAGTAACAATCAAAATGCATGGAAAGGAAAAAGAACCTTTGGAACCCTTACTGTTTTCCCTCCCCCTTACAAACTTTACTCCAATTCTGACTGGCTGCTGTAGTACTGCATGATGAAACCACAGAGAAGGCCACCAGCCGCCGCGGATCACACACAAGTAGAACAGCCTCGGATGAACCACCTGCTCCAGGTGTGAGGCTGCCGCCATCACTAGTGGCTGTGAATGGAGTCTGCCATTTAAATGGAGTAACCCCTGACTACTACCTTCCTTCTCCTCTTCCTGGTTCAACCACTTGACAACTGTGGCTACGGGACAACCAAGGAGCGGTTGCCATTGAAGTATGAGAGTGTAAAAATCAAGGTTTCAGACATGGAGAGAATTTCTAGGTGTGTTTGACAGGTTTAATATTCTAGGACACCAACTTGTAAGCACCACCATCTCTCAATAATCTATCCCATTAATGGACTGTTTCCTGTCAAGGTGGGCAGCAGGAGCTCCGGTCTGAATTGGCCTTCCTCATGATACAGGGCTTTGCTGCTTTGGTAATAAATGGAGCTTCACCACAATCACAGTGACATGAAGCAGGAAGACGGGCGAAAACCAAGCTGCCAAAGGCTCCTGGTTGCGGGTGGGGTGGCTGAGTAGAGTGTTTAGGAAATGGGGCTTTGCAAAAATTCCATTGAATACATCCAAACGTAGCATGTCTCCTAGCTTGTGTGAAAAATCAGACACACCTCTAGAGGGTAGGAAAGAACAAGTCTCCAGACACCATGTGGCTCTCTTTGGAATTCATTTTCATTAAGGTTTTCACAAAAAATACAAAGTTCAAACGTCATTGTCTACGTCCACCACAAAACAGAATCAAATGAGCAGTTAGCACACAAAGATCTTTCTTTACATTTCAGAAAATATAAATAACAATGTTCAAGGTTTTTATAATTCTTTTCTCTCGGGGTGTGTGTGTGTGTGACTGTCTTTATAAGGCTTGATGTGCTGCAGCCCCTTCATTAACAAGGGTGCGTACGTACCCTGCTGTCAGGATACGCTGCCCACAAGAAAGGCAGGCCACTGTGGGTACATTCCTGAGGTGGCGCAGTCCGTCAGGCATCCTCCAAATAGTTGTCAGTCCCTTGACTGTTCTTTCTGCTGCAGTAAGAGCGGGGCGGGGACATTCCCAGGCGCATTCCAGCTCTCAGAGGATCAATCATGAAAGGAGAGAAGGAAAAACCTTCAAACAAACCCAAACCAGGCCTTTTTCCCCCAGTAGCCCCAATCGTTTAAAACGGTGGTTTGTACAGGAACCTTTTCAAAATTAAATAGTGTTGAGAGAAAAGCGGATTTTTTGGTTGAATGTTTTAGGAGAGGTTAAAGTGGAGAGGTGAATGCTGGGAAAATCCTACTGAAAGTACATCCCCCAGCAGGAGGTACCGTCTCTCCCATCAGGTGCGGGGGCAAGGCCAGGGCCCCCGTCTTGGGAATGAAATCTGAGGGGAGGCTCTCCAGCAGGCACTTGACCTGCTCCTGACCCAGCTTGATCTTGTCATCCAGCTTGCGCTGCTCAATGAGGAGTGTTGACTTCATCTTCACAAAATGCTGGTAGTCCTGGAGCTGCTCCTCCGAGAGGTAGTGGGCCAGGATGTCCAGCACCACCCGCTCTCGGCGATCCAGGTTCTCCTTGAGCTCCCGGGCGTCCTCGTGCTGCCCCGACAGGATCTTCCTCTTCTCGTTGAGAGAACTCTGCCAAGGCAAAAGGCACAGGTCAGGCAAGGGCAAGGGCCCACTACCCAAAGAGGGCACAGAGAACCCTTCTGCAGGCCTGCCCCGGGGGTTGCAGAGCAGGGCTGCTTCAGCCCTCCCCCCACCTGCCTTGGGGGGGTGGGGAGCCACCAACTTCCAGGTGGCAGTTGAGGGCTTGGCCAGCTGTGCCACCCAGGGAGGGATTTCTTTGAAAATCTCATTATTTTTTATGTTCCTTGATAAACTGTTTTCTCTGATAAAATGTTGCTGTGGAGAAAACATACATTACAACACCTGTGCCAATTCAGCAATTTCCAGATCTGTAATCCAATAACCCCGTCTCTGGTGACGCACAGCCACTATCACTATGCCCTTCCAGTGACACCAGCCCCTAGTGTTCTCTGAGAAAAACGCCCCCACCCCCTTCCTGTGTGTGCTTCGTTCATGTGGTGACACAGTGCCTATCCTTTCAGGACTGCTGACAGCCTGCGCTCGGCCAATGTCTTCTAGGGTCATCCTGGCTATGGCGTGCACCAGGCTTCCTTGCTCCTCATGGCAACTCACCACATTTTGTTTTTCTTGTCATCTGTGGATGGATATTTATGCTGTTTCCATATAGGTAATTAACCTCTCCTGCCCTAATTGGAAAGGGGATAAATTAAGTGGGCTGGGGTTTTTCTAGACTTAGAAGGAACCCTCATACAGTAGTGGGTTAAAAGTCGGGCTGCTAACCCCAAAAGGAACCGTTTGAATGACTCCACCAGCTACTCCCTTGGGAGAAAGATGAAGGCGGTCTACTCCCATAAAGAATGAATAGTTCCACTGTGTCCCATACAATTGCCGAGTCAACATGACAGTGAGTTGTTGCTGGGTTTTACTTTCACTTAAAAGGAGGAGCCCTGGGGACATGGTGGTGAAGGGCTGGGCTGTAGACTGAACCACCTAGTGGCTCCACAAGACTGGTGCCAGCTCACTGGCATCAAGTCGCTTCTAACTCAGAGTGACTGTGTTTCCGAGACTAACTCTTCACAAGAGTAGAACACCTTGTCTTTCTCCATGGAGTGGACAGTGTGTTCAAACTGCTGGCCTTGCATTCAGCACCCCAACGTGTAACCACTTTGACATCAGGGCTCCTAGTCACAGAACAACCTAGAGGTCTGGCTGCTGTAAAGATTCCAACCTAGAACACTCTGAGGTAGTTCTGTTCCGCGGGGTTGCCAGGAGCAGAAATCGACTCAACAGCACCCTACCACAGCAACAGGTTCCAAAGGATGATCTTCAAGGTCTCTTGAGTACTTCTTCTCCCAAGTGCCCTTCAGCTGGGAACCTGTGAAACAGGCATGTTCTTGGGCCCTATTGTGCCTGCTCTGGAGGCTGGGCTCAGCAACCTGGGTTTCAACAAGTCCTCCAGGTGCTTCTTTTGCAGCTTAGAACCTCTGCTCTGCTCCACAAACAAGGGGACATCAGCGTTCCCACTGCTAGAGGAATCCATTTCCCTTTTCTCCAGTGTCTTTGTCAGGCTCCTGTATCTTCGGATTCCCTGCAGCTCTGAAGACATTTTATTTGCACCCACTCTGTACCACCTCTCTTTTATCAATATCCATGGAGAGGAGGGAGTTGGGATGAAAGACACTCTGGCCCGTGTTTGGAGTGTCAGCATCCCATCCCGGCTTGGCACAGAAGATGCGTTATTCTCTGATTCCGGGTGATTTATATGCTGGCTGCATTTCTTCCTCCCCTTAAAGAGAGAGGCCAAAAATCTTGAAAGAGGGAATCTTGCCTAACGGCACTTCTCTATGAACATGGGCTCAGAGGGAAAACTTGTGGAGCTGAATGGGTTGACACTCACCCGTTCTTCATTACTGGCATCTGTCCCAAGGCCACTAAGGACGTTCTCAACACGGGCCAGGCGTCCCGAGAGGGAGAGCAGCAGGTTGACCACTTTGTCCAAGTCCCCGATGAACATCTTGTATTTGTCAAATTCATTGGGCTTGCAAAGCTCACAGATCAAAGCCTCTACTTCTTCTCCTAAGGCGTTATTCAACTTGATGTCCATCAGCACACTCTCCTTGGCTTCCTCAAGGGTCTCGAGCTTCTGAGTAAGGCTCCCAATGAGCTCTGCCTGTAACGACAGAGAGCAGTTACAGCTATCAATGTAAGCAGTCCCCTCTCCCAGCCACAGCCTGTCTCTCCTTCAAGACCCAGTGGCAAGGCCCCCTGCTTCACAACATCTGTCCCCAATACTAGACCTCAGTATTCCTGCCTTCCCTGACTGTCTCCCCTGCTTCTCTCTGAGCCTTTGAAATGCTCACAGCCTGATGCCTGATGGTACATTGCCTCCCAGTGTTTTCCAGTGGCAATGTGTACTCAACAGGGTACATCTTTGCCTTAACAATGTGTTTGTTAACTATTAATTATTGAAGTCCTTCTGAGGTATGCTCACATTTGAACCTCATAACAATGCTCTGGGTGAATGGGCAGAAAGGGCAAATGCTATTTTTGTTTTATAAATCGAAAAGCCAAGATCTTAAAAGACTTTGAAGGGCTTGTCCACTGAGCGGAGTTAAATTTTAAGCACAACTAGTGTTTCCAGAGCATTGGCTACATGCCACAGATGAGGCAACAAAGGTTACACGAATGATATTTAATCATCAAAAATGTTTGTAGGAAGTATTTTTTTTTTTGGTCCATATACAGTAGGTCAGGGAAGTTAGACTTGGGTGAGGAAGTGTGTTGGCCCCAATGGTCGGGCTGAGGGCCTCCCTCATGTGATGTGACTAGGGGCCATCCTCATACAATCATGATAAATACAGACACTAAGATCATTTCTAAAAAGTAAGCCCCCTGTCTTTCCACTGCCCCCCGCCCCCAATGTCTGCAGCTATCAAAGCACAAGGAAGATTTCCTTGACCAGCTGCTGTGCCATCTGCCACGTATAGTACACATTTCTACACCTCAAAATGGGATTGTACAAATATCAGGTGTGCTTGGATGACTGTGATAAAGGTTTCTAGTTTGGCTTCATTTATGTTCAGTAAATGCTACTTCCGTTTTCGAAGAGAAGCTAGACTCCACGGTTCTGGTGAGACGCCTTACATTTTTCTCTTAGCTTAGAGTGCCAGGTGAGAAAAGTACATAATCTGAGTTGGAATCCACTCGATGGAAGTGAGTTTGAGAATTTGAGTCCTGCTTCTGGTACAGCTAAAAAAAAATCACACCTACTGCCTGCCTTGTATCATGGGCTATAGTCACTGACTTTTCTCAAGCTATTTGGTTAAGACAACAGAAAGGACAATTTTAATAGTGGAAAAATGTGTGTAACGTAAACACACATTACTCTTCACCTGAGGAGCATGAGTCCAAAACACAGGCACACGGATCTCATGTTTCATTCCCCTTATCTTTTAGAAACAATACATTTTCCAGAAAGCAACTCTGATTGGTAGCTGTAATATTTACTTACAAGGTAACATATTAGGTACCTCCAACAAAATGCCCAGGAAGGTATGATGATGTTTTAATGTGATACCAGTTCATGTAAAAAGAACTGCAAGGATACTAGGCTGGAAACCATGAGGAAAAATTAAACACCGCATGCTATTATACTTCCCAACATCCCTAGTTAGACAGAACTGCGGCAAGTCACATGCTATCACCCAGGTTCCTCTGGAGATAGTCAGAGACTGTAGCTATAGGAAGCCAGCGCAGAAGCTTTCACTCTCGGGCGGTATTTTTTTCCCAGGTTTGCTGCTACATACAGGACAACAACGACACTACTTTCTTATCCCTCCAACCTCAAGACAAAGCTGACACTCTTTCATCCTTCACATCTAATTTGTCACCAGGTTTGTCCATTTGTTCTCTAATGTTCTAATTCATCTCCTTCTCATGATGCCTACATTCTCACCTCCTAGAGGGTGGAAAAACTCTGAAATGGTCCACCTTCCTCCATAAATGGCAGCCGGAGACACTCGTCTAAAATGCCAATATGTAATGCCTGACTCTGACTGAGCCCATGAGGGGACTTCTGGGTTGAAGCCCACTACAGACTCCCTCTCCCACCGACTACAACTAAAATTACTGGGCAGACCTGAAAAGGCTAACAGTAGTAGGCGGGCTGCAGAGGGGAGCCTAAGCGTGATGTATGTTCACCACCTAAAATGCAAGTATGCTTCCTTCCTGTTGGGTTTTTAACTTTTTACTCTCTCAGCTTCCACTTAGGGAAATCCAACTGCAGATCTACACAGGTGCCAGGGCACAGCAGCAAAAGGTCTGAGAACTAGAACAGGGAACCATGGGACCCAGGAAAGGTCAGGCACGTCTCATTCTCTTTGTTGATTCTTCCTTTTTTCGATCTCTTCCTCAAGGGGGCTCCAGGTGCAGAGTGGACTGCAACAGTGGTGGCTCAGGCACCCAAAACCCCGGGAAGAAAACCAGAGGATGGATAATCCTCTGGCCAGAGGAACCGGGAAAAGGAGCTCCTGTTGCCTGAGACTCTGAGGTAATGTGCGTTCCTTTTCTTTCTCAGCGGACGGTCCCGTCGCTCAGGAGAACCAGTCTTTGTAGCCAGAGGGTCCGAAAAGGGGCCCTTGGCACCCAAGTGAGAATGAGATCCCTTAATTCTGTACATGAACTGACCGTGGGGCAGACCAGAGAGCAACACAGGAAAGCTAGAGTGAACTGACACTGGAACCAGTAACCAGACTGGAAAGTCTGTCCTCTGCACCTAACCAGGTTGGCAATCTCCTAAACCACACAAAACCAGGCAAATGAAGCAAGGCTATTATTCTCAAGGATTGTGTGTGTTATTATTTGAAGTGAACAATTCTTTTAAAGGAAAGGATGGATAATCAATGGATACCAACCTTGGGATAACCCAGATATCAAATGTTCAAACCTTTACACTAAATATTATAACTATGATAGATGAAGCAAAAGTAAACACTCTAGAAATAATTTGGAAAGTAACACTATTATCAAGAAATAGAAACTAAAAAATGTTGGTGTCAAGGCATTCATTTAAAATTAGAAAAAAAGAGAATGAAATAGAAATGATTATTTAAAAAACAACAACAAAAAACAAGGCATTTTAGTACTGTTAACTACAACACTTGAATTTGGAGGGGGTTGGGGGGAGAAGAGGATCACTGGCAGATGGAGATGAGAGACCAAAGTCTGTGAACTTGAAGACAGATTAACGGAAATGACCCAAGCAGAAGAGGAAAACCAAAGCACCTTATAAACCAAACCAAAACACCAAATCAACAGAGACAGATGGGCGTGTGCACATCTTAAAAGGGCTAATATTTGTGCCACTGGTGCCCCAACAGGACAAGAGAAGAGACTGATGAAGAAAACCACATGACAATGAAACTGCTGAAAATGGAAGATAAAAAAATATTGAAAGCAGTAGCAAAAACAGCATACTGCATAGAGGGTATTTTGATGACTATCCATTTCTCATTAAAAACCCCTGGGGCAAGAAAATAGTGAAACTCCCCGCATTAAAGGGTGAAAAGACAAAAACAGTTAACCCAGGAGTCCATATACAGTGGCCACACCCTTTAGAAATGATGGCCAAATAAAAATAATCTAAGGTGAGGGCAAAGTAAGCTATGCTGTATGCCGCAGGCTGGCTCTAAATGAAGGAAGATGAGCAGAAATGAGCACCTGAGAACCAGCTGGGTGCTAATGATCTCTTGGGGAAAACCACCTATTTCCAAAAAACAACAGGTTCACATGGCCTCTGAAATACTTCTCTTTAAGTCCCAGAAGCTAAAGCTTTTCAGCCTTCAGAATAGGGGAATTATGGAATATTTAAAGGAGATTTTTGTCTATTTAGCGTGGCACAGGACTTAACCCCCAAACTTGAAATCTCAATTACTATTTTTGTTAAACCATTTTAAATTGTAAATTAGGTGGGGACTTACATTTCAGATCGACTTTGTATTTAACAGTTTAAACTATTAATCAAACCTGCCCCCTCCCCCCAACTGTAATTATTAAACTGGTTTTAGTTTTGTACATATGTCAATGTTTGGCCAATTAAAAGTAGTTCAGATTTTCTTACTTAACTTTGACGTTTACTTGGAATATTAGTGTCCATTATCTAGGGCAGGGGTGTCAAACTGGGGGCCCCCGAGGTAATTTTTTGTGGCCCACGATGCTCTGAAATGAAATGTAATGAGGGAATTGTGTGTATGGTATTGCCTTGATATCCCCTAAGCGCTATTTTCATTTTATTTCAGAGCATTGTGGGCCACAAAAAATTACCTCGGGGGCCACATGTGGCCCTCGGGCCACCAGTTTGACACCCCTGATCTAGGGTGTATAAATAGACAATATGCTTAAATGTCATTTTAAATTTTTGAATGGTTATTAACCACTTGGAAAACTAATTTCTATGAACCCTAAGTTTCAGGCCTAGAACTATCTCTTAGGTATTAGGTAGACATTTTAATACCTTGCAGACATCACCATAAAGCCACATTTGTCTTGAAACAGTCTCGGGAAAATAATACTCAAAAACTCCCGGGTGGTGCAAATAATCATCATGCTCAGCTGCCAACCCCAAGTCCATCCAGATGTTCCTCAAGAGAAAGGCCTGGGGATCTACTTTCAACACCCCCCCAACTGGACACCCTATGAAGGCCAGCTGTTCTTTGAGCCACCAGGATGGTAACTCCAGTATGTCAGTATTCCACTACCAGATGGTAATATGCCAATAAGTTCTCAGACAGTGTAGCAGTACACTGAAATCATAGCCCACATCCAGGTGGACCGTCATCACTTCTACTTTGACTTTTCTTTGTCCTCGGTGTTCTTCACAAGCTACTTGCTTAACTTTATTCAAATCCAGATCTCCTCTTTCTGATTTCACACCTGTCCTCAGTGGTACACTTGATCTTGATCTTTAATCGCAAAGCCCAGTTTGGGAGTTTGGCCCTTTATAACTTAATCCAACAGTGACTTATGTCCATGTGGTGTGTTAGGCCTGGGTAATGTGTGTGGCCCTTCCCACACTGTCCTTGTGTGTACTTCAGCTTGTTGATGCCTGTTACCCTGTGTACAAAGGCTCAGGGCATGCCCAGGCCCCAAACCACTGTTACTGCTACCCTGAGAGTTTGGGTTTGGCATTAGGGACATTCATTTCACATCCTGGCTCAGATGAAAGGTTCTCCATCCCATCCCCACCCCCATCCAACAAAAAACCCCAATCAAACCACCATGACTGAGTGGATGCCAACCTGTAACAACCCTACAGGACAGAGTAGATCTGCTCCTTAGGGTTTCTGAAACTGTAGGTCTTTTTGGGAGTAGACAGCCTCATCTTTCTCCCACGGAATGGCTGGTAAGTTTGAACCATTGAGCTAGTGGATAGCAGCCTAACACTTAACCCGCTGTACCAATATAGAGAACCTTAATTTTTGCTTAATTCCCAGGGCAGCAAGGTTTCACAGAGCTGACCTGAGAGTAATTTTTAGCAGGCTCTGGGATCAGTCAGTTTTAAGTTTAAATTCTGAGAGGGCTTTTGTGTGAAAGAGGATAATATACCAGTATGTAAAAGCCACATCTAGAACATAGAGAGTGCTCAATAAATGGTGCCCGATGCTATTTCCAGGGATGATTAAATTCAACCTCTCTTCTTTCCTATTCTCAGGTGACAAATAGAATCCTTAGAGGAGAGGCTGATAACGAAGTGATGGAAAAGCAGTTAAGGACTAAATTAAGATGGGGAATAAAAAGCAATGAGTAAGTTGCCATGCTGCTACTGCAAAGCTCCATGCAATGTAGCAGGCACTAGAGAAGTCTGCAGGGTCGGCCCCCATCCCAACAATGTGGGCACCCCACCCCCACCCAGAAGAATGCAGTTCAGAGGACAGCACTGAAGCTACAGCTTGGGGAGAGGGGCACATCTGATTAGAACACACAGGAGAAATGGAGAGGGAGGGGAACACATCCTGGCCCACCAAGCCCCAAGGACGATATTCCTGCTCAGAGCAGCCAATGCACAGGGAAGACCATAGAGCCGGCCCCACCACGTGGCACAACATCCGGCACTGAACCATAGCGATATGGGGGACAACACTGAAGACACAGTGCGGGAATTGTGCCCATTCTGACCCCATGCAACAAAACAGCAAGGAGAGCAAAGTGATGAAATCCTCGGGAATACCAAAAATAGACTTTGGGGACAAAGTGTGGCGCCACATCAGACTCAACTGGAAAACACTCATAAAGGCCAACAAACAGACCTTGAACTATTTGTAGCAGTGGTTCCCAACCTGTGGTTCTCCCAATTCTTAACAGTAGCAAAATTAGTTATGAAGTAGCAATGGAAGTAATTGTATGGTTGGAGGGGTCACCACAATGAGGAACAGTATTAAAGGATTGCAGCATTAGGAAGGTTGAGCACCACTGATTT
>NW_022111369.1:43334925-43349167 GCF_000313985.2 Echinops telfairi
ACTGTGGTCACTTTGGGCCAGAAAGAGTGTGCTGCTCTGATGGTGACATGAACATGTCAACCTGTCCTGTGCGTTAATGAATAGGAGGGAAAGAATACTCACTGCCCCAGTCAACTCCAAGTCATAGTGGCCTTATAGGAGAGAATTGCCCTGTGTGTTTCCAAACCTGTCATCTTTTTTATGGGAGGAGAAAGCCTTATCTTCCCCCACCCCCGAGCTGCTGATGGTTGTGAACTGTTGAACTTGTGGTTAACAGCTCAATACACGCCCAGCATTTGTACAAGTGCTCCTAAACACTTTAGATCTCTCCTGCTTCCACTATATGCTGGTTCTAAGGTTTATATTCAAGAGATAAACAAGAGAGCTTAGACATTATACTGTGAATAAATTAAACAGAACTACATAGGTTTCTCGAGGAAAAAGTACCAGCTGGAACCACTTAGAGTCCAGGTTCATTAGCAGCCAAGCTGTAACAAAGAGTCCCTTTTCAGCATGGACGCCCAAGGTGGGTTAAGAGCTGTCAGCACAGTGGAAGGCAGCCTGTATAGAAAATGGCATGCCAAGAACTTTCTTCCAGGCAGAAGTAACTGGCTTCAGTATCTCCAGCATGTGGGAGACAGCAGCAGTGTCGTGATCATTTTCAAAATGATACTCCTGTCAAAGGCTGAAACACTGAATTCCAAGCCTACTTGGAATTCTATCTACTCATTAGGTACGGCAGAGAGAGTTGGGAGACTCTGAAGGTTAGTATCTATTCCATTCAGAAGTACCCTTTAATAACTGCTCTTTCCTAAACCAAGTTTCTAGATTTTGTTTTACTTTTTACTGTGAAACACAAGCCAGGTATCACAGAGCCTCGGCAATGGCTGGTCAACTGCAGAGAACAGGATCAGGGTGTCGATGCTGAGTGGACCTGGGCAGTAGCCCCAACTATTAGACTCAAAAAAAATTTTTATTAGACTTTTACAAAATGACCACCTCTCTTGTGCTTCACTTTTGTCATTATAAATGAAAACAGTGGTGGGTTACCTGCCAACTCATAGGAAGGTGCTCAAAGTGGCATGAAGGTTCAAAGTATCATGATGGTTTGGGCTAGGCTTGGGGATGCAATAGGCCACTTCCTCTCCTGTCTTAAGGCAGTAACTCTGCTAACTGCAAAGCCTTTGACTATACACGCCCTCCTTGCTGATTGACTATCCTATTATCTGATATTTTATAAAAATAGTTTTTAAAAAGCTACTGGTTACTTTGTGTATCTCTCACAGTATCTAATCCTGAGGTTTGAGGAGAGTAACACTGGCTGAGACTGGTTATATGCAAGTGGCCTGGCAGTATGCAATGATGCAATTGTCTTCCACTTTGAGATCTCAAGTGGTCATGCTCCTGTTTTCATAATGACCAAGTCTTTAGAACTTAAGCATGCCAATAAATGAGGTGTGGAAAGGGATACCCGTCCTCAGCTTACCTTCTTTTCATTGACATCTGCCTGTTCCTCGTCCTCATTCACTTCTTCCGGCATATCTTTGATTTTGTTCAAAAGCTCAGCCTTGGGAGCAGACACACTGTAGTAAGCCGAACTGTTGACCAACATGCCCACCATTTCCTTTTCTTCATTCCTAGACCAAAAGGAACAAAAAGCATAGCCACACAGACGCTTCATTATGCTGTAGATGTCTGTCCCTTCAGAAATGTGCAAAAATTCTATTATATGCCTTACTCGGACATTAGGATCCATTAACTACTGAGTATTTACAAAGAAGTGAATACTGTGTGCAGGGTGGCCTTTGAATCCAGGCAAACTTGGGATGGAAACCACCAATGGCTGGATGCAAAAGCACGAAAACTGTGGCCTCAGGCATGACTTACGTGACTGACACAGGTTTCAATCCAGACTTCCTGTGCCTTACATCTTTCTTTTTCCACTCTCAGAATCTGTTCACATACTCTGGCCCTGCTTCCCCGCAAGTGAAACATGTTTACTCAAAACTATGATTTAAATTAGAAAAATCGTCCGCAGGAAGAGGGCCAAAATATCTTTTGGACTAATCAAACTCCCCAGAGAACCGAAGAGGCAGACATCTGAAGTAGAGAGTTAAATCCCAAGTTCATGGAAGGTGATGTTAAATTTCGTTAACATGTTGTTAAATTTTATACTGTTTATTATTTGTGCCATTGGAAATATTTTTATTGTATCTAATATTACAAGAGGAACAGAAAAAGGTATCAAAAATAGCTACTTGACTTTTAATGTGGCAAGTGGTTATATATTGGGCTGCTAACTGCAAGGTCAGCAGTTTGAAACCACCAGCTGCTCCAAGGGAGAAAGATGAGGCTTGCTACTTCCTAAGAGAGTTACAGTCTCAGAAACCCACAGGGTCACTGTGAGTTGGCATCTACTCAATGACAGTGAATTTGGTGCTTAAAAACCTCCTTTTCTGGATATTTTTAGAGGGTTACCTAATAGTACTGACTTTTAGTGTGTTTATTATCACAGGCTAGACTAATGATCTTGATTAAAGGAACTATTTCCCTAATATTTGTAATCAAGCCATTGTTTTCCCCAGCAATACAGACCATGATATGACTTGAGGAAAAACCACCCCAGGAAACCTGTCTTTAAAAAGGAACGGCTTCACAGCTTGGGTAAGGATTTTGAAAACACCAAGTTATTTCTCTAAATGTGGCCTTGCCCCAAGCTAACGATGAACGAAGCAGTATCACCTCAACGTCGGCACAGTGAACCACGTTTACGTCTGTGACATAAAAGGTATGAAAGAAAAGCACCCAGAATAAGTCCACGAAGAACGTACTCAAATTTGATTTGCTCTTTCCTTTTTCTTCTACTTCCCAAATATGTGCATACTTCCTTGAATGAATTATGTTTACTTATTCTCTGAAAACATGCTTGTAGCTGATGTATGACAAAGTTATAGTTTATGGTAACACAAATGATCAGAATGTTCCTCCAAAAGATATTTGTGCAGTTGTCTGTGACCAGAAACTGATGAAGTGACCTTATGAAATGGTTACGACGGTGACACATATGCAACCCTTCCCCTCTTTCTGAGCTGTAAAGCACTTTATCAAGTCCAACCACAAAGTTCTCTTGTCCCTCTCCTTATAGGGGTTCTTATATTTTACTCTGAGAGGGGGTCGGCACAGCAGCCGGCCAGTGGCCCCTGCAAGCTGCTCTTTCTGCGCAAGGCTTTCAACTGGTTCATTTACAACCCAGATGTACAGAAGCAGGATGTTAGCAAGATCATTTTAACAAGATCCCTGTAGACTCTGAATCAGTGTATCTGGGTCCTAAATGCCAATTCTCAGCAGGGGAGCAAATTGGAAGGAACCAGTTGGAAGCCCTGCTTTGGGGGAATGTATAAGAACGATACTGATTCTGTTTGTCACAGAAAGGCAGTGAGGGGCCATGACTTAGTTGATGTGAAAATATTTTCAATGGGCTACACAAAACTCAGATTTAGGTTATTTCTTACTCTTCCATGGTTAACCATAATCTTTCTGACATTGACTGTATTGTTGCTTATGTACATATATTTTTCCCTCTTGAGTAACCTGATAAACACTATGTCAAAATGAACTAATATGACTGCTCTCATCTCCTTATTAACTACACACAAAACTGGGGGGGGCGGCGAAGGGGAGGGGCGTGAGATTTCTAGGCTGGAGAACAGGGCAGGAAGTTAGAAATCTGACACTTACTGCTCTGCTTTACTGTTGGCAAGCCGCCTTTCAGGTTCTACCTACTAAATAAATGATTCTACGGGTATAAGCCCATCTTTATACCATTATACTGTGGTATAAAGAACCACGGAAAAGCCCATTTACATGTTTCTTGCAACACAACCAGGAGTCACTTTTGTTACGGCTCGTTTATGCAGAAGGTGCCCTGGCATTGCAATGGTGCTCAGTTGTGAACTCAAAGGCTGGGGTTTCAACCTGCCACTGGCTCCCTGGGAGAAAAGACCTGGCGTTCCGCCACCCAAAAGACTCCAGTCTAGGAAACCCTGTGAGGCAGTTCTAACCTGTCCATAAGGTCGTTATCAACCGGACCTCGACAGCACATACCAGCAGTTTTATATATAATAAGGCACTTGCTGTCTCAATAGTCACACGTACAGTTTAGTGACATTACTTATATGACTCATGCCCTGTGAGCATCACCATTATCCATCCCCACACTTTCCCATCACATTTAACAGAAGCTCAGGGTGACGTTTTGATCCCAGTGACTTAGAAAAAAGGGTATGTATCTAAACATATATGTGTGTATACATACATGCCCATCTGGCCTTTGCAGAACTAAATCCCACAATGTTTAATTGCAGGCAGGCTCACGCACAGCAGGACAATGCCTGCATTCGCCAGACGATGGCGCATGTTATCCTTTTGGGAACTCCCTGGGAAGGTGCTGTCAAAGACCATTTCACTTTGAAATTGGCTGTGACAGCATATGCTCTGCCCCTAACTCACCCTTTTCTCAGGCAAAATGAAAGGAAACAACACAAATCAAAGCATGGCATGTTTGCTATTCACTTAGCTAAGATCAGTAGAAATTTCTACAGTATAATTGTGGGTTAGGCGTTGGGTTGAGATCTGCAAGTCCAGCGCTCCAAACTAACAGCTGCTCCTGGATAGGGCTTTGTATTCCCAGTCTCAGAAGCCCCCAGGGACAGTCCTATCGAGCCTATAGGGTCACAATGACCCCATCAACTCAATGGCAGGGAGTGTTAAATCCACACTTAGAGAAAATGCTGTTTTTATTTAATCTGGGAACCACTAACTGCTGAGTCTTAGTCTGTCAATTCACATGGTATTCATGGAAAACTAAAAAATAAAATAAAACCACCAAGACGTTCCTCTAGTGGTCTTTTAAGGAGATCAAACAGGTCTCATGAGAGCAGAGTAACCCACAAGAAATCTGAAGAATGAAAATCAAAGACGGCTTCCGGCTCTTTCCCTGCCTGTGTCTGGGTGCTCCATGACAGTGAACGCCCACTACTCCGGGGGTTAGAACAGACACAGGCTGACAAAGCTGCCCTCCACTCCTCGGATTTCAGCAAACCTCCTCCACCTTGGCTCCTTGGATCTGAACATCAGTGTTTTAAATCAATCTATTCCCCTGGGCTCTGCCTCGTTCTACACAGCCCATGTTGACATCAGCCGTGGAGAAGTGTGGCATCTCACAGCTGGGTCTGCTCCTTCGACACCCCCCAGGCACTCTGCAAATCTAACTCTCTGATGGAGCATTAATTCTGAGTTTGCTGAGCTGGGGGATGAAGGGCAGTGACACAGTCCTGTTGCACTCCCTAAGAGCCCGCACAGAGACCAAGTTCCCATGCAGACAACCTTGTCTGGGCATCACCCTTAATTTCTCTGTGCTTCAGTTCCCTCATTTGCGAAATGGAGATAGGAGTGGCAGTTACATGAAAAATTTAATACGATGTTTAATATGCAGAACAAGAACCAAGGCATTAATAGCAAGTATTATTACTACTACTACTACTACTATACACAGTTGGGCAAGTGACTGGTAACTTGCCAGAGGGTCATTCTGTCTGCCTCATATCCTGCTTTCCAACTTCTCCTAAGGCTGAGATGGAATGCCACTTTTGGGTCAGGAGCTACAAAGTAGGGGGGGTAGCAGAAAAGTCGTCCTAAGCTTACACTGTCCTGGAGGGAGCTTGATTCTAAGTCTCTTTGGGGACATTACCAGAAATCTAGATGTCATTAGAACATACCATTTGCAGTCGCCTCCTGGGTAGATGACAGCTCTCTGTGTGACCTTCCTTTTTATGCTGTTGTCCTTCATCAGGTGAACATCCCGGGGGAATAAACCTTCCATCAGGTCCATAGTTGTCTTCATTCTGGAGTCTGGGTCCAAAATGTCTGCCAGAGATTTGTCCTGGTGGACAATCTCCTTGGCTAGAGCCTCTGTCCTGATGTCTTCTGACTTCTGAGGGCCATCACTGACTTTCTCTTCTAAGCCCCGAGTTCCAGTGACTGGATCGGGGCCCAGGCGTGGGGTCTGAGTGGGAGGTGGCTGCCCTGGGCTTGGCTGCTTGTCAAGAGACCCAGCCAGTTGGAGCTGGGCACTCATGAAGGAGGGCAGGTTGGCCTCTTGGGCTTCTGAAGCTTTGATAGAAGAATGGGCTCTGGAAGCCAGTATCTGACTGCTCACCAAAGGGGCTGCGTCAGGCACTGCTCTTTCTCTCACAGTCGATACCCTGGGAAATTTGCTAGAGCTGCTAGGGATATTAAAAACAAAGCAAACATGAGTGGTGAGAGAGGTATAAACACAAGGCAAAAGGAGATACTACCCTATTTCCGAGTTTATTACTCTCGAAAGGACCGTCTCCTCCTGAGACTAGTAGGTGGGTTACAGGGAAGCTATGTCACTTTTTGAACAGAGAATGGGGTAAGTCATTCTTGTGGTGTTTAGAGGAAGTAAAACAGAAGTTTTTGGTTACGGTGTTTTGAAAAATCACTTGTCCTAGGGAGTTTTATGTTGGAAAATGCTTCTTCCCCATTCTTCTGGTTTCCAAGAAGAGGTTTTCCCTCAATATTATTTACCTTTAGCCCGACCTATTTAACCCTTCCTATAGACATTGAATGGTTTTTAAAAGGGAAAGTGATCATTCATAGTCCAGCCTCTTCTTTCCTTAAAAACGAGGCTGCCTCCATTTCCCAGATCAGCTTCAACATCCTGTCCTCAATAAAAGCTGTTTAAAACTAAGGATTAGAAGGCCCACTGTGATAGTTAAGGTTTTGGGGTTTGTTTGGTTTTTTGACAGTTAAGGGTTTTGTGTCAAGTTGGCTAGACCAAGGATTCTCAGTGGTTTGGCAGTTAAGACATAGTTATCTCCCACGATAAGATCTACTATGTAACTAGCTCCATGATGAGATTAACTAGGAGCAACCAACCAAGTGAAAGAAGTTTCCTTGGTAGTGTGGCCTGCTTCCAATATACAAGGATACTGTGGAAAAGCTAGCTTGCTTTTGGCTGGGTCTGAATACAGCCATCTGACTTATTATCTAACCTCCAGTTCCTTGGATTTAAGCCAGTTACCTATCATAATGCCTGCTGATTCTGGGAATCTTCAGCAGTCTGCCAATCAACTTGCTGACCTTAGATTCACTCACCCCGGTGGTCTGAAGCCTGTCATCTGAGCTGTAGCAACACAAATCAAGAGAAGCCTCCAACCTGACATCTGATCCATGGCCTTAGAATTTGCCCTTCTTTTCAACTGTGTGACCAGGAGCCCTGGTGTAGTGGTTATGCAATACACTAACCTCAAGGTCAGCGTTTGAAACCACCAGCTGCTCCGAGGGAGGAAGATGAGGCTTTCTACTCCCATAAACAGTTAGTCTAGGAAACCCCACAGGGGTAGTAGGTTTCCTGTCCTATCAGCATGGACTCAGTGGTATTGAGTTTGGTTTTTAGTTTACAACTGTGAGCCATTTTTCTCAGTATAAATCTCTCTGTATATGTACATATGCAAGTTTCACTAGTTTTGTTTCTCTAGAGAATCCAGCCAAAGATACCCACTTGCTCTTAGATATAAGCCATGTTCTCCAGTATTAGCTCTATCAGTACTTACCTTCTAAGAACCCTGGTTTTCAAAAGTTTATGGATGGGGAAAAAAAAAGAAAAAAAAAAAAGTTTATGGATGGGAAAAAAAAAAAAAAAAAAAAAAAAGTTTATGGATGGCAGTGACAGCCTAAAGTCTACTTTCAGAGTACCCACATAGCCTAAACCTCCACTGAAAGCTTTCTGATCATTAACCAAGAATCCCTCAGGCAGTGCCTTAGGGAGTGGATTGCCTCCACCCATTAACAGACAGCCATAGGAGGGGCAGTCTCTCTCTTAGGAACTGGCTTAGGTGTGTCTTTGATGGAGGTCACCATACTGGTCTGGTCCTGACAACCTTGGCCAGATGGCCCCAGACCAATCTTGTAAGCCCTTGTATCTAACAGCGTGCATGTCCCAATTGTGCAATTGCTCCAGCTTCCATAGTCCCACCTGTCACTGCTCTGCCACCAATCATGCTTTGTGGCAGTTTCCTTTGCCTCCCTGGAACATGCAGCCAGACCACAAGGAGTCCAATGCCCTTTCTAAAGCATTGTATCTCAACACACACATGAACACCAATTTAACCTCGGGTTGGTGGCCTCCTTCATCCGGATTTGGCTGTGTCTTAACAAATGTCTCTCTACATGATATAGGCATCCTTTTGTGTCAAGTATCAGTCAAAGAGTGATATTTTAATCTTTGACATGCCCTTCTCTTTTTCCTTAACTGACTTGGGAGGGGAAAGAGGAATACTATTTATTTAGACTCCTTGGACCTCTCGTGTCCATAAGAAATGTAATGTGCCTCTTTAGATTTGGGCTTTCATTTTCATTACTCTCACTTCCTAGTACCCAGACTAGTAATATAACTACCAACCAAGAAAAAGACATGAAACAGACTATTTAATAAGCTGGGCATATATAGGTTTTCCTGGGGCTTGAATATTTCCCATTATTTTAGTGAAGGAAACCCTTTGTCCCCTAAGGTGGTACCTGCCCTACCCAGTGTCTGCTCACTCACCTGGCTTGGGGATCCTCAAAAGTTTTGCTGTCCAGATGTGCCTCATACAGCGCTTGAGGAGGGGGTGGAGGAAAATCATCCAAGACATTCAATGGGCTTTCCAGGCTCTGAGGAGGAGAAGGAGGAGGTGGGGGTGGGAGAAGAGCTTCAAATGTGGGGCTAGAAGTGGCAGTGGGTTGCAGGTCCTTCACAAACACTTCATCGTCATAGTCCTCACGAGCTGGTGGTGAGGCTTGAAGGGCCGACTCGGATATTCGGAGGGAGATCCTCCCTGGAGTGCTTGGGGCCCTGACAGGTGTGTCTGGGTCAGAAGTGCTGCTTGAACTTGGAAAGCTTGGCTGCCTTTTGTAGTGCTTCAGGTTTACAAACTCAGGCGGCAAGGATTCCTCGGGAAGGCTGTCCTCCAGGACTGTGGGGGCCCATTTCACTCGTGGGGGAGGTGGCCTCTGAGGCAACGAGGCCCTTTTCCTCATCCCCTCCTTGATCCCATTCTCTGGGCTGGTGGGTTCAGGGCCTCTCAAACTTGCAGGCTGGGTCAGGCTGAGACCACTGCTTCTGGAGGTCGGTACAGGGGTGGATGGTGAAAGAGGCTGTTGCCCTGGCAGGCCATCATCATTCCCGGCCTGCTGGGTGGCCGCAGCCTGTGAGGAGTAGGTGGCAGGCAGAGCAGAGCTGAGTGGTCCCATCCTGGTATCTGGGAGATGGCCCTGCATTCCTGCTGGCAGTGGCCTGGGGCAAGATGTCCTATTGGCTTGCCTCTGAGAGTCTTGGGGTCCAGGACACTCACTAGGAACTGAGGGGCCGAGGACTGTTCTGCAGCCTGTGCCACCTGGATGGGAGTTTGTAGGGTGTATGAGCAATGGCACTTCTTCTCGGTCTCTTTCTGAACAACTGAGTGACCTGGAGTGGAATACAAGGCTGAGAGTTATGGCTCTGAAAAAAGAGGCCACCCCTGAGCCCAAGGGCCTGGGAGGAAGGAGGTACTCCGCTCCTGCTCCCGAGTTGAAATCGGATACCAGACAGGTCTAAGCCCCTACAGAAAAGCATCCCATGGAAAACCTGGGCTCCCCAAGTGCCTCCCCTTTGCTACCCTTCTTGCATGGTTCTTAAGGCCCGTACACATCACCCTCTCCCTCACAATGCAGCTTCTGTGACCCCATGTGGTGGTGTTGACTCCATGGGTCACAACAGGGAAATTGCCCCAGTTTCCTAGGCTGTAATGGTTAAAGTGGCAGATCACCAGACCTTTCTAACACAGTGCAACTGGCATGGGTTAGAACTGCCAACCTCTAGGGAGCAAATGGTTTGGGTCATTGGGGACCTTCTTTTGGAGGTCAGCCTTCAGGATAGAAAAGGAGACAAGTAGACATATCTTCAGCTCCCCTTAGGACTTCTTTGAGAACTGGTGTCTGGCTTGCTGGCTCCCGCTAAAAATGCTGCCTCATTCCTCTCCTAGAGCGATCCTTAGTGGGGAGGCTTGTTTGGAGAGCATGTGTGCCAGCTGCCGATTTTGAAGGTTTTATTTACAACTTTCCCTCAGCGCCCTAGGGGTTTTCTTTCTTAAAAGGAAAAAGAAAACAAGGGGAGAGTCTTGCCTATGGAGTTAATAAATAGTTACCTGTGGAGAGGCTGCCGAGAATAAGCAAATACAGTACATGGTGATTTAAATAACTGTCCTCTAGGCTCCAGGGAAAAAGCCAACAATTTTCAATATTTTGTTACTGTGTTCCAAAAGGAAAACCAGAAAAGAAAAACAAAGAAAACAAGTCCACAGCCTGGTCTGCCTGCCATACAGGCAGGGATGTGAGGGTAAGCCCGGCAGCTGCACTGCCATGGATGGATCCCGTGTTTGCAGCCTTCCTCCGGTTGGCTGTGCAAGTCCATCTGGAGGGCAGGGGGCACTTTTCACTTCACAAATCTGGCTCCTCCTCAAAGGGAGCTGTTGTGGAGTCCTCAGGCCCGGTGACACCAGCGCCCGCCAAGCCCTGGGGTGCCGGGTATGGACAGCGTAACACGCAGCCAGATCACAAGGAGTCCAAGGAGAGCCTCTCAGACCTTCAACTGCTCGACGTTGCAATCATTCAGGGACTGTTTCTTCACCAGGACCCTCTCCACGAGCCTCAGAGGGCAGCGGCACGAGTGTCCTCTACTTTCATGTCTCATTCCCTTTGTTGTTCCTGGCACCTGGCACCTGGCCCCACATGCCCTCTCTGTATGCATCTGCAGGTGAATGGGTCTCTCCTCAGCATCCTGGGTGGGCCTCGGTGGCACAAATGGCTACGAATATGGCTGCTAAGGGGACATGGAATGCACTGGAATCTGAAGTCTTGATGACTAATCCAGGTATATTCATTTTATGATACATATATCCCAAGGCTTTTAAAAAGAGGTATCACTAAACATGTGATTAAATAACAAACTGTTATCCTTTAAAGATCTGACCCAGTAAACTTGGATTGCAGTGCATCTTCCCACCCCAAAGATGTGCATTATAAGTATAAGGTGTGTCTTGAGGTAGAAAACGTGGAGGTTAAAGCAAGGAAGCAGAGCTGGGGGAAAGTAGATGCAATGCAACATGAAGATACTTAAAGGGAAGATGGGAAACGATAGGGTCCTGCTCCCCGAGGAGCTAAAGAAGAGGTAGGTTGCCACTGGAGCCAGCATCCTCACTCGAGACTTAGTCTCAACTGCAGAAAGAAATTTCTGTTTGTTAAAACTAACCCCTCCTGGTATTTGTGCTATAGCAGCACTTGACGAAGATGTTTTCCGTTTCTGTCTGATCAGTTCCTGAATCTATAGGGGTCATATAAAATTGGGAAAGTTTGAGGGTAGTACTGTCATTGAGTCCATTCTGACTCACAGGACCCTGTAAGACAGAGCGCAACTGCCTGTGGGATTCTGAGATCGTTTAACTTTTTAAAAAATCATTTTATTGGGGCTCGTACAATTCATCACAATCCATACACACATCCATTGTGTCAAGCACATTTGTACATCTGTTGCCATTATCATTCTCAAAACATTTGCTTTCTACTTGAGCCCTCGGTATCAGCTCTTCATTTTTACCCTCCCCCCCTCTCCCATGAACCCTTGATAATTTATAAATTATTATTTTGCCCTGTTTTACACTGTCCAACATCTCCCTTCACCCACTTTTCTGTTGTCCATCCCCCAGGGAGGAGGCTATATGGAGATCCTTGTAATCTGTTCCCCCTTTCTCCCACACCTTCCCTCTATCCTCCCGGTATCGCCACTCTCACCACTGGTCCTGAAGGGTTCATCTGTCCTGGATTCCCCATGTTTCCAGTTCCTATCTGTAGCAGTGCACATCCTCCGGTCCAGCCGGATATGTAAGGTAGAATTGGGATCATGATAGTGGGAAGGGGGAGGAAGCATTCAAGAACTAGAGGAAAATTGTATGTTTCATCATTGCTACACTGCACCCTGACTGGCTCGTCTCCTCTCCACGGGTCTTCTGCAAGGGGATGTCCAATTTCCCACAAATGGGCCCTGGGTCCCCACTCCGCACTCCCCCTCATTCACAATGTTATGATTTTCTTTTTTGGGGAGGTCTTTTAATGCCTGATACCTGATCCCTTCGATTCCTTGTGATCTCACAGGCTGGTGTGCTTCTTCCATGTGGGCTTTGTTGTTTCTTAGTTAGATGGCCCCTTGTTTATCTTCCAGCCTATAGGACCCCAAATTCTATATCTTTTGATAGCCGGGCACCATCAGCTTCCTTCACTTCACTACATTAGCTTATGCACTGGCTTTTTCTTGATGAGGGTAGAAAACCTCAACTTTCTCCCATGGAGCACATGCTGGTTTTGAACGGCTGACATTGTGGTTAGCAATCCATCATGAACCCCCCTATGCCACTAGGGCTCCTTGAAGGCAATACTTAAGTTAAAGGTTGTTGGTGCAGAATGTGGCTGTTTTGTGTTGTTCCAGGAACAAGTACAGGACAAAAAGATTTCATTCCAGTACATTTTTTAATGGATGTGAGAGGCTCCCACAAAATCTGAGGACCTGAATCCAGTAATTCTCATATTCACCAACTGGCTTCTGGACAGCAACGACTCCAGACGTTGACCTCAGAGATTACTTTTCTTTTAGCAGGGCTTGACCTCATTGCTATTTTGCCCTTGTCTCAAACTAACCAAAGTCCTCAGCCTCACCTTGAATAATTCCTTCCTATTAGGTGCAGCAGCAGCAGCATGGGACTGAATTAATTGTGGTGGAAGCATGAAGAACAACAGTGCAGGCTGCTCTTGGCAGCTGCGTAGGTAACCACTTCCTGACTGCCTGCACCACAGTGATAGTCTGAGGGAAAATTATTGAAAAGGTGGAGATAGAGAGAAATAGCTGGAGTAAACAGAAGGAAAATGGAAGGAGCTAGCTTAAAAAGACATATTGCCATCATCAATAACGAGATAATGGTATAAAACTAGTCAAATAGGGGTATGAAGTAGTAAAAGAATAACATTTGACTTACTAAGTCCCATGTGAAAAGTTCAAAGCGTCAAAATCTAGAATACTACCCATTATAATTTCCACCTAGGAGAAATGATTCCCCCCCACCCCTTAAGACAGCTAACTTCCCTGCTACTTCTTATACTTATGTGTGTAGAGAGTGCTTGTGAGCCTTATTTATTTTTATTATTGCACAACTTATACATTTCAAATGGAGAAGAAATGAGTATCATTTATAGTATCTGGCCTTGAATGAGTTTCTTATCCAGAACTTTGAGGTTTACAAAGTGTATCTTAAAATGTACTACTGTGGAAAATGAAGACAACTTAAATCAAGTAGGGGGAGGGGAGGACTTGTGATGATTAACTGCTGTAACACTGTCCTTCGAGCGGCTGAGAAAGTTTCGTGTTTTCTTTTGACATCATTGGGTGCTGGAGCTCTTGCAGGGCAAATCTGATGCTGTAGGAATTCTGCCATTTTGCTGGCACTGATATGTCTGGGGTCCACTGTTCCATCAGAACTATAAACTCTGTTCATATTAATTTTTGTTACAAATATTCCAAAGGGGGCTGCTTCTGGGTTTAGTCCACATTCTTTCTATTTTCAAGCTGTATATCTGGTTTTTTGTAAGTTGTCCAGGCTCCGGGTGGCTGCCATTTTGCATGGCTGATGGTCCGCAAGCTTTATTTGTGACTTCAGGTTCGATTTCCTCAGAGAAGCTGCCTATGAACTTGCTCCTTCCTCCAGCCCTGCGAACGCTGGGGCATGCTAGTAGAGACTGCGTGTGTGAGAGCTACAGGATGTGCCTCCCCAGTCTTATTCTGATGTCAGCCTCTTTAGGAGTCAACCATTTCCTCACATTCAAAGCCTTTTCTGAATCAGTGCTATTCTTAGAGTCATTTAAAAGTAAACAAAGAGATCTCCTGGCCTAAAAAGTGAAAAAGGCAGCACACGTAACACTGAGTAGTACTACAATTCTGTCAGGAAACAGCAATCATTTAAGTGTAGCCACATTCCCAAAGCAGAGATCATCACAAATCAATACACATACCTAGATCCAGGGCCAGCCGAGGAACATGGGTTCTTCTCAATAAGACCAAGGCTATTCTTGTCCCCAAAAAGTATATCCTTGAAACACAAGAAAAGCATATTATCACTAC
>NW_022111369.1:43349267-43386851 GCF_000313985.2 Echinops telfairi
CACCATGTTGGCATATTAAGGCTTAAATTCTAAAGCCCTTACTTTGTGGAAGGCTGCACTCTAGAGTGGGAGCCCTAATTCCTTTTTGTGTCTGGAGATAAGCTCAGATACCATTTGAGTTCTTTGTTCCTTACCCAATGTTTGCTGGCCATGACACCAGCAATGTGGCTAGCCTGGGACAAAGCTGGGCAAGCCGAGAGAACCATACTTTGACCTCAGGAAGAGTGTGGTAGCAAGTACAGTGGATTACAATTCCCAAGCAAGCCCAGGGAGTGGCAGTTTGTTCTCAGAAACTAGGGAGCTTGCCTGCTGGTGTCCTTAATAACGTACCAAAACATGTTATTGAGTTTAAATTACAAGTTGGGTTCCAGATGGCTCTGATACAAGGCTACATGACCAGGAATCATTCTCTGACAGCTGTAGAGAAGCCCTAGAACCAAACCTATAACTTTTAAAATTTACAATACATATTTAACGTAACCTAATACAAATTGTATTACATACAAATGTAACCTAATCACAGTCCTTTTCCTGCTTCTGTAGTCCCACCGGCAACAACGATGAATTGACTTGCCACCAATCATGATTTTGTGATGATTTTCTTTGTTTCCTCCATAAAATTGGTCAAATGGTTGTGAATCAGCGGCCTCCATCTGCCTCTGCACCCTGTGCATGCTGATGGGTTCCCTCATCCAGGATAACTGTCTGTTTTGTTTTTGTCCCAAGACTTAATAAAGGGAGCCCTGGTGGTGCAGTGGATTTCTCCACCAAAGAAAAGATGAAGCTTTCGACTTCTGTAAAAATTCAGTCTCAGAAACAAACCTACAGGGGCGGTTCTACCCTGTCACAGGGTTGCTATGAGTCAGAACTGACTCGATGGCGGGGAGTTTTGAGTGTGAGAGGTTAATAAAAGGGTCTCTATAGAACATGTTTGAATCTAGGATCTTTTCCCCTCTAGCAAGCACAGTGATACACTATCATACCTTCTCCTTTAATCCTTAAAGTCCAAGGATATACCATCAACCTCACTATATAACAAATGGCAGAGTTAAGATTTGGACCATGGTCTGTCTCACAGGTGCCTCCCCTAAGCAGGTTTCCTAGGAGATGTCACTGGCGTCACCATCCTTCCTAGGCCAATGAAAGTCTACCTTCAAGATAACCAGCTGCTGCTGTTCCAGATTCACCCTCTGTGGGTACCATGACCTGCCTGGCAGTGTCCTGTCCACACCCCAGTTTCACCTCTACTCTGTCCGACATGGGAGTGAAACCCCGGCCCCTTTCCCCTGAACTGGGTAGTAACATACTATGTAATTTGAGCTTCCTTTCCACATGCATAGGAGCCCTACTGGCACAGTGGATTGATTACACACTGAGCTGCTAACCACAAGGTCCTAAGTTTGAAACCACTAGCTGCTTTGAGGAAGAAAGATAAGGCTTTCCACTCAGGTAAAGAGTTCCATTCTTGGAAACCCATGGGAGCAGTTCTACTCTGTCCTATAGGGTCACTGTGAGTCGGAATTGACTGGAAGGCTGTGAGCTTTATGGAGCATCGCAGTCCAGTCTGGGACTATAAGTGGTTCAGAATGATAGCCCTCTGCAGTCATTAATTGAGGCTTGTGAATGACCAATTTTCATACACGAGTTGATTCCCATGACCTTGTTTTGGTGGCAGAAACTGTCTTTCCTAATAGACTTTTGTAAAGGAGCTGAATCTTTGTCAAAAGCTTGTAACTCGCAGGACCAACTGGCATTTGGTAGAAATGCCAAGATTAGCTAGCACCCAAAATACTGGTCCTGTTTTCGTTTTAGCCAGACTGATGCATTTTAGAATGTCATTTTAATTTTTAGGAATTCTTAAAAGCCAAGAGGAGCAGACTCCTGCATTACCACTGTCTCCAACGCTTACTAAAATCGGTCAGGATTCTGGAACATATGTCAAAAACCAGACTATAATACCGTGAAATAATAACCACAGTCATTATGTGGAAGACAAGGGTTTTGAAGTCCTACAAAGAAGGTGGATGATGGAGCCATCACAAGACGCAGGCCACATCTTTAGTCAGACACTGTGCTGGGCAGGAGGGAGGAAGACGCTCAAAACACAGTCCCGACACAATGACAAACTATGGGATGATGCCCTATTTACAGAACTTGCTGGAACAAAGCAACACAGAAAAAACTATTTCATTTTGAAATACTCCATCTCTCTGCCTTCAGAGCCCCCACATTAAATAATATCTAAATAGGGGACTCCTTGATTGAAAGCCAGAAACCAAACTCACTGTCATCCAGTCGATTCCGACTCATAGTGGCCCTAGAGGGCAGAGTAGGTTATAAGCGTTTATGGCTGTGGTCAGCCTCATCTTTCTCCCCTGGAGTGGCTGGTGGTTTCCAACTGGGAGCCTTGCAGTTAGCAGCCCAATTTGTAATCCACTATGCCACCAAGGCTCCTTCCCTTTTACTGGAAAGGGTGCTTAAAGACAGCTTAAAGACTACTCTGAATTCACCCATTTTTCTAAAGAGTTTTCCAAATAATATTTAGCATTTAGTTGGTATCTCATGTTTTGCTCCATTTCCCAATTTAGCAGGCTTGAGAAAGATTTTTTGTGAGATAGCAAAATAACACTCATAGCCACTCAGCCAATTTCTCATCAGTAATAATGCCATTTAGTGGGGGCATATTTTCCATAGAGCACAAGAAAAGAAATGTGCAAAATGTTTGGCTCACTATGCAGTAAGACGATGACGGGTTTAAGCTATTTCCTCTGATGTAAAGGAATGGGAAAAGTCCCCAACTTATTCGGTCGACTGATCCCTTTTGAGGGGGAGAAAAAAGTGTTGTCCCCCACCCCCCAGCATTTAAAGTCTGTACTATCACCTAGAATCCAGGAGCATGCTAGCAAGGGCATAGTATTGCTCCTTTGAGAAACATTGCTTTAATGACTCCCCCTCCAGTTAATCCCATTGGTCAACAGCCTGCCTGGTTCAAATCCCATCTTCTTCAGGAGACACTTAGATTCCACTCAGTTAGAATGGGTCACTTCCTCCCACAGCCGATCATGTATCATCCATCCCTGGCCATGTAAAAGGTTATGAAGATATCAATACACAGTCCCTGCTGAACCCCAAATCCCAGAAAGATACAACCTTCTTTTCTCCCTTTGTTTTTCCATACCACCCTGTTCTATCAATACTTACTGAATGGCTGAATTCTCCGTCTGGGGAAATAGAATTAGAGAAGAGGCGACACCGGAGTGTTCTTTCTCCCCTGTACCAACACCTACGTGGGTTCTTTGATCTTAGATGGGAAAGGCACCAAGGGACGCGCCACTGGTCTGGAGCGGAAGTGGTGTCTGAGAATGTCAGAACTCTCTAGGGAAGTAAACAGATTCTTAAAGCCAGGCTGCCCAAAGTCTATTCCTAATTCTGCCTATAATTTCCAATCACTTCATAAACTTTGTATAGTTTGGAACCTGTTATTAGAAAATTGTTCTATAGGTAAATCTAAAGAGACAGCAAATAGATGAACAGTTTCTTAGGGTTATGACAGGGGGAGTTGGGGGAAGAGGGAAGCTAACAATGGATACGAGAATGAAAAAAAAAAATCTAAAATAGACTGGGGGTGACGAACGCACAACTCTCTTTAATATGCTTAAATTTTGGGTTATATGATAGGTGACTTCTATGTCAATAAAATTGTTAAAAAGTAAGTGAGGGGAAAAAGATAATTGTCCTAAGTGAGAATCTGAAAGTCTGATTTTCCTGTGAGCTAGTGCACAAAACGGGCCCAGGAGAGTAGAAAGAAATGGGTTTGGAACGGATGCTATACTTTACAGGACAGGATTTCATCCTTTATTGTGAAGATTTAATGAGATAAATCAATGTACAGCCTTCTTAGCTAAGGACGTGGCCCAGAGCAGGAACTCAATAGTCAAGTAACTATCAAGAATTCTAGTTATTTTGGAAATGCAAAAGTTCACCATAAATCTAAAAGAAGCTATTTTGTAAATGCAGAAGTCCTACCCTGATGAGGGGATTTCCAATAAATTGTGGAAAAGTGGAATAAAAAAATTATGGAATTTTCCCCATCAATTTTTTTTGAAGCTGAAGTGTGGTCTTCAGTCTGTGAACAAAAAACAAAACAAACAACAAAAAGATAACCCCAGCTTATCCTAACCATGCACTTGGCACTGAGAGGCAACTAAGTGAATTCCTAAAGTGTACCGCCACCCCCCCCCCAAACAAATCTGTAAGAATACCAACTAGGGACACTAAACAATAAATCAGACCCTGAAAACAAACTACTACTTATCTACATGTAAAAAGGAGGGGGCAGGGAAGGTGCTAGGCAGGTAGAGAGGCAGAAGGTGCGACATTCAAGCTTCTGGGCTCTGGGGCAGCTGCACATACCTGGCGCTGTTTGTCAGCAATGGGAGACGACCTGGACCTCACGTGGACAGGGACGGCCAGGGCATCGGAGCGTTCCAGCAGGTCCTCTGCCGACTTGGATTTCCCGGTCCTCCCCGCGGTGCTCCCCCAGGAGGATGGCTCTCCAGGGGTCCTGTCCACCCTCTGGGGACCTCGAGGCCCGCCATTAACTGCGGGCTCCTTTGGGGCGTGGGGCTCCGCGTGCCTCCGTTCCCAGAGAAGACGGCCGCTGGCAAAGGAGCTGCTGAGATTCCGTGGGGTGCGCGGGGGCTCCCGGTGGGGCTGCAAGCTCGGCTCCCGCAGCAGCAGCAGCGAGCTCAGGCTGGAGGCCGAGGCGAGGCAGGGGCCTTCGGGCGGCGCGGGGTGCAGGTGGGAGCTGTGCGCGCGCTCCCGCAGCGGCGCGGGCTCGTGGAAGGCGAAGCCCGCGGAGGACGACGAGGGCCGCTTGCCGGTCTTGCGCTGCACGTAGTCGGCCAGGACACTCTGCTGGAACTGCTTCAGCTCGGGGCCCGACAGGCTGAGCGTTGAGCAGGCCTTGCCGTCGCGCTCGAAGATGCGGCGGCGGTCGGCCACCGTGGTCTCCGGGAAGGGCAGCCCCTTCCTCTGCGGACCCAACGGCGCGGACTCGGCCTCCTCCGAGACCCCCACCTCGTTTATCTTTTCGGGCTCCGAGTAGGAGAGCTTCTTCTGCTCCGGGGTCAGGCGCCGGCGTGCCCCCCTCCGGACGGCGGCCGGGATCACAAGTGGGGCCGGGTCCCCTTCGGCCGGGGTCACGCTGTGCCGCTCCCGGGGTGTGTGGGGGGACTGGGAGATCCCCACGGGTGCCCCGGGGCTCCGCAGCCCCACGTGGGCCGACGCAGGCCTGGGTCGCCAGGGCCTGGATGTCGCGGGCGCCCCCGGCTCGAGGTCCTTCCGTCGGAAGGAGGTGGCCCCCAGGACGCGGGACTGCGCGTCCTTGATGCTGTTCCGGTAGGCGCGGCTGAAGGGGGCGTCCAGCAGGGGCGACTCGGGGCTGCTGGGCCGGCCATCTGGCCACCCGGCCTCTTTCTCCGCCGGGCTGAAGAGCTGGAAGGTGCTCTGGCTGCGGAGAAGGCGAGCATCGCGCCTGGGGGGCTCGCCGCCTCGGGGTGGGGGGCCGCGGCCGCCGTCCACACCCCTCCTCAGTTGTGGGCCGCAGGGCTGGCAGGAACCATCTTCCACAGTCGCGTCGCTGGGAGGCTCGAGGCACGCAGAGCGGCTGTTGGCTCGCGCCTCTTCCGGTTCACTCCCGGAAGTTGACCCCGCCCTGGTGGGCCTATAGGAGTAGCCGTAAGTGGAGGGGCCCACGAGGTGTGAGGGCCTCTGGGCCCCTTGCTCTCGCTGCTCGATTTCGGAAACCTTCTCCAGCACGGAACAGCGGGGCTTCCCGCACTGAAAGCCCTGCAGCGGGAAGGAGATGGGCCTCCCCAGACTGGCCGTCTGCGGGTGTGGCGGGGAGGCGGGCTCGGCGGACCGGGGGTCAGAGCTGTGGAGGGAGGCAGAAAGGTCGGCTCTCACCTCGGGTCCCGGATGGGAAACCAGCCTGTTGAGGTGGCTCCTGTGGTCAGGTGCGACTCTCCTTCCAGGGTCCTCTGCCTTCGTGCTGACGGCGGAGGCTGGCTTGCCCTCTGGGTAGCCCTCCTGAGATCCGACGCCCAGCTCCAGGCTGCTTCGCCGTCGTAGGCTCTCTGGAATGTTCTGGAGAGATGAGAAGGCTGACTTGGCCTTACCAAAGTTTCTAGCTAGGCTCTGGCCGAGGCCTTCTGTCTCCTGCCTCCTCGGGAGGTTGGCGTTAGGGTCTTCTCGGAAACGCACCCCCCAGGGCTCTGAGGGCCGGGAAGATTGCCTGTCGTCCACTTGCCAGGTGGGGGCTGGCGCAGGGCTTAGACTGTGGGGATCAGAGTGTGGCTTGCTGCCGTGGGTGCCCTTTCTCCCAGTGGGCTGTGGGCTGTCGCCTGGGGGAGACAAGAGCTGTCCCCTCAGGGAGATATCTTCCTCATTTTCAGGCACGGATGGGACATGGGCTTTGTAGGCAGCAAACTGGGCTGTAGTTTCTGGTTTCCTCTCCGCTGCTGACAGCCAGTCTTGCTGGATGGGCTGGTAGAAGGTGGCACCAGGCCGACTGGGCCCATTTTGGTTCCCATTCTCATCAAATGTCGCCATCTTGTCGTAGGCGGCCTGAGGGGCAGCATAGCCGCTCTCCTTGGCCAGGGCCGGGTAAAGCATCCCATTACTGTTGATGGAGGGCTGGGGCACCTGGGCAAAGTGTGGCTCCACGGTAGGGACCGCGTAGATGCCAGTGGGGAGCAGAGGTTGGCCTGGCTGGGCCTTCTGGGGACTGTTATGCTTGGGCTTCACTGGGGGGCTGCTCTCTGGACTTTTCTCGGGAACAGTGTGCAGCTGTTCCTCGGCGTATGGAGACTTCCGGGAGCCTGAGGAGTTGGCCTGAGGCCGGCAGAACCGTTTCTGATCCAGGCTAGACCAGGAGCTGGGCCGTTCGCGGTGTCGGATGGCTGCAAAGCTGTCACTCCGAGCTGGGGGTAAGGGTGCACCCACTTTAGGAGGTGGTTTGTCAGTGGCAGACTCCAGGGCGCTGGGCCACTGCTGGTTCCAGGATGTGTGTGGTACCCCTTTGCCCCGAGAACCATTGTGCCACTTCTCATAGCTCTGACCTTCTGCTGATGCTCGGGCCTCGCGCCCTTGAAGCAGCAGGGCGGAAGAGTTCACCTCATACTCTTCTGATACTCCCCTCCGAGTGTCATAGACGGTCTTGACATAGCGAATGTCTGCTTGCCGCATGCCTTCCAGGAGGCCCCCTCGAGCAGAAGAGGTATCCGTGGAGCCGGAGCGTTCCCGAGCAGAGCTGCCCGGAGGAGGTGGATACTCTAGAATGCTAGAACTGGTGGAGAAGGAACTGTATGCAGAGTCTCTCTTGCTATGGAGGTGGCCGAGCTGGTCGATGCTGCTGGTGGACTTGGCAGGGGACAGAAGATGGCATGGTGGGTATCCTGTCGCGGGTTCCAGGCTCTCCATGCTCCCCTGGGAGCTGCACTGGTCAGGGCTCCTTCTCAGATAAGCATGGTCATAATTGGAGAGGTCACTTGTGGAGGAGCTGGAAGAACGTGAGAGAATGCAGTCAGCACCACTGAGCGCTCAGCACTCTAGTAGGCTTACAGGCACAGAACCCAGCTTATAAAAGTACTCTTATGCAAGATGTTAAGTGTTTTTTTTTTTAAGTGTGGGTAAAAAGGGCCATATTTGGGCCTGACTCAGGCCACTCTATGTCATCAGCAGGAGTAATTGTCTAATACTGTAACCTATGCGCCTCTTATTAATCACTGGAACTAGCAAGGGCAGTAACAAGGCACATCAAAAAGCCATAGGGCAGTGCATTGATGTGATTTGCTACTTGCTGGAAATGATATTATGGATGTGCCAAGAGAGGACCGAGGTGGGGGTTGAGGAGAGAGGAGGAGGAAGAGTGATGGGGCTGTCTGAGGGAAGAGGAGAAAGGCTTCGTAAGATAGGCGTGCGAGGGGTGCTCTGTGTGCACACGTCTATGTTTTTAGTTAGTATCTTTCCTTTTTATGGAATTGGTGGCTACACCCTGGCAATCTTCCTAGAATCTCAACTGTCCTAGAGACAGTTTGTATGAGATGAGAAGGCTAACCACAAAGCTGAATGAGAGAAATATACACATAAAGAGATCAGAGGCGTAAATGACTGCGGAAAAGCAAGAGGGAGAGAGGAAAGCTTTATAAGAAGTCCTGATCACAAGAGGCTCTGGGTTCTCAGCCTGTCCTCACTTATGCAAAGCATTTAGGACTTTGCAAGGGGCTGTCCTCTCTTATGGGAGCCCTGGTGGCGGTAGTGGGTTACAAGTTAAGCTGTTAACCAAAGGGTGAGCAGTTCGAAACCAACAGCTGCTCCAAGGGAAAAAGACAGGGCTTTCTATATCTGTAAACAGTCTTGAATGCCCACAGGGGCAGTTCTATCCATTCCTACAGGGTTGCTCTGAGTCGGCATCGACTTGATGGCACTGAGTCTGAGTTGGCTGTAACTCAAGCACATAAAATATATGCCCATCTCCGTCCCAGGGCCTTTGCACTACCCAGAATGCACTGCAGCTGGCTCACTCCCTTCCTTTAGTCAAATGTCTGCTTCAGAGAGGACTTCCCAGAACTCAGTATCCAAGGAGCACCTCTCTCCTTACTCCTTATCTCTTAGGCTGCTGATTTCCTTCACAGCACTTAACACTGCTTGGCATGACACCACACCCCTTGGTTATGTGACAGACACTTCGATTGTATCTTCAATGTCTATTGTTAAAATATAAAGACCAATAAAAAATATAAAGACCGGATCTGAAATAAGAGAAAGTGCTCATTCTGCAATTGATACATGAACAAGAGTACTATTACTACATCTAAATTACTAAGCACTATTACTCTACTCTTATGGGTTTAGATGTATTTTTTAAAATATCTAAAAAAAATCTAAATCAATAAATAAGTATATGCAAGTATTTCTTACTATGTAGTCTAGAACATTAATTCCTTCAAATCAAATATGCTCGAATATGTTTGAGAATTACTGGGCTCAGTAAGTTGAACAGTTTTATTTCCCACAAACTTCTGCTGCGATTTTCAGGTGATGTTCTTTGTTTTTCCAGGTGATGTTCTAAGGGAAAACTGAAGAGCAGCAATTTTAAAACTTACTTTACTCTAGAAACTTTTTTTCCTCAAGGATCATCTAATGGATTATTTCACGAAGCACACTTTAGGAAACAAAGTGTGAATGAGGGTGTTTTCTATCTTGTTCACTATTACTGTCTTAATTCCTTAAAATGGTTACTCAGTGCATATTTGTGGACTATACGAATCCATGAATCAGTGCTTTATTATTTTCAGACTGTGATTTCAAACTTGTTTGTCAGAGGGCAGGGCCACAGGACTTCCAAGGTTTCTTCTCAAGCGTGTGAGATGACCGTAGGAAACAAACGAGATTGTGGTGAGGGTGTGATAGAAAGCAGCTGACAGACAAGTTCTGTGGAATTCCAAATCCAACTCAGCTCACAGACAGTTAAGACACACACTTTTACACACTGTCTTCCTCTCTTTCCGCCTGCCTGCCCGAGGACTACTGCATTTGCCGGCTTCTTAATGAGAAACAACCCAAACATTTAGCACCGAGAGTGGAAGGAAACTCCAGCTAGCAGAGGGATGCAACTTAGTGCTTGGGCACAGTGGGCCACCCACTGGCACCTGCACCTCCCAAACCACTTAGTGCTTGGGCACAGTGGGCCACCCACTGGCACCTGCACCTCCCAAACCCACCCAGGGTGTGTCCTTATCAACAGCTGCCAAAGTCAGGGCCCAGCATCAAATTTAGACCCAGTGAAGAGGACTCACAGTAGGGTGGTGCCGTCTCACAAACCTGCAGGCTGGAGGCGTGGGGTGGACGCGGGATGATTTATGCTAGGGCAGGCAAGAAGACACCCTTCTGTAGCATTCGGTATGGTTTGGGCTTCTCTTCCTTCTCCCTTTGCACTTCACATGGTGTTTTTGTGCTGACTTCTGTCAAGAACAGCTCTCTCGGAGCTGGAATTACAGAGGCAGAGGTGGCTATGGTAGAAGGGCAGATCCACCTGCCTCGGCTTCTGTGTTGTTTAGGAATGTGGGAGAAGAGATAGGAAGTGGAGAAGGTAGTTTTCTGGTGCTAACTCTACCTTTCCGCTGAGGCCTCCAGGAACTCACTATAGCTACTGTAAGCAGTTATCCTAAGCACTAATCGCAGTTCATCTTATTTCTGCCTGAGGGCCAGTGTGGTGGTGTGTCACAGCCTGACCTGATTTAGGGCCTCCAAAGAAGCTTAGCCCACACTCATCTGTTGGTTTGAATTGACTGGTTGGCAGAGAGTTTGCACATGTTGCTGTGATGCTGAAGCCATGCCACCATTGTTTCAATGCGCCAAACACCAGCAGCATCACCAGTGGTGGACAGGTTTCAGCAGAGCTTCTAGAGCAGTGGTTCTCAACCTACCAAATACCCGACCCTTTATTCAGTTCCTCATGTGGTGGTGACCCCCAACCATAAGATTATCTTCATTGCTACTTCATAACTGTCATTTTGCTACTGTTACGAATCGGGTGACCCCTGTGAAACGGTCATTCGGCCCCCAAAGGGGTCATGACCTGAGGTTGAGAAACGCTGTTCTAGACGAAGATAGGCTAGGAAGAGAGACTTGGTGGTCCCCTTCCAAAGACTAGACAGTGAAAACCTGGATTGCCACAAAACACTGTCCACCACGCTTGCTTTGGGCTGCCCAGCAGGAGGGACCAAATGACTGGAGGCGTGCATCTTAAGGCCTGATAAAGTAGAGGGCCAGTGAAAGCGAGTGAAATTATTGGTAAGATGAACTGGAACAGTAATTCCAAAGATGACTTGCACATGCCAGGCATCATGAGAATGGCACAGTACCAGGCAGTGTTTCATCCTCCTCTACTTAAGGTTGACATGGGTTGGAGTAACTCAGTGGCATATGTCTGTCTGCCCTGAGGCACTCTGTTGATTCAAATGTACATTTGATCAGTATGGGTTGGTTTATGCCATCAACTTGGAAGCTCATTACCAGGTTTCACTGTGCCTCTAAATAGTCTTCAGCATGATCATTACAATTCATTGTCATTTATTGAATGATTACTGTGTACCAGGAACCGCATAGTCTCTTTCTCGTAATAACTTGGTCATTCCTGATACATGCTGCCAAACACATGTTACCACATGATAAGCCTGGCAAGCATGATGCTAAGTGAGATAAGCTGGTAACCAAATGGTAAATATTTGGTCCCACTTATACGAAATGTGTACAGAGACCACTGTTTACTACTCTATACCTGGGAAAGAGGAAGGGAGGGGGAAAGAAGGACTCGCTGCTTCTTGTCTCAAGAGTAATTTGGGGAAATTGGGAAACATCAGGGAACAACACAAACACACTGTCGCCCAACTTTCCATGTGAAGATGGCTAAAATGTCAAATGTTTTGTTACATGTATATCACAATCTATAAAGCGACTCAGCTACTAACTCATTTAATCTCAGTCTGATTCAGTTTTTCCAATGGGGTGCAGTGGGACTGCCAGGAGTAAAAATTAAAGCAGGGCAAACTCCAGCCCATCGGCCAAATCTGATCCACTGTTTCTTTTTGTAAATAAAGCTTTATCAGAACCTGGGCTCCTCATCTGGTAATGTATTTTCAAAACTCAGATGTAATTCAAGGCATTAAAAGCTCACCCTGAAAAGTATCCAATCTAGTGATTTTACAGAATTGATGGGCCCATATATCTCTTCAGTGACCAGCCAGGGGTTCCCTTCCTGCTGATCTAGACCAGAAAGGTTATGCAGATGACTCATAGACAGGTCAGAGGGTTTTAGCTGATGAAAGAGGAAAACCAGGTCAGGAGAGTTAAGAAGTCATTTCAAAAGTGATTCCACTAAAATTCTCAAGACTGCACTCTCTTTCTGGGCACACAATTCTCAAAGGAAACTAACTCCAGTCTCAGCTGCAGCCACTTACCTGGAATGGTAGCTTTGGTGCCAGGGAGTGCCAATCGTGCCCTGGGATATTTGCATCATGCTGGCATCAGGTTGGTTCTCCCCAAGTTTGGTTGAATGCCAAGAGTGAGGTCGGCCTGCAGGTTCACTGCGCCTGGGGAAACACAAGAGGGAGAACCCCCAGACATTAGCAGCCTCGACAGCTGAAGCTGCTCGACTTTATGATGTGACTTTATGAATTTGACAGTAGAGACTGGGGTAGCCCCCCAGAGATGAAAAAGCAAAGTGGATAGATGTTACCGGTGATCTGTCTTAGCATCATTTTTCTCTGCTTTATTAATATTTTTATACCTCTTATTTTGAAGTGATTTCAAACTTACCTTAAAGAAAATGTTATATATATGTAAAAGCAATAAGGAAGCACATGGACTTTGGGCCTCTACTTAAATCTTACCTCAGTACAAGAACGGTTTGTTCAAATAATGTAGCATTGTATGACACCCGCCTTCCTGACATGATTGCTGAAGACAAAATGGGTGCATAAGCAAATGTGAAGAAAGCTGATGGTGCTTGGCTATCAAAAGCTATAGCATCTGGGGTCTTAAAGACTTGTAGTTAAACAAGTGGCCATCTAGTAGGGAAGCAACAAAACCCACATGGAAGAAGCACACCAGCCTGTGTGATCATGAGGGGTGGGCAAGAGGAGATACCAGAAATTTAAAAAACACGCAACCAAATCAATACGAAGGGGACTGGATATAGTGGAGACCCAAATCCCAGCAGCAGGACAATTGGACAGTCCTCACAAGGGCATCACAGAACAGAGGATAGATCTAGGGTGCAGTATGGCACTGATGAACCACAAAACTATCCTTTAGTCCTTTAAGGTTTCCTCTAGTTCTTTAAGATTTCCTCCCCTTAGATAGTAATTAAATCTTCATGTGATATATACCTCATTAATCATGTTAGATTTGCGTTATGTTCATTTGTACATTTAAGATGGCTTGGGACATGGTAATCAAGATAGATGACCCCTCAGAGTCAGTGACAGGAGTAAGGGTTCTCTGAGGGTATGGGACAAGGGGGTGGGGGAGGAACTTGATAGCAATGATGATTGAATAGCCCCACCTGATGGGATTGAATAACAGAACTGTATGGAAAAGGATATATTGGGATGGGTAAGATATGTCAAAACTATTATATGTTAAAAAAGTTGCAAAATGCGTATGCAGAATCAAACTAGGCAATGTTTTGGTCTGTTGCACACAGGGGTGCTGTGAATTGGAACTGACTCTGGCACCTTACAACAATAACAACATATAACCTGGATTTCCTGGTGGCCTAGTGGTTATGAGTTGGACTAACCACAATGACAGTTATTCAAAACTACCACCACTCCGAGGCTCTCTATTCCCCTAAAGAACTGTAGTCTTGGAAACCCGCAGGGGCAGTTCCACCCTGTCCTCTGGGGTCGGCATGGCTCAGCAGCCACTCGGCAGCAGCGAGAGTATGAGCATTTAACACGTTGAGAGTTGTTTTGCTCTTTCTTGGCCCCCGTTTATCCATCTATAAAAATGGAAGCAACGGCCCTTCCTACGTCCCAAAGGACTTTGTGTGGCTAGATGGTAAAAAAGGAGAAGCAGCTTCCAGGGGATTTGAAAGTGCTGTCACACCCTGAGGCTGAATAAATGATATTTTAACTTCTTGGTAAGAAATGTGTAAAAAATGAGCAGCCACAGCATGTTCTCCAAAACTCTTACAGTGCTTGTCGAGACTGCGACTTCTGAAACGTCTTTCCCGGTAACACACACAGGGGGCAGTACTGGCAGACTGCGACACCACAGAATGGATTGGGTAGTGAGGGTTACACTACTATCGAAGGCCAGTCAGGGGAGACTGTGTGTGCTTTATTTTTGGCAAAAGGGTAAGGCAAGCGAGCTATCGGGCATTCCAGGCTGGAAATTCCTGAACTAGAAGACTAGAGGGGGGTTGAATACCATTTGGGAGTACTTTTTAGGGAAACCAAGAACCCATGTTGGTATGGTGGAGATTAAAATGATAAATTATTCCAACTCATCGTACTGGCTCTGTGGTTAAGCACATGCCTGTTTTGATAAAGAAACAATGTACGCCTCTGTACTATAAATGGGCTCAAACATAACAATTGTGAGGCTGGCACGGGATCAGGCAGTGCTGTGTTCTGTTGTATACAGGGTTGCTGTGAATCAGAACCGACTCAATGGCACCACACAACAACTGTACATGAAAAGCCATCCATCCCTCCCGGGTCAATGTCCAGTGTTAGTTAAAATAATATTAGCCCTGCAGTCAGGAGCTGTATCAGCTTGATAGCTACAGTCCGTGTAAGTCATTCCTCCTCCTCGGTCCGCTTACCTATGAAATGAAGAGATTAATTTTAAATGGCTAGATTAATTTCCTTTTGACTGGAAATAACTTTACAAATGTGTACGAGAGACCCTGTTAAGTCTTAAAGCCAGCATTTAAATCTAGTTAGACATGACTTCAGGCACTCAATAAATACTACTAGTTCATCAAACACTCAGAGTCCAGTTAGTCATGGAAAATAAGGAAAAATAAGGTCTCTATCAACATACAAAACACAATCAGAGTGACAGAGCTCAGAAAAGGAAATCTGAAAAACAATACCATTCATAATAGCCAACCAAAAAATGAAATACTTATGAATAAACCCAACTGGAGAAACAAACAAAAAACAAAGAAAGCTACAAAACAGAACAAGAAACAGTGACCTACATATATGGGAAGAATGTCAATATTACCCAAAGTGGCATCTCATAAACAAGGTAACCCTGATCCAGACCCCAGCATACTTCTTCAAAGAGATGGAAAAACTGATCATCCACTTCCTATGGAAAAGGACTAATCATCCACTTTCTATGGAAAGACACCCAGGATAAGAAAAAACCCTACTAAAGAACAGGAAAAAAGTAGGAGGCTACTTACTTCCCAGTCCCAAAACATACTACACAAACAGTAGTGAAAACAGCCTCGCTCTGTTACAACGAAACACATATAGACCAATGGAGCAAACTTGATCACCCAGAAGTAAATGCATGTACCTACAGACAACTACTCTTTGACAAAGGTCTGAAACATATTAAATGGGGAAGAGAAAGTCTCTTCAGTAAGTGGTACTGGCAGAAGAATGAACGAGGGATCCAACCTCATTTCATGTACAAAAATAAACTCATTAATTAAAGACCTGAATATGAATCCTAGAATTATAAAGATCATTAATGAAAAAACTGGGGACACACATAGAGGCCCTAATACAGCCAGAATAGGTGAATGGGATTTCCTAAAAATAAACTTATGTGTATCAAAAAATATTTACCAAGAGTCAAAAGAAAACCCACAGCCTGGAAAGATTTTTTTAACAAGGGACTAATTTCTAAAATCTAAAGAAAACTATACTACCCCAACAAGGAAGTGACAAAAGAAAACTAAGGTTTCTTTTACATGAGCACCTGGAGAGGTTTTATTATGCAACATTTTGCAGCCAATGGGTCCAAACCCTGTGCTGTCAAGTCAATTTGGACTTACAACGACCATACAGGACAGGGTAGAACTGCCCCCATAGACTTTAAATCGTTCAGAGGCATTCTGCCACATCTTTTTCCTGTGCAGTGGCTGATAATCAAACCACTGACCTTTTGGCTGGTATTCAAGGGCTTCACCACTGAGTTATCAAAATAAATGAGGAAGAACCATACATCCACCAGTCCCCCAAATCCACTTAGCTACCTAGTGAGGGGATTAGGTATGACTCCTCAGTGTGAGCTCTGAGTCCAGGCGTGGGCTGTGAGGAGCTGACGGGTGCCAATGAAGAGTGAACTTGGAGCTGCAACTGTTAGAAGGCTGGAGATGGATTCTAGGGAGTTCCATCCCCCAATGGTACCATTTATCCCCACCTAGCTAAGAGATTGGGGCTAAGAAATGTTTCCAGCCGGAGCAAAATGGAGCAAGCCAACACAGCTGCCCTTGAGCCCACCCTTGAGCCCATGTAACAAAGCCGAGCTGCGCTCCAGGGGTCTTCATGGCTGTGACCTTGCAGAAGCAGACGTTTCTTTACAGGCATGGGTGGGCCCAAACTTCCATCCAAACCCAGGTTGTGCCACACAGGAACTGGGTAATGGACAGGCCCTAGTAAATTTCAGAACCTCTACAGAAAAAGGCTCCTCTTCCGGGTCTGCAGATGAGGTGCAGGATAATATTTAGCAATAATTTCAGGGGCTCCAGACAATCTCTCTAGCCTGAAATCCCAAGGGAGGGAAGAGGTGCCTTGAACTACACTATAGCCACCAGAACTTAGATGATTTGGCACAGCTCTTCATGAATAATCAGGCACACCTTGCTGAAAATTCTGAACCAGTCACTTTGAAGTGTGTATAAAAGGACATGGGGAATGCAAGCCGATACGGTTGTATCGCCCAAGTTAAGTGAAGAAAATTCCTTTTGTGTGCTCTGAAACAACAGCACGAGTTCATGTTAAATGTAAGCTTATCCAGACTTCTCTCTGGTTTCCTTCCTATTCATTCAGGGGACGCTTAGAGGGACTTCTGACATGCCAGCCCTATGCTAGCACTCAGGATACAAAGAGGAGTCCGATACCATCACTGGACCCAAATAAACCACAATATAGCAGGAGACACTAAAGCACTACAGTACAATGCGGTAGGTTCCGCAAAAGAGACCTGGGCCAGGGGGCGGGTCAGAAAGACTCTCCCTCTGACTCAATCAGGAAAGAGTCCTCTGATGAAAGGGGGTGGGAAATGGAAAGGAAAGACGGGTAGGCAGGCGAACCGCATGACAAAGGTCTGGGGGTGAGCAGGAACACAACTTGCAAACTCCAAGTAGGTACAAATGGGAGGACACACGTGTGAAAAAGCAGTCCTCAAAGGTGAATAGGTAGCAGGGCTCAAACAACTAACAGTGCAATAAACACCGTTTGGGTGGGGTGGGGGTGGGTGGGAGCGGTGGGGTAGGTAAAGGTCTGACATCCCTCCATCCTCTACCTTTTTGTGCTCGGTTTGGTAATTCGCTGCCATGGCCACACAGAACTCATGGACAGAAGTCAGAATTAAGAGTGTTTATTGGAAGAACTGCAGGAGGAAGATGGGGCTTTCTACACCTCTGAAGAGTCAGTCTGGGAAACCCACAGGGACGGTTCTGCCCTGCCCTCTACGGCCGCTATGAATAGGCATCGACGGGATGGCAGAGATGAGATTAGGGAGTTAACAGGATCAGCAAACAGTAAGGACTCATGGGTCCACAGCCAACACCTCTCCTCACTCAGTAGCCCAGTGCCTCTCATCTTCAGCCTCTCTGCCACGTGGCCTCTTGGCCTCTGCCTCCTTGGACCAGGAAGCATAGATGTTGCTCTGTCTCAGTCTCGGGGTTTCAGCACTGCTGCTCTGCTTTGTCTCATGGTCTCCTTGACTTGGCCTATAGAGTCTCACCCTGGCTCCTTTGCTCTGTCTCATGGTCTCCATACCACAACCTCTGGTGACTCTGGTCTTAGCCTCCTCCACTTCGGATAGAGATGTTGAATGTGCCCCATCTAGGACTCTTCTTACCATGTCCTACGATGCTCTGTCTGCTTCTCCTTCTGAGAGGCTCATCCTTATAGATAGGGGAGTGGCAGCTAAAACTGACCCTTCCCCTCGAACAGTGTTATACACTCCCTATGTACATAGCCCCACCCAATCATTGTGTGGGAGATACAGAGACATGGATAGAAGAGCCATACTAAGAAATTTCACTCCACTACAGATAGTATGCTATGAAAGTGGAAGCTACCAAAGAACCTTAGCCAGGCAGTGCCCCGAGTTTTTAGATGATATTGCCAGTAACAGGAGGGAGAATAGATTTGAGCTACAACTGGAGGTTCTTGAATTGGCCCGCCTGAGATGAGGAGGGCATGGCCCTTAGGCAGTGTCAGGTAAGTGGAAGAGATGACAGATCTTGGAGCCACTGATAGGCAGACTCCTCAGTCCTAGGGACCACTCGGATGTAGCCAGTAACAAAGAGAGAAGAGTCAGGGAAGAAGGATGGATGGTCTGTCTGTTCCTAGCTTGAACTAATGGAAGTATCATTAACCTGAGGTCCGAACTATTAGAGGGAGGGCACAGGGGCTGGAGGGAGGAAGGAGGGAAACAGGAGGAAGGAGGGAAACAGGGAAGTTAATGGCTCACTGCAAAAAGTTAAGGGACATGTTGCATGTCAAATGCCTGTGGGGCTTTCAGAGGACGCATGGGATGGAGAGGAAGGTCTAGGGGACTGAAGCGTGGGCTGGAGATAGAGGCATGGGAGTCCCAGGGCACAGGACCTTTGAGAGGCGATCAGCGGCTCTGGGAGAACACACAGGGAGACAGAGAGTAGTTACATACAGAGGGATCTGTGAGAATGACCATCATTTGAGGGAGGAGGACATTGAGAAAAAGCCTAAGCAGGAGCTTCCAGAGGAGCAGGAGGAAAACTAGGAGAGTGTGGTAGTTTCACAGACTCTAAGGAAGAGGAAACCGCCAACTCCTCCGCCAGATGGGTTAGCCTGAGGACAGTAGACACATGCCCATGGGATTTGGCAACGACTAGGTCTAGCGTAGTGGGTGATGTGTTGGCTTACAGCTGGAAAGGTTAGCGGCTTGGAACCAGCCAGTTCATGGAAGAAAGATGAGGCGTTCTTCTCCCGTGAAGAGCAAAAGTCTCAGAAACGCCGAGGGGCAGGGCTGCCTGTCCTACAGGGTCATTACGGTCGGAGCCAACCTGATGGCAAAGAGAAGTCTGTGCAGCAGTTGAGGGGTAGAAGCTGACTACGGGGAGTGGGGTAAGAAAGAGGTAAATGAGAGGTAAAACAAGACACCAAGGACAGATATTTCTTTTAAAATCTTGACTCTACAGGGAAGAAAAAGGGTAGTCGCTAGTACACTGGAAGGGAATAAGCAGGCAAGCAAACACAGATTCCCTGCCACCAAGTGGATTCCATTCATACCAACTCTATATAGGGCTTCCAAGGCTGTACATCTTTACAGGAGCAGTCAGCCTCATCTGCCTTCCAAAGAGCAGCTGGTTGGGTTTGAACTGCTGCCCTTGTGGTTAGCAGCCCAAAGCCTAACCTACAGTGCCACCAGGGCTCCTTGAGAAGTAAAAAAGATTTTGTCCTTACTCTTTTTGTTTCAAACCATGAGAAGTGCGAGCAAGTTTACATTTGAGACAGGAGCACACGTGGACATGTAGCTGAAGATATAGAAGAGGGGCTCATAAGGAAGTCAGCGTTCCCTGTGCGATTCTGGAGCTCGGGGAAGGTGAGGAGAGAAAGGCGCAAAGGCAATTCCACTGAGATGGGAAGAGAGGAGATAGGTGGATGGGATATGGAAGGAGGACTTCAATCCAACGTCCTCTCTTTTCATTATGAGGACTGCAAGAGGAGGGGCAGACATGAGGGCACTGGTGTCGTTAGCTGGGGGCTCGAGAGAAACAGTACATGGCCACGACTGTCATGAGCTGCCTTCGAGTCGGCTCCCCACGCGCAGCGACCCCATGCACAACGAAAGAAGACTCTGCCCTGTCCGGTGTCATCCCCGTGGCTTACTGTGGATTCTGTGACAGAGGAAGGCCTTCAGCAAGATGGATGGACACCGTGGCTGCTCGAACATAAGAACAATTGTGAGCACGGCACAGGACCGGGCGGTGTTTCAATCCGTTTGTACACAAGGGTCACTATGAGTCAGAACCAACTTAATGGTACCTAACAACAGCAATTCAGGATTCAATCTGTCTTCAATGAGAGCAACATTTCAATGTTTACAGTTGTTAAAAACAAAGCAGAAGTGAAGGGGAAATACATGTGCATTAAACCTCTGGTGAGACCTCTGACCACAGCCCAGGGACGTGAACAGCCTCACTGGCATGCAGAGGGCATTGGACAGTGGATTATCACAGATGCAGTACGGTCAAATTTCACACCTTCTCACCTGATCTCCCTTTTGACCCATTTTAAATTTATTCTAGTTTTTAATATTTTCTGCTTTCTTTTTGATGAAGGGTTTTTCTCTGTTTTACTTTGTTACTGTTATTTTTGGCTTGTGTTTCTGTATATGAAATCCAGGATAGGTAAATCTAGAGTAACTGGATTAATGATTTCTTGGGGGGTATGCTTGGGGAGGTTAGGGGGAATCGGGAGCTAATAACAATACAAGAAAGAAGAAAATGTTCTAAAATTGCATGTGGTAGTGATTGTACAACTCTTCCTGAGATGACTGAACTACTACTGAATGGCATGATATGTGGATTATGGGCCAATAAAATGGTTTTTACATTCTATAGGTTACTACTTTTTGCATCTACCAAGATACTGTTGACCCAGTATCAACAAGAAATACCCTTGGATTTGTTTTATCCAATGACTAATGATGAAAGTGCACAAGGCTATCAATCAAAAGGTATTTACTAAACAGAAAACACCAACCTGTCCCAGACTACTGCCTACACGATCAAGGCGGAGCACACTTTTCCTACTGAAGACTGGATGAGCAGTCTTTAGTTTTCTTGCTAATGATGCTTTTAGATGCCATTTTACATATTATCTTTAAATGTGTTGTTTCTGCATGTTACTATCCTATGAGTTTATGGTATGAGGGCAGAGGACCATGATACCAAAGGAAAAATTACCACAGCATTAGCCTCTGGATATAACTGGATACCAATAGATAGATTTCCCTCTTTACTGTTCACTAATTGTATTTAATGAAAATCAGTGGGGTTATGTACAGGACTGCTAACTACAAGGTCATCAGTTCAAAACCACCAGCCACTCCATGGGAGAAAGCCAAGGCTTTCTACTCCCATTCAGATTCACAGCCTTGGAGCCCACGGGGGCAGGCAGTTCTGCCTTGTCCTATAGGGTCACTGTGAGTTGGAATTGACTCGATGGCAGTGAGATGTCACTATAAGAAGCTCTGGTGGCTCTGTCAGGTAAACACTGGGCTCCTAACCCCAAGGTCTGCAGTTCAACTCACCAGTGATTCCACCAGAGAAACATGAGGCTGTCTGCTCCCATAAAGATTTACAGCCTCGGGAACCCCAAATAGGGCTATGAGTCAGAATCAACTTGATGGCAATGGGTTTTGGGCTATGTCATTATTTAGTGCCCACCTATTTTGTTAGGAAGGTTTGAGAGAGTACAATGAATATTGAATAAACAGTATGCAGACGAATGTGCATGTGCACACATACACTGAAGGAAACTAGAAGCAGTGACGGCCTCTGGGGAAGAGAATTTGCTTCTCACTGTCTTTCTTTCTGCAATGTTTGAATTTTAGCCTCTTTTAAAAACTGTTTTTAAAATAGCTCCTCATTTTAAAGACATATTTATTACATCCTGAAATAACTAAAGGCAAACAGCTGTGTATTGACCTTTTCAATGATGCAAATAATTTAATACACATTCCAAAGAAACCCAGCATGCTTTTTTTTTTGTCTGGGGGGGGGGGTTGTCACTTTGATCTGTAAGAAGATAAAGAAACATTTTCCTAAAGTACATTACCTCATGAATGTATCAATAAAAGTCAGAAGTTGATTTAATTTTAAAATTGAGCAAACTAAGTTTAGCTCGTGGGTGTAATTCAAACAGACCTTTTGTTGCATTCTTAACCACAAACAAGGAAGCTCCAAGTGTGTGGGATGGGAGGCTGATGAAACTGGAATGAGCAAGTGACACAATGTCCTTCTGAGACGATTTTGCTCTGACAGAGAGAGTCGGGAATGCAAAGCATGTTTATGAGGAAATATATAATATACACACACTTAGGGCTATCAAGCAGTTTTTGTTGATCGCCTACTATGTGCCTTCCATCTTATTAAACTACAGTTGGAGCTGAAAGAGAGCATAAATGGGCAAGGTTTAAAATCTTGTTGGGACAGCTCAGATGCACAAAGTCATTAACAGAGTTAGAGTAATAGTCATTTCTATCCATCCATCCATACATCCACCCACGCCACCCTCTCACCCACCCATCCATTCATCCACCCATCTACCTGAGAGATAAAGCTGCCGACTCTTGTAAAGAGTTAGTCTAGGACACCCAAAGGGGAGGTTATACCCTGACCTACAGGGTCACTGAGTCAGACCTGATCTAGGACGGTAAGATCAATCCGTCTACCTACCTACCACCTGCCTACCGAATGCTATTCTAGGCACTTGACATGTATTTTCCATGTAATCTTTACACTATCTTTATGATGTTCTTTTAGTTGCCTCCTGTCAATTCCAACAAGTGGTGACCCTCTGTGTTCCAGAGTTGAACTGCTACATAGAATTTCCTTAGCTATTTTGTTGTTAGGATTATACACAACACAACATATACTGATTCAACTGTTTCTACATGGACCATTCAGTGACATGGATGATGTTCTTGACATTGTGCGACCTTCCCCACCCTCCTTTTCAGAGTTCTTCCTCCCGAGTTATTAACATGGAGTCACTGGCCCCGTGAAGTGTAACTGCTGAGGGGTCTGGCTAAGGTTTTCAATTGCTGTTGTCGATTATCTGATCCCCTACTGATCTCACACAATAGAGTTAGGCCAGACTACTGGTTGATTTTAAGAAAACTTCCAGAGACATTTTTGTTTTAAGGATTAAAAATCACACCTCACCATCTAAATAGGAACCATTATTTAGAGGTTTCATCTTCTGGCTGTAATCTTCATGGGAGAAGATTGGCAAGGATTTTCTTTCATGGGAGGGTTTAAACGACTGGCTTTAAAGTGAGTAGTTGAGCACCAACCATTTGTACTACCTACCAGGAGAGGGCTTCAGAAAGTTCATAGGAAAAAATGGAATTAAAAACAATGGAATCTTTCCACAAACTTTTTGAAGCCAGCCCTCTCGTATGATACAGGACTATCCTTGAGGTAACTGAGTGAAACTAAGCAATCAGCCCCTTGTCACAAACCTAAGTCAGGGGGAGAGTTGATGTGTTTAAACTCAGGCCATCTGTTGCCAGAGCCTGGGCTCTCGATGTTTCAGCTCCGAGAGGGGAGGCTAGCTACAATGAGGGGGGCACACACACAGTAGGGAGACAGACATGAGGCAAAGAAGCAATTGAAAAGCAGGACTATGGGATGATATATGTATTAGTTCCCAATTAATAATTTTAATAAATAAATGAAACAGGACACTTCTGTATAATCATGAGAATGCTGAAGGAAATGAAACAGAGGCAGCCTGACTGAAGGCCCTGCTTTCGGAAGTGTGGTCAGCGACAGCCCCTTGGAGAAGATGACCGTCACACCTGGACCTGAGCGAGGAAGAATCAACCATTTAAAGAGTGGAGGGGGAGGAGCTGATCCCAAGGGCTCAAATAGTAAGTAAATGTTTAGAAAATAATAATGGCAACGTATGTACAAATATGCTTGATACAACTGATGTATGAATTGTTAAAAGAGCTGTAAGAGCCCCCAATAAAATGATCTTTTAATAAAAAATAAAAACAAAACAAAATAAGGAGCGGAAGGAAGACTATTTTGTGCAGAAGGAACAATGAATTAAGGCCTTGCGGCAGGGTGAGCTTGAGGCTCTCCAGAAGTGGGTCAGAGTGTATGAGCAGGGGGGGAAGGGTGGTCAGATCACGCGGCCCTCCGAGGCTCTGGTGGGATTTGAGACGTGAGCACCAGGAAGCACATGTGCTGAAAGTGAGCCCCAAAGCCGGGTTGGCGGTTAAAGTGGAAACTAGGCCTTGGGTAGACAGAGCAGGTAAGGACCACAACCCTGAAAATGAAAATTCCTCAGAAGGAGCCTTCATGCTCGTTGGTGGTGATGGAGTTCTTTGGAGAGCTATTATGACTGAGACTTTTGCATGGGCCTTCCTGGTACACTAGCATTGTAAAACCAGGCCTGCCGTCAGGTAGCCAGGAGTCACTGCCATCGACGAGTCCATGCCGACTCCTAGCAGTCCTTCGGTTCTGGGCGTGTGTAAGACGGGAGCGCTGTTCTGAGGGAGCAAGCCCCTTGTTTCTCCAGCAGGGCAGCTGGCGGTTTGAAATTGCTGCCTTTCTTGCAGTTGGCAGCCCATCGAGTAACTACCGCACCACCAAAGCTCCTTGCATATGTGAAGAGTGCTGAAATGGCAAATGGCCTCTTACCTATGCAGGTCCATAATGAAATATTAATAAATAGTAACAAAAAAAAAAAGAATTTGTTGAATAGACTTGAACGGATGTCTCCTTAAAATTGTCATTGATTCCTAAGCTGAAAGGTTAGGTTAAATAAAAGTTAATCCAAGTCTTGTGAACTTACCGTGTTAGACTGGGTAGACTAGAGAAACAAATCCATTGACACCCCTATGCGTATAAGAAAGAGATTTATATACAAGAGCAGTTGAACATTGAGAAAACATCCCAGCCCAGTCCACATCAGGTCCATAAGTCTGATATTAGCCCATATGTCCGACACCAATCTATAAAGTCCTCTGCAGACTCACGAAACACATGCAACGAAGCCAAATGCAGGACGATCACAAGCCAGTGGGTAGAAAGTCTTTGGGTCCAGTGGTGTTGTAAGCATCTCAGTGCTGGCAAGGCTCTCTCTGTGGCTTCTGTGGCTTCTCCAGCTTCCGAGGTTTGGTTGCTCCATGTGGCTTGCCTTCTGCAATGTCGCCCAGGGAGTAGCAGAGAGAGAGAGAGGTGTTTTCTGCCTCTAAGGAGGAAGTACCAGATTTCCCAGAATTCTCAGGAGAAGGCCATGCCCACACAGAAGTCTCATTGGCTATCTCCAGATTGACAACCTAGATTCCACCCATACACTCTTAATCCTTAAATTGACACCAGATTAGGTGACTACCACACTTACCTATTCATTAGTTTTATTTTTTCACATTTATTGGTTCAAATACTTGCAAAGCATACATTTCTTATTAATTGGTCCCATTGCTATAGGTAGTCAATTCTTAGAATAGGAGGCATCCCTTGCCAGCTGGCAGGGCAGGAGGTAAAAAGGGTATGGCTAGCCTGCAGAGCCTGCCAACCATCATTCTGCTCATGTAGGGCTGATGGAGAGAGGGTGGTAGCCAGCCCTTTGGGGACAAGGACTGAGAGATATCCTAGTACTGTTTACTTGATTCCTACACAAGATTTGGGTGGAGGTGGGCAGCTCTCAGTCCCAGAATTTCAAGGCCCTTTTGACATTGACTTTGGCAGGTCATTGGTCCCCTGAGAAAGGGTGGCAAGGAGGCCGGTCAGTATGGAGTAGGTGGTTTTCAGTGATGCCATCAAGACCACTAGATTCTCCAGTTGATTTCTGAATTAATTTGTTAATCCACCTACCCACTCATTACTCACTTGAGTGAGCAAAACCACAAGTGAAGAAAGTCCATCACTATCAGGTTCTAACCTGGAGGCGTGCTGGTTACAAGTTGGGCTGCTAAGCTCCAAGTCAGCAGTTTGAAACCACCGGCTGCTCTGCTCTATACATTTTCCTATTCTGAGTTTTTTTTAATATTAGTAGGATAGCACAATATCTGTTATTTGGTTTCTGGCTTATCTCACTTAACATTTTTTCAAGGTCCACCCATGTTGTAGATACAGCAGAATGTTTCCCATCTACTTTATTTTAAATTATGAAACACTTCAAACACATGTCAATGTATTCAGAGGAAAATCAAGAACTCTCTTGTCAAAAACTTGCCCTCACTGCCATTGAGTCAATTCTGACTTGTAGTGATTTACAAGACAGGCAGAACTGCCCTGTGGGTTTCTGAGAGAGTTTCTTTTCGTAAGAGTAGAAGGCCTCTTCTTTCTTCCATGGAGCAGCTGGTGGTTTCGAACTGCTGATCTTGCAGTTAGCAATCCCTGGGTAACCCATTATGCCACTAGGGTTCCTTGAACACTCTTGCACTCCTCGTCAAAGTTTATCAAATTTGGAATTGTTGCTAGCCAACGTTAACTTCTTGTACATCCCTTGCGGTGCTCTGTTCTACAAATAAATACAAGTACATATGAACCCATCGTCTCGTTTGGGCTCTTTCACAACAGGTACCCAGGTGGTACTCTATCCCTGCTTGCTTTTATTTAACCATATATTCTGGAGGGCTCCGGTATCAGTATTTACAGCTGTCTCAGGCTCTTTTCTTTCTTTCAACTCTTTAGGCCCATTAGTGTACATATGGCATATTTGAGACAGAACCTTTTTGCAGACCCTTTTTTGGTTTTGAGTAGATTGCTATCACAAATAGAGCTGCAATAAAAGCCGTATCCATACATTAGTTTCTGTACATTGGCAGAGAGGGTCGCTCAACTTGCAACTTTGATAGGTGTTTTGAAGATGCTCCACTTAATAATACTTTAGAGAAGAAATTCAGTATGAACAATCAAATATCACCGGACAAGTAATCTGAGGGGGGATTATAAGGCTATCTCCTTTAGCAGTTAGAATAATGGATGGTTTATTCTTGAACAAAATGCCTTCTTAGGCATTTCCTGTTTGCAGAAAATTTATAGGCACCAAATGCTTATGAAGAAAATATATATTACTTGATACTAGGGGTTATGAATGAAGCCTAAGATATGACAAAATAATAATTTATAAATTATCAAGGGTTCATGAGGGAGGGGGGAGCGGGAAAAATGAGGAGCTGATGTCAGGGGCGTAAGTGGAAAGCAAGTGTTTTGAGAATGATGAGGGCAATGAATGTATAAATGTGCTTTACACAATTTATGTATGTATGGATTGTGATAAGAGTTGTATGAGCCCCTAATAAAATGATTTTTTTAAAAAGAATGAAGCCTAAATAAACTGACAGTGGTAAATCTGAATGAATCGTACTTTTAAATTTGAAAAGGCAGAAGAAAAGAATTAAAAACTAAAAACTAAGTTAAGCTACCAAAACCAAAAACCCAACGTACTGTTATGGAGTCAATTCCGACTCATAGCAGCTCTTGAGGGCAGGGTAGAACTGGCCCTGTGGGTTTCTAAGATTGTAACTCTTTACAGGAGTAGAAAGCCTCATCTTCTTGTGGAGCAGCTAGTAGTTTCGAACTGCTGGCCTTGAGATTAGCAGCCCATTGCATAGCCACTACTACCAAACCAAAACTGCCATTGAGTAGATTCTGACCAATAGCAACCCTACACTACTACAGTAAATTCTAATTATGCATTGGGAAACAATTTCATTCTGAGATTGTGTGGCAACACTCTCATTCAAATTAAAATCCATCTCTTTCTGTCACTGAATTGATTCTAACGCATAACAATCCTGAAGGACAGAGTAAAATTGCCCCCGTGGGTGTCTGAGACTGTAACACCTTATGGGAGTAGAAAGCCTCAACTTTCTTCGGAAAAATCAGTGTATGTTGAGATGTTTTTAAAATGTACACAGGAGACAGAAAAAGTCTCAAGAATTTTTTTGATGTGTTAGGAAAAATCTCACCATCTTAAAAGAAAGAAAAGTGGTGATAATTCCTTACCACTGCTCTGGCAGGGAGACTGAGTTTAAGAAATCCTTTAGTTGATCAGTTTCCACGAGGTGTACTAGAACCCAACTAGACTTACCTATCTCCACAACTGTGCAAGCCATATATATATATGGCTTGATATAAATCTTTCTATATACAACAACAAAACAGAATGCCAACACATTGCGATAAATGTAACTAACGTCACTGAACAATTTGTGGGGAAATTGACAGATGAGAAATTAAATGTACTGTGTAAACATTCAAAGACTCAATAGAATCCTATTTTGAAAAAATAAATCAAGTAACAAATGAAAAGGCATATCTTTCGGATTATCCAGAAAGGTATCTGAAATTTTTCTCTCATCTCAATAAAATTTCTGAAGAAGTTAAAAGTTTACAGCTCCCCTAAATTCCAGTTTCTAAGACTATTTCTGGACTCTCGGGTATCCCTTGGACTTTTTGGCTACCTACACACACATACACACACACACACACACACAACCTCTAAAATGCAAAACATTCCAAGGTTTTTAAAATTGCCTCGCTAATGTTCTGTACCTTTAAAAAGTGGTTCAGTAGGTAGAAAGGTATTCATTCCGTAATATAACCTCCAAGTAACAGAAAGTTCTTTCTGGAAAGAGAAGCTCTTTATAAATGTCACATCCTGATAATATGCCCTGGGGACTTCTGGCTTAGATAGCTGAATTACAAGACTGAAGCCAGCTAACAAACAGACATAAGACAACATACAGACATAAGACTTTTAACATAAAAAAAAAGACTCAACATTTAACATTTGCGTGAACGCTTGTTTTAAAAAACACTCTTTCTTGTAAGCTAGTTGGCCTGTTACCCAACACTTAACCCAATATCCCATGCACAACATGTTCCACCTTCAAAACATTTATTGACTGAAGATCACATAAATGTGTCTACCAGGAGAAACACAATGGTGAGGTGCATGTTTTTCTTCGGTCATTCGTGAGTAAAGAGCTCCCCTGGCCCCACTGGGACACATCGTGGACTCGAGGAGCAAGAACACTCCACTCTCGTCCCCAAGCTCAACGCGTCAGCTCAACCTACAAACTGCAAAGGGCAGCATTTGAAGCGAACACTATGACATCTAGCATTTACAACAACGCTCACCTTTGCCTCGGCTGACTCGAACACCGAAGCAACGGGATTATAAAAACAACAAAACCAAACCTAACCTGCTGCTGCCCATTCCGACAGCAACAGAACTGCTCCGTCGGGTTTGCAAGGCTGCACCACTGTAGGAAGCGGATTGCCACTCTTTCTCCCACAGAGCCACTGGGGGGTTCAAACTGCCAACCTTTCTGTTAGCAGCCAAGCACTTACTGCCTGCTCTGCCGCGGTTCCTTGAAATACCATAAAACCAAAAACCAAACAAACAACCCACACTACAGAGTCCACTCTGAGCACCTTTCCAGGATGAGCGGGTAACAGCATAGACAACCTAAACTCAAATGATCTATATCAGAACCTGTTTCTCAACTCACGCTCACCTGTTGTTCAGTTTCTCCACGGGGTCCCACAGTCACACAAGGGCTCTCTACCCACAAACACGGGGATCTCCCAGAGGTTAAAACTGGGGATACTGCATGTGCTCCTGAACTTAAAACAAAGGAAAACCTGTGGATTCTGACTCCTGGGGACTTCCCAAGTGTCGCAGTGGAACTGGGCTCCAAACGGTGCCCAGGTTTGGCTTTTCAGCAGTAGATGGCCAGACCTTTCTTTAGTGGTACCTCTGGAAGGACTTGAATCAACAGCCCTTTTTGGTGAGCAGCTGGGCCGACCTAGAGCTGTGTTCACGTTGACACCACTGAGGGACTTGTCCCTGAGTCTCTGCTGCTTGGGGGCTCTCCCTGTTGGCAAGCCACGGGGCAGCTGCGGAATGGAGCACGGTACACAGGGTGTGATATCAACACTGCCCCCCGGCGGGGGAGCAAGGGAGCCTGACAACACCGGCTGAACACCTGCTCAGCGTGCAAAACCCACGGGAGGCTGTCCCTAGAGAGTGTAAAGCAGGCCAATCCCAACAGATGCTTCAGAGACCAGAGAGTGCTTTCTTACGAAATGCCAAAAGGATAAATTAAATCATGTTCATCAAAACATAGGGAGAAAGGAGGTTTTGTGAGTCAGAAGCCTGGCCATTTGGTAATGGTTTTTCTAAATATCCCTTCATGAAACAAGTATCCCACTCCTCCCCCAAATTCCGGAACTAAGGCGCTGGAAGTCTCATTTGGACTGACTCTGCCACATGCGGGGATTTCCAAAAGTTTGTGGAAATAAGGAACTCAAAGATAGTGGAGCTTTTTTTCCACGTAGTGTGTTTCTTGCTCTATTCTTCTTTCTGGCCATCTAAAACTCAAAGGCAACAAGGAAGCAAAGGTCAGAAAGCATGAACTCCTGTCACACACAGACAGGCCTGTCACGGCCAGGCATTGTGAAAATCATCACACTGTCAAAGAACTGGTCACTGGAACAAAACACCAAGTATCTGGGAACCCAACACAAAGCAAGCTCATCGCCGCCGGGTCACTGCCGACTCCTGGTGGTTTCAAACTGCAGACCTTGTGGATTGCAGCCCACTTGTAACCACTAAGCCACCAGGGCTACGGAAACCAGAATGAAGGAAATCATGGAAGCGCAGCCGACAATGTAGCAAACATTAAGAATGACTTGCTCTAACTCCCCAGCCCCTACTTAGCAACTAATATGCCCATAATACATTTTACAACAGGCAGGAGGAGTTCACCCGCTCCCCAACCCCCACCCCCACCCTCACCCCCACCCCCACCCAACCTAGCACTGTTAGGGAGAACCTAAGACTCAGAAGAATGCTTGGTCTTGTTCACTTCCAGAGGAGAGAATGCCAACAAAAACTTGAAAAACCAGCTCTGGGAATCCTGTTCATTTATGAGCACTTTTCATAGTCTACATTGGGAGACGGTATTTTCTGTTTCACCCACTACTTGGTCTGTTCACTGCCATCAAGTCGGTTCTGACCCAAAGGGACCCTATAGGACAAGGGTAGAACTGGCCCCATAGGTTTCCGAGACTCTGTCTCTTTGCGGGAGTAGAAAGCCTCATCTTTCTCCCGAGGACTGGTGCAGCTGGTGGTTTCAAACTGCTGACCTTGTGGTTAAGCAACCTGACCCGTAACCACTGCACTACCAGTGCTCCCCATTACACGGTACATTAGTAACAATAGAATCTTCAGAACCAAGTTAGCCCGAGAGCTAGAATATGGCCATCTCTGATACATTTGCCTGTTCCTTTCCCCCTTCAGACTTTCTTTTCAGTAAAAGCATCCTTGTAGTAGCAAAAACTGACTACGTGGTACAACTTCGAAGGAAAGTTAGGTGGCACTAGAAAAAGATAAATGCTAAATTCAGATTATGGAAAAGATAATGATGTTTCTAAACTCTCGGTGGTGACAAAATGAATTAAGGTACCATTGGTGACCTCAATAATCAACATTTCTTTTCACGTATGACTATAATCTCAAAGTTGACTAAGAAGATCAAAACCAAACTCACAGCCATGCAGTCAATTCTGAGTCAGGGACAGGGTAGAACTGCCCCTGTGGGCTTCCAAGACAGTTAACTCTTCACAGGAGTAGAAAACATCATCTTTCTCCCTCAGAACAGCCGGTGGTTTTGAACTGGTGGCCTTGCAGTTAGCAGCTCAACCCATAACCCACTAGCGCCATCAAACTGAGAATCTACTCACAGGTTCCATTACTTTTTACATAAAATCAGCAAGGCAAATAGACAGGGACTTGGCTACTAATCACCGGCCCCCCTATGAGAAACAGTGAGAAAACTCCAAACTCGCCGTCATTGAATCAATTCTGACTCACCTCATAGGACAGAGTAGAACTGCCCCTGTGGTTTCCCAGACTGTAATTCTTTACGGGAGTGGACAGCCTCTCTTTGCCTGAAATCCCCCAGGGAAACGAGGCTGCAGAACCATCAGGCAAACAACGATGGTATTTGCCGTCATGATGGGAGATAAAGCCATTCCACCTGGATACAGGCGGCCCAAGAGACAGGACAAACACATTCACATATGTAGGAGAGCAACATGTGAGTTGTTCAAATAATGAGAATTTAGAGAAAGAGACTTAACTTTAACAAGTGCTTATCTATTTTTCATTATCAACGGACTGCCACCAACTCATAGGGACCTTATAGGGCAGGGCAGACCTACTTCCTAGGGTTATCGAGGCTGTGGATCTTTATGGGAGCAGACAGCCTCATCCTTCTCCTGCAAAAACAGAGCGCAGCAAGAAAAAGCACTTAACCTGTCACTGTGAAACTCTGAAGCTCATTCACATCTAGCGACTTACCTTGTAGCAAACAGAAACATCCTAGAGAGCAGCCCTCGTTCAACCGTTTGTCACAGTCAGGACCCAGGTACAAAGCCTTTTCATTCTGGTCTGCTCACTCTGCTCCTCCCGGGGTGGTGAGGACCTCAGGGCAAGCCCAGGAGTCTCTGGTTAAACAGCATAAACTACCCTGAACTCACGCAGCACAACTGGGAGGGACTCTCAATCGCAGCCACCCCGCCAATCGGCCAATTAAAATGCAATCCCTGCTTCAGAAGAAGGAAGGTGAGAAAATGACACTTTGCCGGAGAAGAGCCAGCACCCCTTGGACAATCACACACCGCAGAGAAACACCAGATTTCTATTTTGTGGTCAGGAGGAGGAAGGAGCTAAGGAGTGTCGTCTGCTGATAAAATGCATCAAACTGAAATCAGAACGCGTCCCGGAAAGGTCCCTGCCAAACCCACATCTTCCTCCGCTTGTAAAAATGTCACTTTTTGAACAGGAAAAACCTCACTGCCACCAGTCAGACGTGACTCCAAGTGACCCGACAGGCCAGAGTAGAACTGCTCCTGTGGGTTGGCCCTGAGGCTGTAAAACTTGATGGCAGCTCAACATTCGCCTCATCTTCCTCTTGAGGAACAGTGAATTCGAACTGCTGACCTTGCGGTTGTTAGCAGCCCATGCTGCCACCAGAGCTCCTTACTCACTCACCTACTCACTGCCATCAAGTCAATTCCAACTCATAGGGATGCCCCATGACAGATTAGCGCTGACCCTGTGGGCTTGAGGCTGTAACTCTTTAAGGAGCACAAAGCTCCTGTTTCTCCCCCAGGGCAGTTGGTGGACTCAACTCTGACCCGCAATTAGCAGCCCAAATCCTACTAGCCCAGGATTTCATCTATCTGAGGACGTTTGTGTGAATTCTGAATTTATGCTAATGGTCGCAGAATCAGAAAAGGGCAGTGAAAATGATTGCTCCACATGGAAATAATAACCAATGTCACTGAATTATATGAAGGGCCTTTAAAAGTTGGTAGATAAATGGAATTTTTCCATAAAGCTTTGAATCCCCCTTGCACATATAAAAAGTGATGAACTGGCAAATGCTTTTGCTATACCTGTTTTACCACAAAACAAATGAAGACATAAAACTGTCAAGTATGGTGACGTGAGAGAGAAAAATAAAACAAGTATGTATATTAATTGTTTCAAGCCTTTCACTGTGTGAGAGGCATTTATCTAACTCCAAATGAGGAAATGAAACAATCAACTGGTTGTATCTCCTTTGCTTTGTTGGTGGCAGCGGGTAATTTGTTGTTTCAGTTAAATAGGAGCTGGTGGCTTATGGAACGGAGCCCTAGTGTAGTACTGGCTAAGCATGTAGCTCCTAACCACAAAGTCATCAGTTCAAAACCATCAGCAACCCTGAGGGATAAACAGGAGGCTTTCTACTTCCGTAAAGAGTTACAGTCTTGGAAACCCATGGGGGCCTATAAGGTTGGTCTGAGTCATAATCACCTTGGTGGCATTGAGCTTAGTTTGGCTTGGTGGCCTATGGAAGTAATTGTTCTAGCTCACTGTTTAACCAGGATATAAACCTTGAGGCTCTTTAAAGAGCAGTGTGCAGAGACCAATTCAGCATGACAGGGACAGAACTCACTGTCACAAGGGCCAGAGAGCCAGTTGAGGATGAATCAGGTAGAGTCTGCTGATATAAATAATTGGCATTCACTTCAGTTACCCATCATATCACATTTGGGATAGCACAACATGTATGGGTAAAGATAACTTAATGCAACCTATCACCAAATCGGGGAGACCGCTTGCTGATTAGATCAGCTAGTGATTGTAATCAAGGTGGTGATTGGTGATGAAGGATAATGAAAGATAAGATATTCATGCAAGAAAGCCCTCGAGTGGAAAGTCTGGAGTTTCAAGCTAGTACATTCTGTCTCTTACACCAACTTATTGAACTACTCTAGCCCGAGGCTGGACAGATTGTAGGGTGGAAGATTCCACCAAGGTATTAAGTTAGATGTGAGAGAAGGCAGGGATCTAAACAGGAACAGAAGATTGGCACTGGACTATGAACTGCTGGGTCAGGACGACCTTCCCTTGCCCTTGAGCTTGCTGTTTGGTGGCTGTTGTTGGGTGCTGTCAAGTCCACTCTGACTCCTAGTGACATGTGGGTGGGCGACCAGAGTAGAAATCCCCATGGGGTTCTCATGGCTGTAATCTCTACGGCCTTTCTCTCCTGCAGTTGCTGCGTGGTCACCAGGCAAGCATTTTACTGATCCACTAGCAGGGCTTCCTGGTCTGTGTATACACCTGGAGAAAAGAGGATTCCCTTCCCTGCTGTGTCCTTTTCTTCTCAATATGAGGGGGCTTCAAAAAGTCCATGGAGAAATCCAAGTCAAAAATAATAGAATTCTTCCACAAACTTTCCGAAGCTCCCTGTAACTGAGGAAATCTTTCTTGGCTGTTCTCTACTCAACTAACCAAGCCCAATCCTCATTGGGAGCTGATTCCAACTCACAGCACCCAACAGGGCTAAGCAGAACTGCCCCATGGGGCTGTAAATCTTCATGGGAGCAGACTGCGACATCTTTCTCCTGCGGAACGAATGGTGGGCGTACACTGCTGGCCTTTGAGTTAACAGCCCAACACCTAACCTACGGTGCCAGCAGGCTTCCTCAGTCTCGACACTAAGAAGGAACTATCTACCTATGACCCGTTGAACTTGGACCTGACTGACGAACGTGACTCTAGCACTTGCCGGCAGGCTTCAGTAGCCTGTTGGAAATGAATGCCATTGAGTGTCCACTAACTCAACTCCCAGCGCCACACTCGTAAGGCTCCTAAGAAGGCAAAAAGCCCCTCGGTCGTCTGCATACAGAAGAACCCGGTCATCGGCGCCTCGGTCTTCTCCATATTCCAGATCGGGACTTAAGACCGCAGCTTGCTTTTTCAAAAGCTCCCACAGGCTCAAGGTGGAATAATCTGAGCAACAAAATGATTAACGGCGGTATTAGATTACAGCCTGCAGAATAAGATTAATATCTAGGAGTCCTTAGTGATAGGAGTAATTGAGGAGTAAGTAAAGGGGGCAATGGGGCAGGGCTCCCTTAGAGAAGAACGCCAGTGATGAAGTGAAGAGGGATGACTACCAACTAATCGTTAGGACCACACGGCGACAGCTGCGGCTGGCAATACCCACTGATGGCTGCAAAATCGAGGGGGCGGAAGTCTTCTAAATGATCTCCTCTGATCCTATCTGTTCAATACACAGTACACCTACAGTGGCGAAACCTGGCTGCCCTCAACCTTGCCAAGCCAGCGGGTTAACTTCACCAGTCAGAAGACACACCATGTGGCAAACCCCCAATGGGAGGGAGTCAGCCAGGGTACGTCATGTCTGTGTACTTTTGCCAAAAACACAAGCCCATAAGCGCAATCTAACCACGAGAAGGCATCAGGCAATCTCCAATCGAAGGGCATTCTACAAAACCACTAGAGAGTTTTCGCCTAAAGCACCCAGGTCATAAGAAGGACAACAAAAGATGAGAAACTGTCACCGATGAGAGGAGACAAAGGAGACAGCACGCTTAGGCAATGTGGGGTCCACGGGTTGGAGCCTGGGAGAAGAAGAAGGGCTCTGGTAAAAATGGCTGAAAGCTGGATGAAGCCTGTGGTCTTTCGTCTGAAAGTCTGTTGTCAGAGCACTGACCCACGCCAACGTTTCAGCTGTGGTGTTGGTGAAACGGCGCGAGCCCATGAACTCGAGGGGCAGCTGGGTGAAAGGTGGGTAGGAAACTGTCACTCTAGTCCTTCAACTTTTCCGTGAGACTAAAATTACCTCACTATAACAAGTGGAAATCAAACCGAGTTTGTAATCTTCATACTGCTGTGATGAGAAGGAGTCCATTATCCAAGTTTGTGCCTCTATCGGTAACCCTCTGGTTACAGAGAGATCTCTGGGAGTTCTCTCTAAGAGAGACTGTTAGAGACACTTAAAGCATAGTCATGGTCTTACCATAGTGAGTGAGCGGGGAGTGCAGACTGGAGACTCAAAGCCCATTTGTAGGCCACTGGACATCCCCTTGCAGAGGGGTCTTGGAGCCAGTCAGGGTGCGATGTAGCAACGATGAAACATACAACTTTCCTCTAGTTCCTAAATGCTTCTTCATCCTCCCTCCCCGCCCCCCCCACACACAAACACACACTATCATGATCCGAATTCTACCTTGCAAGTCTGGCTAGACCAGAGGATGTACACTGGTACAGATAGGAACTGGAAATACAGGGAATCCAGGACTGATGATCCCTTCAGGACCAGTGGTGTGAGTGGCGATACTGGGAGGGTAGAGGGAGGGTGGGTTGGAAAGGGGGAACCAATTACAAGGATCTACATGTGACCTCTTCCCTGGGGGACGGACAACAGAAAAGTGGGTGAAGGGAGACGTCAGACAGGGCAAGATATGACAAAATAATAATTTATAAATTATGAAGGGTTCATGAGGAAGTGGGGAGCGGGGAGAGGGGGGAAAATGAGGACCTGATGTCAGGGGCTTAAGTTGAGAGCAAATGTTTTGAGAATGATGAAGGCAATGAATGCACAAATCTGCTTTACACAATTGATGTATGTATGGATTGCGATGAGTTGTATGAGCCCCTAATAAAATGATTGTGTATATATATATCCATGGACCAAACCAAACTCAATGCCATCAAGTCAATTCTGACTCATAGCAACACTATGCGAAATGGTAGAATCATCTTGTTTCTGACATGGTAACTCTTTGCAGGAGTAGAAAGTCTCGTCTCTCACCTCTTGGGTGGCTGGTGGTTTCCAACTGCTGAACTCGCAGTTAGCAGGCCAACACCTAGCCCACCGCACTAGCAGGGCTCCTCCACAGTCATGGGAGAGACACGTATTCATAAATTCTTAAGACTATACGAGTATAAACAGAATAAGCCCCCAGCCACTTGGCTTTGAGCAGGAGTGATGTATACAACATCTAGGTTGGGACAAGGCCACTTACCAACCTGGCTTCCTGATTTCATTCCACGTACAGACTTTGTGCTGCTGGCCAGAAAGAACCATGTGGTGCGACAACCTCAGTTAGCTTTTGAAAAGCAATCCCTCGACCTCCTTGGCTCCAGCTGAATATGTACCTGTGCTCATTTGTTTCATGCAGAGTTCAGGGGTTACTTTGTAAAAGCCTGTGATGGTTTCAAGCTGAACCCCACCAGTTCTGGGTGGTTCAAGTGCTCACGCTCTAAAATCCTGGTCTTCCTCAATCTCTGCTCCCACAGGCTTTCCTGCTCCGGCTAATACCAAACCAAACTCACTGACACTGACGTGATTCCAACTCATCCTAACTCTACAGGACTGGGCAGAACTGCCCTTGTGGTTTTCTGAGACTGTAATTCCTTACAAAGGAGTAGAAAGCCTCGTTTTTTCTCCTGCAGAGTGGCTGGTGGTTTCAAACTGCTGACCTTGTGGTTAACAACCCAATGGGTAACCACTAAGCCACCAGGGCTCCTGGGTCTGGAGTAAAGAACACAGTGCCCTCCTCTGCAGAAACTACGCTGCCCTTCTGGCCTCCTACATTTATCTCCAGCCTGTCTCATTCCGTATTCCAGCACCACTCGCACCTTGCAAGTGGGGTTCGGTTCTCTCCCGGGCGCGTGCAGGAGCACCCTGGCACTGAGACGAGACCAAATCCACAGC
>NW_022111369.1:43386951-43392913 GCF_000313985.2 Echinops telfairi
GGAGGCTCTGGGACTCTACAGTCAGAGGGCCCTAACAGATGACGTGGCCTTGGGTGGTACACACGGTTAATGTGCGCAGCAGTTAAATGAAAGGGTGGAATCCACTGGAAGACAACTAATCCCCACCCTCATAGTCCCTAAGTCTGGTCACGAGATCCCATTGCCCTCGCTGCAGCCACACAGGCTTACATGACACCAGCACAACATTTATGCCTGCACACGGCTCTTCAGTATGAGCTGCGCAGACCCCGTCTCACTGGATTTCCACGGGTTTCTGTGAAGCGGGTTCTATCCCGACATGCCGACAGTGGCAACAGAACACATAGCTACTAACACAGCCGCTGATGTCAAACTGCTGACATTGAACCCGTCCCTGCCAGCCGAATGCTCTCACGAGTGCGCCACAGGACTGGGTGATAGGAAATGAGATAGGCCAATGTGACATGTCACCGCATGAACACGGAGAAGCTGCACGTTGGTAGTTCAGTGATACAATTCTTGCCTTCTATGCGGGAGCCGTGGCCCTGCTGGTGTCATGGTTACATGTGCGTCAGCAGTTTGAAACCGCCAGCAGCTCCGAGGAAGAAAGACAAGGCTCTGTACTCCCGTAAGAGTGACAGTCTTGAAACCCATGGGGGCAATTCTACCCTGTCCTATGGGGTGGCTATGGGTCAGGGACAACTCTAGGGCCGGGAGACCCAGGGTAGATTCCTGGCCAATGTGCCCGATGCGATGCACAACCTCCAGCTGTGGTCAGTGCAGCCTCGTGTGCTGTTCTGATGTTGAAGAGGCTGCGGCAGCGCTTCCAGACTAGGAAGATGGATGAGGAAGAAAAACCTGGTGGTCTATTCTCAAAAGCCAGCCAAGGTAAGCTCTACTGATCTCAACGGTCCACTCCACCGCTGAGTGGAAACGGCTGAGGCCTGGTCAGTATTTCCCTTCCTCGTGCACAAGGGCATTGTGAGGTAGGAGCCAAGCTGACAGCAGGTAGCAGCAGTCAAGGCCATCTCGGGTCATTCCGCGGCGACAGCGAGGCCAGTTATAAAGGGAGACCCACTAGAAGATAATCGGCGCTTGCTGTACAGGTTAAACAACTTGGCTTCCAAAGTCCAAACATGGGTTATGCCTTTGTGGGCCCTGAATGAGAGTTTTAAAAGAAGTTCTATTTCTTAGAAAGGTATTTGAAACAAATCATTTGAGAGAACATCCAAATGATCTCCCAGGAAGTTGAGTTCAGAGGAACCTAGCGTGAAAACCGCTGTGAAGATTGTTGTCACTCGGAAGCAGCGGTTCCTTTGGGGGTCAAACGACCCTTTCACCGGGGTCACCTCAGACCATCGGAAAACACATATTTTCGATGGTTTTTCGATGGTCTTAGGAACTGAGACACCGCTCTTCTATCTCAACCTTTGCACTGACGCTGGCTTTTTACGCATACTGTCACAAAATGTAGCAATGTAGTTTACTCTTGTTATATTAAGACTGCTACCCATGCTGCACCATGCTTCAAGACAAAATTTCATGTATTTGTGATTAGAAATAAATTTCACAATACATAATTACATATTATATTTGTGATTACTCACTATGCTTTAATTATGTTCAATTTGTAACGATGAAAATACATCCTGTATATCAAATATTTATGTATAAAAGTAGCAAATTTAAAGTTATAAAGTAGCCAAGAAGTAATTTTATGGTTGGGGGTGGGTCACCACAACATGAGGAACTGTATTAAAGGATCTCAGCATGAGGAAGGTTGAGAACCACTGCTGTACAGGGAAGGTTGGGGGGAAGGGGAGTCAAAGCAACAGGTGTACGGAGAAGAAATGCCCCCAAGCTGATTGTGGCGATGGCTGTACAACCCCTCTCAAGGTGGCCGAGCTACTGACTCCCCGATGTTATTGCCAGCGGCCATCGAGTTGGTTCCGACCCACTGCCGCAACCCTACTACGCACAGCAGAAAAAGCACTGCTCGGGCCTTGCCCAGCCTCACCGTGATCCCAGGCTTGAGCCCACTGTGGCAGCCACCGTGTAAACCCACCTTGTTGAGGGTCTTCCTCATTCGCTGCCCCACTACTTTATTATTTTTAACAGTTTTATTAGTACTTCATCCGCCTGTTATAAAATTCAATAATCCATCCATTCATATCAACAAGGGTTGGACAATTATTACCACATTCAATTCTAGACCATTTTCTTCTTCCCTGTAACTCAGTTATTCCTATGATTTTTTTCTAATTATGGCAAAAACAGACACAACAAAATATTCTCCAGTTCCACAACTTCTGCATGTATAATTCAGTGTCATTGACTATACTCTTCGTGTTGCACAACCATTATTGATGTCCTTTCCAAATGATTCCTCCACCAATAACATAAACTCAATGCCCACTAATCAACAACTCTTTCTTCTTCACCCATGGTAACCATAGGTCAAGTCTGGCTTCTTCTCCTTGATATAGTATTCACATCTCATACACGTCCATGGCTAAATCAGGTTTTAAAAGAGTTGTATGTAAGATGAGCACCCTTATCTTCAGTGACTTTTCATGAAGGTGAGTATCAAGCAGGCCATGTTGTCAAAACGAACTGTTCTTAGATGGGGGCTAGAGTTTAGTGGGAGCCCAGAATCCATCTGTTTGCCAATGGGTTATGAACCACGCTGGTTTACTTCGACAGTCATATGACAAAAACCAAAACCCACAAGAACAACAATAACCAAAGAAACAAAAACATTTCCAGTCATCTCCCTGGGGTATAGGCAATTGCAATTATAACATCAATTATTTTTCCAATGATAAAGAATTTAGGATACTATTTGAGGTAGTTAGTTTATTGTGCCAACCTGGCCTATAAACACATGTGGGGTTAATTGAAGGGCGGAGGGATAAATGGCTCAGTGAGCCTCGCCTTTCTAGTTCTTGGGTCTCTTGCTTTCTGATGGTCAGACCAGGGTGCAGCTGCCTTAGCCAGTTCCCTGCTTCAGCCGGTAAGGCTCACTACCTGTAAGACATCCCTGAGGAGAAGCCACATGGACCTACGCCGATGCAGCCCTGGGTGCTAGAGCACCCATGTGGAGACCCCTGCCAGCACTGAGATGCTTATACATTCACTGACTCGGCTGTCCTCCTGCAGTCGGCATCATTGCCTCTGTTTTGTGAGATGGAGGAGGACTTTGTGGATTGGTGTTGATCATAAGGGTTAACGGGTTAATGTTGGACTTGTGGGCTTGGGCAGCACTGGGTTGGGATGTTTTCTTGATACGCACTTAACCTTTATATAAAACGCTCTCTTATACATGAGTTTCTGTGGGTTTGTTTCTCTAAAGTACCCATACTAACACACTATTGATATGAGGAGTTTAGATGAGGATAGTCTAACTGCAAGCTGCAATCCAAAAGTTGTTGCTTTGTACAGATGGATTTCTTAATTGATTGAGCTCTAGTTCACTGATCATGGGGGCTGATGTTAGGGGAAATTTTCCTGGATCAGTTCTTACAGGTGCAGATCTTGTCTGTCGGCTGAAAACCTGTCATATTAATGCAGGGGGATCACTGAGGTACTAAACACATGGTGGTTTCATTGCATGCCCACTAAGCCAGGGGTCCCACCAAAGGTCCCATGGTTCATTTCCACAGTCTTGGGGTGGCCACCCTTTGCTTCCTCTCCAATCAGAGTATTTCGTCCTACATCCAAGGGTGTTTGAGATAGGGGCCAGTTCATTCAGTCGGACTTCTACGTTGAGTCCTTCTGGTGTGCCCTTTGGGAGATGCCATGTTCCCTTTAAGGCCACTGTCTAAGGTCATCATAGTCCAAGGGGTGGTTCACCAAGGTTGTGTAGAAACATGTTCGTAGTGCCTACCCGGGAACACAGACCAGGGTTTACTCTCCCCTGAGGTTCCCTACAATTACTGTTCCGCATCCCTTCTCCATGTGAGCTTGCTCCTCCCCGCTGATCCACCACACAGAGATGCTCCACTGCCCTGGTCTTCACTGGATCTTCCAGTACAGCTCTCCTCTCATTCCTGTGGAGGGCCTGCTGTTCTGGCCCGCTACGTTACCAAGCATGATGATATGTTCATTACAGCTCAGTAGAGGAAAAAACAGGTGGGCTTTCACTGTAGACCAGGGGTGGGAATGCCTGGCCCTCAGGCGTACAAGGCTCATGAACTCATCACTACCAGCTGACATCACCTGCCTCACGAGAGAGAAGCCGCACCAGCCATGCACTGGGGTGAGGATGTCCTTCAATGGTCTGAGCAACTTGGCCCAAGAAAGAGAGTGCCGTCAGAAATGCCCAAATGGCCCTTGGCAGAAAAAGGTCCCCACCACCACCACCCGCTCTATCCGAGTTTCTGTCTCATCATCCTGCGCCGCACCCTGCCTGCGCTCCTTCTAGCTCTAAAGGCCAACAAGCCGATGGTCAGCACTACTCGCGGGCGTCTGACCTGTGCTTCAGCCGAAGTTTAACTCCTCCCGACCACGTAGTTTTTCTCTGCTGGGGCTCCAAGGTGAGGTGCTGGGGGCTGGAGTTAGAGACCGCAGCGTCTGCATGGCCCTGGTCCGCACACGTGGTCCTGCGGAGAGGAGGGACACAAGAAGGTGAGTGTGCTGTGGGTCATAGGCATGCGCATCGGAGTACAACGAGGAAGAGAAAAATCAAAGCCCACTGAGGTGGGGTCGATTCTGACTCAGTGTCCCGGTACAGGCTCTCTGAGAAGGAAAACCTTCACGGGAGGAGCAGAGTCTGATGTCTCTCCTGCAGAGCCGCTGATGGGTTTGAACCGCCACCTGGCGATCGGCGGCCCTGGCACTTACCTAGTAACGCTACCTGGACCCTTTAGGATGAAGGGACAAGAAAATTAGGCAGGTTAGAACAGACAAGCCACCAGAGCCATGGAGGCCATTCTAGTTCACGGTGTCCCCCACAAGACAAGAGTAGAACTGTGCTCCACGGCTTTTCTGAATGATCAACGGCTGGTTTTTCTGAAGCAGATCACCAGGCCTTTCTTCCAAGGCACTCCTGGGTGGACCTGAGCCCCGAGGCTGTTGGTTAGATGCATAATGCATTAACCCTCTGCACCAGTGAGGGATTCCTTCTATGAAGGGTTTTCACCAACCCAAGCAAGCTGTCAAACGAAACACTCCCCCCCTCCTCACTGCCATCACGTGGATGCTGCCTCACAGGGATGCTCAGGACAGGGTAGAACTGCCCCCCAGTCCCCCTTCCTCCCTCCCCCACCCCCCGTGAGTTTCCAAGACTGTAACTCTTTACAGCTGGAGTGGCTGGTGGTTTTGACCTGCTGACCTCCTAGTTAGCAGCCCAATAGGTGACCCCTACGCCAACAGGACTCCTCATATCAAACAAGATAGCCACCTTGAAATCAAGTCACAGCAGCCTCACATGCCAACACTCCCCACCCTCTCGTGCCCCAATCCTGCTTTCAGGAGAGTGATCTCTGAGTGTCAGCAGCCCTTGATGTACCCAGCCATTTGGTGGTGGTGGGGGGGAGGTGTCAGCGCTCAGAAGCAGCTGCCAGCTTTTGAGACCGAGCTATTTGGGATTGTTCAGATGCCACCGCACTGGGAGGCAAGGCTTTTGTGTGTCCCGTGCAGTCCACCCGCCCACACCCGTAGCCAACACAGCCCCCAGAACTCTCCTCGATACGCCCAGCCCCACCGGCACATTCCGGCGTGGGAAGGGACTGGCTGCTCCTTAGGAGCTTGCAGACTCCCTGCCTGCAGCCACCACCCTCCTCGTTGGCAGGCCTCACCCTGCACGTGGGCTGGGCAGTGGGCCCTGTCATCCCTGTATGCTGCCGGTACCGGTGGCGTGCTCTCAGTTTCTGGCTAGGAGGCTCTTCCTCAGTCTCTGAGAGCCTATTTCCAGCAGGAATCTGGAAAAGGCCCCAGGAGGCCAGTTTCTCCCCCCCAGGCACAGGCCTTGGCTGGGAGGGGA
>NW_022111369.1:43393013-43397731 GCF_000313985.2 Echinops telfairi
TTGGCAGGCCTCACCCTGCACGTGGGCTGGGCAGTGGGCCCTGTCATCCCTGTATGCTGCCGCTACCGGTGGCATGCTCTCAGTTTCTGGCTAGGAGGCTCTTCCTCAGTCTCTGAGAGCCTATTTCCAGCAGGAATCTGGGAAAGGCCCCAGGAGGCCAGTTTCTCCCCCCCAGGCACAGGCCTTGGCTGGGAGGGGGCTGGATTACTGAATGGAGGTTAGGAGTAAGCCCTGTCCATCGGGCCTTAGAGCCCCTGGGACACAGCCTGGCACTGAGAGAGCTTTCTCTCTTCAATCCCAAGGAAAACGAAAAAGGTTGTTTTTGTTTGGGGGGGAGGGGAGATGATAGTTTCCATGTGTAAGCACGGCTGTCTGGGTCTACAGCAACGTTCTCAATCTGTGGGTCTCTCAATCTGTGGGTCGCAACCCCTTCGGGGGTCGCATGACCCTTTCACAGGGTCACCTGATTCATAACAGTAGCAAAATGACAGTTACGAAGTAGCAACAAAATGGTTGGGGGGTCACCACAACATAAGGAACTGTGTTAAAGGGCCACGGCCTTAGGAAGGTTGAGAACCACTAGTCTAGAGGCTTCCCTGAAACCTGTTCAGCACCCAGGCAACATGAAGCCCCCACTAATGGGTGGGTGGTGGCTGTGGCATGTGCACTGGCGGGGACATCAGCCTGGGTCCTCCCAGGAATAGAGAGAGAATGGAACTACTGAGCCCCTTACACTGCCTACACATAGTCTGAAGTATTTTCATCATTGCTTTATTCCATTTTCTTCATTTCAGAGCTCCTCTCGGCTCTGATGGTATCCAAAATAACTCTACTAACGCGATACAACGTATGCTGGGAGAAGAGAAAGACAGGCCTTCGTCAGAGAGTTCAGACGACTACTGTAAATTGCTGGCAGAATTCACAAGGCAGCCTCCAATTAGTATTTCACACATAATCTTCAGAGGCACCAACTCCCAGCGGCCACCTGACTGCAGAGGAGAGGGAGAGCGGGTTTACAGATAGCTCACATCCAATACCGGAGTGAAAAGATCAAACAGCAGCCCAAGCCCCTGCCAACAGGAGCAGGGACATCTCCTCTCCAGGGGGATAGCAAGCCCCTCTCCTCCTTAAAAATAAAGACCTACTGACTGGCCCCAAACTTTCACAAAACCTTTGTGGCCTTTATAACCCCCTCATTTTTGCCTAACGCACAGCTGTGGGCTCTGCCCTCCTCACAGGCTTAGCTCTGGAGACGGGTCTTCTCCCTTTCCTTTCTGAGCCCTGTGGCCCCAGGGTGCGGGCTGTCCCAGTGCAGGGCCCGCTGGCAGGAGAGGGGCCAAGCGGGAAAGAGGAGGAAGCATGTGGAACCTGGGGCCTGTCTTGTTAAGGATTCCCTCCCAGTCCCAGGAAAGCAGAGACCAGCACTCCCACATGGTCCTGTCACTTGTCTCTCCGAGAACACTAGCTGAGGTGAGCGCTGGGTTCGAAACCTGCAGCCCCCAAAGTCACAGCACTAATCGTCACCTGCTCCTCACCCCGGCTGGCTGGGAGGCCAGACAAGAGGTGCAGGCACCTGACGGAGTGGACCGTCGGACTGGGCGCCACAGACTGAGTAAGGACTGCGGGGAGAATCGCCAGCTCCCAGAGAGAGCCTGCCTTCTGCCCTCACGTCTGCTGCTCCTTGGGAGAGAGGTGAGGTGACCTGCTTCCATAAGGGTTTAGACGTACGGGGTTGCCAAGCATCAGAATTGACTGGAGGGCGATGGGCTTGGTTTGGGTTAGTTAATTGTTACAGAAACAGATAGACAGATCTTTCTCCCATGGTTCTGTGGGGTGGTTTAACTGTGAACTGTAGGTTAGAGATAGAACACAACCCGTTTGCTGAATAGAGGCATAACAGTTACATTGCCGAACTGCAAGGTCAGCAGTTCAAAACCACCCATTTCTCCTTGAGAGAAAGGAGAGGCTTTCTACTCCTGTAAAGAGTCATAGTCTTGGAAACCCACAGGGACAGTCCTGTCGGGTCGCTATGAGTTGAAATTGACTCCGTGGCAATGAGTTTGGTTTTTTGCGTGTTGGGAGACTCATTGTCCCGCACCTGGAATACTGACCCCATCCTTCTCTCCCCACCCCTACCCACCACTTATCTATTTGTCCACAGAACTGATGCTGTCTCCGGAGGGGCATACCTTTCCACCCCCCTCAGGTTCCTGTGCCACCGGCCTCCAAACTGAGCTGAGCTGAGAGTCTGCAAGGGGCTCTGGTCCCACCGGGGGGAGCACCCCGTGGCTGGGCAGATGGCTCCGAGCCTGCCTTAGGAAAGCATGCATGTGCTTTCCCACACATTAGAGTTCTGCTCACTCTTAAATTCTCCATGAAGCACACAATCGATGTTGTCTTTGGCCCCATTTTCCCGATGAAATGGCTGAAAGAGAGGCCACATACCTTGGCTAAGACTACACCAGGGGTCACAGATCCTGGACAACTGCTCAGTGTCACGGTTCTCCCTTTAGCAGATCCCAAACGGTCCCGTTGATGTCACAATTTCTCTAGGTCATGAAACTACTCGGAATCCATGGGCGGTACAAATGGCGAACACACGGGACTGCGACCCAAATGGCTGGACGTTCAATTCCATGCAGAGGCAGCGTGGAAGAAAGGGCTGGCAATCTACATCTGGGAAATCAGCCACTGAGAACCCGATGGAGCAGATCTCTACTCAGACACACCCCGGGGGGCCTCGGGTTGGGACACTCTCAGTGGTGACTGTTTTTTGTTTGTTTTTTCTAAGTTCTTGTTGCTGTGGGAATGTCATGTTGATTCCAACACATGGTGACCTTAAAGGATAGAGTAGAACTGCCCCATGGGATTTCTGAGGCTGTAATCAGAGAATGGCAAGACTTTATCTCACCTACTATGTCATTGGGAGAGACCAGACCCTGGAGAAGGACAGCATGCTTGGTAAAGCGGAGGGACAGGGAAACAGAGGAAGGCCCTCAACCAGATGGACTGACACCAGGGCAGCCACACTGGGCTTAAGCATAGGAACAATGGGACAGGAGAGGGTGTGCTTGTGTCGTGAACAGGGTTGGCATGACTCAGAAATGACCTGCCGGCTACAGACGACTAACCACCACCATCTTTATGGAAGGAGACCGCCACATTTTTCTGTTGCAAAGTGGCTGTGGGGTTTGAACTGCCAACCTTTTGTTTCGCGGTCAAGTTCTCTGTCCTTTGTGCCACCAGGAGAATGGTGATGGTGGGAGGGTGCTGAATGAAACATGTTACCCAATGAGCTTACTTACATTTAAAAGATACTCAAAGGTAGATTGTTTTGCCTGGAGTTACATTGTAGCAGCCTTAGGGTCAATGAGATAGCTTTAAGTGAAGGGTACTAGAACAAACCGTATGGCTCCCCAACCCTATCCAGCTACTTCCAGTCCTGAAGCCATCCCGCTCTCTGGTTCTAGCATGGGCATCGCTCCCCAGAGGTGGCTTGTGCCCATGATGTAGGTCAGAGTCTGGTGGCCCATCTGTGCCTGCACACCAGTTACAGCCTTGTAGTGCTGTTGCGTTTGGCTGCCATACAGTTGGTTCCAACTCACAGCGACCTGACACACAACAGAATGAAGTGCTGTGGGGTCCTGCGCCGTCCTCACAGTTGCTCTGTTTGAGCCCCACTGTTGCAGCCACCGTGTCAACCGGGCTCACCAAGGACCGGCCTTTCTCCTTTTCCTTGACCTTCTACTTTACCAATGATGAACTTCCCTCGGGACTGGTCCCTTCTGTAACATGTCCCACGTATGTGACATGAAATTTTGCCATGCAACCGCCTGTTACCTGGTCCCTCTCTTCTACTACCAGGCAGCTCGGTGAAGACAGGCAGTCCCAGCCTGATGCCCGGAACAGAGAAATGACTCAATAAGTATTGCTCTGTGAATGAAGCACTTCTAATTTTTCAAAAGATCTGTAACATTTCCACCCCTTTTTTTCCACTGCCACTGAGTCGATCCCAACTCGTAGTGACCCTACAAAAGAAAGAAAACCTGTTCCCAAGGGTTTCCAAAACTCTAACTTTTTACAGAATTAGGAAGTCTCTACTTTCTCCTGGCTTCAAACTGCTGACCTTGTTAGCAACCCAAAGCACAACCACTACACCATGCAAGGCTTTTTGTCCTTCTTACCTCTTCACTTAAGTTGCTGTAAAGAGACCTTCTTTCAGGGTGTTTCAGATTGGTTTCTTTTTTTTAAAGATCATTTTCTTGGGGGCTCTTACAGTTCTTATAGGCAATGATCTGCCCTTGTTAGGAAATGATACAGGAAAATTTCCTCCAGCACCAACCAGCATGCTCAATGAAAACAGAGCTCAATCAATTAGGAAATCAATCTGTACAAAGTAACAACTCATGGACTGCAGCTCCCAGTTGGACTATACTCCCACTAACTGCCCATATCAACAGTACCTTAATTCTATGCCATTGGATAAATTATTATGCCGGGGGGTGATTTTTTAAAAATGTTTTATTTTATTGAAGACTCTTACAAATCTTATCACAATCCATACATATATCCATTGTGTCAAACACCATATATCCATTGTGTCAAACACATCTGTGCACATGTTGTCATCATCTTTTACAAAACATGATGAAAAGGGGGGGACACAGGAGAGGGGAGGTGGGGCTGCCAACAAACCCAGGGACAAGGGAAGAAAAAGC
>NW_022111369.1:43398481-43422854 GCF_000313985.2 Echinops telfairi
TATCATGACCCCAATTCTATCTTACAAATCTGGCTAGACTAGAACATGTATATTGGAGTAGATAAGAGCTTGCAACACAGGGAATCCAGAGCAAATAGCTCCTCAGGACCATTAAGGGAGCAGCGATACTAAGAGGGTAAAGATGGGGTGGGAAGGGGAGTAAAGGGAAACCAATCACAATAATCAATGTATTGCCCCCCCCCCCAGCAACGGACAGCAGAAAAGTGGGTGAAAGGAGACAGCAGTCAGTGTAAGACATGGGGAAGGAAAAGAATAATTTATAAATTATCAAGAGGACATGGGCGAGGTAGTGTGGGGAGGGAAGAAAAATAAAAAAACGAGGAGCTGATACCAAGGGCTCAAGTAGAAAACAATGTTTTTCTTTTTTGTTTCTTTGGGGTTTTTTTGGCTTTCTGCCTTTTGCTTGTTTGGAGGTTTTTCTTATTGTTTTTGTCATACTATGACAGCCAAAGTAAACCAGAGTCATTCTTAACTCGTGGACAAGCAGACGGATTCTGGGTCCCCACTTAATTCTTGCCCCAATCCAAGAGCAGTTAGTTCTGATAACACGGCCCTGCTCAATATTCACTTCATGAAGACATAACTGAAGACAAGGGTGCTACAGCAAAGCGTGGTGACGAAAGCAGCTGGTGCCCGGCGATCAAATGAAACAGTGTCTGGGGTCTTAAAGGCAGGTTTGTGTTCAAACAAGCAGCATCTAAGTGAGGCGTCAACTAAGTCCGTGAAGAAGTACACTCGCCTGTGTGACCCAAAAATGACAACAACAAAATCCAAGCATGATGAAGGGAAGAGTCTCAGCGTTTAAATTGTCAACACTCAGTATGTCGAAGGCTATGGAAGACTGTGGGAGCCAACACGCATGTGCAGACTAGTTGGATTAACCCTCTGGCCGACTCCTCCAGCCACAGGTGAGGGACTCACACAGCTTACAGTCACACAGAGAGGACTGTAAACCTGACTGTGGTGGATCCAATCATGGTATATGAGACTTGGTCAGTTGACCTCCCTCTTTAGTCAACCGGAACTTGCTCTAGGCCCAAGTATTTCTTGCTTGTTCCATGTCAGAAATGTCTTCTCTGGCTTTTTAAACATTGTTAGTGGTCTTTTCTTTCTTACTCTTTATTTTTATCATTATATAATTGTTATCATTATTATTGTTGTTGTTTTCTTCTGTTTCATCTTGTTTTTGGTTTTTGTGTTGGGTTTCTCAGTTTATGACACAGGATGCCATGGCTTACAGGGAGCTGGGTGCCCTGGGGAGGGGGAGGGGAGCTGGAGAGCAAACAAGGACTATGGAGCGCAGAGGGAGCATTAGAACTGATTGTGATGATGCATATACAACTCTTTTAAAAGGTGATTTAACTAGGGAAGTGTATGATATGTGACTAGTATATGCAAAAGAATAAGAAAAAAAACACAAACCCAAACTTGACCAATGGTTACGCTGGGTGAAGGAGCAAGTGTTATTGCTTAGGGGGTATTGAGTTTACGTCAATAGTGGTGGAGTAATTTGGGAAAGGCTATCAATAATGGTTGTACATGAAGAGTATAATCAATGGCACTGAATTATACATGTAGAAGCTATGGAAGTGGAGAATATTTTGTTGTGTATATCTTTGTCACAATTCAAAAAAAACCCAAAACACCAATGAGTACCAGGAAGAAGAAAATGTTCTAAACTTGACTGTGGTGATGATTACATAACTCTTCTTGATGTGATTGAACTATTGTATGACATGTGGATAGGTGCCAATAAATTTTTTTAAAAAGAGAAATGATTAAAACACAACAACAAAAGAAGATGTATAGTCTCAGGATCCCTGTAAAGAGTTACTATGTGTTGGAATTGAGTTGATGGCAGAGACTTTTTAAAGATCTGTTCTCCACTACCTGTCAGTCAGTTTGTCATCCTGTGGTGGCTTACATGTTGCTGTGACGCTGGAAGCTATCTTGCCACCATTACAAACACCAGCAGGGTCACTCCTGGTGGACAAGGCTCAGCAAAGCTTCCAGGTGAGTCGGGTGAGGAAGAAAGGCCTGATGATCTACTCCCTCACAAGGGAAGATGGCAAGTCTTCTACGAGCTTATCTTGGGCACGTCATCCGGAGAGAAGTAAGCACTAGAAAAGGATCCCGTTGGTAATGCAGAAGGAGAACAGCAAGGAGGAAGCCCATCAGAGGGGCAGAGTGACATCACAGCTGCAGCAATGGACTCAGATGTGCCAATCAGTGCCCAGGAGACAGCGCAGGGCCAGGCCAGAGTCAGAGCAACACACAACACCAACAACAACAGCACAATAGCCCTTTGGAGGCTGTCCTCTAGATACAGGCCCGGCAGATGTAGGGACTGGTTTTCATAACAGTTTGCCTTCTTAAAGGCAGCGGTCGCAGTTTTCCATCTACCTTTTTATCAGGTTGAATCCTTCACGCAGGAAGCTGGCAGATTAGCACCTCTCGCTCCTGCCCAGCCACTCCCTTGGGTCAACGGGGTCCTGCAGTTTTGCCATCAGTTCCCAGCTCTTTTAATTCAGGCCTGTGTCCTGGCCTCTCCCAGGATTGGAGGATCTGGAGAGCAGATACCCAGGGGCACAGATTTCTGGTCTTAACTAAACACAGTTGCTCTTGATATCCAGATGACAGGCCATTTATTAGAAAGCTCATGGGCGTCCCCAGTGGCCTGGCCTTTCCTTAAAGGCCGCCTTGTTCACGTTTCTGACATACTTGAGAATTAGCCTTCAGGGTCATTGTCCCCCCACTACTCCTTGGCCCCCTTCTTGTATCAGTATTTACAATCTACGGCACTCACTCATCCCCTCAGGCCTGTGGCCCGTCCCATGCTGTCTGTCCCAGGTCCCCTTTTCTTGGGAGAAAGACAGGGCTTTCTACTCCTGTAAAGAGTTACAGTCTCAGGGACCCACAGGGGCAGTTCTACCCTGTCCTGCTTACCCACCTTGGTCAGGAAGCTTGGTTCACTATAGGAGGACCATGTTGCCCTTCACCCCGAGAAGATGTGCTCTGTGGTCTCAGACCTATGTCCATCTGCTCCTCCTGCTGTTTTTCCACCCAGTTGCCCCCGCAGCCTACCAGAGGGTCCCACATACACAACTTATCCCACTGGTATTTGATATATTGTGGGTTCTTTCTAATAGCTTAACTAACTCCACATCTTAGGCAATGACTTACTTCTATGTCAATTTCGCTTAAAGATGGGAAGAGGGTGGGGAAGGGGTGGTGACAAATTATTAGGTAAAAGATTACAAAACCTTTTAACTTACCTAATAACTATTACTCTGCTTCAGATTGACTTTTGACTATCGATCCCTCGATCCACCACGTCCCGTGACACAGCTAGCCCAGAGCAAGTGGTTATGTAAACCAAGGGTTCTCATGCAAGGGTTTAAGGGATGATGTCAGACACTCAGAGCCCCAATTTGAGGGAAAAATCAGTAGATGAGAGGTTAGTTAATGTGTATAAAGTGTATAGATTCTGGAGCTAGTTCCTTGGGTTGCTACTTCTGGTTGTATCACTGTTGTTGTTGTTGTTAGGTGTCATTGAGTCAACTCTAACCCACAGTGACCCTACGCACAATAAAACAGAACACTGCAGAGGCCTGCAGCATCCTCACCATTGTTCTGATGCCTGAGCCCACTGATGCAGCCACTGTGTCCGTCCATCTCCTGAACCGCCCTCCTCTTTATTGCTGTCCTTCCACTTTACCAAATATGATGTCCTTCTCCAGGGACTGGTCTCTCCTGACAACATGTCCAAAGTATGTAAGAGGAAGTCTTGCCGTCCTCGCCTCTAAGGAACACTCTGGCCTTCCTTTTTCCAACACGGAGCAGTCTGTCCTTGTAGCAGTCCACGGTACTTTCAGTGATCCTCCCCAGCACCACAACTCAAATGCGTGTATCACTGTAGTGAAGTGAAATTGCTTAATAGTGCTCTTCTAGAATTCCCACCAAATGAGTGGGCGAGGCCATGCAAATAGAGTATGAGAAACATTAACAAAGGGGATTAGTGAGTTTTAGTGGCCACTCCCTTGGTTAACAAGGCTGAGCCATCTCAGAAGCAGAACAGAGAGAATTCCCAGGACCATCTCGGAAGAAGAGCCACCAGCGGAGCATCTTCGACATCTCTGTCTGAAGTGGCAGAGGCACCAGAAGCTTTGGCACAGAGGCTGTGGACAGAGCCGAGACTATGAAGAAGGGCAGTGGGCTCATGGAGGCAGAGGCCAAGGGACCACGTGGCTGAGGAGAAGTGTTGTGGTGGGCCAAAGACCGATCTTGACTCGTGGTAGCCTGTTAACTTCCTTCATAAACTCCCATACCTGTGGGGTTTGTAACCATGTGGTCATTGCTACAAGGTACTGAACCCAGCAGACAAGCAGAATAGAGAGGGGAATGGTTAGTGTCTGAATAGATGGAGGCATTTCTGACGTGCGCCTTCCATCACCTGGCCTTGGGTTTGGGTGGATTAGGAATCTCCTTCTTCCTTATGAAGCTGGAGGAGGTCAGATAGGGTCCTCCTGTGGTTTACTCAATCCCGTTCTAGGTGTTTCCTGGGTAGGGCCCTTAACCTCTTGTGCCTATTTCCACTTCTGTCTGACAAAGATTTTAAACAAGACTCTGTCTTCTCGGGAGTTGTGAGGATGAAGGAACAGAAAGCACTTAGGAGGGGGTCAGCAAAAGAGAAGCAGACCCTCACCCGGGGGAGCACAGAATGGATGCCACCAGGGGCGGCAACACAGAAACCATTGTGAGGACAGAGCAGGCCGGGGCCTGGGCCGTGTGCTGCTGGGTGGTACAAAGGAGCACTTCAGACCAACTCAATGGCACCTCACCGTGACAACAAAGACGTGCTTATAAAGGTGCCTGACAATAAATACAACTCCTACTCCCGGGGCAAAAAATTACATTTATTGAGCAAATACTATATACCAGACATCATTGTACAAACAATGCCTCAGTTAACATTTGAGGGGGTGATGATCCTCATGACGGTTAAGGAAAGCCAAATCAAATACTGTTAAGTAGAAAGCAGTATGGCCAAAGACCCTGCCCGCCCCGCTCCACTACTCATTAAATTCCTCAGCTTTAAATAGGGTTTTTCTTAGACATCAGCCATTAGCCAAATAATGCATTTGTTTCTTCATCATCCTTTTGTTTAAATGAGTCAAAGAAACACATGAAAAGATCAGAAAATGTTCCGAAATGTTGTCATTAGGTGGAAGGAGTATAGACTATTGCTTCTTCTATTTTCCCATATTTTGTAAGTAGTTCACAATAAGTATTGATTCTTTTAATTATCAGGGGAAAATGCTAGCTTTATTTTCCCCTAACTCCAAAACAACAACAACAAAACACCTCCAAACTAAACTCACTGCAACTGAGTTAATTCCAACTCCTAGTGGGACACATGGGCCACACATGGGACAGGGGAGAGCTGCCCTGGAGGGTTTCTAAGTCTGAAACTCATAATGGAAGTAGAAAGCCTCATCCTTTTCCTGCAGAGTGGCTGGTGGTTTCAAACTGTTGATCTTGTCTTAGCAACCCAGCTTGTAAAACCAAGTCCCTTTATGGTTTCGAAGACCTTCAATGGGAAATGGAAGTGGATCTACCTATCCTGGGATCAAATTGGGGTGGTCGAAGGTCTTCATGCAGGAAGCAGTTTGCAACTACTGAATGCATCCTTGTGAGGAGGAAGTGCAATTTCTGGACAACCAACATCTGGTAGGAGACTACTGCTTCCTGGATAATCGTGCCTACACCTTTCTCTTAATAGACAAGTAATTCTACTTGTCTACTTAATAGACAATTAAGTAATTCTACTTAATAGACAAGTAATTCTAAAAAACAATGCAAATCTCTGCAGTGAACCACAGTAATTCCTTACCCTGATATCATAATTAGTGACTGTATAGCACATTCCCCTCTATTATTTCATCTGACCCTCATGATCATGATAAAGGGGAAGAAGTAGACCTGGTCTTATTCTCTCCATTTAACAGATGCAGAAACAAACCCATAGCTACTGTGACTTGCTCAAGGTCGTTACTTGTAAATTTTACAAGTTGGGGCACAGGAAGACAGGGTCCCCAAGCCTAATCCCCACACTCTCTTATTGTATACTGCCCTTTTACATTGTATAATATTAAAAATCTCTTGATACAAGTAGGGACACTTCTATACCAAACCCATTTATTCATTCAGTCAACACTTACTGAGGGATCAAACCCCACCCCAATATACTTTGAATTATACACTGTGCTGGCAATGGTAGCAGAGTAAACATAATCATTCCTTTTGTGGAATTTACCAGTCAGTGAATAGACAATTAAGTTAAGTGTACAAATACATTAAATACACAATTAACTAAGTGTAAAATTATGGTAGAGTACATGGAGTCATTGCGAGCAGCCTACATGCCCTTTCTCATTCTTTCTCCTGCACTCTCTTTATACCTGCTAGACATCTTCCGAGGGCAGCTACAATGTGGCAGCCCCCAGGTGTTAATCACCTTTATGGAGTGCGCTACATCAGGCCTAAATGAATGTCTTCAGGTGCTTTTATGTTACCACCCTCCCCTCCCTACTGTACAAACAAGCAAATTGAGACTCAGAGGCACAGGAAGTTGCCCTAGTTCTGGTGGCACAAGGATTTAAACTGAGAACTGGTGACAACAAAGTGTGTGCTTTTAACCATTATGCGATACTTTTCATTTCATCCAGGTTTCTCCTTCCATTCTTAAGGAGCCCTGGAGCTGCTGTCAGATAAGCATGGATTGAACTGCTAACTGCAAGGTCCAAGGTTCAAACCCACCAGCCATCCAAAGGTAAGCCGAGACTGTCTGCTCGTGTAGAGACTTACAGGTTCAGGAGCCCTACATCAGAATTGACTTGATGGCCATGGGTTTGTGTTGGGGTCCTTTCCTTAGAGGGATAAGGGTGATGCCCAAGAAAGACTTGCTCAGGAAGAATGGCAGTGAGCTTGTTTGAGCCTCGGTCATACACTCTGTGTGGACATTGGGTCAGCTTTCCAGTGACTCCCTGCAGTTGCCTAAGCTCTCTTGTCTGGACAGGGATTGCCATAGCCCAAGTTCTAAGGCTGATGCTTTGCCTGGGCCATACCAGTGTGGGGCTTCTTGGAACAGGTGGGGAGGGATGGGCAGAACATAACCAAACTGATGCTCATACCCACACCTGCAACCACAAAAGGCACTTGGAACATCTTGACATCCTGCATCATGGAATTCCTCCATAAACTCAAAAACCAAACTCACTGTCATTGAGTTGCTCCCGACTCACAGCTGACCCTAAAGAACAGGGTAGAACTGTCCCTGTGAGTTTCAAAGACTGTAACTCTTAAAGGGAGTAGAAAGCCTATCCTCCCACACAGTGGCTGGTGGTTTCGAACTTCAGACCTTGCAGCTTGTAGCCCAATATATAACCACTATACCACCAAGCTCCAACAAACTCACGGACACTAAGTTGATCCTGACTCTAGCAACCCTCTTTGTAGAGTTTCTGAAGCTGTAAATCTTTACAGGAGCAGAGAGTCTCACCTTTCTCCAGTGGAGTGAGTGGCTGGTAGGTTTAAAATCGCTAAGCCTGTAGCTAGGTAGTCCAAGGCTTCCCTGACAGCAGCCCTGGGATTAATCCACCAGGATGAGATCAGGATATGTGAGCCTGAGCCTCTTGGAAACACTAACCCAGGGGGCCCAGTGGATGGTGGCACTGCAGGTACTGAAGAAGACAGAATTGGTCTGAGGCGTACTATATACACTCGGGTATAAGCCGAGTTCTCCAGCACACTGTTAATGCCATTTGTGTGGTAAAATTAGGTGCGTTGGCTGATATTCGGGTGGGCTTACACTTGAGTACATATGGTAAATCAAGAGACTACCTCTCATTAGATGGCGTCTCGGCCCCTAGGCGGGATGGCAGATCAATGTATGCATCTTCATAGCAGTTTAAAAATAATGCACTGGAGCCCAGTACTTTTTACTGTGGTTGTTTTGGGAGCTCACATCAGACTCTTGGGTGACAGGCCTTTCTCCTCCCACAGGAGGGTGCTGGCAGTGGAAGGGCTCTGGAAGGAAGGACCCTCGGGTTCCAGCGCCATCACCTGCAAATAACATGGGCCCATCCTAGGGCTCTCTGGAGAAGTAGGGTGGCCATTAGCCATGAGAGTGGAAGGTACCATTCAGTGGAGGGACATGGCCCTTTGCTGAATTCGGCCTGGCCTGAGGAATCTTAGCAAAAACGAGCTTCCTCCCTTGTTCCCGAGGGAGGCCTAATCCTCACTTTGCCCCAGAGGATTACTGGGATTTAGAAAAAGCTCACATGTGCTTTGTGAAAAAGCTTGTGCCCGCCGCATTTGTGACCACACTCTCCAAGATTCGCCCTGCTTTCTAGGGTAGCAGTCATTCCATGCTGTCTGTCTAAATGCCTCCACATCTGAAACCTATGCGTCCACAACATTTGCTGAGCATCTAAAGCAAGGACTCACTCTGTCTCCTGAGCCTTCTCCCACTGATGTGCTCCAAATTCTTCGGAGGCACAGTTTGTATGGGAAGCAAGTAGCTGAGTGCAGCCCATTGGCAGGGGAAATTAAGGAAAAGGCGGAAGCTTACAACATACCTTGTCCAGGTTTATCTCACGACAGCTCATGGCTGAGTCTCATCCTCCTGCCTTTCTTTTGGGAGCCCTGGTGGCACAGTGGTTATGCGTTGGGCTGCTAACCCTAAGGTCAGCGGTGTGAAACCACCAGCTGCTCCTCGGAAGAAAGACGAGGCTTTCTACTCCCGCAGAGAGAGTTCCAGTCCGGGAGACCCTCAGGGACAGTCCTACCTTGTCCTATAGGGTCACTGTGAGTTGGCACCGACTCGATGGCAGTGAGTTTGGTGGTGTTGCCTTTCCTTTGGTTACGGTAACATCGCCAGCTGCCATGGCATTGGCTCTCACTCGTGGTGGCCCTGTGTGTCATAGGGGACCCCTGTGCCCCAGAAGCTTTTCAATGAAAGTAGCTAGCCAGGTCTTCCTTCTGAGACAACTCGGAGTGGACTCGAACCTCCGACCTTTCAGTTAGCAATTGATTGTGTTAACCATTTGTTTCACCCACCCCCACCCCACCACTGCCATCAAGTTCATTCCAACTGAAGCAGCGCACAAGGCAGAGCCGAGGTGCTCCTGAGGGTTTCCAGCATGTAAATCACTGTGAGGACACAGTCTCATTTTTCTCCTGCAGAGCAGCTAGTGGGCTTGAACTGCTGGCCTTATGGTTAGTAGCCCAATGCCTAACCCACAGCGCCACCAGGGCTCCAATGTATCACACACACCCCCAAAACCAAAGCTAAACTCATTGCCATCAAGTCAATTCCAACTCATGGTGACCCTGTGGGTTTCTGAAACTGTAACTCTTTGTGGGAGTCGAGCTCCTCATCTTTCTCCCACGGAGCAGGTGGTTAATTCTAACTACTGACCTCACGGTGAGCAGGCCAGCACCGAACCCCCACACCACTAGGGCTCCTTGTCTTACTACCCCAGGGACTCCCATTTGACTCCAAGTAAAAAAGACTCATCAGCTTCAAACATGTTGAATTGGTAATAAAGTTCTGCTGTGCATAATCTGAGCAACCGAAGTAAAATAAATAATAAGAGCAACCGAAGTAAAATAGATAATAAAGTGACAACAGCAGTAAATACCTCTACACAGTATCTCTGGAGATGGTTTCACTAGCAACTCATCACTGGTTTTGCTCTCTCATCTTGAACCTCTAGTTCAGGGGCAGGCTGTTGACTTACTCATTTGATCAAGCCTCCAGACTGTCCCTCCAGGCTCCAGTTCTCGCCTGCTCTTTCAAGCTGGATAAAAACTGTCCCGAACACCTGCCTTTGATCCCAACTCCTTTAAGCCGGCAACCTGGCCTTTCCATGTTTGGCTACCTTACGTACAAGGGCACGGTGGTTCTGTGGGAGGATGTTTACTTTCCATGCGGGTGATCGGGGTTCAACTCCCAGTCAATGTGCCTCATCCCCAGCCAACACCAGCAGAGCCAGCATGTTGCTATGATGCGGAGCAGGTCTTACTGAAGCAAGCCTCTGGACGAAGATGAACTAGGTAAAAGGCCTCGTGACCTACACCTTGGGGTAAGCAGTCACTGAAAGCCCTATGGATCTCAACGGTCTTATGGACAACCCACAGGGGATGCTGCAGGGCCGGGCAGCGCTTAGTTCAGGGCCCAAGAGTTGGGAACGGTGGACAATGATGATTCATCCACGAATGACAATGATGATTCGTAAACAGATGGCATCGAGAACAAAAGCTGGCAGCAACCACACAAGGAAGTGAGGCTGGTGGTGAGCTGACTGGGCACAGCACGTCCTTTCCCCTTTGCTGGCCACGAACCCACAGGAGCAGATGGCTAAGCAAAGGGGGCGAAGAAAGCTGATGGTACCCGGCTATTCCAAGATATAGCGTCTGGGGTCTTAAAGGCTTGAAGTAAAACAAGCGACCATTTAGCAGGGAAGCAACAAAGCCCGCATGTACACCAGCCTGTGTGATCATGCGGTGTTGACTGGATCAGGTATCAGGCATCAGAAGACCCAAAACAAACAATTCTATTGATGTGAATGAGGGGGGTCAGAGTAGAGACCCAAAGTCCCTCTGTAGACAACTGGATATCCCCTCACAGAAGGTCATAAGGAAGGGACGAATTAGCCAGGATGCAGTATAGCATTGACAAAACATACAACTTTCCTCTAGTTCTTTAATGCTTCCCACCCCACCCCTCACTATCATGATCCCAATTCTACCTTGTAAATCGGCTAGACCAGAGCATGTACACCGTACAGATACGAGCTCTCAACACACGGACTCCAGGACAGATAAACCCCTCTGGAACAGTAACGGGAGTAGTGATGCCATGAGGGTAGGGGGAAGGTGGGGGGAGGTGCGGGGAGAAAGGGGGAACCGATCACAAGGATGTATTACCTTCGCCCCACCACCCAGGGGGAAGAACAACAGAAACATGGAGAATGGAGATAGCAGTTGGTGTAAGATATGAAAACAATAATAATGATAACTTATCAAGGGTTGATGAGGGTGGGAAGGGGGAGAGGGAGGGATAAAAGAGGAGCTGATACTGAGGGCTCAAGTAGAAAGAAAATGCTCTGAAAATGATGATGACAACATATATAGAAATGTGCTTGCTCCGACTGATGTGCGGATTGGTCTAAGAGCTGTAAGAGCCCTTAATAAGATGATTTATAAAAGAAGCAGCAGCAGCAGCAGGCATCACACAGGAGCTGGACAGGCCAGGGGACAGCCAGGGCAGGAAAGATCCTGTGAGCCATACACCCCTGCCTCCCCTCCCACCGCAACGGTCAGGCCTGGGAAAGGTACAGAGTCCAGGACAAAGAGAAGGCACCGGGTGTGACCCCTGGTTCATGGATCCAGCTGTGGACCATTGGCCCCCGCCCCAGCCAGACCTGGCCCAGTGGGGGAGGCCACCTCCTCTCACAACCACATTCCAGCTGCCAGTGGTGAAGAGGTTGCCATGGGAACCGGCACAAAGGGCTTAATGTTGGAAGGAAAGAGGCTGGAGGCGATGCTAAAGAGGCAGAGTGGGACTTCAAGTGACAGTCCTGCAATTCCCACTTCAGCCAGGCAGGCCTATTGTGAGCGGGGGCTGAGAGACAAGTGGAGCTTGCACACAGCTAAGCGCCTGATCGGGGCCTCGAGGGTGCCAGGGTAGCCAGCGTGCTAAATCCTTACAGGCCGTTCTCTGCCCAGCTTTCTTTTCTCCACGTCAGAATGCAGGGAGCCCTCTGGAGCCCTCTTTGCCCAGCTTTCTTTTCAGGGAGCCCTCAGGAGGCTTGCAGGGTGCTCGGGTGCTGCACAGGTTTCAGAGCCGCTGCCAAACTAAGACAGACTAGGGAGAGAGCCCTCCTACTCCACTTGGCAGTGTCAGCCAATGAAACCCTGTCAGCTTTCTGACCCTTAAGGGATCATAGGATGGTGCGGGGCTGGGAAGCGTTCTCTTCTGTCCCCTGGTGTGTGGACTGACTCACCACGGAGTTGGGGTGGACTTGGTGGCAGCTAATCAAATACAAAAATAGTAATGCCCCTGCTAGTCATTTTGCCCTGAGATAATATGGCTTCCTTGGATGGACAGAATTAGCACAGAGACATTCCTTCAAATGTGGGACTGCAAGCAACACTTTGCAAAGCTTCCACCCCCTACCCCCCCCACCCCACCCCCACACACACACCATCAGCACCTGCTTTCAGCACACTGGCTCCAGAAATCACTACCGTGCATACTGGGCTGGGCTTCTTTCGTGGGTCTGTAAACAGACATGACTCCACTTAAATAGTTGAGGACCCCGTTCTGGAATTCCTGATGACATGCCTCCTCCCCCACCCCCCCACCCCTTTGCAGAGGAAAGGCTCGCTGGGTGTCTGGGTGTCGAGGCCATGAATCAGAGCATCAGATCCAACGACCAGAATTTGGGGGGTTGAAACACTAAGTGAAAAGGCTTCCAACTCAATAGGTACGTGTTGCTGTTCGTGGCCATCAGCTCACAGCCACGTCCACAGAAGGAAGCAGTGCGCGGCATCCGACCACGCGGACAGTACAGAGCAGGGCAGCATTTGACAGTGATTCACAGGGGTTTCTCTTGCTGGTTTTAGGAAGCAGAGTGTCAGGACGTTCTTCCTAGTCTGCCTCAGAGCAGTGGTTCTCAATCTTCCTAATGCCTCGACCCTTTAATACGGTTGGTTCCTCATGTTGTGGTGACCCCCAACCATAAAATTATTTTCGTTGCTACTTCATAACTGTAATTTTGCTACTGTTATGAATCGGGCAACCCCTGTGAAAGGGTCTTTGACCCCCAAAGGTGTCGAGACCCACAGGTGGAGAACCGCTGCTCTAGACGTTCCACTAAAACCCGTTCAGCATTAGCGCAACACGCAAGCACCCATCAACAGACAGGTGACTGCCGATGGGGTGCACTGGCCAGAAATGGAACCTGGTTCTCCTGCGGGGCAGTTGAGACTTCCACCACTGAACCCCATAAGTTGATCGTGCTGTCAGTGTTAGTTGTCGTGGAGTGGATTCCACTCAAAGCCACCCCATCGGTGGACCTGCGCCTTTCAAGGCTGTGGTCTTTCAAAGGCAGCTCGCCAGGCCCGTCTTCCAAGGTCCCTCAGGTGGGTTCAAAATGCCAACTTTTCAGCTAGTCGTCAAGTCCTTAAACTGTTTTTCCCCACCCCAAACGCAGAACCCTAGTCCCTGAGTTGAGTCAATCACCACGCAGTGACCCTACGGGACCGAGTGCAACTGCTTACGGTTTCCGAAACCAGATCTTTACAGGAACAAACAGCCTCGTCTTTCTTCCAAGGATTGGCTGGCATGTTTGAATCGCCAATCTTGTGGTCAACAAAAAACTCATGGCCATTGAGCCAGTAACAACTGACAGTGACTCTACAGCACAGGGCAGAACGGCCCCTGTGGGTTTCCGAGACTATAGCTCTTTATGGGGGTACAAAACCTCATCTTTCTCCCTCAGAGTGGCTGGTGGTTTTGAACTGCTGACCTTGTGGTCAGCAGCCCAACGTGTAACCATGAAGTCACCGGAACTGACTGAATAGATGATGCAAAAAACAAAACAAAAGCAAACTTACTGCCATTAAGTAGATTCTGATGCATGGCGACTCTATGGAATTGTCTCTCTGTGTTTCCGAGGCTATAGATCTTTATGGAAGCAAAAAGCCTCATTTTTCTCCCTTGGAGTGGCTGGTGGGTTCAAACTGCTGACTTGTGGTTAGCAGCCCAATGAATCACCCAGGTCCTCAGGGCTTCTGTAGATAATACTGTTTAGATATTTATGTCAATACAGCTCTACTCCCCTGCCCTCTGGCATCTACATTGTTTGAAATAGCCAATATGAAAACCTCAGGTTTTAATTAAATCAGTAAAGCACTCGGCCTTCCGGTTGGGATTCATTTCTATTTAAAGTGTTGCCTCAGAGTGCTCCAGATTGTGGGCGTTCAGGAAGTGCCAATGGAAATAGAAAATACAAACTATCTCAGGGCAACAGTTTTCCTTTCCTATTAGGAAGACTGAAGTCCGCAGCTTGTTTCTTGCGTTTGAAAACCAAGGAAGTGCCGCGTCTATGTCAATTCCTGCTACTGTAACGGGTTAGGTGTTGGATGGCGGACCACAAGGTCAGCAGTTTGAAACCACCAGCTACTCCGTGGGAGAAAGATGTGACTTTTTACTCCCATCAAGAGTTACCGTCTCAGGTGCCCACAGGGCAGTTCTACTTTGTCCTATGGGGTTGCTGTGGGTCAGAATCGACTCAGTGGCAATTGGAATGCCAATCACTAGCCTGTTTTCACAAAGTCTCAGTCAAGCCTAGCCTCGGTTCTCCGAATTCCTGTTACACAAATCAATCAATTCTTTTAATTGGAGGCATTGGGGGCAGAAGGGGAGAGGACAACATCAGAGGGAGCCACTGGCGTGCTGAACTTCTGAGGGGCTGGGGAAAGAACTGGACAAGGTCATTAACATCTTAAAATAGTTTACAAGTGAATCCAGTTTTGAGGTCACAACAAACAACAGAATTTCTTCTTTCGGAGCAGCTTCCACCACACCCCAACTACTTTGAATTTCCCAGGTCCCAGCACACACGCCCCAGATGCCCCAACCCAGAGGCTACCCACAAATCGCAATCTGCATGCAGCTGACACCACCTAGCATACCTCACCTCACCTCCCATTAGAATCTGCCTCTTTCCCTCCCGGCGTGGTGCTGCCCTGTGACCAGGTGCCATTCCCCAGGCCTGTCTCTTCTTCAGAGCCTCCTCTGATTCTTCTCTCACAAGAAACAAAGACCCGTGCCTTTCATCTAGCTGCATGCCAGTTTTGTCCTGCCATCTCTACCGCAGAGTACATCCAAGCTCATAGCAACCCTCTCGTACCATGTAGTTAAATAGTATGGCAACTAGACACTCCTGCCTAGGAGCAGAGTTAAACCTGTCAGTCAAGTGGGCGCTTGATGACACTCCTTGGAGGTGTGGCCTTTTGCAAGATCAAACAGAGCTGATTCCTCTCTGCCATTCTGTCTTCCTCTGGCTGTACCTTCCCTGGACTGTGTGTCTGCCTCCAGGAGCAGCCGGGCCCCTCTGGGCTACCTGACCCTGAGGGCTCAGAACCACGTGACTCTGCACCAACCGCAGTGATCTCCCAGCTTCCTGCTTCCCCCTTCTGCACCATCAGTCTGCAGTGACGCAAGTCGGAAGAGGGCCCAGCGACCATCAGACCTAAAGACATAAGTTGGACTGGGCTGGAAGTCTTCTTGATGTGAAGTTGCTCTAACATCAAGTTCCTTCTTGTACATAGAGGAATGTCACTGGTTTGTTGTTCTGGACAACCCAGCAGGACACGGTTCCCAAGATTGTCATCTTTGCCAGGGCAGGTTGCCAGGTCTTCCTCCTATGGGACAGCTGCTGGGCTTGCACGGCTGATCTTCATGTAGCAGCTGAGCATTTAAGTCCTGGGCTATGGGCTCCTTGCAAAGAACTTACAGACACACCTCCCATCATTTAATCTCAAAACACACCTTGCCTGCAAGTTCTCTACATTCGACCTATTAACTAGTCACGACCAGACTCAGCCAGTCTCACCGGCTCACTCGTGCATTCCCAAACAACTCCGGACAGAGAATACTTCCCCTCAGAATGATGTAACTTTTCTCCAAGACCTCAGGGCTACTGGACAAGGAGTTTCCTTACTCTGATCTGCTCTGCTAGCTCCCATCCCCTGCAGTAATGAAATCCTGCCATGTGGTTAGCAAGAAGAATAGGGTTGGGCGGGATGAAGTTATTTTATCTCACTGTCATACAGGGTCTCTATGCATCAACTCAAGGACAAGGAGTTTTGAGTTGCGGATACTTGAGTTTCATCTTTCCAAGGAAATAATCATAGTGCTAAAGCTGGCAGTTCAAACTCACCAGGGACTCCGTGAGAATAAAGACCTGGTAATCTAGTCCTGGAAAGATTACCCAGTGTGACTTAAACAATGATGACACATAGTCACCCTACATAGGGTTTCTGCAACTGCAGATCTTCACAGGGACAGACGGCCTCACCTTTCTCCCCTCGGAGTGGGGAGTGGGTTTGAACTGCTGGATCTTGCAGTAGCAGTACAATGCTTAACTCCTTGTACCACCTGAGCTCCTCTTGTAAATGTTACAGCCTAGGGGGACCCTATGGGACAGTTTTAGCAGCCTAGGGGACCCTATGGGACAGTTTTAGCATCATGTAAGATTGCTGAGTCAGTCAACTCAGCAGCACACAACCTCACAGTCTTGTGAGAAAGAAGAAACTCATCAGTATCGGAAGCCTTCAAGCAGTGTTTGACTCTCTGTAAGCACTTGACAAATACTAGGAATTAATATTGACTACCTGCCAGGTAGATGCATTGCATTGGGTAAATCAGAGACCTCTTAAAAACGTTGAAGAACAAAGACGTCACTTGGAGGACTAAGGCGCACCTGACCCAATTCTTAATCGCTTCATCTACACACACAAGTTGGACGCTCAATAAGGAAAACCAAAGAAAAATTAATGCACTTGAAATATGGTGCTGACAATGAATACTGAAAGTATCACGGATTACCAAACAAACAAATATGTCTTGGAAGAAGCACAGTCCAAATTCTCCTTAGTAGTGAGGATGGTGATACTTCATTTCATGTGCTTTAGATGTGTTATCTGGAGGGTCCAGTCCCTGAAAAAGGACACCCTGCTTGGTATAAGAACATCAAAAAGAGGAAGACTGAACTGAATTGGCACAGTGCCTGCAACAATGGGCTCAAAGATAACGACAATTCTGAGAATGGTGCTGGACTGGTGTTTTTTTCTATTGTACATAGGGTCGCCATGGGTCAAAACTGACTCAGTAGACCCTAATAATAACAATATAACCTGGCTAGGTATTTTTACATGTGGTTTGTCATTTATTCCTTATAAAAGCTTTAAGAGAGAGGTAGTAGTATCACCATTTTGTAGATGAGAAAATTGAGGTGTTAAAGATTTAAGAACTTGTCCTAAATGATTTACCAGGACTGCAAATATCCTCATGAATATGCTGGCACACAGTGGGAAAAGTTATGAAAATGTCTTAGATAGAATCAAAGAACTTGAAAGAATGAGTCACTGGGCCTAGGGGCTTGGGAGCCTAGTCCTGGAGGACACAAAGGTTGATTAGCATAATACAGTCTACAAATACAATGTTCTATATGCTACACTTTGTTGAAAAACAACTCATAGGGGCCATCTAAGGCACAACTAATTATTAGCCTCTCCCTGTATAGAGGAAAGAGAAGTGATGAAAATTGAAGATCCATGGAAGTACTTTGTTCAATGAACTAACGGACCACTCAAACATTAGTCCCCACCACCCTGAGATCAGAAGAACTAGACAGTTCCCGGCTACCATTACCAACTGCTCTGAAAAGGATCCCATATTAAAAGGTTCTGGATAAAGTGGAAAGAAAATCTGGAAGACAATTCAAAATCATAAAGGAGACCAGGCTTACTAGCAGACAGAGCCATTAGCCACCCTTCAGGTCTGGAATTTACCAATGGGGGCTCAACTTTCAGCCAAACAATAGCCTGGCCTACAAGGGAAACAATACCTCTAGTGAAGTATGCACACCTTAATTCAGTCCTTTGAGATCAGAGGGGCGGCTTTTAACAAGGACAACATTGAGAAGGGTTAGAAGATGAGGAGGAGCGGAAACAGGAAACATAGGGAAGAGGTGGGACAGTGATGTGGGGATGACAATGAATGAGATGAAATCAAGTGTGTACCACTTGTTGAATGTAAAAGAGCTGCTCTGTAAACCATCAGCCGATTCACGATACAAAGTTGAAGACCGGGGGCAAGGAAAGAACCTGTAAAGCACTGAACTAGGAGGTGGCAGAGCTTAGATTCAAACTTGGGTCTAAGCCTTTGGTTTAGGATCTTTCTACCTACACAGCACCGCCTTTATACAAGACCATTGTGATGTTATTTTAAGTGCTGGGGCCCAAGAGAAAACCATAACGATGCTCTAATGTTTAAGAAAATGACATCAACGAAAAATAATCGGAGGCTTAGGGCAAACAAAAACAACCAACCAGAATGCTACCTGACGACAGCCTACTGCGCTGGAGACAAACAAAATTCCAGTAGAATTCTCCAGAATACTTAGACTTATGCCCATTCAGATATCTACACATCCTTGAGGGTGTGATGTCTTACTCATGACTGAATTCCCTGTGTCTAGTAAGTTCTCAGTGAAGGTTTCATGAGTGTTTATTGATGTAACCAACCCAGTAACAGAAACCCTCGTAACGGAGTTGGCAAGGTACATGACATCTTTCTCAAACGCTTTGCTAAAACAGCAAAGGAGGCTGGGAGAGATGGAGGACTAATCACAAGGCACACAAGAAGGAAGAAAATGCTCTAAAACCGATTGTGGTAGTGATTGTACAACACTTGTTGATTTGACTGAACTATTAGATTGTATGGTATCTGCACTGTGTCCCAATAAAAGTGTTGTCCCAATAAAAGTGTATGTATATATATTTGATAAAATAATTAGATCTTATTATCAATACTAAAACCAAACTCAGTGTCATTGAGTTGATTCCAACAGATTATATACATTGTCATTTTATTACAGTTTGTCCTAAGCATTCCTGTACAACTTTCTTTAATATTATTACTGTAATGAATTGTACTATACATGAATTGTATGATATATAGATTATATGCCAATAAAATGCTTATAAAATAAAAATGTAAGTATTTAACTTAAAATTAAATTTAAAGAAACATATATCCTAATAGAGAGCAAAAAACTGGTGTCTCAAAAACAAAGAAAAATATATTCACAGCCTAGGAAACCTTATATAGAACCATCATGGGTCAGGATTGATTCAAAAGCAGTTGGTTTGGTTATTTTGTTGTTAAAGAGACATATTTTTTCACTTAACTTTTTCCTAAGCATTTTTAAAGGAAAATTCCAATTACATCACTTATCTCTTTTAAAAGAAACCTGGGGGCTGGGACTACATAATCTTAACTTAATGTAGAGAATAATAGATTTTCCAAAACTCTGTTGCTGTGGAGTCAAGTCCAAGTTGGAAGGGCGATGTAATATGCAAATCTCTCACCTGGGTTCCCAGAGAAAGCTGTGAGCTTATTGAGTTCAGCCTCAACAATGATCATTAAATCAGTGCTCTAAGGAGAGGCTGACCTAATGGGTATTTCTTCTCTTTGGTGTTTATCTCTGCTAACAAAAGCCCCAGTCGTATTTTGTTTATATGGTAAGAATTTTAAGTTTAAATTCCCTAATAACCTTCTGGTGGCATAGTGGTTATGCACTGAGCTACTAACAGCAAGGTCCTCAGTTCAAAACCACCAGCTGCTCCTCAGCAAATTTACATACAATTTATCGCAGCTGGAAATCACAACTGACATTTTGAGTTCTAAGACACTTTAGGTCATTACCTAATTTGATCCTCCCACCAACTTTAACTATTTTATTAGCAGCTGTTTTGAGGTTTAGAGGAATGCACATCTAGAAGTAGAGCTGGTCTAGGTCCCCTGGTCTGTCCGTCTCACTCTCACATGAACAGACAGCCTCCTCTTCCTCCTGAGGAGCAAGACGTGGGTCCCACCTACTGACCTTGTGCTTGGCAGCTCAGTGGGTATCGCACTACCCTCCCAGGGCTCCTCGTTGGCCTGGTTTCTATGACTTCAAGGGATAGAATTACTGATGTCAGACGGATGTGTAAGCAGAGAGTACCCAAAGATATTTACTTGGGTTTTATTGACTATGCTAAGGTATTCAACTGTGTGGTTCATAATGCAACTATGAATAGCCTTGAGAAGAATGGGAACTCCAGAAAACTTCATTGTGCTCATGTAGAACTTGTGCGTCGATCCGGAGGCAGTTGTGTAAACAGAACAAGGGAATGCTGCGTGGTTTAAAATCAGGAGAGGTGGGAGGGCTGCATCCTCTCACCATACTTGTTCCAGCTGTACGCTGAGTTAAGACATCAGAGAAGCTGGGTGAGAGGAAGCACCCGGCTACAGCACTGGAAGAAAGCTTCTAAACCTGTGATATGCAGCTGACACAACCTTGCTTGTTGAAAGTGAGGAGCATTGCAGGTTTCCATTGTGGATTACAGCTCCATGTAGAGAAAACCAAAATCCTCACTACTGGACCAACGTAGATAACAACATGATAAATGGACAAAAGACTGAACCGAAGCTGTCAAGAATTTTATCTTGCTTGGATCCACAAGCGATGTTCATCGAAGCAGCAGTCAAGAGATCAAACTACACATTGCATTGGGTAAATCTGTGCACAAGACTAAAGTGTTGAAAAGCACGGCTGTTACTTGGAGGACTAAGGTGCGCACGACCCAAGTCATGGTATTTTCAGTAGCCTCAGATTGTGAAAGTTGGACATTGAATTGGGAAGACCCTAAAACAGTGGTTCTCAACCTATGGGTCACGACCCCTTTGGGGGTTGAAAGACTCTTTCACAGGGGTCACCCAATTCATAACAGTACCAAAATGACAGTTATGAAGTAGCAATGAAAATAATTTTATGGCTGGGGGGGTCACCACAACCTGAGGAACTGTATGAAAGGGTCGCGGCATGAGACAGGTTGAGAACCAGTGCCCTAAACGAATGGATGCCTTTGCATTGTGGTGCTGGAGGAGGATACCGAACGTCTCGTGGACCGCCAAAAGAGCGAGCCGATCTGTCTTGGACGAAGTGCAGCCAGAACGCTCCACAAAAGCAAGGAGGCTGAGACCACACCTCAGGCTTTGGACATGTTGTCTGGAGAAACTAGTCCCTGGAGAAGGACACTGTGCTTGGTAGAGAGGAAGCTAAACGGAGGAAGGCTCAAGGGGAGATGGATTGACACAGTGCTGCAACAACGGGCTCAAACATAAGAACAATGGCAAAGGAGCAGGGTTCCTTCTGTTGCTCGCAGGGTCGCCAGGAGTTGGGATGGACACCATGGCCCCGACGACCACAGCAGCGTGCTTTGCAAACAGAATGACTGTTTGGTCTGGATTGTTGAGAGCCAGCCAGTTTACTGTATCTTTGCATTCTGGCTAACGATTTCACACCTTTCGCTGCATTAGCCACTTTAATCACATCCTCCCCCACCAGCCCCCAAAATATGTTGATAATGCTGACTTATCCATGTTGTACTCAGCCACCAAATCAGACAAGCGGCGACCCAAATCAAATTTCACCTTGACTGCTTTCTTGAGCTCTATCAGGGCGTTCACAGGTTTCTTCCACTCACTCTCTTTGGAGCCATGGTTATGGCATTTTACGTAAATAAAGTACCAAAAAAAAAGCACAACGATGAGTGCTTTGCCACACTAACACACACACGTATGTTGTCTGAGCAAGAATGGTTCTTAGACAGACGAAGGATCATCACTCTGTGTCCACTGCAAGACTGGACGCATGGCTCCTCTCAGCCTGCCCAAGTTTATTCAAGTCGGATTTTCCATTCGACTCTGGGGCAAAGTTACGAACACCGAGCAGATTTTGTTTCTTTCTGAATTTTGCTGTTCAAATACAGGAAAGTTGGCGGTGGAGCCTTTCGACAGTACAGAGGTAGCGCTGTCCTCTATCCCTTCAGAATGTCACTAGCTCAGGAACATGTTCAACGTTTCCTCTCTTGCCACAAGTCCCATGAAGGTAGAGCACCTCCCTCTAATTTCCTGGAACCCCTCCTACACAGGAAAAGTTTGGGGAAGAAAGACTGTTTCAGTACCGATTCCTTCTTCAGGTGTTTCTATACAGCAGAAGCAAACTGGCTTCGTGCATGCGCTGAAATATGGGAAGCAGAAGGGTTCAGGTCAGTGGACCACTCTGCTCATTCAAGCAGGGTGTAAGATCAGCCAGCCAGGAGGCTCGGGCTTCCCTATTTTCTGCCCGGCCTGACCTTTCTTAGAAAGGGAGCCCGGCGCAGTGAGCCTGCAAGGAGCCATGAGGGTGGGCAGCTTCGGTTCAAGTGACACTACAGAAAGGAAGGAAAGTGTCACTGCAAGTGAGGCCACAGGGTGGTTAGAATTACGGGATGCTTCTGTCAGACAGGATGGCAGAGAAAGCCACAGCCCAAGAAATTCTAGCTTTCTGAAAGTATCCAGCAAAATCATCTGTATTGCAGGCCCCTTGGGCGCACTGAAGTCTAACCCAAGAGAGAGGAAGACCTGGTTTGGGTCAGTGCTATCTGGTTTCTGAAAATGCAAAGGCAAGAATGGGTCTGGAATGCTCCTAGTTTTTTTGGTCGTATAAACCCTCTCCTTTTTAGCAGGCACTTTCACGGAAAGATACACACAATTTTTTGAGGCCTCTACTCAGAGGGCACCCAAAAAAAAAAGAATGGGTTTGGAGGAGAAAGTAGTAAGTTGATGTAAGAACGTGACCAGATGTAACATACAAGGTAGGATACTGATCCATTCATTCAGAGTTCAAAGGTCCATTCTTCATTTAGAGGGTTAATCTCACACACACACACACACCCCCATCCCAACTTGGGACAGAATCTTTTAATTCCCATCAATCATGCCATTGACTTCAAATCATAAATTCTACACCACATCCAATCAGTAACTTCCTGGAGAGCAATTAATTTTTGCTGTGGACTTTCCACCCTGACCAGCAAAGGGCTGGTATTCTGGAGGGCAGTTTAAAATCCTTCTTGCCAAGGATTGATGGGTGTTTGACATAAATCAAAACAAGGCTTTACCTCGTTTGTTGAGCAAATGGACATAATGGGCTCAGGTACCTGGGGGGGTTGAGAATCTTGATTTCCTTTGGTCCCAGGCTACTAAGGGCAGGAATTTGTTTAGAATTCCACAATTTGGAGGTTCCAAGAGATGACCTACCATCCTTTTTATCCACTGAAAACATCCTAGACAGATGGATGTTTATCCTATTCTTAAAATCTCCAGGGAAGTAAATTTTCCACAACCGCCCTTGGTAACCTTCTCCAGGGTGTTATCACGTGTATGGTGAGGAAGTTCTGATCTAGAAACCAATAAAAATAGGAACTCTCTGAGCCTAGTTACAAGCGCTGGAAAGGGGCATGTGTTTGGGCACTTTGCCTTAATGGTCTAGAGATGTATTTACAAAACAAGCTATGCAAACAGAAACCATTTGCCAGGAGCAGATGTGGGAAGTTGACTCAAGAGAAATTGCCACAATAAATTCTGTTGCAATCCATGAACAATGGAAATAAATTACTGTGGGTATAACTCTTTTTTTTTTAAGTACAAATTTATTTCCTTGTCAATTTCTAGGTTTGGTTTCTAAACCAGGTTTCTCAGCTGTAAAGAGAAGAAAGAAGTCCATAAGCTGTAAGGTTTTCAAATGACTAGGCTTCCGTGGAGAATCAGGCCTTACCAAAGGAAACCTGACTTGCTAATGGCTTTCAGCGTTCCTTTTTTCTACCCTTTCTGCAGTGATCACGTAATACTTTTATACTCAGACAAAATTTAAAAGGTAAATCTATTTCTAGAAAAATTATTGGGGGTAAGATTTGGTTATCTATCTGACCACGGTGCTTCCGGCTGGAAATGGATGGCAATTCAACTGGTCTTTAAATATTAACTAATGAAACATAGAAAAATGCACAGAACTCTTTCGTTTGCAAGGCCTTGTGCTAAGGTGCCCGCTGTTACCTACTACCACACAGAAATCTCTACCTTACAAGGAGATTCGATGCCTCCAGGCAGGCGCCCATTCAAACTCCGTCCCAAAGCCTTCATGCACCGACGACCTCCACGCCACCAGTTGAAAAAACAAAAATACCAAACAGCGCAGAGACTACTCCTACACCCCACCCCACCCCTGCCCCATAGAGTAGCCCCGTATTTAAGTTTCATAAACTCCACTCTCGACCCTCCCCCCACCAAGAAAAGCTGTTGTATTCCTTTGGTAACTCACAGTAAACATGCGCTTGCTATCATTTCATTTGCACCGCTTAATTTTCGCAACGACATGACACTGGCGCGCACTTTTTAGAAAAGTGTCTATAGAGCTGGAGCCATTGGGGAAGGGGGAAGGCCGGCGTGCCGCCCTCCGGAGCACATGGGGGGCGTGGGGGGGGGGTTCCTACAGCTCCAGTAAAATTTAGAAAGGCGAGGGGTTTTAAGCTCAGTAGGGGAAGCAATTTATCAAAATTAAACCATTTCACAGATCATTTCTTCCCCAAAGTTTCCATGCTGTCAATAATTAACCATTCTTTCCCA
>NW_022111369.1:43423589-43425407 GCF_000313985.2 Echinops telfairi
CGCGCAAGTGTATAGGCAGAACTGTGTCTTAACTTCCCCCCTTTTCTTTCCCATTTTGCAGTGAAGAGGACTCCTCAAATCAAAATATCCATCCATTTTAAGAACCCCGCGCTCACTTCACGGGGCTACAGTTAGTAATTGATCAAATGGAGCATGAATGAAGCAAGGTAAAAAGTTCAGTTTTTTAAAAAAAAGCTCATATTACAAGGAAAATAACCGTTTCCCCCCCTCTTTTTTTTCTTCCCCTCAGTCAAACGGAGCGGTTCAGGTTGTTGCTGCTCAGAAAACGCTAGAGAAGCGCCTGCAAGGCCTCGCGCTTTCCCCAGCCGCCTCTGATTAGGGTGGTGAGGGGCTAGGGTTATGACTGATCGTTAGTTGTTGTTGGGTGGGGTGGGGTGTGTTCGACTCAGGCTTGCAAACTTTGGGATTTGGGGGGAGGGGAATTGTTTTTTGTTTTGCATTTGTTTTTGCATTGATGGGAGAGGGGCCCAGTTAATGTTCCGAAGGACATTTCTATTTTCAAGGTCATCTTTTCTTCAACCTGCACGACTGGCTGTGGATCTTTCCAGGGAGGTCAGATTCCCCCTCAGAGAGGGCCTTTCTTAATTGCTTTCACATGTCACCTCCATAGATTACACTACAGTAAGGGTTGAAGTTGGCTTCCTGTCTTCTCCAGCAGAATATCTACTGTAGTTATAAAGAGATATACCGCACACACACATATATATATTATCATACGTGTGTGTTCACATGTATAGACCCCTAGAATACCTAACCAGGCAAAAACTAGACACCTCGGTTACCATACTCTGGGAACTCCCAAAGGCTCATGGGAAAAAAATCTTTTCATTCCATTATTCCCAAGCACTTTTGGAAGCTCCCTCATTGAGTTGGCACCATTGTGCTCTTTGGGAGACCATGGCCAGATGCAGAAGCATTGATAGCCATAGCAAGGGCCAAATCTTTACTGAAAAGGCCAGGCCTCCTGCCCCGCCCAGTAAGGGAGTATCCTCCAAGTTGTGGTTTTGTTTTAAATACAGTAGCATCAAAGCACAAATATACAAACTCACTACCATCAAGTTGATTCCAACTCCTAGAGACCCTATAGGTCAGACTAGGCGTGCACCTGTGGGTTCCTGAGACTGTTTATTTTTATGAGAGCAGAAAGCCTCATCTTTTTCCCTGGAAGCTGTTGGTGGGTTCGAACTGCTGACCTAGCAGTTAATGACCCAACCTGTAACCCACCAAACCACACCAAACCAAACTCACAGCTGCCCAGCCCACTCTAACTCATAGCAGGCATCTACAAATACATACACACCTATCACAAAGTCAAGCTGGTAACCACAAACACGGTTGCTAGGTGGAACAGGGAGGCAACATTTGCAGGTCATCTGTCCTTGGCAAGCCTAGTTTGGGGAGCAGGTTAGGGGGTGTCTAGAATTTAAGCTTTAAAGAGTGGTGAGCCCACACTACTCCTAAAGCACATTGCTGCAGCCCTTATGTTGAAGAAATAAGTATTAGCTAGAAACCACAGAAAGCAGCCCTGGTGGCACAGTGGGAGCCCTAGTAGCTTAGTGGTTACACCTTGGACTGACATCTGCAAGGTCAGCAGTTTGAAACCACAAGCTGATCCACAGGAAAAAGACAAGGTTCTCTACTCCCATGAAGAATTAGTCTTGGAAACTCAGGGGCAGTTCTACCCTGCGCCTATGGGTAGCCCTATGAATTGGCATCCACTCGATGGAGTCAAGGCAAAAAGCAGTGACACAATAGTTAAACAGTTGCTAATCTAAACCTGGGGAGGTGGTGGGGGGG
>NW_022111369.1:43426200-43427835 GCF_000313985.2 Echinops telfairi
TGTGTACATATATAACTCTCCCCACGACACTCATTAAAGATGGCCTCTGTAGAGTCACACTGCCCATCCTTCCCGGGTTCATACTGCTCTCTGAATAATGAAAACAAATATGCTAATCAAGAGGTTAAGGTTTTTTTTTGTTCTAACGCTAAAATATTTGCAAAGCAGTTACAAATAGAAAAAAAGTACACCATTCTCTTGGAGATATAGAAGGGTGTGTGTGACCATCTGGGTCTTGCTATTCCTTCATTTTTGCTTTTGTTTTAAGGCTTGGTGAAGTTGCTTTCTTTATACCGTAAGGGAGTTAAACTGAAGAGGCAGTGGAAACAAAGGAAGGCCGTCAAGGAGGTGGGTTGACACCTGGGCTGCAGCAGTGGGCTCAGGCATATTACGCTGCAGGACCGGGCAGTTTTTGTTCTGCTGTGCACAATGTCAGAGCTGACTTGATGGCACCCAACAACAACGTGGAGTTAGCATGCACATACCCTCACATTGAAATATTTTCAGGTAGACAATTTAGTGGCAACGGTGACATTAAATTATATTGTGTAATCACTGCTTAATCTCCCATCACCATAAACAGAAGCTCCCAGATTCCTAAGCTCCCCAATCCCCAATCCCCCTTTCTCACTTTTGGTAACGACTGATGAACTGGTTTGTATATATTCGTCTATTATTGTCATTTCATGTGAGTGAGGTCAAAGAACAGCTGCCCTTTTGTGGTACAAAGTCACACTTTAAAAAAAAAGGCAGACCTTTTTAGTAAAAGACACCCCCACATGCCTTCTCTGATGATGGAGTGATGATGGAGTGAGCAGGGCAGGAAAGAGGGTGTCCGCCTCTAGCAAGGCCCTGAGCAGACACAGGAGGGCAGGGGCGCCTGGCCCTGAGAATGTTGTAGCTCCGCAATCATTGCCACAGGGGAGAAACCTATGAGAATAAGTACTTTTTAACATAAAAGGTAAACCATTTAGGGCTACTCCTGTTTACACGCCTAAATTCTAGACTCAGCACTTATTCTTGGAAGGATTTACATTAGTTCAATATATTTAATTATACACTTCAAGAAAATGCGTACAGAAATCCTATTCCTAATGAGGGAATCAGAATGGATTTTCTTCTTTTAGATTCCACTATACAAATACAGATGCGTAGTCTTAACAATAGGAAGGCCGTCCACCAAATGGCAGCCATGATGGACGCAGATGTAAGAACCCCTGCGAGGATGTGCTTTTGTCCTGCTGAGTCGGAACTGACTCCATGGCGCCGGGTCTTATGTGTTATGCTTTAAAATATTGAACTAAATTTCTCTGGGACATAGTCATACCATTCAGCCAATTACCTAAAGCTCTTGCTGTGGAGTAGGCTACAACTCCTAAGGACCCCACAGGACAGAGTCGTCCTGCCCCGGGGGGTTTCCCAGCTGTAGGCCTCAGCTCTTTCCATCAGATCAGCCAGTGGGTGGAAACCGCCAACTTCCCAGTTAGCAACCTAGTGCTTAACCCACCGCACCGCCAAGGTTTCTGTCCCCACGATGACTCTTTATGAATTCAACTTGGCATTGTCTCTGCTGTTCCAAATCAGTGACGTTTTGATGTGGAGAATAAAAACCATTTGAGACAAAACATTTGAAAA
>NW_022111369.1:43429240-43431802 GCF_000313985.2 Echinops telfairi
GGTGGAAATGAGAAAGGAGGACGAGGCAGAGGGAAGTTCCTTTCAGATTGGTTCTGCTATTAGCACACATGAATATACTAGCCAACTGTAGGGCACATGACTTCATGGGACAGAAATGGCCCTCTCCATACAAATGTGTATAAATTTAGACGGGGGTCCAAGTTTAGCCAAGGAAACAGCTCAGAACAACACCTGGAACAGAACCAGCAGAATAAAACTGCAAGGAACAGCTTCAGAAGCTGGCTGCAGTCATCAAGTTTCTGTCCTCATGGAACTATGGGAGACAAAGACACCGTCTATCTTGGAGGGTCACTGAATAAAGGGCAGACAGCCCCAGGTCTGTAAGAAGACAAGCATTGGCAGCATTCTTCCTGGGACGTCTTGGTGGAAAGATTAGAAATGCAACAGAAAATTGGAAGCAACCTACATGGTCATGGGAGAAAAATGGTTAAATTAGTTGTGAAGCATATAGTGCATATGGCGCACTGAGTTTTTGTTTACAGTGGTGGGAAATTCATAGTGATTAAGAGTAATGGTTGGACAGCTGATTGATGTGATTGATGTCAATAGTTTGTACACTTGAAAAAATTAAATGGGAAAATCTTTTGGGATATGTACTATTTTATAAAAGAAAAATAAAGTTACTAAGATATAGATATATAACCAAATATATAATATATATTTATAACCACATTTATATATATAACCAAATGCCTCATAGGATATGATTATTTAGTGCTTCTATTCTCCCTCCAAGTTCATTTTGAAGAGACTGTGGAGTTAAAAGCTTGCAAGTGGCCATCCAAGCTCAAGCAAATGGTCTCTATCAGTTTGGAGAAGCAGAGGAAGATGGTGATACATTGGTTCGCTAACCACAAGGTCTGCAGTTTGAAACCACCAGGTCCTCCTTGGGAGAAATCCGAGGTTTTCTACTCTCCTAAAGAGCTGGCCGCAATACTTAAAACCACAAGGGTGGTTCTACTCTGTCCTGTAGGGTCACTATGAGTCAGAATCAACTCCATGGCAGTGAGTTTGTTTGTTCATATATAGTTTGAAGATTTTAAATAAAATACAGGTTTTCATTATTTAAAAAAAGCACCCTGAGTTTTGAAATATTTTGGTCAAATAATTGAATTTTCTTTCTTCCCTCTTTCTCGTGGTGAGGCTTCGTAAAAGAGCAAGGCAGCCCAAGAAATAAGGTTCACACCCAAACTTAGTATAAGCTGTCATACTTTGCGGGTGAAAACAAATTTCTGAGAGCCTGGGTATTCCTGGTTATCACTGAAATGAAAAATAAGAAACAATGAAAAAGAGAAGGAAAAGAAAGAGAAATGGAGGAGGAATGGAGAGAAAGGGGGAAAGTCTTAGAAATATTAGCTAGAGGGTGAAGGGGAGGGTGGTAGAATACAAAAAGAAACCAAATCACCAAAGTCCTATAAGTATGAATATCTCCTTGAATACATGCATTAAAAGAACAAGGAAGAACACACGCCAACCTAATATAAATTACCTGGGAGCGGCAGGGTTGGGAAGAGAATTACTTTGATCTTCTATTTCGAGTGGGGTGGAGCCTTTTTCAAAATAAAGGACAGCGCATATAGAAAGACAATTATGAAGGAAAAATATTTATTCAGCAACCCTGCCTTTGTTTATAACCTGAGCACATCACATCCTAAAGTCTTTACCTTTGACCTAGGTGCAGAGTCTAATAAATACGATATCTGTTATCATAAGTAATTATGGATTATAGTATAAAGGAACCCTTAGACGAAAAAGAAATTAGCAGAAAGGTACCCGAGGTTATCAGATTTGCACACCACCAGCGTCTCAGATGATCACCTCAAAAAATGATAGACTTTCAGTAGGACTGCACTGGTGGAGCACAGCTGGCGATTGCTCCTTCGGACACGATCCCGCTGGCTATTGTTCTGTCACTAAGGAACGCCCCCCCCAGACTGGACACAGGAACTGCTTGCCGTACCTAGCCTAACCTGCAGTAGAAGGCAAGGGGAGGCCAGTTCTGGACATGAGCTAGATAATCCTCTCAATCAAAACTTCAACTCTACTTATTTTTCAGTTGACAGAATGTCATACATGAAGTTTCAGAATTTCTTTATTTAAGGATCAACAGGTAACATCATGATGAGTGAAGAAAAGATTGGAGTTGTCAAGGGTTTCATCTTACTTGGATCCACAATCAATGCTCATGGAAGCAACAGTCAAGAAATCAAACGACAATTTGGACGGGGTAAATCTGCTGCACAAGACCTCTTCAGAGCAAGGATGTCAACTGGCGGACTACGGTGGCCCTGGCCCAACTCATAGTATTTTCAATGGCCTCATATACCTGTGAAAGTTGGATGCTGGATAAGGAAGACTGAGAAGAACCGACATGTTTGAATGATGGTACTGGTAGGACTAGTGGAAGTGCCATGGACTGCCAAAGGAATAAACTAATCTGTCTTGGAGAAAGTACAGCCAGATTACTCTTTAGAAGCAAGGATGGAGACTTCCTCTCGTCCTACTAAGCTGACTAAGGTTTTCCTCTGTAAAATAAGAATA
>NW_022111369.1:43432552-43434243 GCF_000313985.2 Echinops telfairi
GGTGATGGAGACCAAACTTGGTCTAAACACACACACACACACACACCAGAGTCCACTTCAGCTCCTCACAACTCACCTGCAACCCTGGAGCGGGTGCAGAGCCTGGATTTGGCCAATATTAAGTCTCTGCCTTCCAGTTTAAAACAGTTTCACAATAGAAATGAAGGCCAGTTTTTAAAAGGAAATAATTACGTGTCACCCATATTGATGTTTTGTGGTTTGAGTTTTATTCCTACCAAACCCGTAAAGTGCTCAGCCCTGTGCCAGGCACATGGGAGCTCAACTATGGTAGCACTCATTACTGGGATTCACAGTTCTGTGTCCCAGCAGCAAAGGTTTGACACCCGCCAGGGCAGAGCAGAACTGCTTCCTAGGGCTTCTGAGGCTGAGAATCCTTACGGGAGCAAAAAGCCTCATCTTTCTCCTTTGGAGAGATGGGTTTGAACCACTGACCTTCTGACTAGCAGCTCAATGTGCCACAAAGGGTCACAGAGGAGGGAGATTCATATCACAGGAGGCCTCGGAGAAGAGGCAGTAGGCGAGACATACTGAAGGATGGATTTGCACTTACCAATGGACTGCAGAGGGAAAGGAGGAATTGGGCAGAAAACCTGCAGGTGAAGCTAAATCGAGCAGTGTGGGCCATGTGAGGAGCAGCAAGTAATATCTCCAGGGCATGGGCAGGTGACCTAAGATGCAGAGGGAGAGGCAGATGCTGGAAGAAAAACCTCTTGGACTATCACCATGACTTAGATTTTATCCAGCTTGCAGTGGGAAAACAGAGTCTCATGACGCCTGCCCGTTCAGGAAGTCCCGTTGCTGGTGCACAGAGGAGGGTGAATAGGATGTGCTGTGCCCTCTCGTTGATTTCTACCACTGAGACTTTGCCACTCAGGTGAATCCTACTCCGGGAAAATGGTTAAGGGACAACTAGGCTCAGGAAGATTGGAATCCTGGTCCCAGCACTTACCCCATGACTTTGGGCTGGTCACTCGCTGCTCTGTGAAGCAACTTCCTCATCTGTAAAACGGGGACCTAATTATTGGACCAGAATCCAAGGTTTCTGGTGTTTCCAGGAATAAAGTGAATGCTTATTAAGTTTTTGCTCCTATTAAATTCTCACTACCATGGAGTCTATACTGATTCATAGCAACCCCCTGTGGGATTCCAAGACTGTTTGCTGTGGACAGGAGTAGAGAGCCCAGTCTTTCTCCCATGGAGCTGCTGGTGGTTTTGAACTGTCAACCATGCAGATCGTAGCCCAGGGTGTAACCACTCCACCACCAGGATTTCAACTAAATAGGCTGTTCTTCAAACCATGGTTAGTGTTATCTTGCTTTTGAACTGTACTGCTGGAGAAGAATATTGAAATTACCATGGCTGCTAAACAGACAAGCCTATCTGAATTGGAAGAATTAAGGCGAGAGTGCTCTTTAGAAGCAAAGACGGCAAGACCACTTTACATACTTTGTATATAATGTCAGGAGAGACTTGTCCCTGGAAAAGGACATCACGTTTGGGAAAGTGGAAGGGCAGTGAAAAAGAGGAAGACCCTCAAGGAGATGGATCGACACAGTGGCTGCATCCATGGGCTCAGGCATGTGAACAATTGTGAAGTTGGTGCAGGACCGGGCAGTGTGTCCTTCTGTAGTGCACAGGGTTGCTATGGGTTGGAGCTGACTCAATGGCAC
>NW_022111369.1:43435963-43437166 GCF_000313985.2 Echinops telfairi
AATGATGAGGGCAACAAAAGTACATATGTGCTTGATACAATGGATGTATGGGTGGATTGTGATAAGAATTGTACGAGCCCCCAATAAAATAATTAAAAAGAAAGAAACCGCTGGAGCCTGCTGGATTGAAACTAGTTGTCTGTGCTAGAGAAAGTGCTTTTCCTTTCAGCCTTGAAGCTCTGAGCAGGGCAGAAGTGAACTGCCCAGGCTGCTGCCATCCATTAGAGGCGCAGCCTGCGGGACGAAGGTGAAGTGTGCTTGGTATGTGAAGGCCATGGGACACTCTGATAAAATATAGGTGATCTAGGTGACAATGAGTACTGATGACCCAGAATCTTGAAAGGTAAAACTCCACAAGTGACAGGTCCTTAGCAGCAAGGGTTCAACTAAAGTGCATTCAAATATTGGTTTGTCCTTGTCACTTGGGGAGGGGGAGTGCACATGAAACTTAGGGAGGCTGTGTGGTCAAGGGCAGGTGGGCAGGGCCCAGCTAGACAGCATTCTCAGTCTAGCCTGCTCCTGAGCAGAAAGTATTTGACTCGAGGCTCTCTGAGAGGCAGGAAAACTGAAGGCTAGAAACTGTTCTGGGACATAATCCAAATGACCCTGATGGAAGCCCTACACCTTTTAAATTGTTAAAATAATAACGCATGTGTTTCTGAAGATACAGATAAATAAGGATTTGGGAGAGGCATTAATTGAGAGATGAAATGCATTATTATTGACTTGCAATGCAATTGACTTGCAATGTGTATCTTTTTTATTTATTTAACAGTTGTCAAAATACTGTGTGTCTCTGTCCAAAAATGTGCAAGATGATTGGATAGAGAAAAAGCCAGCAAGACAGCCTTGGAGATGAGAGAGAGATAATAAAGAAGAGAGAAAGGTTGGGCAAAGGGTTGACTCTGTTGGCATTGGAAAACACTGGCATGGCAAGAAAAAGAAGTTGATGTGAAAGAAAGAAGGGGAGACATGGCAAGCTACGCCCAGTAAGATTAGAGCCAAGAGAACGCTACAGAGCTCCGTCCTATTCCGCAACACACAGGGTGACCATGGGTCAGAATTGATGACAATGGACTTGGGTTTTGGTTTTGCAGTAACTGAATCTTATGCGCTAAACACCAGGATAGGAGAACTAGAAACAGGCATGTAAATGGGATACAGTTGCTAGAAAACTGGTTTAATGGCTAAAGTTTTCATGTT
>NW_022111369.1:43443201-43444999 GCF_000313985.2 Echinops telfairi
GGATGGAAATTCTTGCCAGCCTCCCAGGACCTACAAAGTGTATTCCTTTTTCAATGAAGCCGCTTTGATCCTCTTGTCCCCTGTTCAATGACTGTTCAAAATGCATCCTTCAGTCATCTACTGTGGCTTTCACTGTATTTTACCTTAAACCAAGTTATTGGTATCATTAAAACAAAACTTTTCACCTGGACTGAAAGTGCCTTAGGACTGGTGATTCTGCCTCATTCACCTCTGACATGACCCTGGCCCCGGCCCTACCCGCTGCCGGGGTTCATAGTACACAGAGGTGATGTTGGTTGGACAGATGTTCCCAGACTATGTACATGTCGACCATCAATTGGTAGGGGTTCAGGGGGTCTTCCTTGTCCTTCCTTGTTAATGTAAGTCTCATTCTTTTGAGGCCTCTCTTCAGCTGCTCTAGCCCTCTGTCCTCTGCGTTTATTATTGAGCGCAACTTCTTGGTGCGTATTGTATCCCACCAGCCACACCATAGGAGAAAGGCGGGGCTTTCAGCTCCTGTAAGCGTTACCGCCTTGGAAATTCACAGGGCCAGTCCTACCCTGCCCTATAGTGTCACTCTCAGTCGGCATCGACTCGCTATCATATACCATTTTCAAGTATGTTTTATTTTGTACTATGTCCTGTCTCCCAAAGACCTACTGTGGGACAAATGTCTGTCTGGAGGATGATGGCATTATTCTTGTTATTAGCAATAACTTTCATTTATTGAACATTAACTATGGCTGTAATGAACTAACCCACCAGAATTCCCTTTAGACACAAGGATGGCAAGATGTGGGTTCACGGACTTTGGATACGTTCTGACGAAAGACCAACCACCAGGAAAGGATATCATGTTTGGTAGCGAGTCACCAATAAACAAGGGAAAACTCAGTAAGATGGATTGACACAAACGCAAATGTGGGCTCGACCATCCCAGCGATTATGAAGCTAGTGCAGGACTCACTCAAAGCTGCCTTGGGGCGATGCCGCTCGGAGTGATGCTGAGGACAGGGAAGAACTGGCCCCTGTGGGTCTCCAGGACTGGAGCTCTTTATGGGAGTAGAAAGCCTCCTCTTTCTTCCAAGAAGCGGCTGGTGGGTTTGAACTGCCAACCTTTCTTTCTGTTAGCCGCTCAACACACCACTATGCCAGCAGGCGGGACGAGACGCTGTTTAACTCTACTACACGTAAGGTGACCAGGGGTTGGCGTGGACTCAATCGCAACAGCAATGAGACCATGTCTCAGGCACTCTGCGCTGAGCTCCATTCCCCTTCGCCTGTTGAATCCTGTACAGAACTTGAGGGTCCCCTGACTTTCTTACCAAGCCTGTTCAGCCTTAAGCCTTCTCTACTCTCATATACTCCAGGCATTTGACAGCTGCACGGGAAGATCCTTGAGGGCAAGGACTAGACCATGCAAGCTCAACAACAAAACCCCCGGGTCTCCCACAGGGCGTGGCACGGTGTTGCTGCGTTGAGTCGATTCCCACCCATGGTGACCTTACACGCAACAGAACACTGCCCGGTCCGGCGCCATCCTCACAATAAAATCCCAACATTGCACTTCCAAAACTACCAAGTCAAAAGAAAAAGCAATTTTAAAATCTATTTTTTGCTGTGTATCTGTAACTCAAACCCTTGGCATGTCAATATACTTGGCGTGAACTATTTAGTGGCTTCCTGGCATTTACCATATCATGGAATAACCATCAACACTAGCCATATTAATAACTCCCTCTTTTCCCTCCCTACTACTCCTGATAACTACTAGTAAACTTTGGTTTCTGTTGTTGAT
>NW_022111369.1:43446665-43449032 GCF_000313985.2 Echinops telfairi
GAGAAGAGCTCTGCGTGATTACGGGCTCATGGCCACTCTCCTGGATTTCACACTATCTGGAGAGCTGGTGAGGCCCTCACAGGTTCAAGGCGAGCAATGGCTCCCTCCCTTCCCTATCTTAGACTGCAGGACAAAGGGAAAGATAAATAACCGGAAAGAAATGTAAACAAGTGATCACCACTCAGGGAAAACAGGGTCTCTTTTACCTACTTTTTTTCTTTTAAACACATTAGAAATTTTGACTGCCTGACATAAGTGACAAGGACATGATGCAGAATCAGAAGAATCCATCTTTTTCATTCAAAAATGTAAAGCAACAGGAAAGAAGCAAGGAAAAAAGAATTAGCAAAATGCATTTTGAAGAGGAAAAAACACATTACAACTCATTTGGTTGCTAGTTCACACACACACACACATACACCTTTTCTTCTTCTTAATAAACAATCTCGTAAATAACTGTTACACATAAATATTCTTTTTATGTGGAAAAGGGGAAAGACAGAGAAAAAGATAGGAGTGTGTTGGTGAACAGCAGAGAACTCGGAGTCTCTCTGTGGAGAAGTGGCTCTTTCTGACCCGCTGATGGCAAGTCTTGCAGTTACTATGTAATGGGTTAGAAGTCCCAAACAACAGACGTCGCCGAGGCCTTTCTACAGGATTCCAAGGGGAGTCTGCCCGGGGGTCACAGAGGGAACAGTCAAGGGAAGCTTGAAAATCCCAACTCAGCCCCCTTCCTCATTCTGCTCCCCTTCTCCACCCCACCCAGAATAGAAGCCCAACTGCGTCCCTTGAAGACTTTCATCTGAATTTGGGGTGGGGCTTCTTTTGAATGGAGCCTCCTTGGACCTTGGAAGGTTTTTTCCTTTTTCTTGTGGAGATGGATGATTGCTGATCAAAACAACAGACAGCAAATGTTTAAATTTATGCTTTCTTTAATTCGGCAAATTTGGGAATGGGTGGGTGGGGAGAGGCAGGGGGGGAGGGGGCAGTTTTGGCATAAGAAATAAAGAGGCAGAAATGGCAAGGGTATTTTCTCACCAAATTAAAACCCTTTTGTATGTGTGTGTTATTTTAATGAACTAAAAGTGACTTTTCTCTGGGGAGTAAATACGTTTTAAAACAGGAAAGGTCTCACAGTTTCAGCTTCCTGTGTAAGCCTTTCAGTATCAGCTGGGAGGGAAATTCACTCACTCCTTTTATTGTTTCTTCCTACCTTAAATTAACAGAATGACTTATAGGAAGGAGAATTTGATGAAAACATTTAAAATATATGCTTTTTGAAGCAGTAGTCTTCAGTGCCAACCATCGGCACAGATTTCTCACACACACCCCTCACCCCCTCATCCCTCCACTGCCCCGTTTTCCTTTATTTACCTAGAACATTGTTTCTTTCAGCCAAACAAGCTCAGCACTTTGGATGACTACCGCCGCCTCATCGGTGTGAGCTCCAAGAGTGCCCCCAGGGCACAGACAGTTCCAGGGTTGCTGCTAATTAACAGTGGGGCGTGGAGCCCACGCAGGGGCGCTTCCCAAGCAAGGCCTGGCAGTCTGCTTTGGTAAGCTCACAGGCGTGACACTCGGCCAAGCTCAGTGTGACTGAAACACCAGGGGCTGCCAGGAGCCAGCACTGACTCAACGGCAGCTAGACTGGACTGTAGTCTGGCGTCCAGAATCAGACCAGAAAATCCAGCGGTGTTCATTGTTCCAAGAGGGAAGACCGTCTTGCCTTTCTCACTATGTCCTTAATGGGAACAGTATAGAGAGGGCTTTTTCCAAATCAGAGCTCTGGCAAATACTCTTTACTACTGTCCGTGGGGAGGTCAAGGTATCCTGCAAGTCACAGAAGTCAAGGCCAGCTGAACCTGCTCTGGATTTGAAAACAAACAATTATTCTCTATGAAATGTCTAAGTTCTTTTCCAAAAAAGCACTTTTTAAAAAATCATACAATTCAATGATTCCTGGTCAATGTGTAGAGGTAAGCCATCACCACAGTCCAGTTCCAGAATATTCCTATCATGCCTAATCCTAGCTCCTCTCCATCCTCAAGACCTAGGCAGCCGCCAATCTTTCGGCCTCGATAGGATTGTCTTTTCTTGATATTTCAAATAAGTAGACTCTGACAATAAGCCATCTCTAGGCTTCGTTCATTTGGACAAGTCAACGCGGCACGTTTCCGTGGTTCGTTCTCTTTCACTGCTGAATGGCATTCCACTCTACTATAGCTACATGCATTTTCTGGCTAGTGAAGACTTGGCTTGTCCCCACATCTTGGATAGGATCAATAATGCTGCTGGGGATGTCCGCAAGCACATCTTTGCATTGGCAGAAGTCGTGTTCATTATGATAAGGTGAGATGGGGTGAGGGG
>NW_022111369.1:43449683-43451465 GCF_000313985.2 Echinops telfairi
GGAAGAGAATTCTACCATGGAACCACCACAGCCCCTTGAGTGCCTTAGGTTTGTGTCCTCCAAATGTCTAACAAAAGCTGGCCCCTTGCAGGGCAGCTGTTCCATGTTTAAATTTATTTCCCAGGTACGGTAAACACAATTTTCTGTGCCTGGCCAATGAAGAACGCCATCGAACATCGTCTTAAAGACTTCAGTGACAGTTCTAATCACTTTGAAAACATTCAGAGTTGAACGTTCTTCCTCCTATTTCAGGCCGTAACGCGATCAGCCCAAGATCACTCTCTGCCATCAAGTCCATTGGACCTCAAAGCTACCCTGCAGGACAGTGGAGAACGAATCGCAAATCTTCAGCTTCCCTGCAGGAGGACAGACCCTTCTCCGGCGGAAAGAGCCACACTGGCAGTCACCGGACTTCTCTTAATCATAGGTTCCCACCCTCATTTGGCCTACTGCCCTCTTTACAGAAGAAACAAGCAAACAAACGCAGATCCTCTCTGGCAGTTAACGTGGTTTTCCGATAGCCCCAATCCAGGATACAGTGTTGTGGTCGTCAGGAGTCCCCACTCCTGGCAACCCTCTGTCCACTGGAACCAGACACCTGTCCACTGGAACCAGACAGCTGGTCCGGCGCCATTCTCACAAGGGTTCCTAAGTTTGAGCCCTTTGTTGCAGCCGCTGTGTCAGTCCGTCTCGTCAATCACCTGCCTGTCTGTCACGGGCGATCTACTTTACGAGGATACAGTATAGGCGTCTGCTTTTGCAGCCCCCTTACCCACCCCCCCACTCCCCCTGCCATCATGCCCGGGCAGTGGGGTGGGGGAGCGTTATCGCTCGCTTTGGAAAACACTGCTCTAGATGTACCGTGTAGCAAATGATTTTAATTTTGCTTTAGTTGTTTTCTTAAGACTTTGAAGATAGCACCTTAAATCAACCAATATATCACCCTGAGAGGCCCCTCATAAAATCCTTTTCCCAGTAATTTGGAGAGTTCTGAAAGTGACCCAGTTCTGTTTGGTTTTGTGATAAAGGGGCAGGGCTGGTATTTCCTAACGCACTTCAAATATTCCACCGTACGCCAGGTCAAGCGGGTCAGCACTGATAGAGTCGAATTCACCGGGGTAGCACTGATCAGGGAGTGAAGTCATGATTCCGGGCCACGGTGTCAGCCCTTATGGCAAAGAGAAAGATTAGGTGCATACCAGGGACCGGCAAGCGTGGGTTGTGAATTTGGCAACAAAGCAAAATCAGAGGCTGAATTCAACACACCAGTGACTGTTTAAGAGGTTGGCCCTCAAGAGGAGGGAAGGCACAAACCCCTCCCCGGCTCTGGGAACCTGTGCTTGCTGCTTGTCACTCAGCGACAAGGTGGGCAGCTTATCACAAATCCCTCCAGAGGACAATGTTTTATTCTATCACGAGAGAGTGGGGAGATGTGCCAGGAAAGTGCATCGCATCGCGAGGGCATCAGCAAACACCAATGAGGTTTTGTTTTTTCACACATCAGAGTGATTTGGGCGAAGGTGTCCAGAGGAGATTGGTTTTCCATTCAACAAGGTATACACATTTTGTTTCACAGCATTGATTGCAATCCCCACAATGTCACATCACTTAGCCTGCTTCCTCCTTGTTTCCTGTTTCTGTTCCTCCCTTTTTTCTGAATCCTTCTGGACTTTGTCTTGTGGGTAAATGCTGCCCTTTTGATCTCAGAAAACCAAACAAAACAAACTCATAAGAATCCTATAGGACAGGGTAGACCTGCCCCTCGGGAGTAGAAAGCCCCAT
>NW_022111369.1:43451565-43453633 GCF_000313985.2 Echinops telfairi
GTGAGTTATTTTGCAGTCTGAATGGTGACTAAGAACCACAGCCTCGGGGTTTCTAGCGCCCCTCTATTGAGAAGTCTGGCTCACATTATTTGAAATCTTTGAAATAAGCATTTTGGGAAAAAACCCACTATTTTGGTTGTTAAAAAAGATAAGACCAAACAACAACAACAACAACAAACAACCCCAATCAAATCCAGAGGACAGTTCAACCCTCAAGGCAGAGCATCCTCTAGCTCTGGGCCTTACCTAGGGCACCCTTCCTCTTCCTGACAAAGGGCGCCTGAATGGCATGGACAGTGGAGTGCTTGGCTCCTAACCAAAAGGTTGGTCATGGAAATCCACCAAGAGGTGCCTCCAAAGAAAGGCCTGGTGATCTACTTCCCCAGGGTCATAGCCTGGAGAACCATATGGAGCAGTTCTATTCTGCAACCTATGGGGTCCCCGGGATTTGGATCAACCCCGAGGCAACCTGGTTTGGCTTTGTTTTCTCCTCAAGAAGGCTGGTCCTTCTCCTGGACTCCCAAGTCCCAGATCCAAGGTGCTCTGGGAACGCCACAGCTTCCTGGTACAGCTCCCTCAACGGCTCCACCCTCAACTGGTATTGAAGGTGGGCCAAGAAATGAACGGTTATCAACAGCAAGGGGATAGGAGATAAAACGAAGCAAAACAAAACAAAACAGGGAAGCCAGCCGGTGCCCCCTGTGAGAGTAAGTCCTGAGAGGCAGAGCTGAAGCCAAGCACAGGCTTAAGGGGCTCCAAGAGGCCCAAAGGGGAGGTGCCTCTGTTCCCGAGCCAGTACAGGCCCTGATACACTCTTCGGAATTTGCCGCACCTATTTCTGGATGACTGTATAGGCAGCTGAGGAAACCCCAATGAGAACTGTAAGACCTGTGGCACCCTTTGGGGGGCACAGGGTGTCTTCCCCTCTAAGGCCGTGGCTTTGAACCCTGGCCGCACATCGGAATTACCCTCGAGGCCTGGCCCAGCCCATGGCCTGGGTCCCCAGCACCCACAGTCCTTCAAGCTCTTTGGAGGATCCTCCTGTGTGCTTAAGGATGATGGCAGTCGGTCAATGAGACATTTTAACTGTGAACATTTAAACATTATCAAAGAGCAATTTGATTTCAGAGGCCAGAGGCTCCTCCCAAGAAATAAGCACAAAGGAATTCCATTGCGGTGCAAGCTGTTACGTGATTGGCTGCGACCAAAAGGTTGGTGATAGGAGCCCACCCAGAGGCAGCTCAGAAGAGAAGCCTAGTGATCTTCACCAGAACACTTTGCCATTGAAAGCACCCGGGAGCCCAGTGCTTCTCTGGCACACGGTGGGGCACCACGAGGTGGAGGCAACTCAAGAGCAGCCAGCTGGTTTTAGGCAAAACAACGGCTCTCCACAATTGACTCATGGACTTCACAGATAGCAAATAATAATAATAATAATAAATAATTCATTTACTTACACTTGGAATTTCTGAAGGGCATTTAAAAATGGTATGGATGCTGAGAGCCAGGTGGATTCCATGTTGTGACTGACTAAAGGTCTCCAGAGAAAGTCCCTCTTTCAACCCGGCCAACTTCATCCCAGAAGGCGCTCACTCGTGTTGAAAATCTGGCTCCTTATCTTCAACTGTCAGGGAATAAGAGCCAAACATCCTTGGTATACATAGCTCAGATAAGGGGTTGTTTGGCCAGGCAAGGTGTCTCAACGCCAAAGCTCAGAGTAAGGCAGGTGTCATGACTCACACTCTGATAGAGAAGGAAGGCAAAGGGGTGGCGTGAGCCAGGTGGGCTGTGTCAAGGGCCACTCTGCTGGCCACACTCACTGCTGCCTTGAAACGAGTCCATCCACCACTTCCTGAGCCCCCAAGGGCTCAGAGAAAGCTGGACACTGATTTTTGATGGGTTTTTGGGTGGGCTGGGGGGTGGTTATGTTAAAATGTCCAATGTTTAAATGTTGGAAATGAACACAAATAAAACTAATAACAACAGCACAGTATGGACCAAACATAACACACCCTCCAGAAAGACTGGGCTCGGAGGCTGCCAGTCATTGCCTCTGGAGTAAAGGCAG
>NW_022111369.1:43454176-43456246 GCF_000313985.2 Echinops telfairi
ATCCGGCGATCTTCTAGAAGCAGGTTAGGGTTTGGGTGTAGCAGACAGAGCAGTGGCCAAGGGATTGAGAGGTATGGGATCGAGAGTCATTACTGACTCTGACCAACTTAATGAATTAATTTCTGATCTGCAGCTGGACTGCAAAGATCTTGGAACTTTTCTACCCCAAATTAGATTATTCTAGTTACCGAACTAAAATAGTAGCTGTCCATATGCTAATAGACAATACTTTAACAGTGACCATGTGACAACAAGCATTTGTCAACATGCAAAGGACCGTACCCCTCAGAGCCAGGTGGGATCAGAGTGAACCCTCATGTAAACTACAGACTTAACAAGAATGCAGCCTGATGGTTCATCAGTTGTACCACATTTTCCAGACACAAGAAGACAAGACTTTTAAGGTGACCAGACGTCTCGCTTTTGGCGGGACGGTCCCGATTTTTGGACAGAATGCATGACAAGCTAGGGTATACGGTTTTCGGCTGCCATGTGGCTATTTCGCCAGGATCTGAGTTTTATCAATGGTGTCCCGCTTTACCAATGTTAAAATCGGGTCACCTTAGGCAAGATGTTAATGGGAGAAACAAGGAGCAGCAGGGAGGGAGTCAATGGGAACTCCGTATTTCATGCACGTGGTTTCTGTAAACCAAAAACTGCCCTAAAAAATGAACTAACCAACTGACCAACATGAGCTCTCAATTCTACAACCAAATCAGCAGCACCGTGCAAAAGCAAAAAGCAGTTCTGTCAAATTATTTGAACCTGTGTCTAAGGTTCCTAGTCTTAGTTAGCTGGTCTAATCGTGTTGGAGGGGGCTTTCAAAAGTCCACATCAGTGAAGCACTTGGGCATCTCAAATGCAGTGAAGTGCATAAAAGCTCAGACACAAATACTGAAGGGTAGTATTGACCCACAGCGACCCTCTATGGGTTTCTGAGACTGTAACTGTTTACCCAAGTAGAAAGCCCAGACTCTCTCCCACAGAGCTGGTAGTAGTTTCTAACTGTTGACCATGAGGATTGCAGCCCAATGCATAACCTCTATACCGCCAGGGCACCTACATGAAACCCACAGCAACGGCAATTCTTTAAAAGGAAGACAATTGAATTTCAAGTTCTGAGAGCAACTGGATAACGAAACGCCGAGCTGGCTTTCAGGCTTCGCCATAGATGGCTCTGGTGAACCTGTGGCACAGATTGGTCCAAGCTCCCGGTCCTTTGGTCTTCAATCCCACAAGCATTTAGGTCCGATTGTGAAGAGAATAGGCACTGGTGACCTGGGATTCGAACTCTTGGCTGCTAACCCACAAGCACTGGAAGCTCCACGGGAGAGAGATGTGGCTGTTTGAATTTGTAAAGTTTACAGCCTTGACAATCCTGCATGGAAGATCACCCGGTCCTATAGGGTCACAGTGAGCTGGAACAGATTTGGCAGCAGCAGATTTGGTCTGGTGCAGAGTTGGGCGGACCAAGTGGTTACCATGCTTCACTACTAACTGAAAGGGTGGAAATTTGAGTCTACCTTGGAAGACACGCCTGGCAGTCTGTCTAAAAACCAGCATTGTAACACTGGACACGGCTCTGGCAGACATGGGCTGCCATTTGTTTAAACTAACTTGATGGCAACTGGGGGTGGTGTAGGGTGTTTGAAGATGCAATAAAGTTTCAACTCAATTAATCTTGGGATAGAGAGATTATCCAGTAGGTCTGACTCTGGGCTCGGAGGCTGCCAGTCATTGCCTCTGGAGTAAAGGCAGCATGGACACCTGATTCTAGTCTTGCCTTTTGCCAATTGTGTGACTTTGCAACTAACTTTCTGGAACTCATCATGAAAACAAGAGGACTCATGAAAGTTTTGTGAGGTCTGGTATGTAATTGTTATATCCTTGCAAGGGAGAACTGTTGAGCCTCCAAGTCCCGTGAGGCTATGTGCAGGGGTCTCCAGAGAAGTGCCTCTTCCAACATGGGCAACTTCATCTCATCCCAGGAAGCAGCTCATCCATTTTGAAAATCTTCACCAACGCTAGTCTTCACCATCCCAAAGCACTGCATCAAGGACTCCTAAGATC
>NW_022111369.1:43457797-43461067 GCF_000313985.2 Echinops telfairi
AGGCCCTCAGTGGGACCTGAAACAGGTCTTGTTTGCAGCTTTATCAGTGAGAAACACGTTCTCGGACTCAGGAGTGTCCTGGCTTCCGCATTGACGAAGGAGCCCTGGCAGCCCGGTGGCTATAGGTGTGGTTGCTAACCGAAAGCTTGGTTTGGACCTGCCAGCTACTCCCCAGGACAAAGATAAGGCGGCTGTCTTCCCTACAGATTACAGCCTTCAAACACCTATGGGCAGTTCTTCTCTGTCCCATAGGGTCCTATGACTTGGGATCATCTCAATGGAAAAACGGGATGTACATTTAGTTCATTAGTAAATCTGGATTCCAAACCCGTGGTTTCCTTGGAGCACGTGCGGGCTGAAGCAAGCACCTCCGGTGGGGCAATGGTTAAGCACTGCCATCCGAGCCCTGGTGGTGCAGTGGTTGCATGAGGGGCTGCAACCCCTATGGCCGGCATTTGAAACTACCAGTAGACCCACACAAGGACTGGGCTTTCTATTCCCGCAAACAGACGCTCAGAAACCCACCGGGGTGGCTAGGAGTCCGCATTGACTTCATGGCAGTGAGTTTGGGTTTGGGAGCTGCTTTGTGAGGTTTGTCGCTGCAAAGATTGCAGCCCAGGAGGGCAGTCCTACTCTGGCCCACAGCATTCCTATACATTGGAGTTGACTTCAGATGGCACACGACAGCTACCGGAACTACTGAACTTGTGGCCACAAGGGAAGGCAGCCAGCCAGGTGGCCCTGATCCCAGCACACACACAGCCTGGGGGAGGCTCCTAGACCGGCGTGGGGGCAGAGGCCCTGAGCAGTAGTGTGACTTCCTTGTGGGACAGAAGACACCTTGCTCTCCGTGGACCTTAACGTCAGGAAGTCAGAAAGCTGTGAGCTTGGGGGTGGGTTCTCCTATAATTAGCATAGCAGACCAATGGATGTAGACACAGACTCAAAACACCCGGGGCCTTGAACCGGCCGCACCCTCACTGGCTGGTTACTTTCACGGAGCAAATGCACATCTTGAACCACAAGGACACGGCTCTGTGTGAGATGGTCACTGAAATGCCATCTGAAGTGGCTAGGTAATGAGCAGGAACATTTAGTGGCAACATAGGCCCCTAGTTTGGAACTGATTGAGTAGCTTCAAATAAACATGCACGTGATATACCAGGAGACATGGTCACAAAAGGGCCCGGAATCTGACGTATGCTCTCAAATATCGCATTTCCGCTATGCCACGTGACTGTTGCTTCTCTAGAGAACATGCAAAATTATGTTTTAAATCCACGAGGAAACCTAAAAGGAGACTTCTAACCAGATCAATGGCCAGGGGGAACTATTTGGAAGGCACTGATCCTCATCCTAGGAACCACGAGAGTGTAGTGGGTTACACATTGGGTTGCTAACTGTAAGGTCAGCAGTTCAAAACCACCAGTCACTCCTTGGGAGACCGATGAGACGTCCTACTCCTGTGAAGATTGACAGTCTCAGAAACCCACGGGGGTTCTCCTCTGTCCTAAAGGGCGAGAAAGAGTCAGAATCGACTCGATGGCAGGAGTTCTTTAAGAAACCTCAACTTTGGGTAATGATCAAAGGAATAAATCTGGTTAGTTAGTACTGAGTAGTGGGACAAACAGGCTATTAGCCTAAAGCAGCAGTTCTCAGTCTGTGGGTCACGACCCCTGAGGGGGGCAGGTCGAACAACCCTTTCACAGGGGTGGCCTAATACAGCTTGCATAACAGATATTTACATTACAATTCATAACAGTAGCAAACTTACAATTATGAAGTAGCAATGAAAATCATTTTATGGTTGGGGGTCACCACGACATGAGGAACTGTATGAAAGGGTCACGGCGTGAGGAAGGTTGAGAACCACTGGCCTAAAGGTTGGGGGTTTGAATCCACCAAGTGGCATCTGGAAAGGAGGCCTGGTGATCATGGAAGAGGACAGTCAAGAAAATGCAATAGAGCTCAGTTCTCTGGAACACGAAGTGCTCGTGAGTCAGACTCAACTTTCTACGGCACTGAGGTCGTATGCTTGGGTGGCACCAATAGTTAAGCGTTTAGCTATTAACTGAAAGGTTGGCAGTTCAAGCCTATCCAAGGTTTTCAGTAAGAACAGCGGCAAACAGGTCATGACAGTCCTCTGGGGTAATTCTACTGTGAAACACATGAGTTAACTCTGCTGAACTTGCCACGACATTTCAAAAAATGTGTGGAAAATGCCATTTTTTTCATTTCATTTTTCCATGCACTCTCTGAGGCCCCTTCAGATGGTCATTTTCAGTTTTCACCTGAGGAGACAGGAGCAGCGGGAGTAAGTGATAGTCCCAGTTATGCAGCTGGTCAGTGGCAGAACCGTGGCTCCCGGACACATCCACTTTCCTGCAGAGCCCCTTCTTTTCCTAAAGTGCCCCAAGCCAGTTCACGCATTCCTCTACAGCCGCCGGTGCACCCTGGGAGGAACTCTGGTGGCGTAGTAGGTTACGCACTGAACAGTGAACCACAAGGTTGGCAGTTTGAACCCGCCAGTCTTTCCATAAAGATTAAAAGTCTCTGAAACCCAAAGGGCAGTCCCCTCTGTTTTAAAGGGCTACTATGGGTTGGAATGGACTTCATGGCCTTGGGTTTGCATTTTGTGTGCCCTAGTGGTTCGGGGGGTAAGGCATTGAGCTGCTCGCCCAAAGGTTGGCCGTTCAAAACGCCTTGAGAGAAAGATAATGTTATGTCTTGGAAACCCTACATGCTGAGTTGGCATGGGCTTGGTGGCGTAGGTTTGAGTGTGTCCATCCAGGTTCCCTGGCAGCATGGTGAGTTATGCACTGGGTTACTAACTACAATATTTGCAGGGCAAACCCACCAGCCATTCTGAGGGAGAAAGATGAGGCTATAAATAAGCATGGATCTTACTCTCCCAAGAAACTCTAAGACCTGTGATGATTGCATTATAAAAATGGGAAGGGCCGTTGTCACAGGCTATGCGATCCCAAGAGAGGCCAGGAGGGGCCAATGGAATTGACTTCTAAACTGAGAGCTGCGAGAGGAAAAAAGCAAGCTGGACAAATGGGATGATCTGAAAAGGGCGTTTGACCACTGTGGCCTTAGAGGAAGGAAGCCCTGGTGGTGCAAGGGTTAAGTGCTCAACCCCTAACAAAAAGGATAGAGGTTTGAACCTACCAGCTTCTCTACCTGGAGGAAGTTGTGGCAGTTTACTTCCATGAGGAAACTCTATGGAGCGTTTCCACCCTGTCCTGTAGGCTCACTATGAATCAA
>NW_022111369.1:43463031-43475355 GCF_000313985.2 Echinops telfairi
GTTGGGCCCATCCAAGTATGGTTCAGAAAAAAGGCCTGGCGACTTACTACTTTGGACAAGTCAGTATTGCAAACACTCTGGAGCACATTCTACTCTGACACATGGGGTTGCCATGAGTCGAAAGCCTCTCTATGACAACTGGCATAAGTTGCAAGGAGAGAGACTATGGCTTAGGGAAGATTTCTTAGGAAACAGTACTATTCATATGCTATAGTTCAAAAAGAACCATAGAAGAAGAATAAAACAGTAATATTAATATCCTGTAATGGAGAAAAAGTTGAAGTTGTCAAGGATTTTGTCTTGCTTGAATCCATAATCAATGCTCATAGAAGCAGCAGTCAAGAGATCAAAGGGCACACTGCATTAGGGAAATCTGCTGCAGTAGACCTCCTTAGAGTATTGAAAAGCAAGGGTGTTACTTTGAGGACAAAGTTGTGCCTGACCCAAGCCATGGTAATTCCAATTGCCTCATAGGCATGTGAAAATTGGACCGTGAATAAAGAACACCAAAGAAGAATGGATGCATCTGAATTGCGGTGCTGGCGAGGATGACTGAAAGTAACACAAACTGCTAAGTGGACAGACCAGTCTGTGGAAGAAGTACAGCCATGTGCTCCTTAAAGGTAAGGATGGCAAGGTTTCCTCTGACATACTTTGGACACATTGTCAGGAGAGCCCAGTCCCTGGAGAAGGGCATCATGTTTGGTAAAGTAGAGGGGCGGTGACAAAGAGGGAGCTCCTCCAGGAGGTGTATTGACCCCGTGGCTGCAACAATGGGCTCAGGCACAGGAACCACTATGAGGATGCAGCAGGATCACTCAGTGTTTCATTCCGTTGCACACAGGATTGCTACAGGTTGGAACCCATTCGGTGGCACCGAACAACAGCAACAACAGTTCAGTAAGAACCGAAGATGAGTTGATGCATTTGAATTATGGTGCTGGGGAAGAATCCTGAAAGTACCATGGACTGTCAAAGAACCAACAAATCTGTCTTGGAAAAAATATAGTTAGACTGCTCCTTAGAGGCAAGGATGGGGAAGCTTCATCTCACAGACTTTGGGCATATTGGGGGAGACCAGTCCCTGGAGAAGGACATCATTCTTGGTAAAGTTGTCAGGGAGCAAAGGAGAGGAAGACCTTCAACAAGATGGAGTGACGTCGTGGCGGCATCGGTGGGCTCAAACAGAAGAACAATGGTGAGATGGCTCAGGACTGGGCAGGGTTTTGTTCTGTTGTACATGGGTTGTTCTGAGTCAGAACTGACTGGATGGCGCCTAACCACAACAAGAGTTCAGTAAGAGTTCCTAAGGAGAATCAGAAATGTAAGGAGCCTCTGCTAGCAAAAATACCCAAGAAATATTTGCAAAGGCTTCCTTATAGATGGAACCCAAGCAAGAATGAGAAGTGCCTGGCCAGCTCTCCTGGCAGATTCACTGTGTGCGACCCTAACTCCCAATCAAAGGAGCCCTGAATCTATCTACAGGATGAAAGCAGGGCTACTTATTCTTTATCATTGTATAGATTTCTATCGATTCTTAGATTATGTTAATCTTTTTTGCTATTGTGATTAACGCTGCAAGGAAACTAAGTGTCACCCCCCCACCCCTTATAACTCTAGGCCAGTGGTTCTCAACCTTCCTAATGCCATGACCCTTTAATATGGTTCCTAATATATGTTGTGGTGACCCCCCAACCATAAAATTATTTTCATTGTTGCTTCATAACTGTAATTTTGCTACTGTTATGAATCGGGCATCCCCTGTGAAAGAGTTGTTCAATCCCCAAAGGGGTCACGACCCACGGGTAGAGAACCGCTGCTCTAGGAGATTGCTGGATCCTAGGGTTGGGTTTGCTGGATCATAAAGTATATTCTCTGTCCACTTGTTATTGGACTATCTGTCTTTTTAAAAAAATCAATTTATTGGGGCTACTATCTGTCTTTTTGATGTTACTGTCTTAAAGGCTTGAAGATAAATAAGCAGCCATCTGGCTGAGAAGCAACAAAGCCCATATGGAAGAAGCACACCAGCCTGTGTGATTATGAGGTGTTGATGGGATCAGGTATCAGGCATCAAAGACCCAGAACAAAAAATCATATCATTGTGATGAGGGGGAGTGCGGAGTAGGGACCCAAAGCCCATCTGTAGTCAATTGAACATCCCCTCACAGAAGGGTCACAGGAAGAGATGAGCCCATCAGGGTGCAGTATAGCACTGATGAAACATATAATTTCCTCTAGTTCTTTAATGCTTCCTCCCTCCCTCCCACCCACTATCATGAATCCAATTCTACCTTACAAATCCGGCGAGACTAGAGCATGTACATGGGTAGAGATAAGAGCTGGAAGCACAGAGAATCCAGGACAGATAAACCCTTCCAGACCAATAATGAGGGTAGTGATTCCAGTAGGGTAAAGGGAAGATGGGGGGAGGAAAAGGGAACCAATCACAATGATGGACATATAACCCCGTCCCAGGGGAATGGACAACAGAAAAGTGGGTGAAGGGAGACATGGGTCAGTGTAAGACATGAAAAAATAATAATAATTTATAAGTTATCAAGGGTTCATGAGGGAGGGAGGGGGAAAACTGAGGAGCTGATACCAAGGGCTTGAGTAGAAAGAAAATGTTTTGAGAATTATGATGGCAACAAATGTACAAATTTGCCTGACACAATGGATGAATGTATGGATTCTGATAAGAGTTGTACAAGCTCCCAGTAAAATGATGGGGGAACAAAGAAAGAAAAGAAGATACCATGGCTCGGAGGGTCAGGTGTATCTCAAGTCCTCAGAGTGATATCTTTGCTTTTGAACACTTTATAGAGGTCTTCTGCAGCAGGTTTTCCCAGTGCAATGCCCCATTTGGTTTCTTGACTGCTGCTTCCATGACATTGATCATGGCTTCAAGTAAGTGGAAACCTTTGACGACTTCACCATTTCTCCATTGATCATGATGTTGCTTATTATCCCAGTTGTTGCTTTCTTTATGTTGAAGTGTAATCCATAGAAAAGGCATAGTGCATAGTAATGCTTAAAATGGGCGCTTAATCTACAAGTATACAAATACCCATAATGTTCAGAGACTGAGCTATAACAAAGATGTATAAAAATCAGGATACACGTCTGAAAGGCTAACCTTACAGGTTCTGCCTGTAATTCAGCACCATGACCTTCTGTGTGAACCCTGAGGCAAATTCATGGTCATTCACTAGGCTATCTGCAGCTCCTCGTCTAGCTGCCTTCCTATCAGTCCACGTCTTTTGCTTTTAAGACAAGCCATCTTTCTTGTTGCCTTTACCCTCCTTTGTTCCTTTCTAGTCAAATGCTAGTCAAATAAGTAAATCTCCAAAGTGGACTGTCAACACTGGATACATTTGCATTTGCTTCATGCACACTTACACAGAAATGGCTGTGTATTTTTCTATTTATTGTCATCACTTTTAAATGAAAGACTGCAAGGATGTAATAATAGAAGTTCTGCGCCAAGGACGAGGCATCCCGGGCCCTTTTAGGTGGCGTCGGGTCCCGGTACAAGTAGGAGTGATTTAATTCATTGCTCTCGAAAACCTGTACAATTCTAAAGTAATGGCTTTGTTTTAGCCACAAAGTTGATCCACGGTGCATCTTCCTTGGTCAACGTTCTGTTTGCAGACCAGAAACCCAATGTCTGAGAGCGATGCCACGCAGCAGAGAGTCTCCCACTAACGACATTACCACTAAACAGATCTTGAGGAAATCAAAGCAAATTTGTAAAGAAGAGGCTTCTGTTGGTTGTGCCAAGGGTGTGGTGCTCTTTGGCTTGAGCAATTAGCTCATTTATAATTTAAACAAACAGAAAACTCAGCGCTAGCTTGCTCTTTGGTTTCATGACTGCTTGCCAGCCGCCCACCAAAGGTGCCAACCAACAAACTAACCAACCAAGCACCACCCACTTTGTAAGTAGCAAAGACACTACCCATTGCTATGCAGTATGGCAGGAAGCCTAGGCCCTTTTCAAACTTAGGAGTTCCCTGACTTCTTCCTTATTATTGGCTGGTTATAATGCATGCTATAAAGGAGTGCACAGCCTACCAAAGCCATAATAATTATAATCACAGCAATCAGCCAACAATTATCACTGTGTGCATTATAGGTCATTCACGTAGTAGGTTTCAACCCAAGGATTATTTTATGTCTTATGGGGAACCAATTACAAACCAGTCCTGTGCATACTGGCTTTTATTATTATCCTTGAAGTACTCTTCTGGATCATTTTCTCTAACTTGAGAGCAAGACTAATTTAACCTCTGTGAGTCTATCTGAAGTTTACATAGCATACTTCTCCCAAAAAGTTCAAAGGCTTTTGCTAAAAACTTCACTGGTTTTGATTGAAATGCTCTGATCTAAGCAAAAGTCTAATTCCATTGCCACATTTTGCCTGAAAGAATGATATGACTTCATTCTGCTTCCTCTTGGTATTTGATGAGAGAGGCAGCTCTTTGATTTAGGGGATCTTTTAAAAACTGACTTTGTTCTTTTTTAATCCCAACTACTCCAGGCATCATTAGCTCTTTTTAATAGAGGTTTCCATTTCCTTTTATCCCTTTGAGCATGGGCTCCAATATCCTCAAAGCAGCACCTTTTAATTGGCCTGGAAAGGGTGACCCCTCTAAGAAGAGGAAACATAGCATGCATTTCACAAAGTCAATGTGGGGCTTTGCTTGCAAGGGGGTAGGTTGCAGGGGGGTGGTTTCAGCCCAAATCAAATGTTTAGGTAGCAACTGGTGGCATGTGATTACATTTTCAACATAATTACTATATAATTACATATGCCCACTCCTATCCAACACATTCTCTGCTATAATTAGTTGGCCTTAATTTAAAATTCACTTGTCTTTAAGATCTTGTCCTTTCTTAGGGGTTTAGCTAAAGGCTGAGGGGCTGTGGTAATTTTGCCAGTGATTTCCTTAATTTTCTGTGATACTGTCCTACAGAGACCACCCCCTGAGCCCCCATTCTATGTTTTTTTAGAAAACGATACATGGGCATCGAATGTATACTCTCGTCTTCAGGTACTCCCGCCACACCTTGTCTCCCGCCACACCTTGTCTCGTGCATTTTAGCAGTAAATTCTCCAGAGAAGCCGAAGGGTGTAATCAAATCTTACATATACACAGTCACTGTTTCTAATCAAAGAAAGCTTTTTTTTAAGGTAAACTTACTCCAGTACTTTACTTTCTTCTAATGTTACAAAAAGTAATCTGGATCTGCGGTAAGTACCTAAATTTTGAGGTGGAGGAGGGAAGAAATGCACCCTTTCAAGAGGATCGGAATAAATTCACAGAAACAGAATTCCACAAAGGCAGTACGAAGGAGCAAGAAGCTGCAAAGAAGAAAAGGAAAGAAAAACACCTTAGTCTTTAAGGAGCTAGCCATCCATTTCAAAGAAGCATTGCTATAAAGGAATGGGCTACCCTATTTCATCCCTTTTGCTTTTAAGATACTTTTAAAGAAACTGCTCTTTGGTCCCTCATAGGTCATTATCACATACTTGGGAAAAGGGAAGTATTTTTATTTTCACACAATCCCTATCATCTAGATGGGATGATGGGTAAATATCACTACAAAGAACCTCCCCCCCACCCCCCGAAAAAACCTAGGATATCAGAAAGATGCTTCATTGTACAATGAAAAATCTAGCTCAATGGCTTTCTTGGGTTTTTTCCCTGTGTTGCTCGAATCAACTAGCTGGCTTCCAGAATACAATTTCTTGGCTTCCCTTTCTTCTGGAGAATTCAGTGAAATCCTAAACTAGCCCACCCCGCAGAAGTAGCCCATCAAGAACAAGGGGGGCGACTGGCCGAATCTGGTCTTCTCTGGGACACTTTCTTCTGTGTTAATGTCAGTCTGAGAGGGACACCATGGGACATGGTCAAGGAAGAACACCCCTCATGACCCAAGGCTGAAGATCACAGGATGGCAATAACAGGTGGAGGAACTAAGGACATTCATTCGGAAAGTGGAAAATCTAGCAGGAAAACTATACCTGTTCTTAAAAGAACAAAAGGGGGTCAAGAATGAAAACTATTTGGTATTTTCGTAGCCCAAGAAGGAGGGAAGGATTAATCTTATGAAACAGCAAATGTTAGAGTTAATATAAAGAAGGCTATTATAGTAATGGGGAATGTTCTGGAAATGAAACAGCATGTTTTTGAACTTAGTAAGTCCACTTCCATGGATGGTGTTCAAATGGGGACTAATCAACTATTCTGGGGGACTGATGTAAAAAGAATCAGATGGGAAATTGAACGAGTTGAATTTCCTGTTGTCTTCTCATCTTGAAGTTCTACAAAAGAACTACTCTGAGGAGAAATAATTTGAGGCAACAAAATTTGGTACAACTCAAAATTAAAATATTAATATACTATTGTTGGGCATTAGAATCAATTCGATGGCAATAAGTTAGTTTTGTTGAGAGAAACCAGAACTTAGCAGGAGGAGGGGTTTCCTGTGGTACAGTTTTCCTAGCACAAAGTTACAGAGAGAGTTTATTCTATTAAAAAAAGCTGTGTTTTAATGTTTTAAAATAGTTTTATTGGAATATGTTTCATATACCCTACAATTTAGTTAATCATGATTAAAAAAAATTTGTGCAGTCACCACAGCCAATTTCAGAAATTTCCTTTTCATACTCATTTCTGCCAGCTCCTCATTTACATACACACACCATCTTCCCTTGCCAGGTCCCCACATCCACCTACCTATTCTAGATTTCCTATACGGAAAATCATACAAAACACAAGCAGGAAGCAAACAAACAAAAACTCGGCAATGGCTACACAAAACATAGAAAAGCCTCACTGGAAGAGAAAGCAGAAAATATTAAAAATGGAACCAACTGTGAAATGGGTCAAAAGAGAGATCAAATGGTAAGGTATTACATTTTAACCTAAATACTGTACATCTGCCTTTATGATGTTCTTTGTCTGACAGCAAGGCTATTCGTCTCCCTTGATGATGGCCAGGGCATTTACTGGAGACAACCCATGTGGGGCTCCTGTCCTGTGGATGACACACACGCTTTTCACTGTCAACCACAGCGCTCTGCAAACCAGGTGTTCACAATTTAGGCTGATACCATTCCCTCCTTTGGATTTGGCTTTGAATATTTTCAATCCATAGACCACACAGGCCAGTGTGCTTTTTCTAGGTGGACTTAGTTGATGCCCCACTTAAGGAAGTTATATTTTAAACCAGCCTGGTTCACATAGACAAAAAGCTAAACAAAAAAAGTCCTTTTAAGGATTTTCTATCAGGGTTGCTAATCTATATCCATCCAGTTAAATAATGTCTTCTGAAATTTCTAGGTGGGTTGTGTTGGAAGATGGCCTTTCTGGGGTCATCATGTTACCTAGCTGGAATGTCAAGACCACCACCCCACCCAAGAAACCTTCAGTGATTTTCCACTCGTGGCCTGCGCGGGCAGTAGAGACCCGAAATGAGACTCCAGTCCTCGGAGGCATCCTCGGGGATGCTGAGGAGCTTGAGCGAGAGAGAAGCAACGGAAAGAAATGTGTTCTTTTAGGCAACTCCCTCTTTCCAACTGCCAGTGTTTGTGAAGAGGCCAGAAAGAGAAGTGGTAGAGTTCCTCTTTACGGGCTCACTGGTACTCCAGTTGATCTCAGCATGAAGCTGTGGAAACCACACCAGCTTAAGTGAGACACCGTGGTGCTAAATAACAGGATTTGGAGTAAGCCGGCATCAAGTTTCAACTTTCCCATTTCTAACCACGTGACCCTGAGTAAGGAAGGTACTGAACTTCTCGAGGCATCAGTTTCCTCATCTGTGAGATGGGACTGGGAATAGTTGCTGCTCATATTAAGTACTAGATAAATACTAGCGTCGATCATTTTCACAGGAACAGCCCCGCTAGAGCTTGCTTATTCTTGAGTCCTGCCCAAGACACAAAAGGAACAAAAGGGGCATTGAGTTATGAATCTAGGTCACATCAGACATGTTGCCCTGCTGAATGGAGAAGTATATGAATCCAGACAGGGTCATGATAACAACGGGAGTGAATGTGAATGCTGTCCAACTTTTGAAGGAAATACAGCTATATATCTTAACATGGAAAGATGTCTAAAATAAGCTCAACGAAAAAGCATGTTATAAAACAGTATGATCACCTTTGTGAAAAAGGATTACTATTAACATAAATAATGATAACACGTCAGCATAATGAGGGGGTACCGCCCCCAAAATGGAATTTCCCCCCCAAAAGCTATATATTAAAAATTTTTACAAAACAACTTTATCACCTTCAAAGTACTCTGCATTGCACTTAATACATTTGTCCAATTTGCGATTCCATTCTTGGAAACATTTTTCAAACCCATCTGTTTGGATGGCTGATAGCACCTCCCTCGTTTTTTTCTTCACCTCTTCTATATCTTCAACTCACTGTCCTTTCCTGTCCCTCTTCAGTCACAGAAACAAAGAAGTCGCACAGAGCAAGGTCAGGTGAGTCAGATGCATGAGGCAAGCGAGGCATGCTGGGGTCTTTTGGGTGCACTGAGATGGCTGCGTGAGCAGGTATGTCACACTGGCAAAACCAGTCCTGTCTGCCACAAATCAGGCCTTTTTTTTCACAAGCTGTTATGCAATCCTTTCAGAACCTCTAAATAGAAAGCTTGATTAGCAGTCTGGCCTGGTGGAATGAACACCAAATTCACTATTTCCCTCACATCAAAAAAACAAAGGAGCAGCAGGGTGTTTTTTGTTGCTTTTTTTGGTTGGTGGGGGACCTCCTTGTATAGCAGAAAAAACACAGAGGAATTTCTGCTCCATGATAGATAATAATTTGCAGGTTAATTAGGATGCCATGGGAGAGTCACTCTCTATATCTGTTGTTTCTATAGCATGATTTTTATTATAAATATTATTTATATTATATTAGGAACATAAATACTTAAATGGCAGAAGGAAATGCATACTATCCTATTCTAAATTTAGTATTTTGCTGTATACTGATCCCTTATGAGCTGGAATTGATGAGTTTTGTTTGGGTTGATCTCCTTAAATAGGAAATTAATGCTGACAGATTAACTGCAAAGAAAATGTTTCTCTAGTTTCTTCAAACAAATGATAACACATATCACCTTTTAAATCTTTTTTTTTAAATGATTGGTCTGTTAGTTCAGGTAGACTGGAGAAACAAATCCACAGAAACTCATATGTTTATAAGACAGAATTTTATATAAAGGATAATTGTACATCAAGAAAGCATCTCAAACCAGTCTAGTCCAAGCCCATAAGTCCATTATTAATCTATAAAGTCCTCTTCAGACTCATGAAACACATGCAATGATGCTGAATGCAGGATGGTTACAGGCCAGTGGTAGATAGTCTTTGGATCCAGTAGCATTGTAAGCATCTCAGCACTGGCAGGGGTCGCTACGTGGCTTCTCTGGCTTCAGAGGTCTGGTTGCATCAGGGTGAGTCCATGTGGCTTCTCCAATTCAGGGCACTAGTGTAGTTCCATGTGTCTTGTTAGCTGCAATGTTTCCCAGTGAGTGAACCGAGAAAGAAGTGTCTCCCACCTCCAAGGAGGAAAAATACAGAAGTTCCCAGAATTCTCAGGAGAAGGCCATGCCCACACAGAGGCCTTATTGACTATGACCTGATTGACAGACTAGACTCCACCCTTTTGCTCTTAATCTTCAAATTGACAAACGAATATATAATTACCACAATTGGTAACATAAATCCTCCAATAACCGTTTTTCTTTTTTTTTAAATCATTTTATTGGGGGTTCGTACAACTCTTATCACAATCCATATATACATCCATTGTGTCAAGCACATTTGTACATCTGTTGCCATCATCATTCTCAAAACATTTTCTTTCTACTTGAGCCCTTGGTATCAGCTTCTCATTTTCCCCCTTCCTCCCCACTCCCTTTCCCTCATGAATCCTTGATAATTTATAAACCATTATTTTTTGTCATGTCTTACACTGTCCGATGTCTCCCTTCACCCACTTTTCTGTTGTCTGTCCCCCAGGGAGGGGGTTATATGTAGATCCTTGTAATCAGTTCCCTCTTTCTATCCCACCTTCCCTCTACCCTCCTGGTACCGCGACTCTCACCACTGGTCCTGAGGGGTTCATCTGTCCTGGATTCCCTGTGTTTCCAGTTCCCATCTGTACCAGTGTACATCTTCTGGTCTAGCTGGATTTGTAAGGTAGAATTAGGATCATGATTGTGGTGGGGAAGAAGCATTTAAGAACTAGAGGAAAATTGTATGTTTCATCGTTGCTACCCTGCACCCTTTTCAGGCTAAAATTTGAGCTGTAGAGTCCCACCCACCTACTGGTTTGAGTCCTGGCTCCATATCTTAACTAACAGTATTATCACTGTGGCTAGTTGACTTATCTGTCAACTAGCTCTCTGTGTCTCAGTTGACTTATCTGTCAAATGGGGCTAATCATAGTACTTCAAAGAGTTGTTAGGAGGATCAGTTGACATATTACACCCAAAATACTTGGAATACTGACTGGCATTAAATAAACTCTCAAAAAATGTGGCTGTAATTGCGGTATTCTATTCTCCATTAAAAAAGAAGACTGTGGATATTATTGATAAGTTTATCTCAATAAGTAAAAACCAGTCTTGATGCTTATTCACTTCTACAGGCACCCTGGTGATTTAGTGGTTACACAGCAGAAGGCTAATTGCAAGGTCAGCAGTTCTAAACCATCAGCTGCTCTGCAGGAGAAAGATGGGACTTTGTAAGCCCACCCATAAAGAGTTACAATTGGGGGATGGTCGGAGGGGAAAGGGGAAGTAAGGGGGAACCCATCACAAGGTTGGATATATAACCACTACCACTCACCAGAAATGTGGGTGAAGGGAGACTACGGACAGTGTAACATATGAAATAATAATAACAATATATACTGATTAAGGATTAATGAGGGTGGGAGGATTAAAAAAGGAGCTTATACTAAGGGCGCAAGTAGAAAATGCTTTGGAAATGATGATGGCAACATATGTACAAATATGCTTGATACAATTGATGTATAGACTGTTATAAGAACTGTAAGAGCCCCCAATAAAATGATTTTTTTAAAAAAAGGTTACAGTCCAGGGAACGCACAGGGGCATTTCCACCCTGTCCCACAGGGTCACTATGAATGGGCATTGACTCAATGGCAGTGAGTTTGAATTCTGACCCTCAATCTACAGGTCTTAGCCATTTCATTCAGAAACTGTAAATTCCTGTACGGGCTCCTTGCCTCCACCAACTCCTCTCCAACCTCTCTGGTCTAGTGCTGCTTGAGTCTGTTCTCGTGGCCTCCCTTTTGCCTTTTTACAGCTTTGCTTAAATGGGTCTGGTGGTTTCTCATGGCCACAAGCTTACATTTCAAATATCTTCATTGGTTCCTTCACACATCAGCCTCCTCCCACCTTTCTTGAACATGTATAACCCATATTGGTTCTTGGTGAATCATAAACACTTACTGCTATAGAGTAGATTTTGGCTCCCAGCAACTCTATCGGCCAGAGGAGACCTGCCCTTTCGGGTTTCCAAGTAGACCTGCCCCTTCAGGTTTCCAAGTGTAAGTCCTCACGCGTGCAGAAGCTTCCTCTTTCTCCCTTAGCGCAGCTGGCAGACGCATTGATTAGCAGCCTAATGAGTGAACTCCCACACCCCCACAGCTCCTAACCCTTTTCTAATTTCGAGCCCACCTTCACCCTAATCCTATTCATGCAAGTTCCCAACCAAGTTTACCACCTTCAAGGAAGCGTGAATCTGCAGTTGCCCTCTAACTGATTTCAACTAATGAGCTCCACATGTTGGCCCTCTGGTCCACAGGGGTTGAGTTTTCAGAGCGGACCGTGAGGTCTTTCTCCTGCGGTGCCTCTGGGTAGATATGAACCTCCAGTCTTTGTTCAGCGGCTGAGCATGTTAGCCTTTGTACCAACCAAGGAAGGGGCACCCGAGAATCCACCAGACCGAAAAAGCCAAACCCACTGCCATCTAATCAAGGCCAACGCACAGCAACCTGACAGGACACGTAGAACTGCCCCGTGGGGTTTTAAGACTATACTAAAAATAAAGACTCTAGGCTAGCAAGCCCTGCAGGGCTGATGGAGTCTGCCACATGGGAGCACAGTGGGTTGGGATTCAGTCAAAAGCACCTAACAACAACAGAGCATCTCACACCCTGGCCCTCGCTTGCACGGGAGCCGCCTTGATAATCTCCTTACCCTGTTCTAGAGTTTCACTGCGGATGGCCTGGGGGTGGGGCTCATATGAAGAGTTAACAAGCATTCATAG
>NW_022111369.1:43475810-43481996 GCF_000313985.2 Echinops telfairi
TACAGTATGTCCCTGCCCTCACTGAGCTCACGGTCTCTAAATGTACCGTGTGTATAGAAAGGAAACCAATCACTACCTGCCCATGGCTGGCTATGTGCTGTATCAGCTGGCATCACAGTGGTGGTCCAAAGACAGAAAGACTCACAAAGGAATGAATTAAGGCCATGAAACAGGTGAATTTTGTCTCTCAACTGTGTTTCCCCTTCATCTGGCTGATCCAGAACATGAAGGCGGTGCTGAAATGCTTTAAGACCCTGACCTATTTAAGCTCTCAAAATGACAGGCTCTGACCGGTTTCCCCTCCCTGGCCCTGGCCTCTCCCCGGAGTCTATTTCCACCTTCCCTCCTACTTAGTTCACCTCTACCTACCTATTTATTTGTTTAAAATGTGAACCAACTGGTCAGGTACAGTAATCTAATTCTGCATTTGGTTTGAGGCCAATGCATTGAGGGCATTCAATAAATAATGGTGCCTGGTGTTCTTTTCCCAGAATCTGCCTGCTTATGTCTGAGGCAGGCCAGGATCCTAGGAGGCGAGCTCCAGAGAGAGAGGTGGAGGGTGGCGGTGATCTGGAGGGCGCGGAGCAAATTTGCTCCGATTGCCTGGCCCAGAGATTACACACCTGCGTGTTGTCTTGCTGCCATAATTCCTGCGATATGCAAATGTTACTCCAGTGAGTCAGTTAAGGTGTGGCCTTCCTTCCTCTCTGGGTTTCCCTGACTCAGTCAGGGTAAAAGTGCATTCCGGCTTCCTCCCCGTGGGCACACTGGCCCACGTTTACTTGCCTTCATTTAGGAGATTTTCCTTCCTGTGAGTAGGTGGTTCTGGGAGTGGTGAGACAGGCACTTCTGTTAGATTGCCTGAGCTATCCTGATGGAGAAGATAGGGCGTCCTTAAAATCCCATGGAGAACATGTGTTCATCCATCGCTTTATTGGGTGTAGTGTGTGTATAGTATCCATCCATCCACCCACCCACCCATCCAACCTATCTGCCATGTGACAGGGACCGAGGGACAAAGATCAATTCCAGAGTGCCTGACTCATAGGGTACAGTAAATAAGTATTTCCTGAGTTTAAGGTTGACATTTATATATTATCTTTTCTTTGCTTGCTGTTTCCTACTGGAGGGCATGATGTCCTTCTCCAGGACACGTCCAAAGTATGTACAACAAGGTTACGAGAAAGTTCCGCCACCCTTGCCTCTAAGGAACACTAAGGAGAGAAGGCCCTTAGAGACGGAGCTGGGGTGACCAGGTGTTGCACGGCTGCAGCAATCGGCTCAGGCACGGAAATAACGGTAAAGACGGCACAGGACTGGGCAGTATTTCATTCTGCTCAAATACAGTCGATATGGGTTGGAACGGACTCGATGGCATCTAAAAACAACAATGACGACCAAAGAACATTTTGTACTTTCTGTGGAACATCTGGTATATGTGGGTCCACAGTTACAGATCCATCCTGGCCTGCATATAAGGATCATGTACTCTGTATTCTTAGATTTCGATCACCCATGCCCTCATTTTTAATTTTTCCCTGCTGTCTTCTTTCAATGTCCAGTCCTGTGTTTATCTAGCCCTTCCCCCTCTGCTTTGATCCATTGTTTGGTTTGCTACCGGCCTCTGAATAGCAATCCAAATAAAGATGCTTCCAAGCAGTACTTGACAGCATGATTTAGCCCCTAGCGCTCCTCTTCTAAGCCTGGTTCTTCCAGGCAACAGGTGGCTGCAGAGAAGTCTGGAAGCCGGCTCATGGTTCAAGCCAGGACCCTGAGTTTTGGGCAATTTGGCTGGCTAGCTGCATCTCCGATTCTCCACGTGTAGAAGGACGATGATGTCAACTGGCTCAGAAAGGGAGAGAGCGAGGGTTGGTGAGCTCATAGCTGGAAAGGATGATGCACTCAACACCAAAATGCTATTGGGAGGTAAAATTCTGATGTTCTGGTGGCTCAGAAGTAAGGCTCATGCTGTTTTTTGGCTTTTCTGCTTCTGTGATTTTGGCACACTACTTCCAAGGAGGAGGTCTGAATAATCAGCATGACTTGTCTTCTCAAGCCCAGCCTCCACTATGTGGAGTGGACTTGGCACAAAGAAGAACACCCGGTTGCTGCTGGCCGCTAATCAAACGCTGCCAGCAGGAGCAGAGCAAGCACCTGGTTCAGAGAAGACTGTGCTACGTACGAGAGCCGGTTTTTGATGTGTCGCTCAGAGTTGAATTAGTCAAACTAAAAGTTCCAAAGCAAATCATTTCACAAAAGGGAAAACCCATTTTTATGCCTATTCTCTGCAGATCCCAGCTGCAAACACAACCCAAGACACAGAGGACTGTTTCTTTCCTCCTTTCAGGATTTGCGAGACAAATTTGGAGTGTGAACTGTGGAGGCCTCCCTAGGAGAAAACTGTCCTTCTCATTCTGCTTGTAAGAATCTGGCAGTTGACAAAAATGCTAACAAGGTACACAGAGAACAGCTAACATCTCAAGGGAACACTGCTCTCATGAGCAGAGTAGAAAACGATACAATGTCCAGCAAGTATTAAAACAACAACAACAACAACAACTCACTGCCATCGAGTCAATGCCAACTCATAGCAATCCTATAGGACAGGATAGAACTGCCCCTGTGAGTGTCTGAGACTATAACTGTTTATCTCCATCTTTCTTCTGCAGAGTGGCTGTTGATTTCAAACTGCTGAACTTGTGGATTGCATAGGCACTACAGGACTCTTCAACCAAGTATGGTTAGCCATGATTAATTTTCAAAAATAAGAGTAAACAAGTACAAGCTATTTTTGCTCATAAGAGAGAGAGAGAAGAGAGGGTTGTGGTAGAAACAGAGGAAACTATGCCAGAAATAACATTACCTTAGAGAAACCGCTATTGATCCCCAAACCATTATACAGGTCATTACATAGATACATCTGCTATAGGGCTGGAACCTGAGCCCCTCTTCTTGGATGGTACTCAAATTATGACAAGGAAAGAGCGTCCCCTCAAAATAGAGCCACCCACCATGATGTGGATGGGGAAAAGTTTTAGAACCTTCATTTGCTGATGGGACACAAAACAAAAAGAAATAGCTATAATCATCCATGCATGAATGGCGGATCAAAGAAAACTGGAAGTTGTCGAAAATTTGAATGGAATCGTTGATGACTGATAGGCTAGGCTTTAGTGAATTGAAATGACCCATCCTTGGCCTTTCTGAGTCAGACCGTGCATGGTCTCCTGTTCCAGGAACGGCAGATTGAAGAGGACTAGTGTCACATTCATCTTCCTAAAGAAAATTACAAGATCTATCCTTAAAGACGACACTACTGGTGATAGGGTAATATGCATATGCCCACAAGTAAGGCCGGTCGATAGGAATATTATTCAAATTTACACCCAGCCACTAATGCCAAAGATGAAGAAATTGGAAAATTTTGCCAACTTCTGCATTCTGAAATTAAGCAAACTTGCAATCAAGATGCATTGATCATCACTGATGACTGGAATGGGCAAATTGGAAACAAAGAAGAAGAATGAGTAGTTGGAAAATACAGCCTTGGTAACGGAAACTGCACAGGAGATCACTTAAGAGAATTTTGCAAGTCCAATGATTATTCTTTGGAAATGCCTTGGATCAGCAACATAAACATAAACCTGTGGACCTCAGCAGATGGAGTTTACAGGAATCAAATAGATTATTTCTCTGGAAAGAGACAATGGAGAAGCCCAAGATCATCAAACAAGACAAAGGCCAGTGTGGAGCAGACTATCAATTGCTACTCTGCAAATTCAAACTGAAGTGGAATAAAATTAGAACAAATCCAAGAGAGCCAAAGTACGCCCTTGAGGATGTCTCATGTGAAGCTGGAGACCCTGTCATAAAGCGGTTTAGTGCAGTGTACACGAGTGAGTGATGACCAGAAGGATGGGGGGGTGACAGGAAGAAACCAAAAGGTCATTCAGAGAGGAAGAAGACGAAAAAAGTGGATGTCAGAAGAGATTCTGAGCTTCTTCTTGAACAATAGCTAAATTGTTGAACAATTGTTGAGCTAACTTGTTGAACAACTTCTTGAACAATAGCTAAATAGAAGAATTAAGGAAGCAATAAAACTCAACAGAAGACATCCAAGTGCAGTATTAATAATGAAAAGTATTGTAATAAAGTATGCAAAGACACTGAGTTAAAAAAATCAAAAGGGAAGAACACATTTGGCATTATTCAACTTGAATTGAAGACAAATGTTAAGCCGCGAATTGCAATATTGAAAGATTTTATAGGCAAAACTGAAATAATGCAGGTAGCATCAAAGGAAGAAGGAACAGTATTTGAACAAGAACTGATGGTATTGAAGGAAGAACTCCAAGCTGCACGAAAGATGCTGGTGAAAAACAAGGCTCCAAGAATTGAAGGGATACTAATGAAGATGCTTCAACAAGTGGGTACAATTGTGGAAGTGCTCGTTTTTGTATGCCAGGAAATTTGGAAGGCACTTACCTGGCCAACTAAAGAGAAAACACTGATATTAGTGCCCGTTTCAAAGCAGGGCAATGGGTGATCCAACAGAAGGTGGAAAATATCAAACAATATTACTGATGTCACCTGCAAGTAAAATGATGCTGAAGATAAGTAAAAACCAATTGCAGCAGTGCATCAACAAGAAACCGTTCAACAGTCACGCTGGATTCAGAAGAGGACATGGCTGGATCGAGGGATGCTACTGTATTACTGATGTCAAATGCTCTTGGCTGAAAGAAGAGAACACCGGAAAAATAGTTACCTGTGTTTTACTGATTATGCAAAGACATTTGATTGTGTGGATCATAACAAATTATGGATAACATTTCAAAGAATGAGGATTCAAAAACACTACATTGTACTCCTGTGGAACCTGTACATAGACGAAGAAGCAATTGTTCAGACGAAATTAAGGGATACTGCATGGTTAACCAAAAGGAGAAAGGTTTGTGTCAGTGTTGTACTGTTTCATGATACTCACTCAAACTGTATGCTGAGCAAATAATCCAAGAAGTTGGACTATGCACAAAAGAACGTGACATGAGGATTAAAGGAAGACTCATCACCAGCCTGCAGTATACAGAGGACATAACTTTGTTGGCAGAAAGTAAAGAGGATTTGAAACTCTTACTGATGATCAAAGGCTATAGTTTTCGGGATGGATTACACCTCAACATGAAGAAAACAAAAATCCTCATAGCTGGACCTACCAGCAACATCATGATAAGTGGAGAAAAGTTGAACTGTTAAAGATTTCAGTTTACTTGACTCTACAATCAACACTCTTGGAAGCAGCAGTCAAGAAATCAAACATACTGTATTGGGAAAATCTGTTGCAAAAGCCCTCTTTAAATTGTTGAAAAGCAATGACTAAGCAATCTCAATGTCTAAGATGTGCTGATTGAAGCCAAGGTATTTTCTGTCACGTCATATACATCTGACAGGTGATCAATGAGTAAGGAAGAGCCAAGCAGAATTGATGCATCTAAATTATGGCCTCGGTGAAGAGTATTTCTCTTGGAAAAAAGTACAGCCAGAATTTTCTTTGAAGCAAGGATAGCAATACTTTATCTCACGTACTATTGTCTTATCAGGAGGGACCAGCCCCTGGAGGACATCATGCTTGATAAAGTAGATGATCAGTTTAAAAAGAAGTCCTTAAAAAAAAAAAAAAAGAGGCCTTTAATGAGATGGATTGACATAGTGGCTGCAACAATGGCTCCAACATAGCAATGCTCATGTGGATGAGTTGGAACAACTCAAAAACACCTAACCACCACCATTGTATAACAACCTAAAAGCAGCCGCAAGGTGGCTGAAAGGTGAATTCGGCATCCTTTTTGCAGTTGTGTGCTACTGTCAGAGGCAAAATTGCAAGCACTTTTAATTTACATGTTGGAGGAAGTAAGAGTAATAAATGTTATAGTGTGGCCTTCACATTGGCCACTTCAATTATAATGTAGTATTTATGAAAAACTATATTCCTGATCAAGGGGAATGTAACAAAGAGGAAGTGCTGAAATCCTGGTGGGGACTGAGCATGATAGTGGGACAGAAGGAGAATCAAGGGAAATAGAGGAAAGAGTTGGGAGGCAAAGGGCATTTGTGGAGGTCTAGATAAAGACGTGTACATATGCAGATATATTTATATGAGGATGGGGAAATAGATCTATGAGCCTA
>NW_022111369.1:43483470-43492765 GCF_000313985.2 Echinops telfairi
GGTGACCAATTGGAAAAGTGTCTGGGCCTTAATGCCTTGTATTCCAACAAGTAGCCAACTAAGTGAGGAACCAACTAAGTCCACATAGAAGAAGCACACCCGCTTGTGTGATCCAAAGACAACAATAACAACATTCAAATGTGACAAAGGGAAAAGGGCCTAAATTTCAAACACACATTTGTGGAAGGCTATGGAGGACAGTGTAAGCCCAAAACCCATCTGCAGAGTATGTAGTCATATTAAGCCACTGGCAGATCCCCTCTAGCCACAGGCAAGAGTCTCAAACAGCTTTACTATCAGATAGAGCTTATTGTAGTCGTGATCCTAATGGATTGAACTTGATATTTGGTCTGTTGACCCAACCTGAAATTGCTCTAAGTGCAAGTGTTTCTTGCTTGTTCCATGACAAAAAAATTCTTCCCTGGCCTTTTAAATACTGATGGTGGTCTTTTCTTTCGTACTCATTATTTTATCTTTGTATTATTATTTTATCCTTAACACTTTACTTTGTTTCTGTTTTTTATTGTTTCTGTTGGATTTTCCAGTTTTTGAATCACCGAATGAGTATATGTAGAGAGATAATGACTGATACGAGGATTTATCCGGAGGTAGGGGTGGGAGGAAGGGAGGGTGAGGGGGTTGGGGGAGCAAAAAATGTATGCAGGAGGGGGAAGGGAGCAGTAGAACTGGTTTCGATTATACAACTCATTTTAAAAGCAATTTAACCATTAAAAATGTTCTAAAATTGATGAGGGTAATGATTGCATAATTCTTCTTGATATGATCGAACTAGTGAATTGTATGATATATATAATGTGCCAATAAAACTGTAAAAAATCAATGTAATTCACCACACAAATAAAAGGAAACACGTACACAATCATTTCAATGGATGCAGAAAAGGCATTTGAAAAGGCATCCAGCACCCTTTCCTGATAAAAACTCCCAGCAAAATAGGAACAGAATGAAATTCCTCAATATAATTATGGGTATATATGCCAAACCAACCACTAAGTTTATCCTCAGCGGAGAAGGACTGAGAGCACCCCGCCTTGAGAATGGTTATGATACAAGGATATCTTCTACCACCACTCTTATTTAATATTGTACTGGAAATCCTAGCTAGCTCAATAAGACATCAAAGGGAATTAAAGGGTGCCCAAATTGAAAAGGAAGAAGTAAGGCTATCTTATTCCCAGAGAACACAATCCCCAATACAGACCATCTCCGACACATTTGCCAATTCTCCCCAGAAGTACACACAGCAGGAATACTTGCTAATAGGACACAATGGCCCCACTTACAGCTTTTGTTGTCTTCTTGTGTTTTGGGCCCCAAGTATGGGGAGCATCAGAGCCAGGCAGCCGCCCTTGCTTAGCACCATCTTCGTGCAGGAGAGGACGACGGTCCAGAGGGAAGAGAGGCTCTTACTCACCCTCCACTCAGAGCTGGCACCGGTTATAAAAACAACAGAACTCCCTGCACAGGTAGGAGCACCTCCCAGCCACCTTACATCATCTCCAATTTGCAGTAATAGGCTCTCCTGTGGGCAGGAAAGGGAAGAGGGCTGGGGCATGGGACGGGCACGGCCCACAAGCAGAGGGCACACACAAATGCCGGCACCCTTCAGAGGCAGGCTCGTTTCAGGAGGGGTTCCTCAACAAACATGCTCATCCCTCAAACCCAGGAACCATGCTGCCGGCCACACATGGGTTTCTTAGCTTCTCAGTGAGTGACAAGGATGCTCTGTAGAACCTGTAGCTATTATATGCTTGGCTGCCAGGCAAAGGTGTCAGCAGGGCTTTGGGGTCCAGATCTGGCCGCTGACTGTTTCCAGAGGAAAAGCAAAGATACAGCAGTGGCCATGGACTTAATTCCGACTCATGGCAAGCCCCTGTGTTGTAGAGAAAGGCACCACCACAAAGGGTTGTCACCGCTCCCATGGACCTTCAAAAGGAGGCATCAAGACCTTTCTTCTGAGGTTCTTCTGGGTGGACTTGTCCCTCCAACCTTCTGGTTAGTGGCCAGACATGTGAACAGTGTGTACACTTCAAGGGTGCTGGCTGACGAATGTGGGCGCAGGATGGCAAGTCTCCCTTTCCTCTTCAAAGCCCAGGTTAGTTTCTAAACAGGTCCACGGGAGTTTCGGGCTGGTCTAAGTTATCTTGACCTCATATCCCTCACTGCCCAAGAAGGGGGCTCTGACGGTGATGAGGGGCTGCACACTGGGCTGCGAAACCCAAGGCCCGCAGTTTGAAACCACCAGCCACTCTACGGGAGAAAGAGAAGGCTTTCTGGTCCCCTAAAGATTTACAGCCTTGGAAGCCTAAAGGGGCAGTGCTATTCTGTTATAAGCTCTCTCTGAGTCAAATCGATTCGATGGCAATGAGTTTGGTTTTTCAGATTTTCTTTTGAAGTCACAAGAAGCTGGGTCACTTTTAGAGCTGGCAAGATAAACCATTGCTGGTGTCTGGTCCATGGAGGATCACGCCGTAAGGGGATGTAGACTAAGGGGGGTCTCTTCCTTTCCATCGAGCTCTTGAATGTGCTTTTAAAAAGGAAACGGGCGACGGTGCTTTACCTTCTTGCTGAAAGTCATTTTAGAGCTTTGAAGGGGAAGGTTCCTAAGCAAGAGAAGGGAATGGCCTTCACAAAGAAGCACGTCATTCAAATCTCTTACCCGACTCGTCCTGGCTCTAGGGCAAGCTAGAGAATGAACACTTTGCTAGGTCCTTCCACATGATGAGTGAAACCATTTTTTTGTTTAGAACTTCTACCAGCATAAAGTAACCCATGCATTTAAAATAGCAATCAAACAACCATCTCTTTTGTAGGGGTACATTGGTACCCTAGACAGTTCTGAATTTAATTTCCTATCCATTCAGTGCCACTAAAAGTATTGAGGTGGGTAAGAAGTAGAGCTAGAAATCGCCGCCTGACTCACCTGACGGGCGTGGCCTCCCGGAGAAGACAGCCAGCCTCTAAAGGTCCAGCTCACCATCACTCCGCCCAGCGCTCCACCTCCAACCGCAGGCTGGTTGAGCAGCGTTGCCTATTTCCCCTGGGTCATCCAGATGCTGTTCATGGCGGAGGTTCAGGGTTACTAAGTCCTGCCAGGCCTGACCTCCTGACCTGGGAGGAGAAAGGTCTTTTAGAAGAGTCTCTGAGCCCAGTTTCTTGGTAACTTTTTTTCAAGGCACCATTGACAGCTCAGTGAGGCAGCTTTGACTCATAATCCCTAGATCTAGTGAAGAGGGTGTCTCCCCAAGACCGGCAGGAGAAATAAATGGTTTCGCCTCTGACTGAGAACATTCCCAGTGCGCGATAGCTGAGAGTGCCCAGACTGGTCACTCTGGGTGGTGTGGTCTCGCTCTTCAGTTTCTTCCTCCTCTAGCAAGTCTGTCGCTGCTAAATGACAGGGCCAGTTAAAAGCGAGCTTGTCATCCGTGTCTACCCATCTTCTCAGAAGAACCATCTGTAGAACCTAACAGAATTCTCAAAGAACTGCGGAACTTCACACAAGAAGGGGAGAGAGGGACCCGAAGTTAGTGAGCGCAGTCTCTTTTTCTAGATCGTTTTCCCTCCTAAGAATGAAGCTCCTCTGTCCTCAGTTTGCGGCTGTGGATCTGTTCCTGATTCTATTACCAGGGCGAAGTCAACCCCCAGTCCCTAATGTTTTCAAAACCGTGAAGATCAGGCGTTCCACTCTCATAAAGAGTGGCAGTCTCAGAACCGCACAGGGGCGGTTCGTCCCTGTCCCACAGGGTCACCAATAGTTAGAATACGCTCGATGGTGGTGGTTGCGTGAGTTGGAGTGAAAAACAACAAGAAGCTGTCCTTAGTGCAGGTACAAGTTTGTTTTTTTAATTAAAAACTCATTTTATTGGGGCTCTTACAGCTCTTGTAACAATCCATACATCCATTGTCTAAAGCATACTGATACATAGGTTGCCATCATTTTTTATAACATTTTTAATAAAGATAATATTAACAAACCTGTATCACTGTTTCTGAAGATATATTCTTTTTAAAAAAATCATTTTATTAGGGGCTAGCCATCATTATTTTATAAACATTTACTTTCTATTTGAGCCCTTGATATCAGCTCACATGTTGCCATCATTATTTTATAAACATTTACTTTCTATTTGAGCCCTTGGTATCAGCTCCTCTTTTTTCCCTCCCACTCCCACCCTCATGACCCCTTGATAAATTATAACTTATTATTATTTTCATATATTTTAAAAACTCTTAAATTGTCATATCTTACAATGACTGCTATCTCCTTTCCCCCATGGTTTCTGTTGTTCGTCCCCCTCGGGGGTGGAGTCAGGTGGGGTGTGTGTGTCTGGTTATGTGTCTATCATTGCGATCGATTCCCCCTTCCTCCCCTCCTTTTCCCCCCTTTTTCACTACTAGGACCTCTCCCCCACCCACCTTCCCCCTTCCCTCCTGGTATCGCTACTCCCATTTCTGTCCCTGGGGGTTTATCTGACTTGGATTCCATGTGTTGTGAGCTCTTACCTAAGGTACAAGTATTCTTTACAACTCACCTTTCCATGTCTTCCAGATCTTATGCTTTCTTATTTTTTGAATGGAAAACTCCTGGTAATTTAAGGAGATGTGTACTGTAGAAGTGTCCTTTTTCCCACCCAAGCCAAACCCACTGCCATCCAATCAGTTCTGACTGATGGCACAAGGTTTCCAAGACTAAACCTTCATGGGAGCACATAGCCTCATCCCTTCTGCCATGGACTGGTTGGTGACATGAAGGAGAAGACTGTAATTCTTGGGAAATTATTGGGAAGTAGAATCACAAGGCACATTAGGAAAAATTGTTTTAAATCACGGGCAGTAATTTTAGGGATGAGGTAAAAGTCTACTACTGAGTCCCTAGCTATAGTTTATATGAAAGTAGTAGCACAGACTGTCCATTGAATAATTACTGTCCTATGTCTCCCAGGGACTGGGGTATTTACTAAGGAGATAGGGATGTGTGTTATGTTTTTACATTGTGAGGTCTGCCAAAGAATTTTAAAATAGTTGGTGCTTGTTAAAATATGAGGGAGCTTCAAAAATTTGTGGCAAAGTGGAACGGAAAGATACTGAATTTTTTCTATGAACTCTTTGAAGCCTCATCATAATTGTCACATCGCATTTAAAGTAATGGAAAACACTGAAATTCCAAGAAAACAAGTTTCTGTCTAGTAATCAAATAGGCTTAAGGCAAAAAAAAAAAAAAAAATCAAGCAAACCCATTGTTGATCAGTTGATTCTGACTCATGGAGACCTATGTGTTACAAGAGTAGAATGGCAACATATGGTGTTGTTGGCTGGAATCTGCTCAGAAGGAGGCATGGTGGTGCAATAAGTTAAGCATTGGGATAACTGAGAGGTTGGTGGTTCAAGCCTATCAACTGCTTCAAGGAGGAAAACTGAGGTCATCTGTTCCCTTAAGCATTTATAACCGTGGACACCCTAGAGAGAAGTTCTACTCTGCCCTGCAGGGTCACTATGAGTTGATCTCACCTTCACAATAGTGGGTTTTGCTTTTGCATTTACTTTAACTACAAAACCAAAGGATTGCTGTGGCAGGCCTCTTTTCCACAGCAACTGCTGTGTTTTCCCTCTATGCGATTGCCAGCATTTAGAACAGGGCCTGACACATAATAGATAGTCAATAAGTATTTCTGAAGTGAATATAGAAATATTATTGCTGAAATCAATGGAAAGCCAAAACTGCTATCAGAAAGGGTATTGAATTCTCTCAAGAAGATTCATAAATGAACCAGGTATCAACTCTACTTCCTGCCCCCTGTATTACAATTTTGCTGTTGTTGAAAATATACATTGGGCTGCTAACTGCAAGGTCAGTTCAGTAGTCTGAATCCACCACCCACTCCTCTCGAGATAGACGGAGCTTTCTACTTCCATAAATAGTTACAGTCTTGGAAACTTACAGGGGCAGTTCAACCCTGTCCTATGGGGTCGCTATGAGTGGATGGCAGTGAATTTGGTTTGGCTTTTTTGGTAAATATATCTATCACACAACTTTTGCCAATTACAACTATTTATAAGTATACAACTTAATAGAAATTATCATAACTTATTTTATGCAAATAACACACATATGAAGGTATTTTTATAAATACTTTGATGCCGATTTTTTACACTACTAATGTAAACAAATACCACTGTTGGCAAGCTCATGTGATTTGCATAAAATTATGGTAATGTTTTTAATGAATATGGTTTTTCCATCACAATTAACTTCCCTTTTCCTCTACCCTTCCGCCCCTCATAACCACTAACATCCTCACAACCTTGCCAACGTTTTCACTTGGCTTTTCTAATCGTAACCATCCTCTCAAAATAGAAAGCAAAGTCGCTGCCCCAGTCCATTCTGACTCAGAGCTACCTACAGGGCAGAGGCGAACTGCCCCGCCCACGGGTTTCCACGGCTGCAGTCTTTAAGGGAGTAAAAAGTCTCATCCCTGGGTGGTTATCTCTCTAAAGCAGTGGTTCTCAACCTTCCTAATGCCACGACCCTTTAATACAGTTCCTCGTGTTGTGGTGACCCCCAGACTATAAAGTTATTTTTGTTGCTACTTCATCACTGTAATTGTGCTACTGTTATGAATTGGGCGACCCCTGTGAAAGAGTCGTTCAACCCCCAAAGGGGTCGTGACCCACAAGTTGAGAACTGCTGCTCTAAAGGCTAATGATGCTAACTAAACATATTTTCCTGTGTCTGTAGGCCCTCTGAACGTCCTCTTCGGTGAAATACCTATTCAAATCCTTTGCCCATTTCATACTGGGGTTATCGAGCTCTGATGTTAAGTTGCTGACGTCTTGCATATATATATATTGAGTCTTAGGTGTTTCTTAGATACATGATTTCTGCCGATATTTTCCCCATCAGTAGTTTTTCTTTTCACATTTTTGGTAAACTCTTTTGAGGAACAAAAGTTTATAATGTCTATGTGATCCCATTTGTTTTGTTGTTTGCAGTTTTGGCTTAATCCATTGTTGAAAGTTAGGCCTGACGGCATTATCCCTGCTTCTTTGTCTAAGGATTTTTATGGTTTTAGTTTGTACATTTAGGTCATTAATCCATTTTGATTTTGTGTATGATGGGAGGCATAGATCTTGCTTCGGTTTTTTTGCACATGGAAATTGATTTTACTTTTATTTAAAGTGTACAGGATGTTTAGACCTAGTTCAATAGATCTTTCTCTCTCAGTCACATAACCATTTTTTTCTGCTCATGTAGCAACACATAGTTATTACCCACAAACCTGAAAAATACCAAAGTCCACCCCTTGAAGAACAAGTTCACACTCACATATAAAAAGCATGGTTGGAGATGGCCTTTAATCATTTTGGAATTTGAAGAATCCTTTCTCTTTTTTGCAACACTGCAAATGAAGAGTATAGAATTTGATAAATTATAAACTTAATGAGGCTTTTTAACTCCTCTAGCCAGTCATTAGGAGCCAGGAAATGATTGTTGTTACTTAATTATAAGATGAAACTAAACATTGAGAAATGTTGAAAGTAGTCTGATTGGCCAATATGCCAAGGACTCATTCCACAGGCATGCCTTCCACATGCCATTTACAGCTGTGTCACCCATAATAAAACGCTGCAGGCTGTGGGCTGTGTTTTATTTTGTCATTTTCAGATTAGAACAACAAAAACAAGGCCAGTCCAGCATACTTCCTGGGCACCAATAGCCGGTGCTCCTTCCTAACTTAGAGGATAAGGCCCCTCTGTGCTTAGGAAACTCAAAACACTCACTGCCATCAAGTCGATTTTAGCCCAAAGTGTTCGGTTTTCACTTCGACCACACCCCCAAAATAAGAGTCAGTCTGTATAGATAATAAAGGCAATCAATCAACCAATCATGGTTTTTGAGCTGTCAGGCAAGTCAAAATGCTATCCAAAAAGATGTGCACATGCGTCAGAGTAGAACCGTGCGTGTAGCAATTTCAATGGTTCATTACCAAGAGGTCTCTGGGTAGATAAGTGTCTCCATCCGTTTGGTGAGCACTGCTAATTATTTGTGTTATCCAACAACTCCAAAATGTGGATAGCCCTCTACCCTAGAGTCGGTTCCGACTCACAGAGATCCTATAGGACAGAGTAATACTGTTCCATTGAGTTTCCAAGACTGCAAATGTTTACAAGAACAGAAGGGTGGCGGGTGGATCAGAACCACCAACCTTGTGGTTAGCATCTCAATGCTCAACTCACTACAGCATCAGGGTTTCCTCAAAAGGGTGAAAGACAGTTTATATGAATAGCTTCAAATTGGTGATCTGAGTACATTTTCACTTGCTGCCCCTGTTTTGTCATCTCCCATTCTTCCGCTCACTGCAGTCAGCTCGTATGCCCTCGGCCCCTGTGATTGTTCTTGTCAGCAGTCACCACCACTCTGCCTTGCCACGGGCAATGGTGTGTGTTCACATCCCTGATCCTGTGCACAGCCGCATTCATCCCCACTGACTACTCTCGCTTGGATGAGGCTCTTTCTCTTCTTGATGCCCACAATAACTCATCCTCCCAGGCTTTGTTCCCTCCCCCAGCTCACAAACCGCCCCTTCTCAGTAGCCTGTGCAGGTTCTGCCTTCAATCGCTCACGGTTGAAACGCCCCAGGGCTTGACATTCTTATCTTCTCCCTATCTACACTCTCTCCTCAAGTGAGTGAATCCAGTCCTATGACCATAAATACTGCTTAGATGTTGATGACTCTCACCTTTATCTCTGTGGCTCTGATCTCTCCTTTGAATTCTGAAGTCATATACAACTACATACCCACATCACTGATTATTATATTGAACATACTACATCTAATGAGGACTCCCGAGTCTGCTGTCCCTCACTCTCCTCCCACCCTCACTCATCTCCCAACCCGCCCTACCTATCCCCCATGCTTGTAGTTCTCCAGTCGTGTCCATCTTCACTGAGGGTACCATCATCATCCCAACTGTCCCGGCTGAAGCCCACCATCGTCCTTCTTTACGCTTTCCTTTGAGCCTTTGATTACTTCTATCAGCAAGCTCATTGACTCTAACCCAGCAACCTGCCCTAACTCTTATCCTTTCAGACCTCTCCACTCCGACTGTCCTAGAGCAAGCTAGCCTCACATCTCCTTAGTATGACCAATTTCTACTACTCTCACCACCCCACACAGTCCTACAACTTCTACTGACCTCACCCCCTCGTACAGTCCTACAACTTCTATTAACCTCACCACCACCCACACACAATCCTACAACTTCTATTAACCTC
>NW_022111369.1:43494436-43496997 GCF_000313985.2 Echinops telfairi
AATAAAACAATAAACAATAACTGTGTACTGTGTTCTTCTTCATAGAAAAATAAGACATCCCCTGAAAATAAGACCTAGCGCATCTTTGGAGCAAAAATTAATATAAGACACTGTCTTATTTTGGGGGACACAAGGTAGTACCCTTTGAAATGATCTTCCACACTGATTTGCTTACTTCTCGATTATCTATGGGGGCTCCCATGAGCATGTGAGTTCTATGAAAGCAAGTGCCTCATCTACCTCTGTTGGCAGTGCCTCCCCTACACCTGCCGTGGAGTGGGCGATCCTGAAGTGTATATCGAATGAAGTATCTGCAAGTGAAAGAGCAACTTGCCAATAGGAGCCAACTGGAACCGATGAAGAGAATGTATCAATGGCTGAGAAAAGACAGAAGCCAGGGAAAAACGAAATCAACCTGTGTGTGTGATCGTAATCCGCAGTCAAGTCAATATGATGCTCAATTCTAGGTTGTTTCCGTCCTTTCCAGACTCCTGCAATTCATCATCTACAAGCGTCATAAGCTGACAGGACAGTTGCCCACACTCTGTCCCTCAGGTTTCCAAGTCTCGCAGGAGAAGAATCACCCTCTATGACTAACTGGGTCAAAGAAATGATTCTGTCTGAGCACCAGCTTTCTATGACCCCAGGATTACACCCTGGTTTATCGAGAGCCTGGGGTGAGCAACTCAGAAGGGGTTTTTCAACGTCCCCGTTGGAAAGAGGCCTTTTGAGTTTCACTGACTTTTTTAACAATCATGAAAGCAAGGGCCTCCACAGTGAGTGCATGAGTGGACTCCACTCCTCCTCTTTCCTTCGAGTGAAGCAGTGGGTGCTAGACGTAACTCTGCTTCTAACTCTGGGCGATCCCCTTTCCCGTCCCCGTTAAGGAAACGTACGTGCTGGGGACGGTGCAGAGAAGAAGGCCAGGCTGGAAGGCAGCGCTCATCCGGCTCATGGTAAACATTTACTGTAATCTGGGACTGAGCCTCCGTTCTCCGTCTGTAAAACGAGAGACTTTCTGTAGCTGATCTCTACTCAAATTGTGCATGGTGTGGGCATTTTTGTACCTAGTAAGTACAAAACAATTAAACTAATTAGGTCAGAACGTTGTAATTGGTGCTATTGTCTATAGCCAGAAGACAATAGAAGGGTGAGCCAACTTAATGCGAGGGTAGAACTGAGTCCTACGTCATACTGCAGCTTCTAGACATGGAACTTCGGGGTATTGGTGACTTTTCCTGGGACATTTCATTTTTCTTTGGAGCCACTGTTGTTGACTTGATTTCCACTCATAGGAACCCTCTAAGACAGAAGCAGAACTCATCCATACTGTTTCTAAGGTTCTAAGTCTTTATGGAAGGAGAGGCCTCCTGCTTTTTGGCTGACCTTTCAGTTAGCAGCCCGTGTTTTACCCAGGGAGCGCTTGGCTATGTGCACATAGTTTTATTATATATAATATAGTTTTAAATACTTCCCATGTTTTCTTTTTGCTCCCCTCCTCTGTCAGTTTGGCAGACTGGGATGGGTTGGGTGTTAGGATGATGCTATAAGAGATGCTATTGGAATTTCAAATATCAGCCTGGTGGTCACCCATGGTGGACAGGTTTCAAAGGGGCTGGAGTAGGAAGACGGATCTTCTAATATACTTCTTAAGAAAAGTACGCACGGAAAAACCTCATAAAAAGCAGAACACTGTCTAAGGCAGCGCTGGCTGGAAAATGAACCAGAGAGGTTGGGAGGCTCTCAAAATGAGTCTCCACAAGAAGTGTTTCCTCAAACTGGAGTGGAATTTCCTGGTGTCGATGGAGAAAGCTTTCAGAACTCTCATTTGTTCACATGGTGTGACTCACAAGGAGAAGAAAGAGCTGTAACCCTCCATTAATAACTAAAACAGGGGATGTAGAGAGTATGAGTCTAGTAAAATGGGACGTCACCGAAAATGCAATGCATGTAGATTGGTATCCTAGGCAGCAGTGAGCTGACATGGCCTGGCATTGGCCATTTTGCATTGGACAGACATCAGGTCTACTATGGGGGAAGGCAATTTAGTTGTTGTTGCCAAGTGCCACTGAGTCGGTGCCAAGTCATAGTGACCCCGTGCACAACAGAAAGACACGTTGTGTGTTTGAGCCCTGTATAGCGCTACTGTGTCATTCTATCTCCTTGACGGTCTTCCTCTTTTTGGTTCCCTTTCTACTTTACCAAACATGCTATCCTCCTCCAAGGACTGATCTCTCTCTTTTTTAAAAAAAATTTATTTATTTTAATCATTTTATTAGGGCTCATACAACTCTTATCACAATCCATACATATATCAATTGTGTAAAGCACATCTGTACATTCATTGCCTTCATCATTCTCAAAACATTTGCTCTCCACTTAAGCCCCTGGCATCAGCTCATTTTTTCCCTCCCTCCCCGCTCCCCACTCCCTCATAAACCCTTGATAATTTATAAATTATTATTCTGTCATATCTTGCCCTGTCTGACGTCTCCCTTCACCCACTTTTCTGTTGCCCATCCCCTAGGGAGGAGGTCACATGTAGATCCTTGAAATCTGTT
>NW_022111369.1:43497899-43499345 GCF_000313985.2 Echinops telfairi
CCCACTATCATGCTCAGTCCCCACCTGGGTTTCAGTAATTCCTCTTGGTTACATTACCCTTGATCATGCCCTACCAGGCCTCCCACACCCTCCTCACCACTGATTTGGATCGCTTGTTGTTCCCTTGAAGGACCAATCTCTCTTGATTACATGCCCTAAGTATGTAAGACAAAGTCTCACTATACTTGATTCTAGGGGAAGGTGTGGGGAGAGGGGAAGACTCGATCACAATGATCTACATACAGCCCCCTCCCTGGGGAACAGACAACAGAAAAGTGGGTGAAGGGAGACATGGGACAGTGAAAGTCATAAAAAACAAATTATAACTTATCAAGGGGAAGAGGGAGGAGAAAAAAATCAAGAGCTGACACCAAGGTCTCAAGTGGAAAGAAAATGTCCTGAAAGTGATGATGTCAATAAGTGTACAAATCTGCTTGCCACAATGGATGGATGGCTATATTTTGATAAGAGCTATATGAGCCCCTAATAAAATGATTTAAAAAAAAAAACTAGACTTGATTCTGAGGAACATTCTAGCTATATTTCCTCCGAGACCTATTTGTTTGTTCATCTGGCAGTCCATGATACTTTCACTATTCTTCACCAGCACCATCATTCAAATGCATCTATTCTTCTTCAGTCTTGCTTTTCTAGTGTCCATCTTTCACACACAAATGAGGTGATTGAAAAGCCCAAGGCTTGAATCAGGTGCACATTAGTCAGAAAGTAGCTGTGTTATGCTTCATGCTCATTGTCTTATCGCCGACTGGCATCTAATTTCAAAAAAAAGCAGGGATTGTGGATGTTTTGTGTCTGCCACAAATAGACAATCAATAGATATTTGTTGAATGAACTAAAAACCAATTATCTTTATGAGGTAGGTGCATTTAAATCCCTCCCTTCACTCCAGCTTCCTGGAAAAGCATTAACTATCTAAGGTTCACTGAGCATTGTCCAAATTCCCTCTCCGTTGAGCTTATCCTAGTATGAAGATTCTCACGAGAGATACAACCTGCCCACCGAACCACAACAGCTCGTAATTAACGGCTTTACTTTCCTTGATTTTAAGGCCATTTCCTCTTCAAATGGAGCATGGATTTCAGAAATAGAAATTTTTAAAATCCTAAAATTCATAGTTAATTTGCTAAGAGTAATGGAAAGAGCCAAATGCGATTCTAATGTAAAAGCTGGGGTTCCTTTTTAAACTACTTTCCCAACATCCACTTTAACTGCCAATTCTTTCATCCCTCACCATCTGAAGCTTTGAAGAAACTACTTCTCGATTTCTTTGAGGCAATCACACTTACATTTTCATTGCCTTTCATACGGGCCTGTTAATCTGGCAGACTGTCACAAAGCAGGATTTCTAGTTTCAAAAGGCCTGTATGGTAATCCAATACAGAAAAAGGAAGTGGATTCATCTGAAAGACTTCCATCAAAGGGGAG
>NW_022111369.1:43500668-43501994 GCF_000313985.2 Echinops telfairi
GCAGTAATTGCCCCTGCTGGGAATTCTCATGCCCCACACCAGCCTTGGAAACCTGCATCACAAAACAGGGCTCAAAGCCTCCAGAAATAACACAGGCTGGCTCAAATGTTGCTCATGCTTCATCTCCCGGGAAACCCAGAAACTTCCGAGGAATGAGGTGCCGGGAGCTATGCAGGACAGGGCTATAATGTACTGTCTCTGCAGACAACCGCGCTTCAGTGTCAAGGCCACAAGACCAAGGGCAGGCGCTGCAGCCAAAGGAAAACCTGAAGCAGCCAACACAGAGCAGTGATTACAGATAGCCCCCACCCCGCAGCGCGCAGACACGTCTGAATGCTGAGCTAAAGTCTCGGAAACTCACAGGGGCCCTTCGGCCCTGCCCTATAGGATCGCTCTATGTTGGATGGCAATGAGTTTATTGTTTTTGAAACGACTTCATGATCAGTTTATCCACGTTAAAAAAACAAACAATTCCTTCAGAATGACTGCTTCTCTGCCCCAACAACGTGTGTTTAAATAATATTGGATTGGCGTTTGTCAAATAACCTACATTTTGAGCTCATGTAAATGAGCCGGGGATATTAACATGCTGAGGGTTAAAAGCAAAACAAAACTAAACAGTAGTTCCTCTCAGTGTTGGGCCTGAACTCCCCGCCGAACACTTGTACAGAGGGCGCGGCCCCTGCGCCGGGGCCCAGCTGAGCACACAGGGCTCTATTTGCTCCTTGCTCCCCCGCCCCTCCAGGGAGCTCTCTGCTGAAATTCCATGGGGTTCTTTCAATTGCACAGTCCCAGCCTGCATTGTTGAAACATACTTTGGAATTTCTTGCAAATCCAATGCCAAGCAGGAAAAAGGCAGAAAAAGATTCCGAAGCATAACAGATTGGAAGGAAACAGGTACATTTATTAGCCTTAATTTTTTTATTTAATTAAGAAAGACTCAACGTTATACCCTTTTCAAAAATACTTTTTTTTTTTGCTTAACGTCTTTGGTATCATTAGTGATATTTCAAGTTGTACACTTGAACATATTGAGTTGGCGAATGGCCTATTTATAAATTAATGTCAAAAATAATATTTCTTAAAAGATTCTGTGTGTGAGTGGAATGTGAGAAAATACATATAGCCTGTTATTGCTAGGAGCCCTAGTGGTATCGTGGTTACGCGCTGGGCTGCGATCAGCATGGTCAGCGGTTTGAAACCACCAGCAGCTCCGTGGGAGAAAGACTGGGCTTTCCACTCCTGTAAACAGTCCCAGTAGCGGAAAGCCACAGTGGGTCCCTCTGGGTCAGCACTGACTTGATGGCAGTGAGTTGTGTTGTGTTG
>NW_022111369.1:43502472-43519141 GCF_000313985.2 Echinops telfairi
CGAAGGAGGTGTCATTAAAGAAGTCAAAAGCATAACACTGCTCTCCTAAGGAGCTCTTTCCCCCTAAAATAAACAAGGAAGCCATTAAAAGGGAAAACAGATGAATTGTAGATCAAAATCTTCTCCCTAATGCATTCCGAGGTTTCCTCCTGAGTGCAAACAGCTATGGGAAACTCAAGTCCAGGAGCCCAGACCACAAAGAGGCGAGAGGCAGCGAACGCTAACAGGAGTCATGTTCATTACAGAGATAGGGTCACCTGACCCTCCCCTTAGCTTTAAGAGCTAATCCCCACCCTACCCCACCCCATCTGACTCTGAAAAACATAAACTGGGAAGAAGGGAAAAAACCAAACCCACCTATCTTTTAGCTAGCAGCAATTAAAGCAACGACAGCACGGGGAACATAGGAAAACCTGTGACTTTTCTTAAGATGTACACGACCCCCATTATTTTTGCTCCATGGCCCCTCACCTATCAGAGGGAAATGTATGCTTTCCAGAAGCCCAATTTTTGGTTCCCTTTTTCAAATCAGCTCTCTTGAATAAAAGCCTTGTTTTCTTCAATGAAGAACCAAACTCACTGCCAGCAAGCCATTGCTGACTCATAGCAGCACCCTATGGCTTTCCGAGACTTTTATGGGAGAAGACAGCCCAGGCTTTCTCCTGAGGGGCTGTGGGTGGCCTTGAACTGTCAACCATGTGGATCGCAGAGCCCAACACGTAACCACTGCATCACCAGGGATCCTCTGAAATAGAGTTCTGGAAAGTAAGAGAACTTTTCTCTGCTTGCGGGATATGGACTAACTGAAAATCGAGTGGAAGCATTGGTGGGCATACTATGGTAAGTGGTTACACATTTACAACACAAGAGCCAATTTGTTTGGAAACAAATTTACCGGTCCTGGCTTGCTGAGTGCTGCATTTTATTAACATTCAAGCCAAAGATCTGGCTCCAGGAAGAGAAGATGGGAGTGAGGCCAGACACTATACTTTCTGCAAACTGGACCCATACTAGTTGAATTATATGATCCTGAAATACAAATTCATAAAGGATGGTGCTTTTTAAAGGATCATCTGAACACTAAATGTAAGCTATTAAAGGTGGATGCACGCTTGAACTATATGAGGTTATAAGACCTACAGAAAATGCTGTAACTATATTCTTTGGGCAAATGAGACCTGCAATTCACCTCAGATGGAAGGGGAAAAGGAAGATTTGGGGGGAAGAAAATAGAGTTTCACTACAAACCACGGCCAAAATAAATAAGTAACCTCCAAAGCCTAATACCCAAAGAGTTTACTTTGCTAAGATATTGGGGTTTGAGGTTTAGGAACAGTGTCTAAAATAATCCTCATCAGACATCCTCCTTTGTACTGTGTGTGTCTTCTCGTAATACAGGATAAATCTGAAGTGAGCCTATGGGAGGGCAAGTCTCACATCCTCAGGCCACTTGTACTCTGCTGACCTGCTGACCAGTGTTAGCTAGGTACGAGGTTCTGAGCAGTGCTGAGACTCTGCCTTTGATAGGTATTAAGGATTGGACTGTGCCCCCCACCCACCCAATTCGTGCTGCAAACCCTAAACCCCTATACCTGTGAATGGAATCCCAGTTGAGAACAGAACTTCGTTATATTAATAAGACCATATCATTGCAGGACATGTCTTAAAACCAATAACCCTCAAGAAAGAAAAAGAGCAGATTAGGCTCGGAGAAGCAGATACCAAGAGGGGACAATATATACCACAGGAAGATCACCATGGGACCAATGGAAAGAAGCTAGAGAGAGACAAGGACTTCTCCCACCGCTGACAGAAAAAGCCTTCTCTAGAGCCAGAATTTTTACTTCAAACCCCCTACGAGAACAAGGAATACTGAGTGGTTCAAAGTTATAAAGGCGTGCAACAGGGCTGTATCCGCTCAATCTGTATGCTTAGCGAGTAATCAGAGATGGCCGTGAAAAAGAATGGGGCGGAGGGTGTGGAGGGGGGAGGGAAAAAAGAGGAGCTGATACCAAGGGCTCAATAGAAAGGCAATGTTTAGAAAATAATAATGGCAACATATGTACAAATGTGCTTTATACGACTGATATATGGGTTGTTATAAGAGCTTTAAGAGCTCCCAATAAAATGATCTTTTAATAAAAAAAGAAGAAGAAGAAAGAAGAAGGATTGGGGCCTCAGGACTGGAGGAAGGCTCACTTACAACCTGTGATATGCTGATGACACAACCTTGCTTGTTGAAAGACAAGAGGGCTTGAAGCACTAAGCTAAAGAAGCACAAGGTTAAGATGAAAGAAACACACACAATAACTGTAATCCAGCTGTAAACAGGTTACCACTCAAAGAAACAAAAACCAAACTCTTCACAACTAAACCACCCGGGAGAGAAAAGATTGCGAGTTAAGGATTTCATCACTCTTGGATCCATAATCAATGGTGATGGCAGCTGCAGTCAGGAGATCAAACGCTGCCACGCATTGAGTAAATCTGTTGCACAAGACCTCTTTGAAGTGTTGAAATGCAAGGATGTCCCAAGTCATGGGATTTTCAGTCACCTCGTATGCATGTGACAGTTGGACACTGAATAAGGAAGATTGAAGAAGAATTGATGTGTTTGGTTATGGCGGTGGCAAGAATATTCAAAGTCTCAAACAACAAGAGCAAGCAAACCTGTCTTAGAGGAAGTGCACCACTATGTTCCTTCATCTCCTATGCTTTGAGTAGGTTACAGGAGAGACCAGTCCCTGGAGAAGGACATCTTGCTTGATAAAGCAGAGAGGCAGTGAAGGAGGGGAAGACTTCACCGAGAGAGGGACTGACCCAGTGGCTGCACCAGTGGGCTCAAACATAACCACTGTGAGGGGGGCTTGGGACTGGGCAGCATTTAGTGCAGTTGCACACAGGGTCACAGTGAGCTGGAGCCAACTCCAGGGCACCTAACGACAAAGGTGAGAAAGTCCAGAGTAAACTGCAGCTCGTGACGCTACTCCGTTGTGGTGTTTCTGTTAGAACACTACCAACAAACTACGGCCACTGGGAAGCGGTGTTTTTAAAATGTCTTTCTTTCTTTTTGGCAACAAGAGGTTCTTAGAGGGAGAGAAAGAGGAAAGGAAACCCCACAAAACTCTACTGAAGGCAAGGTCACTTTGCTGCATCTCCCCCTCCCCCACTATTATTAAGGGGCTGCTTCATGTTCTCACATTCCCTCTTGAAGGCTGAATGCTGAAGATGTTTATTTGGGTCACCCTCATTTCTCCAGCTCACATAATGAGGCCGATGCGGGCTTTCCCCTGGCGGAACCTCAGATATGAGATCAGAGACCTGGCCCGGGAAAAATGCCCCTCCATTCTTTCATCTGCTTTGGGGATAGAAGGGGCTGTTGAAAGATTTAAAGATTCATTAAAGAGCAGGAAAATGCCCCAGGCTGAGATGAAAGACTGGTTTACCCAGGAAGAGAGCTGTGGGGTCCCTCAGTTTGGTGACCCCATTCTCGCCTCCCCCCGCTGAGAGCCCTCCTCCCATCTTCTCATTGCCCTCCAGAGCTGGACAGCCCAATGCCCTTCCTGTCGCTGCCTCCTCACCCTCCCCTTACATTCACTGACCACCACGAGTCAACCTTTCATACTTTCTTCTCTCTGGTTCCGAAGCCCCGTTCAAATGTGACACACATGGAGATTACTCTGAGGATTGTGTATACATACAATATGCATGTATGAAGTACGCGTGCATTTGGAAGTTTTGAATGCCTGTTCTAGCAGTTCGCTCTTTAGGGCTACAAAAATGAGCGCTCTGCCGTACCGCTCCGGCACCTCACATTTGGCTTCCATATTTTAATTAAGCTTCTACGTATTCATTCTTGATTGAAAAATAAAATCGAGATCAGCCAATTCCTATACCTCAGAACACAGCATTCATCTAAGACTGCACTTTGGATGATGACAATGGGCACATTAAGAAAGAAAATCCTCTTAAATGGGTCTATTTCTTTCTTTAACGCTAGGAAGTCTGTCCTATTGTGGTCATTTATGTGTTGCTAGGATGCTGGAAGCTGAGCCATTGGTGTTTCAAAGACCAGCAGAGTTGACCATGGTGGACAGGCTTCAGCAAAGCTTTCAGACTAAGACAAATTAGGAAGAAAAGGCTGGTAATCAACTTGTACAAATGAGCTATTGAAATCCTTATGGATCACAGCAGAACACTGTCTGCCTTGCTTACGTGGACACATTATCAGAAGAGATCATTCCCTAGAGGAAGACCTTATGTGTGATGAAGTAGGGGACCAATGAGGGTGTAGGAGAGCCACAGGGAGCTACACTGGCCCGGTGACCAGAAGGAGGAAACCAAACATGCTGGCAACTGTGAAGACGATACAGGACCAGTAAATTTCCTTAGATCACTAAAACTCCCTTTTATCCAATGTACCACCATTCTTTAAAAGAGTCAAAACGTCACTCGCTCAGACAGGCCAGCATTCAATTAATAGATGCATTTCAAACACCAACATGGGCTACTATTTGAACTGAAAAAATAAATGCTCTAGGGGAGAAAAGTGAAATGTAGTCCAATCAGAGCACTTTTGTAAATACGGTTAGTTTACTATCCTCTGGTATTCTAATAGCTAGTATTATTGATGTTGTACGATGTGCAAAACTCAGCTACAAATGTTCCATACACATTCAGCTCTCTTCTCACTAATTGTATGAGGGAGGGACTGTCATTAACTCCATGTGTCAGATGATGAAGCTGGGACACGGAGTGGTTAAGTCATTTGTCCAAAGTCTAGTCTATGAGCCAGACCTTGAACCTAGACAACCTGTCTCCAGAACTGATGTTCTCAACCACTGTGGTAGCTTTGTTGTTGGCTGCCTCCTAGTCAACCCTGATTCATGGAGAGCCTGAGCCTCTCCGTGATGAGTTACAGATCGAGCGGTTGTGATCCACAGAGCTTCCAGTGCCGGATTTATTTCAGAAGCAGCACCAGGAATGGGTCTTTCTTCCTACTCCTTCTTAGTCTAAAACTCTGACGAGCCCTATACAGCCTCATATTGACTCTACTGACAGAGGGTGCATGAGGTGCATTGGCCAAGCATCAAACCTGGGGCTTCTGAATGGAAGTTCAAAAGTCTACCACTGAATCATCATTGTTCCCCGGGCCACTCTGGTTTAGATAACATATATCAACTTTCAAATGTGGAATGAGTTTTTATTTTTAAATAGCCACTTCACATCAACATCTGAAGCTTCCTCATTTTCCAGATCACTTATAAGACTTGTTTAACTTCACTGTCTGCTATATTTTAACTTCTGAAAGAGGAAACTCTATCAGTAGACAAAGAAGCCAGATTCTTAATTTTTAAATGGTATTTGTGATCCAGGAAGCAGGAAATGCAAGAAGGTTGGTCTGTTCAAGATTCCAAGCCAACATATTAGGGTCATAAAATCACAACATTTGATAAAAAACCAAACTCACTGCCATCGAGTCGATGCTGACTCATAGTGACCCTGCAGGACAGGATAGGACTGCCCCCTGTGCGTTTCTAAGACAGGAACTATGGGAGTAGCAAGCCTCATCTTTCTCCCTCGGAGCTCACCGGTGGTTTCACAAGGCTGGCCTTGAGGTTAGCAGCCCAATGCATAACCACAATGCCACCAGGCCTCCAACTTGAGAAGAGCAGGGACGTAGTTGAATTGAGTTCCCATACAATGCCTGGATTTCATTCAGAATAACCAACAACGAGCACTTATTCAAACCAAACCCAAGGCCTCCTCCAGTTTGACAACTCTATTTGCTCGAAGATTCCTTCTCATGTCAAACTTACTTTTTGTTTCGTTTGGTTGTTCTTCTTTGTTCTTATTTTTGCTTTTCAGTTCTTAGGCTTTTTTTCTTGGATTGTTTTTTAAGTTTTTGAAGGGCAGGCCATTTCTTGGGGGTTTTTTCCCCTCTAAATACCACTAGACGTGACACCCAACAAGCTAGAGCTGCGTGATGCTGTGCTGGGAAGGAGGGCTTTATCTTGATCCCCACTCACGCTTTGAGAGAGCATCTAGTCCAGACTCCAACCCCCATCTAATTCTAAAAGGCCGCCATCTTTTAGAGAGAAATTCCATTTCGATTCGAGCAGTGATTAGCTGGAGGGAAAGGGCTGCCTTCTTTTGAGGTGTGGTCATTAGCACTTTTCCCTCCGTTCAATGTGGAGGCTGTTGGAGGTGGGGGGGAGGGGATGTCATAATTAGCTGCGGTCCAGTTGGCCCCAACTGTGGCAATCCCCTTTGCACACGGGAGCAAAGTGATCAGTCCTGGGGATCCAGAGGGTTTTCATCTGGTAACTATTGGAAGTAGATTGCCAGGCCTTGCTTCCTCATTCATCCTAGTCTGGAAGCCCCATTGACACCTGGTCAGCCTCATGGCAACACACAAGCCTCCTCTGACAGGTGTGGTGGCTGCATGAGGTGCGCTGGCCAGGAATCAAACACGGGTCTCCCCTATGGGAAGCAAGGAGTCTACCACTGACCCACGCAATGACCTCAGATTCAATATTCTAGCTATGCACTAAGTGTGTATTGCACCCCGGATCCCAGCCTCTTCACCCCCTACCATCGCTCTCCCATGAAGGGTTCATGGTAACGCTTCTATAAAATTCTGAGTTGTAAAACCACGGCTACGCAGAGGGATGATGACTTACTGCGATCTTCACGCAGGACTTAGAAACATCATGATGGATGAGGAGAGGCACAAACGCTGCATTTCTCTGACAGCCTCTCTTCAACAGAAACAGACAGCATGTCAGCATCGTTGAGCATAAATCCTCTGTTTCACATCAGGGCAGAACTTCCCCCACGTGCCTGCCCTTCCCATCTGATCCCTGGAAGAGTGTACACCGGTCGGAATGACAGGCAATCTAATCCGTTACCAAGTCGCATAGAACTTGAGAGCACTGACTTCACGTGCAGTCACTGCACTTCCGGTCGAAGGCGGTACTCGCATGCACACGGAGGGACTTTTGAGAGAGAGAAACCCAGCGGGTTCGTCGCGTCAGAACGTTAGGCACACCTTCACCATCGTCTCCTTTCGTGAATTATCCGTACGGAAAAGGAGACTGTGTCGGCATCACGCGTGGATGACAACCAAGGTTCTGGAACAATTTGCATAGATATCACTGAATGGAAAACTAAACGGACTCACCGCGCAAAGTATCACCTATAGCACAATATTAAAAGAGGAAGAAAAAGGAACTATCTACCTAGGATCCAAATGGCCAGAGCAACTCAAAAAATGAGCTTGGAACCCGAGTTTGTGTAAACGCAGGAGGGACAGCTCAGAACAGGACTGTGAGGACGGACGCCCAACTCGAAGGATGTAAGCGATGCCACTACACGGTACGTGCAGAACCTGTGCTCTGCTGTGTGCACACAATACGTAGAGCAAAACCCCCCCCCCACCGAACCCTGTAGGCAGGTCTTCAACGGACTCCACCTGTCTGAAGTCTCCTGTTCCCCATGCTCTTTCTTTGCGCCTTCCACGTTTGCGCCCCATGCGCCATTTTCTGCTAGCTTCCACCGTTTACATTCTAATCAGGCCAACTCATCTCAAGGGGGCTGTCGGGCATTTCTACAGGGCTGGCCCAGAGCTTACCGGAGTCTTCCCTGGAGAAGGGCAACAGGGCTGGCAAACGTCAAACACAAAGGCTCATCAGGCCCCGCTCTCCTTGAAAACCCTTAGTAACTCTGGACCCCACCCACCCATGTGCTTCTTTGGCCCAGGACCAGCAGCTGCACAGGTCTTGCCTGGCAGGCTTGTTTCAGTTAACCGTGTTGCACAGAGTCCGTGTGCAACACGGGTGCCCAAGCTTCCTTGGCCTGCAGGCTCCTTTTCAGGAGAAAAATTACTCTGACCCACCCTTGGCAATTAAATATGTGTATTTGATAGCCCATAATCTAGGGTAGAGTCTAGGTATCTGCTTTTGAAGGCCCCTTGGACCATTCCAGCACCGCTACTTTGGGAAACACTGACAGTGTTTTCAGTTGGGACAGCCCATCATGTGGGGTCTCTGACACACACATCCAATTCCTGGCCCTTCTGGGTCTGCGTTTCTCCATGGAGTGGAGAAGAAGTTGCCCCCTTTAGTCAGGGCACGCATTCTCCTATTCGCCCCGTTCTCGACCACCCTTTTCCCACCGTGCTCTTGGAAATGAATCCACTTATGTTCTGTACCAGGTCCAATTCATCCCTTTGCCTGTCTTCTTTGATCCTACAGCCTTTTCAGTTTGCAAATCTGGTAGACATTCATGGTCTATTAAATCATGTTTTCTTATCTGTAAAATATTGGGGTTGCCCTTCCAGTTCCCTGATTATAGCTTGCTAGCAAAACAAATAAACAAGAGACATGTTGTTATTCACCCAATGTCTTCAGTAGTGAGGCTCAGAGGCCAAAATGACAACAACAACAACAACAAAAAGCCACAACCAAGTGACTCCCTAGTTGTCAAACCCTCTGCATGCCCTTTACTTGGATCTAAGTGTGACTCTCCCCCTGGCCATCAGCACAGTAATAAGAGGGGCCTGTTACAGGCGTGAAGATCAAGCTCGGGACTAAATGGGTGACTCCCACAAAGTCCTTTCTGAGTTGTGCAGATTCCATACCAATCTGTGTAGCTGTATTATGTTCCCAAGACCATGTGAGGGCCTTCTAGCAAAGCAAAGGCAGGAGCAGGTGCTAATGAAAAGCACACAGGTGTTTCTCATGTAAACATGTGTGGAAGAAAGGCCTCCTCTTTCTTCCAGAGATATCCTCAGACACTCCAGAGCTGGAACCAGCAGACGGTGTGCTGATGTGGAAATCTCTCCACGTCAGTCCAAGCTCGAAGCGGGGCAGGCTCTGTGTATCTTTGTACATTCCTGGTATGCTGTGCGCATTCGGTAAATATTAAAGAACTTCCCTCCACCCAGCTTAGAGGAAACTCAAGGGTACTATGACCTCAAAAAGTTCTTATCAAGGGAAAGCAAATACAAAAATACCAAGCAGGTTGCCCTAACGTCCAGCCAGGTCCATTAGGAATGTCTCGCAGGGAGTGAGCGAGTGCCCCGCCTTCAGCGAGCTATTTATCTCTTTAGTGGTTCCAAATGAGGTCATCAAGCTGCGACCTGATTGACAGGCTAAACTCCACCCCTTCACTCGTAAGTCTCAAATTGACAGCAAATTATGTAACTACCACACTATACTACAGATTAGTAAGTAAGCATATGTACATCTGTGTCGTGCAGCAAATCACTCAATATGGCTCTTAACACACCCATGAAGTAACTGGGAGGGACCCTGCAAACAAGGTGCTTGGGGGACACCAAAGGGGATTGGACAGTTTGCAATGCAAATAGGGTGTATGCTATCTTCGTTGAGGTGGAACCACGTAAATAAGATGTAGGGAACCCTCAAGGAGAATGGTCAGTTTTGTCGTCCCTCTAGGCTTAAAATGAGTCACCCCACCCCATCAAGAAAAAGAGGCAGGGGTGAACAGGACCCCTGTGCAGAGAGCCTCCTATACACAGGAGACACCCAGAGAGAGCTGTAATACCAGACCCCGCGAGCAGCAAGGCAGCAGTGGCAACAGAAGTAGCAAAACCAGAAGACCAACAGGAGACTAGCAGTGTCACATGCTGTTAGACTGTGCAGTTAGCTTCCTGGTTTACAGAGCGAGAGAGGTGAACACCTTCAAGCAGGCGGCTTGCTGGTAGAGTGGGGGTGCCTCTAGGTACCTGTTACGTACCCTTGGACACTTACTAGCGGAACTAAAGAGCTTTATAACACTTGGCCAAGCAGGACAGAGGCCAAGGACTAGAGAGACCTGCCTGTTGGAACAGCTAAGAAAAAGCTGTCCTGAGCCAAAGAAGTGTATCTTGAGTCATTTCTGATCCCGAATTATACGTGATCTGTTACTTCTCTAATGAACCCCATAACCGTGAATATTGGCTGAGCGAACGGGTAAAGAGGTGGGGGTGGGCAGCTGGACCTGACCTCTCCGTCATAAGAATCAGCCTTGGGCTGTTGGTCTTTTCCCCTTTTGAAGCTGGAGGATGTCCCAACCCCCAACACACCATTTCCCTGAGCTTACCTTTCTTATTGGCTACGCGGTCCTTGCGAAGGAGGCTTGGATTCTGTAGAGTTGCCATAGGGTTGGGAAAGAAAGAGATGCCAAGCAGACAAAAGCACAGTCTTTGATTTTGTGGGAAAAGAAAGTGGAATTGCTCACGACAGAATAGTTAGTAGGTAAAAACAAGCCCGTGCTTACCTTACTTATTGGATAATCTTAACACTTCCCAGAATTCCAGCCCTACCTTGGACTCTGGGCTCTCAGTCAACAGAAGAATTAGACGTGCCTGAGATCTGCGTAACAGAACTCATGTGAGCAACACGCTTGCAGAGGAGACGCAGAAGAGGAGTGCTCTTGAATGCCATCGAGTTCTTTTCACTCAGCAGCCGTATGACAATATAACTGCCCTTGGTGGCACTTGGGTGAGACATTGGGCTACTAATCACAAGGCTGGTGGTTCAAACCTACTAGCTGTTCTTCAGGAGAAAGATGGGGCTGTCCGTGCCCGTAAACTCACTCCGTGAGAGTGGATTTGGTTTTAGGTTTTGATTTTTTTTCTTTTCTTACTCAGTTATTTCCTTTATTGAGTGAAAAACTGCTCAGTAGTTATAACTGTTCAATAGAAATATTTAGACATGCTTTCCGAGGTTTTCTTCACTTAAATAAGTTATAAAAGTATAACTTTTTATCGTGTACCATTGATAACAAATGTCAAAGACATGTAGTCCCTGCAGTCTTTTGTTTTCCAACAGTTTTATTGGCACATAATTTACATATCATATAGTTAAGTCATTCAATCATATCACGGGGAGTTGTACAATCACTACCACACCTATGTCAGGGCTCTGCCTCCCCCCATGGTTGCATCGCCTTTAAAATGAGTTGTGCAATCACAATCACTTCTAGTGCTCCCTCCCCTCTCCCACCTTCATTATGTACTCCCCAAATCTCCTTTCCCTCCCTGTCACCCATCCCTCACCCTGCATTCCCTTTTTTGTATCAGTTATAGTCATTATACATCTGCTCATCCTGTGTTTCACACCTGGAAACCCCACAGGAAACAGTGAACAACAGATTGCACTAAGCTGGTAAGGATAAGGTCCGATTGGTACGAAGACAAAAACGTAAATACTGGAGCTGATCACCAAATCGTTTTCCTTGTAGCCGTTGGTGGAACCACCAACCTTGCAGTTAGCAGCTGTGTGCTTCACCATGGCACCTTTGAAAATCAACCCCACATTAAGAAGAACACCTAAAACAAGCACGTCTCAATAGAAAAGGAACACGCACACAGCAACACAAGAACCACTGCCAACGTTCGTGGAGACAGGCAGCTGTTGCGAAATACATAACAATGAAATCGGTAATACTGAAACACAGAAACCAGAAGGGGCAGGGATTTCTGCAAAAGAGATCTACTCTCTAAATTTCACACTAACACACGCAAGAAAATGCTTGCCAACTCTACTCAGTCTTAGCGCTTCGGTTTCCTCGTATTCAGATGGAACAATAGTTCACTAACGAGGCTGAAAACCACTACCGGAACCTACTGTCCCCTCTTTGGAAGGCTACAATGAGCAGACATGAATACTGTGGTTTTGCAAGACCCAGGCAGCTTTCCCAGAATGCCGTAATATCACTAATACCTTAATGGCGTATCACTCAGGGAGAGCAAAAACCAACGTTCTAGAGATACAAGGAGGAAAGACTGCCCTCCGCTTACTGGTTTGGTTTAACACAGTGGTTCTCACCCTTCCTCATGCCGCCACCCTTGAATACAGGTCTTCATGTTGTCGTGGCCCCTGCCCTACAATTAGTTTCGTTGCTACTTCATAGCTGTCATTTTGCCCCTGTTATGAATCGTAATGTAAATATCTGATATGCAGGATGTATTTTCTTTTTTTTTTAATCGTTTTATTAGGGGCTCATACGACTCTTATCACAATCCATACATACAGCAGGATGTATTTTCATTGTTACAAATTGTTCATAATGAAAGCATAGTGATTAATCACAAAAGCAATATGTAATTCTATATTGTGAAATATTTATTTCTAATTACAAATCAATGAAATTTTGTCTTGAAGCATGGTGTAGCATGGGTAACAGTCTTCACGTCGGGTACTCGTCTGTGGGCATATCTGCATGTGGGCGGACCTGTGTGGAGACGGATAGAGGAGCGGTGTCTCAGTTCCTAAGACCATTGGAAATACATATTTTCCAATGGTCTTAGCTATGGCCCACAGGCCACATGCGGCCCACCGAGGACATTTATCTGGCCTGCCGGGTGTTTTTGCCCCGTTTGTTTTTTTTACTTCAAAATAAGATATGTGCAATGTGCATAGGAATTTGTTCATAGTTGTTTTTTAAACTATAGTCCGGCCTTCCAATGGGTCTGAGAGAGAGTGAACTGGCCCCCTGTTCAAAAAGTTTGAGGACCCCTGGTTAGGTGACCCCTGTGAAAAGGTTGTTCGATCCCCAAAGGGGTCGTGACCCACAGGTTGAGAATCCCTGGTTTAACAGATGATGGTCAAGTGTAGCACTGAGATTATGTCCGAACCCAAAGGACAATCCCTTTTCTTTGCAGAAAGTCCTCCTTGCTTGCCTGAGGGAGTGAGCCTTGAGAGTGCCTGGCCTTCCCGAAGGTCAAGCAAAATAAAGCCAATGGGGACCAGGTGGGAAGGGCTGCCAAGAAACAGGTGTTCAACAGTGAACTCAAGACTAATAAGATGTTTGTGGTTAAACGGCACCTACCAAAAAAAGTAAATGGATATGGCTGCTCTATGATTATTCCTTCAAAGTCTGTAAGTGTGTGGGCAGATTGTAATGCTGTACTTGGTCTGTTTAGTGAGGTGTTAGAAAGTAGTGGATGAGCCCAAAGAGACACTCCCTGCTACCAACTGCTGTTAACCTCTGCTCTAAATCGGATGGCCATTTGAAAGTCAATAAAACGTTTACAACATTATTTGGCTTTTCACATATTAAAAAAAAAGTCTGTAATTGTGAAGGGAAGTAAGACCAGACACTGAATAAAGACTATCTCCACAGGATTCTAGAAGTCGGCCTTCACTGTAATTGTTAGGGCCATCAAGTCCGTTTCAGCTCACAGGGACCCAGGAGACTGAGTCCAACGGTCTCACAAGGACATCTTGGCTGTCAGCTTGCCTGGACAGGGTGCCAAGTCTTTGTCCTACAGAGTGACTGAGTGAGTCCAGATCACGAGCCTTCCCATGAGCTGCAGGACTCCCAACACTGGGTGACCCAGGTCTCTGATATATCGAAATCGAAAGATGCGAATGATTAAGTGCTGAGATTCTAGGAATCCACTGCTTGGCTTCACAAAACTGAATGTGCATTCCCAAAATACCACGGCAGCCCTTCACCATGCAGCTATCAGGAAAAGATGAACAAAGGCAAGCTTTCCTCAGTGTAAAATGATTGGCGAAGAAGTATTGTTTTTAAAAGCAAAACCAAAAAACCTTTATATTGTAAATTAGGTGAAGGATCGCTCAGCAAATCATCATTTTTACATTCAACGATTCATTGTAATCCCCTCAACATAACATCACCTATCCTAGCCTACCTCTCCCTGGGTTTCCTATCTCCATGGCTCTTCTTTCCCAACCCTTCCCAGCTTTGTCTTTGTTAAAAGCTGCCATTTCTGATCTCAAATAGTTGATTCTAAGGTGGGTATTCTTCATTGGAGGTATTGGTTCACTTATAGACCAGTTTATGGCTTGGCTGAAAATTGAGCCCCAGGGAAGAGCTCAATTCCAGGCCCTATGCAACCAGTGAGCCTGAGCTCTTTTATAATTTTGAGTTTTGTTCCACATTTGTCTCCCATTCTTCTAATGCAATCCCTTTCAGAGTAACTGAAAGTAGTAGCTGGGCACCATCTAGCTCTTCTGGTCTCCATGGATACTTCATGGGTCTTCGTGGATACCAGTGTTCCAACGGTCTATTCGTTTACTAGACACATTGTTTCCACTGCATCTTTGATTCTCATCATGCTTCTTTCCTTTGGACAGAGCAAGACCTTGGATCAGGCGTCTTCAAACTACGGCCCCGCGGGCCACATGCGGGCCACACCGAGGACATTTATCCAGCCCACCAGGTGTTTTTGCCCCATTAGGTTTTTTTCACTTCAAGATAAGATATGTGCAGTGTGCATAGGAATTTGTTCAGTTTTTTCTTTTAAACTACATCCCAGCCCTCCAACGGGTCAGAGGGACAGTGAACTGGCCTCCTGTTTAAAAAGTTTGAGGACCCCTGCCTTAGATGGACTCTCATGAGCTGTGAAGAGCCCAGTCACTATTCACCAAAGCAGGATGTAGAACACTTTGTGAACTATGTGATGCCAATTGACCTTTGTGTCCAAGGGCAGTATTAATGTTAATTGTATATCCCAATTCACTTCATGTGATTTCCCAAATATATCTAATTTTCAAATATTAGAATATCAATGCAATAAAGAATATGTTTAATATTTATATTTTACTTATGTGTACTAATAATTTTACAATACTAGTAGAGTACCGTATTATTGAATGCATACTCATCAGAGGCTCTCAAATCTGAGCAAGCATCAGAATCACTTGGAGTCTGGTTGAAACTGATACTGCTAGGCCTGAGACCCATGTTTTGTTTCTAGCCCAAGGATTTGCATTTTTCACAAGTTCCAAAGTGATGCTGATGCTTATGCTACAGTCAAGGGGCCCACACGCTGAGAAGCACTCCGCTCCATGGCAATGGGGTATAAGCGTGGGACAGCATTATGCCAGCCATTCCTCTCACTGTTATCCTAGTTGACAGGAGAAGGAGAAGGATGCTCAAAGAGATAAGGAACTTGCTCACAGCTGTTCCACTAACAAGGAGTAGAGCAGGAGCTCATACCCCATCAATTTTAACATGGTTGTCTACATCACCTCTGCTCATGGACAATAGAATCTAACACCCCCCACCAAATAAAAGTGTCGGGGAGTACACATAGATTAACCTTGTAGTGAATTCCTCTGACCACAGACCAGGGATACGAACAGCCTTGCTATCATGCAGAGGGCATTGGAAAGTTGATTATCACAGATGCAGTTAGGTTAAAATTTTATACCTTCTCACCTGATCTCCCTTTTGACCCATTTGAAATTTGCTCTTGTTTTTAATATTTTCTGCTTTTCTTTTGATTGAGGTATTACCTGTTTTACTTTGTTATTGTTAGTTTTTGGTTTGGGGTTTTTTTTAATGCTTTTCTGTATATGAAATCCAGGCTAGGCAAATCTATAGAGACAATAACTGGATCAATGGTTCCTTCAGGGACATGGCAGGAGAGGTTACAGGGAAATGGGAAGCTAATAACAATGAGTGCAAGAAGGAAGAAAAGGTGAAATCAATTGTAAAATCAATCAGTTCTAAAATCAATTGTAGTGATAACTGTACAACTCTACTTTATTTTTACAACTCTTCTTAAGATGACAGAACTACTGAATTGTATGATTTGTAAATTACATGCCAATGAAACTGTTTTATATATGAATATAAAACCAGGACACGGACTCAGAGAATAGGTGGAGCCCTGCAAACTCTGCCCCTTGATATCAGAACTAAATTTGCAAGCACCTCCCTTTGCACTCTATGTTCTACCTTCACTAAGATGAGTTGGCAAAACTCGGTTTTGAGCCCTGTGTTCTTTCAAAGAACCAGCCATGCAGGATCACACGGACAATGGGACTCAAAAGGCTAGATGGGAAGCATAGAGCAGTGCATTTGTTAATAATGGAGGATGAGGAGGGTGGTACCATTTGAGGAACACAATCAACGTCACAGAAATGTCCACACAGAGATCTGGGAACTGCTGCACGTTTTGCTGTGCATATTTTCAACAACAACAAAAATTTAAACTCTTTTTAAAAAGTGTTCACAAAGCACAAGGGTTCTGCTGTGGAGCGATGGGAAGAATGGTGGTGGTGGTGGTGGGGAGGACTAAAAGATTCTTCCAAAGTAAAGCTGGATCAGACTGACGGAACGAACGAACACTCAAGACTAAATAAATAACTCGGATGCATTAGGCAAGGGTTGCATCTTCCTTGAAAGGCTCTCGAGGTCTGGGCATTTCCCTGCTGGCAGGTTTACTCCTGTCGGGGCAACAGGTTTATTCCAGTTGGCCATTTGTGTGCAGAAGGAAATGATAGCCCTCAGAGCCTATGCGGTCAGCAACACAGGTGCTTGGTCAGGCAAGTGAGGGCAGGCTGGCTTTCTGCTCGAATGAGCTCCTGACCTGACACAGTCTGCAGCGAACAGCCGCGCAGCCAGAGATCAAAGTGTGACAGAATGGAGTCATCGCTGGTATTGCTTTGTTGTCCTGGCTAAGGAGCCCTGGTGACACCGTGGGTAGGTGTGGGCCTGCTATCCAAAAGGTCTGTGGGTTGGAGCCCACCAGGCACTCCGTGGGAGGAAGATGTGGCAGCCTGAGTCTGTAAAGATTACAGCCTTGGGAACCTTGTAGCGCAATTCTACTCTGTCATGTCAGGTCACATGTAGGTCTGGCCTTGGTGACAGTGAGCGTCATGAGTTACTGTCTAGTCACCCC
>NW_022111369.1:43519241-43520711 GCF_000313985.2 Echinops telfairi
GGAACGAACGAACACTCAAGACTAAATAAATAACTCGGATGCATTAGGCAAGGGTTGCATCTTCCTTGAAAGGCTCTCGAGGTCTGGGCATTTCCCTGCTGGCAGGTTTACTCCTGTCGGGGCAACAGGTTTATTCCAGTTGGCCATTTGTGTGCAGAAGGAAATGATAGCCCTCAGAGCCTATGCGGTCAGCAACACAGGTGCTTGGTCAGGCAAGTGAGGGCAGGCTGGCTTTCTGCTCGAATGAGCTCCTGACCTGACACAGTCTGCAGCGAACAGCCGCGCAGCCAGAGATCAAAGTGTGACAGAATGGAGTCATCGCTGGTATTGCTTTGTTGTCCTGGCTAAGGAGCCCTGGTGACACCGTGGGTAGGTGTGGGCCTGCTATCCAAAAGGTCTGTGGGTTGGAGCCCACCAGGCACTCCGTGGGAGGAAGATGTGGCAGCCTGAGTCTGTAAAGATTACAGCCTTGGGAACCTTGTAGCGCAATTCTACTCTGTCATGTCAGGTCACATGTAGGTCTGGCCTTGGTGACAGTGAGCGTCATGAGTTACTGTCTAGTCACCCCCAATTCATGGCAAGCCCATGCACAACAGGAGGAAACACGGGCCAGGACTGTACTAGCCCGTGGTTTGTTGGTGATTTGGGGAAGTAGATTGCTAGGTCTCCCTTTCTAGTCCATCTTAGTCTGTAAGCTCCGCTGAAACCTGTTCAGCATCGTGGCAGACAGATAGGTGGTGGCTGTGCATCAAGTGCACTAGCGGAGAGGAAACTCTGTTACTATTGGTCAAAAGAGTTTGTGAATCGGTAAGGTATGATGGGATATTGCCTCTTGATAATTCATTTCCCAGGATAACCAAAGCTCCTGGCAGTCTGATAGGCATAATGTGTACTGAGGGTAAAAAAAAATCGTATCGCTTAGTGAATTCATCAACTTGGGTCGCTATCCTAGGTCACTGATACCCCCAAATCCGTGACTTCTTCAGGGTAAATCTAGTTATTGAAAGTCTGCCTTGAGATGCTACCCCATACTAGGAATGATGGGGAAAAAAGCCACCCTTCATTGAACTTGGGTCTAACAGTGTTCTTGAGGGATCTTTTTTGTCGGACCCCACAGCTGATCACCCAAAGCATGGCAGCTTGTAGCAGTTAGAAAAGAGAATGTGGAGGTCCGGGGATAGAGACGTGGGCTTTACCCGCCTTCAGATGTTGACATTCCCCATAGTCTCCACAACAAAAACAGAATTAAGATGCAAAATGAATTCAGGACCTTCCTTTGGTATCCCAAGCCTGGGAATCTTTTCACATTTAAATGAGTAATAGCTGTCAAACTAATTAAGAGAAGATGCAATGCTCTCATTCCGTGCTCATTAGAGAGCAACTTACTGGTCATAAATTCCTCGGAGGAGTGGGAGTGAATAGGTCTCTATGCTCTTGCTTAAGATGCCTGGCTTTGTGTATTTTCAGTTA
>NW_022111369.1:43520811-43522043 GCF_000313985.2 Echinops telfairi
GCGCAGATTATGATGAGATGTTGCAACTGATACTTCGATTCATCAACACTGGGGCAAATAAATCATCATTTGTATTTGAGTGGCAGTTTATTTCCCCCAAGAGATATTTCATATTCATGAGCACATTGCAAGTCTTAAATGCTTTTCATGCGTATGTGTTTACTTACATATTTACCTCTCTCTAACTCACTGCCAGCAAGTGGTTGCCGACTATCAGAGTAGCACAGTCCTCGTGGGTTCCTGAGACTTTGACTCTTTATGGGAGCAGACAGCCTCATGTGGTGCCCTCGCTGGTGGTTTCGAAAGACTAACCTTTTGATTATATAACATATAACTGTCATATTTGCAGATTTTAAAATTGAGGTTCAGTAAACTGATTTGTTGAAAGATATACAAACTGTGTCCTAATCTAGGTAAATCTCATATACAAAGACCACTCCCTGCAGGCCCCTACATCATTTATTAGACTCCAGCCAAGGACTCAGAACTATACCATGCATCTATATGTAATTAATACTCCCAGGGATTCTGCAAGGCTGAGATTTGTACCCCCATTTTACAGATAAGAAAACTGAGATTCAGAACCAACCAGTTAAATGACTAGTGTGCAGTGAGCATGATAATGTACAAACACCTGTTGAAAACTACAATATTGTGCTAGCAACACGTTTTTGAAAATCTGAAATGATAAAGAATGATTCTGTCCCTAAATTTTTACCATCGGAAAGAAAATTAACCAGCACTGCTAGCAGCGCCAAAAAGTGTCTCTAGAAGTACACGCTGCCTCTAGAGCAGCGTCTTCAAACTGCGGCCCGCGGGCCACATGGGGCCCGCTGAGGGCATTTATCTGGCCTGCCGGGTATTTTTGCCCCGTTTTGTTTTTATAATTCAAAATAAGCTATGTGCAGTGTGCATAGGAATTTGTTCATAGTTTTTTTTGTAAACTATAGTCTGGCCCTCCAACGGGTCTGAGGGACAGTGAACTGGACCTCTGTTTAAAAAGTTTGAGGGCCCCTGCTCTAGAGGTACACACGGTCTCTGGAGGTACACGCTGTCTCTGGAGGTACACGCTGTCTCTGGAGGTACATGCTGTCTCTGGAGGTACACACTGTCTCTAGAAGTACGCTGTCTCTGGAGGTACACGCTGTCTCTGGAGGTACACACTGTCTCTAGAAGTACGCTGTCTCTGGAGGTACACACTGTCTCTAGAAGTACGCTGTCTCTGGAGGTAC
>NW_022111369.1:43522658-43524937 GCF_000313985.2 Echinops telfairi
CTCTAGAAGTACACGCTGTCTCTGGAGGTACGCTGTCTCTGGAGGTACATGCTGTCTCTGGAGGTACACGCTGTCTCTGGAGGTACACGCTGTCTCTGGAGGTTCACGCTGTCTCTGGAGGTACACGCTGTCTCTGGAGGTACACGCTGTCTCTGGAGGTACACACTGTCTCTGGAGGCACACTTCGGAGGCCGAGGGCTTTCCCGTCGGTTAAGAAGACCTCCATCCTCTCCTGCATTTCTTTTCTCTGCTCTGGGATGTGTGCCACGCAATCCCCTTCCTTAGTGAGTCCCTGCGAGCTCTCCCACTGCTGTCATTTCCCTGAGTCTCTCAGCTCCCTCTAAAGACTTCATTGTTTCCTGTTTTGCTATTTATATCTTAATTAGGATTTTTGAGAGTTTCTGCTGAGCCAAGTGAGAGGGAGGGGCTGCAAAGAGAGGTTGAGAATACAGAAATCAGGGTGCTTCTGAGATTGCAATGTGGTCAGGTTCGAATCTAATTTACGATGTCCGTTATTTTTCAAACACATCTTAGAATGGCTGTCACGCGCTATTCTCTCCCACTAACCTGCAACGGAATAGTGCTTCGAATATCCTTTCTGGGCTGGGCGTCATTTGGTTGTTTCCTGGGGAAATCTAGGATCTTGGCTATTTGTGGGGATTTTCCCACTTTCGTTTGTAATCAAAACCACTCTGATGTCAAGGAATTAATGCCACTGCTGTGCCCACAGCACTGAAGCCCCTGGGAAACAGGACCGACTGACCTTCCTACCCCAGACCCGGCCACATGTCGCACTGAGGCGTTTATTCCTCTGAGCCCTTACCTTACAACCCGCGCTTGAGATGGGTACCCAACCAAAAGCCAGACTCACTGCCATCGAGTTGACGCCGACTCAGCGACCCTCCGGAACAGGGTAGGACTGCCCCTGTGCATTGCTGAGACTGTCACTCTTTACAAGAGTCGATGGCCCCGCCTTCTCCAGAGGATGATTTCGAACTGCTCACCTTGTGGCTAGCAGGCCAAGAGGAACCACAGGATTTAAACCCAGATCAATCTACTGGTGACTAGGAGGGCTTTGTTCGGTGTTGATTCAAACGTGCATCTACTTTGAAGAATTCAGGCCCCTGAAGAAGTCAATCCCAAAGCTACATTAAACCAATTTGGACATTGTAGGGTAGAACTGGACCTTCGACATTAACTCCCTCCCGTGTTTGGTTTTATAGATGTGTAGAGGCTTAACTTTTTGCTATTTGCTTTGCTACTGCTGACAAATTTGCTCTAAATGAAATAGAACATAATTTCCAGGATCTTTTATGTGAAGACAGGATCATTTTTACTTTAGAAAAACATACACTGTAGTCCCTATTCTTTTCTTCCCCCTCCTCCTACGTTAGCGAGTTACGACTTCAAAGGTTTTGTCCCATTATTACTAACATCGGTGCTTGCAAAAGAATCATTTCAAATATTTTCAAGGCATTCCTTAGGTGGGCGGTTCTCATTTCAACAAGGAAGCTCAGACTTTTCAGAGATCCGTTTGATCAACACCTTGTTTAGATGATAATCCTCAGCCACTTGGATACAAACTGCAGAGGAGGTGCATACCTAAGTGACAGCGAGGAGCGAAGGTAAAGGTCACGCGTCATATCTTACGCAAGCAAGGTGACAGGGCTCTAGAAACTAACTTGAAAAGCCAGAGCCATAAACCATCTCCAACTGTTTGTACGTGCCGTTTAAATGCTAGCTGGCTTTAGCATAACAACTAGAGGTGCTAGCCACTCGGCATAGATAGAGCCAGAGTATGTTTGATAGAAACATCTTTTATAGGATCTGCCTCCAAAACAACTAGTAACTTGAGTTCTTATGTAAAATGGAAAATCGTGAGGAGGCTCATGGGAAAGGTTCATGGGAAAACGGAATGAAAAGTTGACAGATTTCTCCCACAAACTCTTGAAACCCCCTGGACCCTGGTGGCATAGTGGTTACATGTTGGGCTGCAGCCTGCAAGGTCAGCAGTTTGAAACCACCAACAGCGCCTCAGTAGGAAGATGGGGCCGTCTATTCCGGAACCCACAGGGGTGGTTCTGCCCTACCTCATAGGGTGGACTCGAGGGCAGTGAGCTTTACTTTGGGGCTACACCTGGGGCCAGAGACTGGGGATTCTGAGACGCCTTTCTGCTTCTAGTGCTTCATCAGGTCACCCTGGAGACAATGGGAGGGCTGGGGAATTGGCAATTGCCTTTAATCGCTTCGGAGTCTCTGGGTGGTAGAAACACCAACAC
>NW_022111369.1:43525948-43527352 GCF_000313985.2 Echinops telfairi
ATGATAAACATTGTATGAGCCCCGATTGAATGATTTTTTTTAAGTGAACAATTTGGTAAATCGGGGATGTTATTGTTTTTCCCCCACCCACAATCTCCTAAGCAACCAGCCTCCTGGCTTTCTGTGCTGGACATCTGATAAATTGTAGTTGCGTAGAGCAGGCAGCCAGGAGGAAAGGATGACAAGGTGTAGCTGTTCTCCCTTCTACAGCCTCAGGGACAGAGCTCTAATTCTCAGGAAAGAATGGGAAGGCTGATGTCTTGCTGAACAGGACCGTTCAGGACTGAATAATAACTACAAGGAGCCACAGTGACGCAAAGGGTTGAGCACTGGGCGGCTAACAGCAATTCAAGCAATTTGAAACCATCAACCGCTCCACAGGGTCAAAACGAGGCCTTTCCCCCCTATAGTTAAAAGTTACCTTCTCAGAAGCCTGCAGGGGCAGTTCTGTCCTGTAGAGTGGTCGCTATGAGTCGGAATCCACTCGATGGCGGGTGGTTCCGAACAAGGAGTGCTAGTGATGCAGTGGGTCAAGAGAGGGACTGCTCTCTGGGTGGAAAGGCGGTTCCAGACCACCATCCGGCTCCATGGGAGAAAGTGGAAGCGTTCTACTCCCCTAAAGAGTTACAGTCTCAGACACCAACAGAGGCAGTGCTACCCCAGTCTACAGGGTCACTATGAGTCCCACTTGAGTGAGTGGCAGTAACTGAGTGATTTGTTCACAACAAGGAGCCCTGGGGGTGTGCTGCACCAGTACCCTTGACCCCCGAGTTCTAGGTACCAGTAGCACAATAACCCCGGTTATGGAAACCACAACCATCTCCGGATATCATAGCCAAGTGTCCCTAGGATGGGGAAGTGGGGGAGGGCTCTCCAATTGAGAACCGCTGAGTTGAATGATTACCCGTCATGAGATGTTCTCTTCTGAACAAGCAGATCGCTATTATGGACGGGCAGTGTTTGTTTGTTTTTTTAAGATATGAGATGTCGTTATTTCTTTAAATTTCCCCCTTACTTTTATTGGGGGCTCTTACATCTCCTTACACAATCCATACTTTCATCCAGTGTGTCAAGCACATTTGCACATGTGCCGCCATCATCATTTTCAAAACATTCTCTTCCCTCTTGAGCCCCTGATGTCAGTTCCCCATTTCTTACCGTTCCCTCCCCACCCTCCCTCCCTCATGAACCTTTGATAAGTTGTAGATTATTATTTTCATATCTTACATGGTCCTCCATCACTCCTCACCCACTTTTCCATTATTTGTCCCCCTGGGAGTGGGTTCTAGGTTGATCCTTGTGACCGGTTCTCCCTTTCTTTCCCCACCCTCCCCTAATCCTGCTGGTATCTCTACTCTCATTGTTTATCTATCCAGGACTCCCTGTGTTGCAGGCTCTTATCTG
>NW_022111369.1:43527944-43530580 GCF_000313985.2 Echinops telfairi
GGGTGGGGGGCAGTGAATAAACAGTTGCTAGATGTCAAACAAATGTCTCCTCATGCTTTCCTAGCTGGTCACCATGTAAGATGTGGGCCTTTCCATCTCACGCCTCCCAGCCCTCGCTCCCGGAGCAATTTGGAGATTAGACCATGAGGTCTGCTTCCTCAAATTACATAATCCCTACTCAAAAGCTGGAAGCCAGATCTCATTTAGCAATTATTTCATTCACCTGTGATTAAGAACAAAGCTCTTGGATTTCAGCTTCCTGCCCCATCCTCACGAGCTCGAGCTTGCTACCAACGTCTGTCCGGTCTGTCTGTCGGGACTACTTGTACTTCACTGGCTCCTGCTCCCCACTTTCATCTTTTCCGCCCCCCTCCCTTGCAGATGGGCAGTGGGCAACATGGGAAATCGTGGTACCCTTGACTTTCAGGAAGGTGAGACTGTTTTCCTGACTACCATAAACAGAACCATGCAGAACACAGAGCCTGCCAGATGCTCAGATAGCCACCTTCCCTAGGCTTTCCTCAGTAGTCCGATTTGGCTCTTCCCTCTCACTGCCTGCCCTGCTGGTGATCAGGATTTCGTTAAGGACTTCACACAGCTTCCTACTCACAATTCCTCAAGTCCTTCACTAAGTCCTTCCTGATATGGATCCAGAATTCTCTTCTCCCAATCTACCTGTCCCAGCCACTTCCAAACGACCAGCTGCTGGGCTGCCGCCACCGCCCTTCTCCGAGGAGAGCGAGACGCACACCGGTTATTTGCTTTCAGCTCCCAGAGACCATGAAAGCATGTTCCACTTGTGAAAGCGCAATGGGGCAGTTACGAACGTTTCCATACCACACCCATGGGGCAATGAAAACTGGCAGGACCATCGGGGACATTCCAGAGCCACAAACAATGCGACAGTCGCCAAGGGTCTAATCGGGACCGTTTGCTGATAAGAAAGCTGGAGCACATTTTCTGCAGGTGCTATTGGCTGCGGAAGCACATGCCAGTTGTCAACGATCCATGTTCTTTGCTGAGTGATTAAATGGAATACCAAATGTAGCTGCGATAGCCCACGCTCTCCTAGAGAAACACCCTCGGCCCTGTGAAAACCAGGAAGAAGCTTCTCTGCCTTCTTCCCCGTGGAATCCAGAGTCCGATGGCACGCAGCCCTGTCCAGAGCGTGATGGGCCCAGATTTCACGGCCATCAGTGAGGGGTGGGTAGGGTAGCCTGCCCTCTGACTCACAGCATGCAGCTCTTTCTCCTGGGAACAATCAATCAAGAAGACAACCTGGTGTGTCGTCACCCTCTGACAGATGCAGGCCCGAAGAATCATTCCAGGCTGAAAAGAGCAAATTATATTCTGGATGGTGCAAAGTGGCTGAGACCCTTGCCGCTTGAAGCCCACCTGGAAGCACCTCAGAAGAAAGGTCTGGCAAGCTACTTAAGAAAACCCACCCATCAGGCACCCTGTGGAGCACAGCTCTACTCTGCCTTGAGCTGGAATCGACTGGATGGTTACTGACTTCTTTTCAGCCTTCCATCCTGTCTAGAAACCGGCATCAATGGCGAAAACATCAACAACAATAATAAACACTTCCACCACCATCACTGTCATGGGCAAGGCTCTGTGTCAGCCACTCAGCCAGCCATTTCTCTGCCTTCACCCCCAACTTTCACGGGAGTCCTGGGCGGGGGTTACATGGTCCTCGTCTGACGGATGATGATAATGCCGTCCACTGGTACCCAAGCCCAAGGCCATTCAACCCCGAAGGCTTTGCCTTTAAAGCAGTGGTTCTCCACCTTCCTAACACCGAGACCCTTTCACGCAGTGCCTCGTGTGGTGCTGACCCCAACCATACAATTATTTTTGTTGCTACTTCATCACTGTCATTTGCTGCTGTTATGAGTTGGGTGACTCCTGTGAAAGGAGTTGCGACCCACAGGTTGAGAACCGCTGCTCTATACCATAATGCCAAGCATCACGGAGGCGGAAAGCGTGGAGCTGGCAGAACCACCATCAGAACCCAACCAACCTGCCAACTGCAAAAGAATGGGAGAGTGAGTTGGGATCTGCTGGTTTATGACATTGTATTCCCTAAGGAAAGAATAACGGTGCTGAACTAGCTGTTTGGGACCAGCATTCACCTTACAGCCTGACTTGCAACGACTGATCATCAACTGCAGGAGGTGAGGCTGGGCTCGAAAGGGGCTGTTGATGTTGGTAGCAGCCATGAGCCAGTCCAACTCTCAGCCATGCCATGCACCATAAGATCGACCGTTGGGTCTCTACTCGCTGAGCTTCCCAAGTAGACCACCAGGCCTTTCTGTCTCGTCTGTCTGTCTGGAAGTTCCGCTGAAACCTGTTCAGCATCACAGGTTTCAACAGGCCAGCCTCTAGGGATGGGTCGGTGGTTTCTGCACATGAGGTGCACTAATTGGAAATCAAGCCTAGGCCTTTCTCTCCTGTGGGAGAATTCTACCGGTGAAGCACCTCTTCGCTCACTTGTAAGGGGTGGGGGTGGTGGTGGTGCTGTGAAATGCCCCTGAGTCGGTTCCAACCCATAGCGACCCCATGAACAACAGAAGGAACCACTGCCCGGTCCTGCACCATCCTCACCATGGTTGTTAGATAAGTGGTAGTAACGC
>NW_022111369.1:43530700-43533202 GCF_000313985.2 Echinops telfairi
AGCGACCCCATGAACAACAGAAGGAACCACTGCCCGGTCCTGCACCATCCTCACCATGGTTGTTAGATAAGTGGTAGTAACGCAAAACACCCAAACCCACTGCCAGGTGTGGGTTCTGACTCATAGTGACCCTACATAGGGTTTCCGAGGCTGTAAATCTTTATGGGGGCAAGGATCCTGGGTTACAAATAGTGTACACTTGACTACTGACCGCAGGTTGGTGGCTTGAACCCAGCCAGCAGCATGCACGGAAGAAAGACCCCAAAATATGTTTCCAGAAAGGTTACAGCCAAGGAAGCCTCATGAAGCTGTTCTATCCTGTAATTCCTGAGGTGGCCATGAGGCAGGGTCTACTTGATGGTAGGAGGCTTGGGGTTTTTGTTTGTTTGTATTTTGGACTTTCACATCTCTATGCCTAAAAAGCTTACACCAGGCTTGGGTGGGCGGGTGGGGGGCAGCGAATAAACAGTTGCTAGATGTCAAACAAATGTCTCCTCATGCTTTCCTAGCTGGTCACCATGTAAGATGTGGGCCTTTCCGTCTCACGTCCTCCCAGCCCTCGCCCGGGAGCAATTTGGAGATTAGACCATGAGGTCTGCTTCCTCAAATTACATAATCCCTACTCAAAAGCTGGAAGCCAGATCTCATTTAGCAATTATTTTATTCACCTGTGATTAAGAACAAAGCTCTTGGATTTCAGCTTCCTGCCCCATCCTCACGAGCTCGAGCTCACTACCACGTCTGTCCGGTCTGTCTGTCAGGACTATTTGTACTTCACTGGCTCCTGCTCCCCGCTTTCATCTTTCCCGCCCCCCTCCCATGCAGATGGGCAGTGGGCAACATGGGAAATCGTGGCACCCTTGACTTTCAGGAAGGTGAGACTGTTTTCCTGACTGCCATAAACAGAACCATGCAGAACACAGAGCCTGCCAGATGCTCAGATAGCCACCTTCCCTAGGCTTTCCTCAGTAGTCCGATTTGGCTCTTCCCTCTCTCTGCCTGCCCTGCTGGTGATCAGGATTTCGTTAAGGACTTCACACAGCTTCCTACTCACAATTCCTCAAGTCCTTCACTAAGTCCTTCCTGATATGGATCCAGAATTCTCTTCTCCCACGTAAGCCTCCAGAAGCCATGGTCGGACCACGGGCGAGGGAGGCGCTGCGCTGCTGAGCCCATCAGGGCAGCAGTTGAACTCCACCGGTCACTCGCTGGGAGAAAGATGAGGCAGTCTGCTCCCATGGTCACTGTGTGTCAACATCAACTCCAGCACAAGGAAACAAAACCAGCCTCACTGCCACTGAATCCGTTCCAACTGGGAACAGCCCCCTCCAGGGCCGGGTAGACCAGCCCCTGAGACTGCTAACTCTTCACAGGAGTGGAAACCCTGGACTTCCTCCCAAGTCGTGACGAGTGATTTCACGCTGCAGATTTTGTGGTTGGCAGTCCCATGCGTAACCACTACGCCATGGCAGTGGGCTTTCTTCAATCTCTTCGGTCAGTTTGCGTGGTGGCTTGTGTGCTGCTATGATGCCAGAGGCGATGCCAGCAGTCTTTCAAACGCCAGTAGGGTCAGCCATGGTGGACGAGATTCAGCAAAGCGTCCAGACTAAAGCAGACGAAGGAGAAAGGCCTGAAGATCGACTTCCAACATGTAGCCAATTAAAATCTTTTTTTTTTTTGGCACTTAACTATCTTTGTTTCCACAATAAAATGGGCCAATTAAAATCTTATGAATCACAGGAACACTGCCCAACACAGGTTGGAGGACACTCAAAATTCCCAGTGGGCACAAACACAGCAGGGGCAGTGATGATGGGGCAGAGTTTACGTCTTTTGTCTATGAGGTCAAGCGTCAGACATGGCTGATGGCAATGAACAACATATAAGTCTAGCCAGACTATAACCCAGCCCAAGCCAAGCCCACTGCCACAGAGTAAATTCCAATTCATAATGACCCTAGATAGAATTTCCAAGATTATCAGTCTTTATGGGAGCAGAGGGCCTTATCTTTTTCTTGTGAAGCAACTGGTGGTTTTGGACTCCAAACTTGTGATAAGCAGCCCGATGCTTATCCCACAGCCCTAAAAACTATAAAGTCACCAGATTTTAACTGTTTGTCAAAGACACTTGTAGACTGGAGATGCAGTCATCAATTGGGGGCATGTTAGGCAGAGCCATTGTAGACAAGGATAGACAGCTATCTCAGGACAAAGATAGCAGTTAACCTTGCTCCCAACTCTTCTAGGAGAACATGGCCCCAAACAAGCCTTTCTGTGCAGCTGAGTCTGGACTGGCTCTTCCCTGGCCATCAGGAGAGTCACTTGGATGCTCCCCTGTGGAGCTGGGAGCTGGAGGCCAGATACCGAGTCTATTGGATGAGGAAAGCTGTGCAGCTGAAGACACATAAAGAAGAGCCCAGCGCACATCTGGTCAGAGCACACCGGAGGGACCGGCGCACATCTGGTCAGAGCACACCGGAGGGACCGGCGCACGTCTGGTCAG
>NW_022111369.1:43534572-43535865 GCF_000313985.2 Echinops telfairi
CACTGAAGACAAAATGTGTGCATAAGCAAATGTGGTGAAGAAAGCTGATGGTGCCCAGCTATCAAAAGATATAGTGTCTGGGGTCTTAAAGGCTTGAATATGAACAAGTGGCCATTTGGCTGAGAAGCAACAAAGCCCACATGGAAGAAGCACACCGACCTGTGTTATCATGAGGTGTCAATGGGATCAGGTATGAGGCATCTAAGACCCAGAACAAAATCATACCAATGTGAATGGGGGGGCTGGGGAGGTGGTGTAGAGTGGAGACCCAAAGCCCATCTGTAGACAATTGGATATTCCTTTACAGAAGGGTCAGAAGGAAGGGAAGAGCCAGTCAGGGTACAGTATGACACCAATGAAACATACAACTTTCCTTTAATTCTTTAATGCTTCCTCCCCCACACTATCATGACCTCAATTCTACCTTACAAATCCAGCTAGACCAAAGTATATACACTGCTACAGGGAATCCAGGACAGATAAACCCCTCAGACCAATAATGAGAGTAGAGATACCAGGAGGGGAAGGGGAAGGTGGGGGTAGAAAGGGGGAACCGATCACAATGATCTACATATAACCCCCTCCCAGGGGGGGACAACAGAAAAGTGGGTGAAGGAAGACAGCGGATGATGTAAGATGTGAAAATAATAATTTATAATTTATCAAGGGTTCATGAGGGAGGGAGGGTGGAGGAGAAGAAAAAAAATTAGGAGCTGATACCAAGGGCTCAAGTAAAAAGAAAATGTTTTGAAATGATGATGGTAGCATATGTGCAAATGTGCTTGAATGTATGGATTGTGATGAGTTGTAAGAGCCCCTACTAAAAGTATTTAATAATTTTTTTTTTTAAAAGAGCCCAGTATGATCCCGTAGTGAGAGAGCCACTAGCAAGCAGATGTGAGGAGACAAAAACTCAGAATCTTAGGAAAATGCACCGACCACACATTTCATTTTTGTTACAACCGACCCGGAACCAAAAGAGAAACTTAAGCAAAGAAGGTAATTTCTTGGTAAAACTATTGATGAAGATGGCCTCAGGGACTGGAAAAGAGCATCAACTCTGATCCATCATATCCGTATCAGGGTGTGTGTGTGTGTGTGTGTGTGTGTCCACCTCAGTTTTTCCTACAACAAATAGGACCCCTCATCAGTATTTTATTTAGGCTCCTTGGCTGCACAGTGGCAAACCTTGGTGTTTGGGCTGCTAATCAAAAAGGAGTCTGTTCAAACCCACCAGCCACCCGGCAGGAAAGCCATGTGGTGGTCTACTTCTAGAAACTCAGTTCTACTGCC
>NW_022111369.1:43536760-43538501 GCF_000313985.2 Echinops telfairi
CCTATTCTAAATAATCATTTTAAAGACTCACTGCCATCCAGTCAGCTCTGACTCACTGTGTCCCTAGGGATAGGGGAGACCTGCCCCTGTAGGTTCCTGAGGCTACAAATCTTGATAGACAGGGTTTTCTGCGGCTGTCAATGTAAAGGCCTTCTGAGGCGGTAAATCTCGATAGCAGCAGTCTCGTGTTTCTCGCGGAAGGGCCGGTAAGTTTGAATTACTGTCCTTGGGGTTCGCAGTCGAACATTTACCCAACAGCACCCAACCATTTTCTTGTGCCTGTAAAATTCTTAATGATTAGGTTAAATGTTGAGGTGTTCCTGGATTCCTTCCATTGGGCTCCATAAACTTCCTCCATCTTTTCAAAGAACCTTCTTCTGGTTTGTGCTGGTCTGCAGGCATTTCTTTTCACCGCACTGGAATGTTCCGGAAGAAACTGCCACACTCAGGTTCTTCCTCTCCAACCCCTAACAAAGGAGGCGCCCCGCTGGGGTGGCCGTTATGCATTGGGCTGGTCAAACCCACGTCTCAATGTCTGCTAGAATACTCAGTCCAAAGCATACATGAAAACCCAGATTTGGTAGAATTCACAGTGTTCCGATGATTCCCTGTACTTCCTCCGCGTACAAATGTCACATGCCAAGTGTTATCGTTATATCTGGGTCTTGAGAAGCAAAGTTATTACTGTGAGGAGTAAGATATGCCTCATCCAAGCCACGGTATTTTCAATTGCCCCATAGGCATGTAGAAGTTGGATACTGAATAAGGGAGATCAAAGAAGAATTGGTGCTGGAGAAGACTATTCAGAGTACCATGGACTGCCAAAAGAATGAACAGCGATGTTCAAGTACAGCCAGAATGCTCCTTAGAGGCAAGGGTGGTGAGATGTTTGGACATGTTGTCAGGGGGACAAGTCCCTGAAGGAGGACCTCACGCTTGGTAAAGTGGAGGGACAGTGAACAAGAGGAAGGCCCGCAACCAGATGGATTAACACCATGGCGGGCACCTTGGGCACACGCTTGGGAACTGGGAGGATGATGCAAGACCAACTGTTTTGTACTGTTGTGTACAGGGTCGCTATGAGTCAGAACCAACTCAGGGGCACCTCACAACAACAACAATTTCCAGAGGACAGAGTCCCTGGAGGGTTCAGGGAAGCATTCGCTATTATGGGAAAGGCTGGTGGTTCGTAGTCACCCTGAGGCATCTGGGGCAAAAGACCTAGAACTCCCGCCATGTCTGCACCATCTGTGTCTGAGATGTCCCAGCCATGAAAATCCCCTGGGGTCCTATTCTCTGCCACACACCTGAGTCTTCAGGGATGGGAACTGACTCATGGTTGTTTGCTTTGTTGGCTGGTGTTTCCAGTGTGATGTGCTTGATTAATAGAAATACCACTGGGCACCTAACAAGGGGTGACTTGTTGACACTGGCTCCAGTGATTGTCCCTTTATAGCCTCACATGTAATCTCATCTGTATTTTTAACCTTTCAAAGTTAAAGCTTGTAGGGAGGTGACACCGTGCCATCCATATGTCTCGGTGGCTCTCTGAGTACAAGTCGGCATTTGTGTGGTCTAACTATTGTGTATTCATGACACACCCTCACTACTTCTTTTTTTTTTTCTTTCTGCTGGACTTACTTTAATTTTCTTCAGCTTCAACCTGAACTTATATATGATCAATTTTTTTTCTTTTTTTTTCTATCGTTTTATTAGGGACTCATACAACTCTTATCACAAT
>NW_022111369.1:43539263-43540398 GCF_000313985.2 Echinops telfairi
AGTTCTACCCCATCCTGTACGGTCACTATGAGTTGGAACTCAATGGCAGTGAGGTGTTTTGTTGTTGTTGTTTGTATGGTGTTAGTGTTGTTATTGTTGTTAGTGTTGTTAGTGTCTCAACCTGCTTAACCTGTTAACGGGGGGTGGAGGGGGGTAAAAGCCATTATTATGCACAGCTTGTTGGGAGAGTTCATATCTTCATCACTCATTTAGAATATATAACAGTCGAGCCACGCCTACTACTACGGAGTTTATGCCAATTCATAGCAACCTTAAGGATACCTGAGATTATAAATCTTTATGGGAGCAGACAGCCTCTTTATCTCAAGGAGCAGTTGGTGGGTTTGAATCACTGACCGTATGATTATCAACACAACACCTAATCCACAGTCTGCAAGTGTTTAAAAGTAAAATAAGCTCAGTTTACCCACAGACCGTAACCAGGCAGTTTGGCACCAGAAGCAGTCATATGACCAAAGCCGATATTGGAACCTACATACAGGTGCCTAGCAATGTCAGCCCTCGGAGTGGTGAGGCCCCGGGAGCAGCCCCGGCCACCTGTGCAGAAGGATGACTTCCACGGCCACCCCCCTCAGTAACATAGGGACTCTACAATTAGTTTCTCCTCACTCTCAGAATCCCCAAGCTAGAGTGATGGCTCAAGAGAGTTTACGGTGGCTTTTCCTGGAGAATTTGGATGTCTGTAAGCAAAGATGAGTCCTGGGGGTGTAGTGGTTTCCTCCTTAGGCTGCTAACCACAAAGTCAATGGTTCAAAACCACCAGCCACTACAAGGGAGAAAGATGAGGCTTTCTACTCCTGTGAAGAGTTACAGTCATGGCAACCCACAGGGGCAGTTCCACCCTATCCAATAGGGTCGCTGTGAGTCGGAATCAACCAGATGGCAGTGAGTTTCGGAGTCAAGTATAAACCATTTGTACTACCCAGGGGCCTAGTCCACGCTAAATATTTTCCTCTCACTCCTTGAGCCTTCCATCACTTGACAAGAGTTATGATCAAAACACATTGGGTTCAAAGAAGCAGATATAGAGAAGCTAGACACCCAGAGGGAAGTCCAGGGAGATTATTCCAACAAAGAGGCCTAGAACCCCAATCATGCTTCTGGACCCTAAGGA
>NW_022111369.1:43542523-43542798 GCF_000313985.2 Echinops telfairi
GTGCAGTGGGGAAAATGAAGGAATAGCTAAACTCTCGGCAGCTGCCACTTGGATTCAAGGATTGTTTCCCAAGTTCCTTTTGTGTGATTATAGTTAACCTGCAACACAAGGCAAGAATTTAGTTGGCGGAGGGGGGGCAGCACTGCGCAGACAGGTTGGGCATCTTCCTAGAATCACACAGCAAGGGGTCAGGGCGACAGTCTCTGTACACACATCTCTCTCTCCTCTCTGCCAGACAGGCTTCCAGGGTTTATCGTTGTGTGTCCCGTTTTCCA
>NW_022111369.1:43545262-43546216 GCF_000313985.2 Echinops telfairi
ACTTGGGTCACCCAGCCATGCAAACAGGTAACTGCTCTAGATTACAACCTGGAATCTGGGGACTGGAACTCACCCAGAGACTGGCGAATCAGCTTCCCCAAACCTCACGAAGCAGTTCCATTCTGACACACGTGGGGTCACCATGTGTCTCCACAGCACAAACAACAAACGATTTGAGTATTTGGGGAAAAACAAGTGGTTCTGAACACTCACCGTTTTTCAGGGTGGGGCTCACTTAAATTCCATCCGTAACTTTTGAATTAAAACTAGGTCTCATGGGTGGAAACAAAGTTCTACCCTAAGTGCCTGACTTCAATGTTCTCTCTCACAGGAGACATCAGAGCACATCAGCAGATTCCGGCTCACACAAGTTTGCTATGTGCTCTTTTTCCCATGGGATCTAATGATGACATGCATACCATCATGTGATGGTCAATTTTTAATCACATTGTCCTACTGAAAAGCAAAATGACGTGAGGTGGCTGAATTTCCTCCCTTCCAAAACCATCCATCTGTTCTGAGCTAACAGCTTTTCCCACCCTGCCTCCAAAATGTGATTATTATAATTACCAGAAGGTTTTACTTTGGGTTTTTAATGTCCTTAAAAGTCTGGACTAACAAGAAGTGCTAGCATGTTAGTAAAACCCTCTTCTCGGAGTGTAGTGATTATGCATTAGACTGCTAGCTGCACCGCCACCAGTTGGAAACCACCAGCCACTTCACAGGAGAAGACGAGGCTTTCGACTCCCGTAAAGAGTTACAGTGTGGGAAACCCACAGGAGCAGTTCTATCCTGTCCTAGAGGGTTGCTATGAATCAGAATCAGCTCGATAGCAGTGAGGATTTTATTTTTCTTTATTTTCTGATTTACAATGGGTTGCAGTTCTTGGTTGTAGTGCGTGTGAATGGAGTGTCGGGGATATCAAGGAGTCCCTGTGTGTAGATGATTAACACA
>NW_022111369.1:43548405-43565525 GCF_000313985.2 Echinops telfairi
TTCAGCTTCTGAATTCATCGGTCCCCCTGACTCTGGGAAGTCAGGGCCAAAGCTGAAGGCTGGAGAGAGACGGCATGCAACTTTCCATTTGCGCAGTAAAACTTGCAGACTGCGCTGAGGGGTGCAGTGGGTTCCTGGGGTGGGGAGGCTGAACCTGCTCCCTTGGGCCCCCTTGTACATTGACCATGGCTGCAGGCAAAGGGCCTCTCACCACAAAGCTGCCAGGAAGCTTGCGGAACATTCCACAGCTCCAGAAGGGAGAGGCTTTAAGAGAAACATCGACTGAAGCTACTTAACACTCAACTCTTCCCCAAAGCTAACTCTCTAATGATATTGTTCTTAGAATGGAATGAACACACACCCAACTTAGTTATTAATAATTGCGTGAAATTCCCTGTTTGGAGGTTCTGTGATATGCTGCAGGCAGGTGTGAGGACTTTCTCTGCGCAATAGGAAATGTAGGGGTCGGAGGAGTTTCTTTACTTTTCACGGGAAGGAAAACGGCTTTCAGCTAGCCCTCTCTTCCCTTTGGTGCCTTTGAGGGGAGCGAGACTGTACTCATAGGCCTTAGCAGCTCTCTTTGGATCGAGATGAGGACTACAACGGTATGTATTCTTCCCCCTATAAAATGATGAAGCCCGGGTCCAGGACCCCACCTTTGACTCATGCACTCTAGACCATCGGTGCCACCTTCTTTTCAGAAGAAGAAAAAAAAAAATCCTCAGTGCCTCCCCGCCCACCCACCACCCCACCTGCCCAGAGGGCAATTAAAAACATTTGTACATTTGTACTGTAGCCCATAATCCAGGATAAAGTGTAGGCGGATCTGCTTTGGCAGCCCCCCTGGCTTGCCCAGTGCCCCCCACAGGAGGTGGTATCATGCACACACTACCTAGGATGTGTTTTGTAATTGAAGGTAAAATGGTGACATTTAAATCAATGCTAAATATTCAATACCTATTTAGCTTTTCAAAGTTCATCTTTCTTTTAACTTTTTAGAACATTTAAAAATTCACTTTTTATCTATCCACATAACCACCTACCTATATTTCCAAATCACCACCACCATCCACCTATGCTATCTGCACACACATTATATTTTAAAATCTTGCTGTAAAACTAAATAAATAAATAAATAAAATCTTGCTGTAGACTTCTGTGTTGACCCCATTTCACCTGACTGGCAACTGTATTGCTGGTGGCATTCCTCAAAGCAATCATTTTTAATACTTATATTTAATATCACATATATACTCTGTTGATCTGATTAAAAAGCTCATCAATCCACTGCCATTGAGTTTCAAATAACTCATCTCTCCTCTAAGCCTAAGAGGACATGGTGGGTTGAACTGACAGCCTAGCAGTTAGCAACCCAACCCCTAATCCTCAGCACCACTAAGGACTCCTTGGATCTGATGATAGGAAAATGCCTTTGTAAAGACTCTCTAGCTCACAGCAGAAAATGGAAAATTCCAAATGGTGGTAAACATTAGACAAAAAAGACATTTCAGGCTGATTAACATAGATTGTAAGTGCTTATCACCTACTTTGTACCAGCCCTCCCTGTTTACTACACAAACAGAATCATTTGGAATTGTTAAATACCTTTGTTTCGCAAATCTGCCTTTATATCTATGAAAATTAACCAGGTGCGGAAGAGTAGTCTTGGAACTCCTTTCAATTTATAAAGCGACCTTTACCTACCAGCACTTGCAGAATTCTCAGTAATGAAAATCATCATCATCATACAATGATATCCTTCCCACAATAACAACCCCCCAGAGGGGGGGCCGATGAACAACAGAAACCATGGGGAAAGGGAGAAAGCTGTTGGTGTAAGATATGAAAATAGTAATAATTTATAATTTATGAACGGGTCATGAGGGTGGGAGGTGGGGAGGAAGGAGGCAAAAAGAGGAGCTGATACCACGGGCTCAAATAGAAAGTAAATGTTTCAAAAATGAGGATGGCAACATATGTACAAATATGCTTGATACAATTGACATATGGATTGTTATAAGAGCTGTAAGAGCCCCCAATAAAGTGATCTTTAACAAAAGCAAAACAGGCAGGGGTTATAAACACAGGTTCCAAACCATTAGTCTTCTTACACAAGCTTCAATTTCCAAATCCTCAACTTACAAGCATGTTGACAGCAACCCAAGAAGGAAGGCCGGGCTGCTGGTCGCCTAAGTATCTGTCAATCAGCTTACAAGTAAAACGAAATCAGAGTAGAGCTTAGGCTCAGTCCAAATCAAGGCTAAACATTCCTACCGTATCTCAACTGACACCATGTTAGGCGCACTTGCCTTTAGAATAGACTTTCCCTCAGGAGGATGAGCGTGGCAAAGCAGACACTTAAAATCAGCCACCCTGGCTGAAGCGAAATTCATTAACTATCACCTATATTGAACATTTTAAAATTTAAAGTTTAAAACCACCCGCTTTCCTATCACCAATGAAAAAGTGCCGACTTTAAAAACAAGTAGTCATTAAGATTCGACTGGAGAGTTTCATGATTGGCGGCAGACAAGATTTGTACACATTAGCATACTCGGCCTGAATTATAGGTAGGAATCTCTTGTGTGTGTGTTTAAATCATCATTCCAACTTCACATTAAATAAGAGGGCCCAATCAAAGGCCAATTGCCTGCAAGGGTTACAGGAACTTGTCCGGTTGCCTGCCTCCTCGCTTAAGTCGTTATTCTTTTGTATAATGTTTCCAGCACATCTGACAGGAGAATGACTTAGTGGTTTTGTCATCAAGCCCTGTTAGGTAGAACAACTTCCCTGCCTCTCCGTAGTTTACGCCCCAATTCTCGTGTCCCACCAGGCTAAAGGCAGAAACCATGCCCCTGAGAAATAGCTGGTTAAAAATGGACGTACCTTAAGGAACTCCATCCAAGTCCCGGCTTTTGTTTGTCCTCAGTTACCTGTTGGCCATCTCTGTCCGGAGTGACACTGGGGCCAGCTGGTCCCACCGCGAGGGGGGTCTCAGTGGCTTAGGGGAGGTGACATAAGAATCAAGAGTCCTCCCCCAAGGAATCGGAGGGAGCCAGCCCCAGGCCGGCTCGGCTCAGACACAGGTGCTGACACCACCGGGCCACTTCTGCTCACAACCTGCAGCCCAACGGTTGCCCTGATTAGCCAAGCACAAAGGGCAGTTCGAATTACTGCCCTCCTCCCAACCAATGGCTGGCCGGCGGCCTGACAGGAGCCGGAGCCGGAGCCCTGCCCTGGGAAGCACACAGGGCCGGAGCGGAGAGCTGGGGCTGGCTGCTGGCCGCTGGCTGCCTGGGCTCCTGCTGGCATGCCAGCCTCGAACTCGGGTGGGAGACGCCCTTTGTCAGTCTCTTGTGAGTCCAGCTGTGGCAGGGGGTAAGCTCTCTCGCGCCTTACCCAGCGAGTAAGAGACCCTGGATCGCTGGACTCCTACACACCATGCGGCTGGCACTACGGAGAGTGCCACAAAGCCCACCGTGGGCACTGTTCACGCTGAATGCTTCCTTAGTCCCTCCCCCTTGCCAGTCTCCACCCAGGCCTGGTTGCTGGGGATTAAGTTCAATTTTAAATTTGCTATGGGTTTTGCAAGCAACCCTTCTAACCACAACTAAGAGGGAGAATGAAAGAAAAAGAAATTTGTTCTACAATCACCATTTCCAGCAGTGAAGTTCAACATTGTAAAAATCACCTCAGAAATAGAAACTTATTTTTAAAAGAAATAGAAATTTATAAAGCTGGTTTATAAATATATAAACAAACAAGAGACCCGCAAAAACAAAACCGCGGTTTACAGTATTTCTGTTTAGTATTACGAATAGGTGGAAGTGAAGATAGGGACACGTGTTTAGGGAGACTCTAGCGCTCACAGCTGAAAGATGGCAACTTCCCAATCCTGTTGAACTTTACCACACGTGCGTTTGAAAATGCAGCCCCCGAAGCTGAGACCAAGGGCTGAAGGAGAAAGACAATGTTTATGAGAATGATGAGGGCAACAAATGCACAAATGTGCTTGACACAATGGATGGATGGACAATTGTGGTAAGAGCCCCCAAAAAATAAAGAAAGGAAAATTCATCACCCAAAAGAGGACGATGCAGTTATCTGTGTCAAACCTTGCCCCCAAAATGCAAAACATATTCTGAGTGCAATCATCGTAGCATGTCTCCTACACTACAATCCGTGAGAGGAATTTTCCGAGTATCTCTCGTGGGGGCTCCGGACACTGTAATCCTTTGCATCTGTATGGATCAGCAGCGTTTGATTCAAATTTGGTATTTGCCCCAGACTGTAGGGGTCAGCTTAACAGTAACCACAGACACAAAGAGAGAAAGGGCTAGCACACATGGAAAGGAAACCCGGCTCCCAGGGCGCCTGAGCTCATGGGTCTATAAATGCATGCGGTTTCCCTCGTTCACAGCTGCTAGGGCGGGGAGCCGTGGATCATAGGATGCCATAGATAATTCGAAAACCTTCTAGCAAAAAGATCTTTGAAAGGCTCTCGGAACTTTTCTTCTTTTTAAGACATAGAAACAAGAGGAAATGCGAGCAAGCTCTCAGACAGATGCACAGACAGCCGCCCTCCCATACACGCCGCCCGGCAGCATACACAGATGGAGGCGTTGTCTAAAAGCGTCGTCAGCCCCACTCCAGACACCAAGAGCGCGGAAAGCCTCCTCTAAGAGGCCATTGCCTTTCCTAGGTGAGACATACTTTCTTTCAAGTGTTCCTGTATGAGCCCCAAAGGGTCTTGCCAGAATGTTCCAGCTGACTCCCAGAGCTATTGATAGTCTTACAGTGTGAGAGCCAGGGGAGTGGGGTTGGGGCAAATGGGAGCAGCTGGGTGGGTGGGACACAGAGTGGTCTTTCAGAAGAGAAGCTTCCCACCCTGGCCTCTTGACTGCATCCCTTCTTTCAGAGGTAGCCTTCTCTCCCTTGGAGAACGGCTTTTCTACCCAGGGTTTCTGCCGTGCTGGAGCTCTCCCCCGCCTCCCTCCCCAAGCACCACCTCTGCCTGGCATTTCCTTCTGACACACTGGCTACTCTGCCCAAGCCAGAGTTCAAGAGCAGTGGGGCCATGGGCCGCCTGCAATTCATTTCACATGTGTCAAATTTCACAACCTCCCACTGCTGACCAGGATTTCATCTGTGTTGACAAATGGCCATGTTTGACATCTGTTGATCACAAGCAGCCATCGGATGTGGGAATGGCGGGGGACCTAAGGAGTCAAGGGTTCTAAAACATCACCTCCTCTTTTCACTCTTTCAGGCTCACGCTCCAGCTCTGGCCAGCCGAAGCTCACTTCCAATCTCCTACCCTCCAAGGTAGTCTATGAGGAGACTCTCACTCAGCAGGCCGTCTGCGCTGGAAACTGTGTACCAGGGGGACTGGCTGCACAGTGCGTGGGAAAACCCCATGATCTTTTCATCCCATCTCTCCATGAACTTTTGGAAGCCCCCTAGGAATGGTGTGTGTCATCGTGGACCTCGTGTTATGTTAGATGAAAAGAAATCGCTCTGTGGTTAGTAGATGTTGGCTATGGGATTTTAGGGAAGTTAAAGAAATCCAACAGTTTAAAAAAAAACTTTACAATAAAAATCCAGTAATAAACAGCGAAAGGTAATGACAGTAAATAATAGGCATAGGAATGTCATATTAACAATAATCTACATAATACTGACACTCAAACAACAAGTGTGAGAAGGTGAACAGGATTATAGCCACAAAAAGTGAGGGGGCGAATTTCAACTCAACTCATCTGCTTTTGTCTGCTTTTGGTGGCTTATTTTTAGGGCACATCCAGAAAACAGCAGAATGTTGAATTGTGGGAGGCTTTGCCAGTCTTGGATGTTGAGTTAGTTAATTGTGCCAGCCTGGCCGATAGTCACATGTGGGGCTGGTTGAAAGGTGGAGGGATAAATGGGTGGTGAGCCACGCCTTTCTAGTTCTTGGATCTCTTGCTTTGTGATGGTTGCACCAGGTGCAGCTGCCTTAGCAGTTCCCTGCTTCAGCTCGCAAGATTGACTTCCTACAAGACATCCCCAAGGAGAAGCTACATGGACCTATCCCGATGCAGCCCTGGGTGCTGGAGCAGCCGTGTGGAGACCCCTGCTAGTGCTGAGATGCTTGTTTGTTCACTGACTCAGCTTTCCTCCTGCAGTCGGCATCATTGCCTCTGTTTTGTGAGGTGGAGGACTTTGTGGACTGGTGTTGGGTTAATGGGTTAATGTTGGACTTGTGGGCTTGGGCAGCATTGGTTTGGGATGTTTTCGTGATGCACATTTTCTTTACATAAAACTCTCTTATATATGAGTTGCTGTGCATTTGTTTCTCCAAAGTACCTAGACTAATACAGATGTCAGCTTCATATTCCACAGGTATTAGCCCATAATACAAATCATACTTAGTGGTAGTTTGTAATATAAAAAGTTCAAGACACATAAACACTTGACACATATATTCATGATGACTCCCTCGTCCTGATTCTCTCTGTCAGAACTTGGTGCACCCTGTGTAACAGTTTGGTCGTCGTCACCTACTTCTCCTAATAACGTTGCATGATAATCAATTGTGAATTAGTGGGGCATAGGGTGTAACATTGCTGGCTAAAGTAGAGGGGCCGTGGAAACAAGATGGAATGACACAGTGGCTGCGAGCAGAGGAACAATTGTGCGGAAGGCACAGAGCTGTGCAGTATTTTGTTCTATGGTGCACAGGGTCGCTATGGGTTGGAACTGACTCGATGGCACCTAACAGCAACCGGATGTAACAGGTAGGGGACTTGATGTTGGTGACGAATATTGAGAGTACCATGGACTACCCAAAGAACAGACAAATCTGTCTTGGAAGAAGTCCAAGTAGAATGCTCCTTAGAAACAACCATGGGGAGACTTCACCGTATGCGCTTTGGACATGTCAGGAAAGAGCAGTCCCTGAGGAAGGTCACGTGCTTGGTCAACTAGAGGGGCAACAAAAAAGAGGGAGGCTCTCAGGGAGATGGCTCGACACAGTCGCTGCAACAATGTGCTCAGAAATAACAACAATTGTGAGGCTGTCCAGGACCCGTCTTTCGCTCTGCTGTGCATATGGCTGCTGTGAGTAAGAACCACTGCTGCAGCATCTACCAACAACAAGAACAGGGTGTCACCGCTTACCAGCAATTGAAGATATTGGTATTTGCTAACCCTCTTAAGGAAATCTCCCTGAAAGTCAATTAAATTTAGAAGAGAATTATAGCCACATGGCTTTTTAGATTTGGGGGACGCACATTAAGGATTATGTACAAACTGTTCATCGTATTGCTGTAATGACCCTTAAAAATAACCAGTCAAATACTAGGTGTGAAAAATAAGTAATTATAGCTAATAGCTGAGCTCCTTGACCACATTCAGTTGCTGTCTGATTCCCTTTGAAAGAACACACCCACAGGTTTTACGAAAGAACAAAAAACCAGGTTTTGTGTTACTCCACTGATCAACTGCAGACCCCGGGGGATAGGCTTGCGTGCAGATGATCAGATTTCTACTGGTCTTTTTCCCTAACGATGTGCACATGCCCTTGAAGGGCGTGTGTCGGGGCTGGAGATGGGGGTGTCTGGAAGAACGCTGCACTAAGGAGTGAAGAAAGCAAGGTGATTTACTCATTTTCAATTCTTTTGTGTCTGGGTCTGTCCACACAGTGACGCTATTCTCGGGAAAGGTGAGGTAGAAAAACCCACTCCCTGGAGCACATTTGGGTGCCTGTGGCATGGTGGCGCAGGGGTTCAGCTCCTAGCCACTCAAGGAAAGGCTGACAGGTAGAATGCACCAGAGACTGTCCTTTTAGCGAGACGTGGCAGTCTGCGTCTGTGCAGGGTCGCACCCTTGGAAGCCCTAGAGCACAGTTCTCCTTCGTCCTTGCTGGCGGCGGGCACCGTGACAGAAACATCGCTAGACACTAAAGTACTAGCTGAAAAGTTGGTGACTCAAAACTGTTGGGGCGGGGGGATCAAACTCCCTGCCACCGAGTCCATTCTGACTCACAGTGACCCCATAAGGCAGAGTAAGGACAACTGCCCCTGTGGGTTTCAGAGGCTGGAAATGTTTCCAGGAGCAGAGAGCCTCCTCTTTCTCCCTCGGAGCCGCTGGTAGGTTCGAATGGCTAACCTTGCACTTGGCAGTCCAACACATAACCTATGATGGTATACCACCAGGAAAGGCACCAGAGGTACCTTGAAAGAAACACCTGCCAATCGCTGACTGAAAGGACCCAGCCGTGAACATCCATAGTTTTGAGTCACATGGTGTCACTGTAAGTCGGAATCAATTTGATGGCAACTGGTTAGAGTTTTCATCGTGGTGACGTTTGGGGCTGCGAGGTGCAAGGCTGGCAGTTCGAAACCACCAGCAGCTCTGTGGGAGAAAGAAGGGGCTTTCTACTCCGTAAAATAATTACAGTCTCGGAAACTCACAGGGGACGGTTCTACCCTGTCCTACAGGCTCGCTCTGAGTCAGTATTGACTTGATAACACTGAGTTTGTTTGGTTTGGGGGTTTGGTTACATTTGGGGGTGAGGGTATGTGGTTGCCAGACCTTGTATTTCCATGAGTATTTTCATGCTCCAGAATCCCCAAGTCCCTCCAAGGAGTGTCTTTTATTTATTTATGTTCAATCTGACATTTGTCCTTAATCCTCCTAGAAGAATTGAAGGAATTTTATGAATAGAGGAATTAGAAACATCTCAGCCTCTGATCTGCTTCACACACACACAAGCCCACCCCCACCCCCACCCCCGCTGGGAACAACCCCCCCACCCCCCCACTTCCTCCACCTTCTAACATACTAGATGGTGTACATAGGTATTATTAGCTATTTTTGTGCACTACAATGTCAGCTCTGTGATGACAGAGATGTTGGACTTTAACCAAAGCTGGACCACAAACATCTAGAACAATAGCTGGCATATTGAGCATCTGAGGATGCTCAATAAATAAACTACATCTTGTTAAAAAAAATTTTATGAGCCTTAAAAAAACAAAAAAAAACCCTCCAAATCCGCTGCCATTGAGAAAATTCTGACTCACAACAACTATGGAGAAGGTTTCCAAGATAGTAAATCTTTTTAAAAAAATCATTTTATTGGGGGCTCGTACAATTCTTATCACAATTCATCCATCCATCCATTATGCCGAGTACATTTGTACATTTGTTGCCATCATCAGTCTCAAAACATTTTCTTTCTACTTGAGCCCTTGGTATCAGCTCCTCATTTTATCCCCTTCCTCCCTGACCCTCCCTCCCCCACAAACCCTTGATAATTTATAAATTATTTTTCTTTCATGTATTACATTATCCCATGTCTCCCTTCACTCACTTTTCTTTTGCTGTCCCCCAGGGAGGGGGTTAGATCATTGTGATATTCCCCTTTCTCCCCCACCCTCCCCTTACCCTCCTGGTTTCTCTGCTCTCATTATTGGTTCTGAAGGGTTCATCTGTCCTGGGTTCCCTGTGTTTCCAGCTCTGATCTGAACCACTGTACACCCTCTGGTCTAGCCAGATTTTTAAGGTAGAATTGGGATCATGATAGTGGGGGTGGAAGCATTAAAGAACTAGAGGAAAGTTATATGTTTCATCATTGCTATACTGCACCCTGACTGACTAGTCTCCTCCCCTGAGACCCTTCTGTAAGGGGATGTCCAGTTGCCTACAGATGGGCTTTGGGTCCGCACTCTGCACTGTCCCTCGTTCATATTGATATGATTTTTTGTTCTTTGATGCCTGATACCTGATCCCTTTGACACCCCGTGATCACACAGACTGGTATGCTTCTTCCATGTGGGCTTTGTTGCTTCTCAGCTAGATGGCTGCTTGTTTACCTTCAAGCCTTTAAGACCCCAGATACTATATTTTTTATAGCTGGGCACCATTAGCTTTCTTCACCACATTTGCTTATGCACCCACTTTGTCTTCAGTGATGGTGTTGGGAAGGTGAGCACCACGGAATGCCAGTTTAATAGAACAAAGTGTTCTTGCATTGAGGGAGTACTTGAGTAGAGGCCCAATGTCCATCTGCAACCTTAATACTAAACCTGTAAATATATGCACATAGATCTATTTCCCCATCATCATATATAAATATATTTATATTTGTACATGCCTGTATTTTAAGGTGGCTAGACATCCCTCTTTGGGCAGGACTTTTGGAAAGAATGCACGACAAACTAAGATATACAGTTTTCGGCTGCCATGTGGCTATGTCGCCAGGATATGAGTTTTATCAATGGTGTCCTGCTTCACCAATGTTAAAATCTGGTCACCTTACTGTTTTTAGACCTCTATAAATGCCCTTTCCCTCCATAGTTCCTTCCTCTATTTCCTTTTCCTTTCCTCCAAGATGGTAAATCTTAATGAGAGCAGAAAGCTCATCTCTCTCCTGCAGAATGGCTGATGGGTTCCACCTACAGTTAGTAGCTCAATACCTAACCCACAGCCTCGCCGGGGCTCCTTATTAGATGTGGAATACATATATCAAACCTTTAGAACCCTGTACAAGCTTCAGGTGGGACGGGTACTGTGCACGTCTCACTCAAAACCAAGGCCAAAGGCCCCCGGAGAGGCTCTCCAAGGGGAGGAGTGACAATAAGCTGTCAGGTGAGAAAGGGCCTCCATCAGGAACCTGACTGGGGCTTCCATTCGCTTAGCACAACCCTGCACACTCCCCCTACAGGTTCCGGAGGGAAAGACCTTGGCAGTGAGCCGAGGGGGAAAGGTCATCATCTCAAGGTCTCTTTTCTAGTCCACTTTTATGGACTTTCATGGAAACTGTGTCTGCTGAAGAGCTCCAAGTGTCCCAAGAAGCTGGCTGCTTGAGTATGTACCAAGGACACAAACCACTGAAGCCACGCCCCTCTGCATGTAGGGGAAGCGGTTTCTTCCCAGCCTGTGGCAGGATGGCCTGGAGGTTGACAGGACAAAGGCTACAAAACCGGTTGCTATTGAGTCAATTCCGACTCGCAGTGACCTGACAGGACAGAGCTGAACTGCGCCACACGGTTTCCAAGGCTGTGTTCTACCGCCTCTTCCTCCCCAGGATGGGCTGCTAAGTTCAAACTGCCAACCTCTTGGTTAGTAGCTGAACATTTAAGCACTGTACACCAGGGTTTCTTGTTATTGTCTCTTAACGTAGGTGAAATAGTTTATTGTGCCAGCCTGGCCAATAAACACAAATGGGATGAACTGAAGGGCAGAGAGATAAATGGCTTGGTGAGTCTCGCCTTTCTTGTCTCTCGCTCTTTGATCATGGGACCAGTGTGCGGCTGCCTTGCTTGTCCTGTGCCTCAATTTAAAGGCTACACTACCTGTGGGCCGACTAGCCTGTGGACTGTGTCGCTATTTGAGGTCCCTTTAAGACATCGCTGGAGCTGGGGACTGGCAGTTGGTGACCTGGCTGGCAGTTGGTGACCTGCCTTCTGATTGGCTGCTGTGCTGACATAGCCTAGCTTTCTCTATAAATAGAGGAAGATCTGGCAGCAGATTGGACTGGAAGGACTGCTAGTCTCTCACATCTCTCTCACAGTAGTGAGTTGAAATGAGCCATTTGTAGTGCTTTATAACTTAACTGTCTTTCTTGTATTATATATTTAACTGTATATGATTTAACAGTTCAGTCCTTGTTATATATCTAATTATCTTTATAAATAAATATATTAAATTATCAGCAATTTGGTTTGATCTCTCTAGAGAACCCTGTCTAACACAGTAGGAAAAGATGTTATTATGTCCAAGGTAAAATCACTCAGTGCCTTAGATGTACACCAATTGTGAGATATAAACCAATGATAGTACAGAACTCAGAAAGCGGGCGGCGGGAGGTTCTTTGTTTCCTGCTCACATTACTGATGCAATTCCTCACACCTCTCCATTTAAACTTCGCTTCTGTTCAGGAGCCCTGGTGCCATGTGCGTTATGAGTTGGGCGGCTGGCCACAAGCTCAGCAGTTCAAAACCACCAGTCAAATCATGAGGGAAAGATGAGGCTTTCGCTTTCTGCTCCCATGAAGATTTACAGCGTCAGAAACCCACCAGGGGCAGGTCTACTCTCTCCTGCAGGTTTGCTATGAATCGCAATTGACTTCATGGCAGTGAGTTTGGTTGGCTGTATTTTTTACTGCAGTTCCGCTCCCTATGAACTCAGAGAGTACTGCTGTGTGCTACTGAGCCCACTCAACCCCACGGCTACCCCACGGGACAGAGCAGAATTAGGCCATCGGGTTCCCTAGGCTGGCATCAAGGGAGCGGATTTCTAGGTCTTTTTTCCCCACTCCATGGGAACCCCCAAACTTTCAGTTAGCAGTCAAGCACTTCAACCACCAACACTCCTTTCTGAGACAGGAAAGCTTAAAGTAATCCTATCACCCCAGTTCTCTCTCCAGCATACTCTCACTTTTGAAGAAACCAAGATAGTTCATCACAAGAATGTAAGTGTCCAGAGGTAGCCAACAAGATACTAAACATAGAAGTATCATCCCTTCTAAGTACCATCATCCTAGATGGAAAACTCCAAGTTACCTACCGCTACCAATAAGGGGCAGAGAAATTTCTTTGTGTACACATTTTGCCCTTAGGAGTGAAGACCGACTTGGGGGGAAATGGATCGCAGAACACAATTACAGCATTGTGGGCCACCCACTGCAGCCTCTAAGGTAATGCACTTTAGCAAGGTCTAATGATAACAGTAAAGAAAACCCTCACTGAGATGGATGAAAAGGTGACTGCAATAAAAACAGAGAGGAGGGAATGGTACCTGAGCCTAAACTCTACACAGCCAGTGTGTGCAATGTTACGGATGACAGTGGCAGCCCAAAATCCATTTGCAGAGCCCCTATGTGGACGGAGTCGCTGGTGAACCCCCCTGACCATATTCTGGGAATGTGAGTAGTCTCCACATCAGACAAGGTATGTTTTAGCAGCTGCCATTAGGCTGGGATGTAACACCTTGTCATCAGATCCTCTGTTGACCCGTTTTAAATTTATTTATCTATTTTTAATATTTTCTGCTCTTCAATAGAAGTTACCCTCTGTTTTATTTGGTCATTATTGCGAGGTATTTTTTGCATTTGCCTACGTGTTGAATGTTTTTCTGTCTAGAAAAGTCAGGTTGGGTGGATCTATGAAGATCGCAACAGGATTAATAGTGACCTGAGAACACAGTAGGGCAGTGGGAGGAGGCATGAGAAGCCAACAGCAATGGGTACAAGGAGGATTAATATGACTGGACTATGGAATGGTATATGTTATTCAGCTCTCAACAAAACTATTAAAAAAGAAAAGGTGCCTACAACAATGTGCTCAACAGGAGCAATCGTAAGACTGGCTCACGACCAGGCAGTGCTTTGCTCTGTTGTGCAGGGGGTCGCTCTGAGTCAGAACCACCAGCCAGCACCTAACAGTAACAAGGGTGCACCGCAAGTTGACCCCGAGTCCCAAAGCTGTGGCTGTCAAGTCCGCCCGACTCCTGGAAACCCCAAGTGATGTAGGAGGACGGTTTCGTCCTATTTCCTCAGCTGTAATCTTGACACAAGCAGTCCACCAGGGCTTTCTTCCGTGGAGCTGCTGGATGGCTTCCAATGGAAAGCGATCATTTTTCTTCAAGAGTTTTATTGGCATATAATGGACATTTCATACACTTCGATCACATCACGAATTGTACAATCATCACTACAACCAGTTTTAGAACATTCTCTTCATTCTCGTCCTCATCATTATTAGTCCCCTTTCCCCCCAACACTCCCTGCCACACCCTCCAGGAAGCATTAATCAGTTGTCTCTATAGGTTTACTTAGAAATGCAAGCTCTTAAGAGCCAATAGCAAACTGCCTGCACCACCAGATTCCTAGCAGCTAAGAGCAACCACCGTTTATTTACTTCCATATGTACTTGAGAAACCCTGGTGGAGTAGTGGTTACTCATAGGGCTGTGACCTGCAAGGTCTCCAGTTCAAAACTTCCAGCTACTCCTCAGGAGAAAGATGGGCTTTCTACTCCCGTAAAGAGTTACAGTCTTGGAAACTCACAGAGGCAGTGCAACACTAGTCAAGTAAGTTTTACAATTATAATTCATGATTCAGTAAGAATAGTAAACCATACAATTTCCCAACTGACTGCCATGGAACTTATGTCGACTCAAAGCAACCCTATAGGACAAAGTAGAATTACCCCTGTGAGTTTCCAAGACTGGAACTTTTTCCTATTGTCTGGAAAAACTACATAACAGAGTAGCCACATGTTATTGAAAGATTAGTAGTGTTATAAGATTTGGAAAATCATTTTAGACTGGTGTTTGTTTCTTTCATACTTCATTAATACATTGTGGAAGCCCTAAGTGAGAAGATAGAAGTTTGCTTTTTGTAAAATATGACTAAAATAGATCAAGTTTACACATTAGAAAAATCTTGGTTACAATTAAAACATCCACTTCCCATATCGAAAGTTTCCATTTCTTTTTACTTGAAATCTAAGTCCAAAAAATACATAGCAAGTTGTGTTTTATGATTATGTATACCATTTTGCTTCAAAGATGATTATTATTTGATAAGTAAGTAACTTATGAGGATACATTTATTTTATTTCATAGTTGCCACACTTGCACAATTGGTTTGTATTTTTAGGTCACTGCAATGTTTTGGTAAAATATTATAGTTGTTATTTGTAGTGTAATATTTTCTTCCAACAGTTTTAATTGGCACATAATTTACATATCATACAATTCAATCATATCAAGAAGAACTGTACAATCATTACCACATCAGTTTTAGAACATCCTTCGGCCTCCTCCCCCCATAGTCAAATCGCCTTTAAAATGAGTTGTGCAAGCACAATTAGTTCTAGTGCTCCCCCCTCTCAGACTGTAACTCTTTACAGGAGTAGAAAGCTCCGTTTTTCTCCCCTTTGGAGACACTGGTGATTTTGAACTCTTGGCCTTGCAGTTAGCAGTCCAACAATTAATCACTACGCACTAAGTACCTTAACTTTCCCACCAACTCTATAAGGGAGGCATTATCATTACACCCACTTTACAGCCGAAGAATCCCAGGCTCAGAGAGCACACAGCTGTGTGACCTTGAGGATTTAGGAAACGGGTCTGTGTGGAATGTGTGCTATTCGGGAGCTCTAAGTATTTTCCCAGCCAGCCTACTTCCTAGAGAAACCATGCCACACCTTACCTTGCTGGACATTGCCCAAAGACATCGTTAAATCCAGGGAGGCTGTTAAGCAATCAGCCTCATAAATGTTTTGTGTAATAAAACCTACCTCAAACCATCATTTAAACGGACAGTGGGAAACATTCTCCCTTTCACTTTCCCCACCCTCCATCTGTGTCAGAGTAGAAACACAGAAAAAAATTTAACCTCACTGCCATTGAGTCAATTCTGATTCATAACCACCCTATGGACAGAGTAGAATTGCCCCTGTGGGTTGCTGAGACTATAAGCCTTTACGGAAATAGAAAGCTTCATCTTTCTCCCTCAGATCAGTTGGTGGTTTTGAACTGCTGACCTTGTAGTTTGCAGTCCAACAGGTAAGTCTTAATCCTTAACACTGCCTAGGCTCCTCATTGTAGAAACAACCCACCCCCCACAAAGCAACAACACACTCTCATTGCCAATGAGTTGACACAGACTCACCGTGACCCTACAGGGCAGGGTAGGATAACCCTGTGGGTTTCTGAGACTAAAACTCTTTAGGGGAGTAGAAAGCCTCAAACCCCACCCCCCATGCCCGCATGCCCCCCAGGAGCAGCTGGCGTTTGGAATGGCTGACCTAGCCAATCACAGAGGGGCTAGCACACGCACTGGCCTGAAAAGAAGTCGGACAAGAGCTGCCCGCAAGCGGCAATCAGCGTATGTGTGGGGTGTTAGATCCTTTGTGTGCTTGCTATGGTGAGTCCTGGGGAGATCACGGAGATTCGGATAAAATGATCTCCTGCCTCAGTTTTGTGTTGGACATGGCCATCCAGTCTTCTCCATGCCAGGGCTCAGCCTGCACAATTGACTGAAAATGAAACAAAGCAAACCAAAAAAACGGTCCAACCAGCTGTTTCCGCTACCAGGATGGCAAACTCAAATGCCGATGGGGCCGGGTAGGTAAAGGGCACCGGCAGGACAGGAGGTCTAAGATCATGGGAAGCTTGGGGCCCCACGGCCAACTAGAAGCATGTCTGCCTTGAAATAGTGAGGACACACCTCGCTGGATGGCCTGATTTTCCCAGAAGATCCCAGAAATCCAGATTTTTATATACTCGAGTATAAGCCGATCTGAGTATCAGCCGAGGCACCAAAGTTTACCACAAAAATTGTATAAAAAATGTGCCGAAAAGCTCGGCTTATGCACGCCTCTATAGGTATATCATTTTCACAATTTGAATTTTGATAAAAGGGGTCCGTGATGGCTCACTGGTAGAGGCTCCACCTTTCATGTGGGAGAGGCGGGGTCAATTCCCAGGCAGTGCACATCAAGCGCAGCCACCCCTGGCGGTGGGTGGAGGGTCACGCTTTGTGGTGGTGGCGCACAGGGTTCAGTGGAGCTTCTGGCCTGGGAAGAAAGACATGGCAATCTACCCGTGACAGAGCAGTGATGCACACACGAAGGCGCCCACTCATCCGCTCCTCTTGTTCACCGGTCACCACGAGTCAGCAGATTTCACAATGGAAGCCAACAACCAAAATGCGCATCAAGTAAACATCGGCAGGCCAAGTACTTCCATAAGACATCGTTTTCAAATACCGCGGGGAACTTTATTAAATTCGCTGAATTGGCTTTTGGAAAATGAAACGGACTTGTGTTAAAAGTATAATTGCAATTGAAATTCTGTGGATGGCAGGTAAAAGATACTATAAAATAATTCAACACTCTGCATAGAAAGAAAGGCATCAATAAAGGAAAATGTCTAGACAAATCGAAGGGCTAATAACAAGGCACTGATGCTTGACGATGCTGATCAAGGGCTGCGGCCTTCAGTATAGATCACAACTCAGTATGATGAAAACCAAGAGCCTCACAACTGGACCAACAGACAACAGCATGAGAAATGGAGAAAACACTGAAGTTGTCGAGGATTTTATTTTGTTAGCATTCACAATCAATG
>NW_022111369.1:43569292-43569692 GCF_000313985.2 Echinops telfairi
GGAGCTTCTGATTCAGAAGATCTGAAGTTAGGGTTCGAGAATTCGCACATCACACAAGCTGTTGGTCAAGGATTACACTTTGGGGAACTACTGTAACGTGTCCAGGGTTAAGCCTGGGGGGGTTGCAATCGCTCAGATTTCCCAAGTGTGAAGATGGCAGCCCTCCCACCTGAGGCAGAAGGCTTGCAGCTATGAGAAGAGGGAGCAGAGAGTAGAGTAATAGCCAAAACCCAGGTCAATCTTTCCCATCTTAGGGTATTATGGGAATAAAGGGGAAAATGAAAGCAAGTCGGGTAGTCAAAACCAAGTTCTGACTTCCCCCTCCAGCCTCTGGAGAACAGCTCTGATGGGGCCGAAATGATCCAGGGTGGAGCTCTGAGCCAGGTTTGTAGAGATGGGA
>NW_022111369.1:43571502-43573315 GCF_000313985.2 Echinops telfairi
AAGCACATGTTGTTTGGAATAAGCCTACATATGTCTACAGTGGGAGCCCAGTAGCAGTACTTTTGATCTTGTCTCATTATTGTGTCAGTAGAAGGCAGTGGACAGAAGCAAACCCCAATTTGTGCACACTGATTTCAGCCCTATGTTAATATGTATGAAGCAGTTGGGTGGCAGAGGAAAACGGATTTGGGACAAAACCTTCCCTCTTCAATATGTCCCCAATCCAGGTGATATGGATTAAATGGCATCCTCCTAAAAATAAGTGTTGAAATCCTAACAACGATGCCATAAATATGAGGATGCTTCAACATTGACATTGGAAAATGGACCGAAAAGATAATAAAATTTTCCCAGGAACCCTTTGAAGCACCTGCGTATGACTCAGTTTGGAAAGGAGGGCTTTCTTTTGTCATGCCAATGAGCACAGACCAGAGTGGGGTGGGTCCTAAACCTTTTCACTTCTGAGTTAAAAAAAGAGCAGGACGGAACCAAGGACTCATATAGAGGCAAGAGGAAAGTGAAGGTTGGAGAGATAGGTATCTTTATGGCCAAGAATTACTGGAGCACATAGAAATAAGCAAGGAAGGGCCTCCACGTAAAAGCACCCCTTAAATTCAGACTTCCAGCCTGCTGCATTATAAGAAAATAAATGTCTGTTCCATCATGGTCTGGGGTACACAAGCAATCCCAATCGCAAGTATAATTTAAAGAGAAGATCTATTAAGACTCAAAAGAGGCAGAGACAACACAAGAACACAGACACATCACCAGGAGGAGGGAGGCCATTAGCACGGGGTCAAGATGGTGTCTGAGGGTTCAGAGGCTGGATGCTAGTTAAACAGACATGGAACAAAGAAACTGTCACAAAGTCATGATTGGTGGCAGATCAATCCATCACAGTCACACGTGGGACAACAGAAGCGGACACAGGCCATGGTTGGGACACGGGGACATAGACTGTCTTCCAAGAATGGTCTAGAGCTTTCTGACCATGGCAATCAGGGTGAGACTGATAGAGCATGACTCCTGACTATGCAGCCCCCTGAACTGTCTCCAGTAAGGTGATCTCCATTAAGGACATAGCCAAGCAAGCCCCGAAAACAGACTGGCCCTCCCTGGGCTGACCAGAGAGGGGTGGAGGTAATCTACTTTCCAAGGCACTTGGCCTGAAGAAAAGATTTTCTACATCCTTGGTTACAGATCAGAAAGAAATCAAAGGAGGCTTAATCTTTTAAAAGTTATTATTTATTTTTATTAGTTGGGATTTAGTACATGTATCAGATCATTCCATATTTCGATTGGAGGCTTAATCTTCGTGGGGACTCTGCAAATGGATTTTGGGCTGTCACTGCATCCATAGCCTTTTACAAACTGGGGCACTTAGAATTTCAGCTCTAATACAAAAGTCAGCCATTTGTAATTCAGTTATGACAGCCGTAGGTAACTAATAGGTCTCATTTGAATTAGCACACTGTCCCATCACAGTGGTTCCAAAATGACAAATGAACATTTTAACTACCATAACAGAGTACCTAGGAGCCGTAATGGTATAATGGGCTATGCAATGAGCTGCTAACCACAAGGTCAGGGGTTCAAACCCATCAGCTTCTCTGTGGGAGAAAGATGAGGCTGTCTGCTCCGTAAAGATGTCAAGTCTCAGAAACCTAAAGGGGTAGTGTTACCCTGTCTTACACGGTTGCTATGAGTCAGCATTGACTCAAGAGTTATGCTTTTGGTCAGTTCAGGGTACCTGATGCATCTCTGATCTCACTCCTGGGCCCAGTATGTCCAACTACTGACTGCATTGGGAAGA
>NW_022111369.1:43574959-43587639 GCF_000313985.2 Echinops telfairi
CTGTTCTGTTGGCATGGGGCTGCGCTTCCACCAAGTGAGTCCCGACAAGATGGGAAGGTTAATTTATCTACACGAACGTGAATCTACGTGCAGGGGGCACAAAAGGCACCAGTGTGGGCAGGGTTTAAAGTAAAACAAATAAAGGCATTGTGGGATCCCTGCCTGTGATCAGCCAGAGGCTGTAAAACCCACTGTTGATGTGTGGGGTTTGAGCAGCACGGGAAACCCGCTTCCCTGAAACACACCGGCTGAAAAGCTCAGGCTTTTGCATGGGAGAGACCCGAGTTCCCCTGGGTCAGGCTGCCCTCTCGGAAGCCTAGCTTCCTCATCTGTAAAATAGGTTGCAGTAGCAATCAAAGGGAGCCCTGTGGTTGATGTATCAGTTAAACACTCAGTTCCTGTTGGGGAAAGGCTTGGTCATCTGGTCCCGTAAAGACTCCTCCTCCTTCTCCCTACCATTGAGTCAATGCTGACTCCTAGCCACCGTATACACGGGGTAGAACTGCCCCTGTGCACTTCCAAGACTGTAACTGTTTACGGGAGCAGAAAGTCTCATCCTTCTCTTGGAGCTGGATGGTGGTTTTGAACTGTTGGCCTTGTGTATCGAAGCCCAACATAAACCACTATGCAACCAGGCCTCCTGCTGTAAAGATGATAGGCCAGAAAATCCGTTGGGGTAGTTTACTCTGTTGCAGGGGTCTTTCTGAGTCAAAATGGGCTTGATAGCCTCGAACAGCAACAGAAATCAGAATGCTTATTTCATCAAGTGGTGAGAACCGCACAAGAGGACACAGAAGACACTGCTTCCAGCAGCCAAAGTTAACCGTCTGTGTGCTACTAGGTTTACTTGTTAAAGAGGACAGGTGAGCGCAGGTTTGAGCCATGAAAAAAACCATTATGCTAAGTGAAAGAAGCTAGACATATGGCATGAAATAGCTAGAAGTAAGCGCATAAAGACCCAAGTAGATGAGTGAGCTGGGTCGAAGGGAGAAAGGGAAGGCACTGTGTCGTGGGTACGAGCCTGTTAGGGTGATGAGGAGGTTTTGGAGATAGTGGTGATGGTTGTATACATTGTGAGTGCAATCCTTAAAAACTCACTGCCATCAAGTCCAGTTCCTACTCATGGTGACCCTACAGGATAGAGTAGAATTGCCCCTGTGGGGTTCTGAGACCCAAACTCTTTCTAGGAGCAGAAAGCCTCGTCTTTCTCCCATGGAGCAGCTGGTGGGCTTGATGTGCTGACCTTGCAGTTAGTAGCCCAATCCATAACCCTCTATGCCACTAAGTCTCCTCATGAGTGTAATGTATGCCATTGAATTATATATTTAATGTAGCAAAATTTAGGCTATTTATATATGTATATACAACAATAATGATAATAAAAAATATGGCAGGCTAACTCATAAATCATAACTCATAAATCAGGCTAACTCATAAATCAAAATGGATCCCTGTAAGTTTCTGGCAGGGCTTCAATACCGTGAATCCTATGAATGTGAACACCTGGTGGGCCAGTAAAGTCACCTCATGTCCATTCAGTGTTAAGTACCCCATTCTTACTTCCCACTTTCTTCATTTGAGAATGTTAATCCCAAGAAACTTGGACTCTAATACCACCCACATTGCCTGTGCATTTGAGGGGATGGATACAAATTATGACCCCCAAAGAAAAAACCTCTGTGATGCAGAAGTGTTTTGAAAATATCCATGACAAGCTTTTTCTGAACATTGTATTATTTGGGCCCAGATTAGAGTTGCCAACGCTATGATGCCTGGTAAGCCCGTAGGTCTGCAAAGAAAAACATGCAGGAGAGGTTCCGAAGAGGACACCGTGGGTGTTAAATTCCTGGGTATGAGCTCAGTTTTCTGATCCTCTCGTATCTCTGGAGTGACCGGGGCTGTGACCTCTGCCCCTGACTTTGAGACAGTGATGGAGAGGGGATACTGAATCATGAAGCAGAGGTCAAAAGGGCCCTTAATCCAAACACCGCTGGTCGCAGCGGGAGGTGCTCCGTGCGCACAGGGCCGCAGCCCCAGGTGATGCTGTACCAAGAACGCCACAGGCTGATGGTGTACAGGCTGAATGAAGCACAGGTCAGAGCTGCTGTCTGCTCCCAAGTTGTCAGATGGGAGACTGTGGGAGCCCAGTGGCACGGAAGCCAGTCCTGTTTTGTGACCTTCAATCCAAAGCTCTATTTTTAGAAACCGCTCCAGGCGGCTGTGCCCTTATTGATATTTTAAACACGTCTGTGCATTTGGGTCATGTTCTGAAATGTTTGTGAAATAGGTAAGAGGAAGGAAGAATCACCCCCCACCCCAACCCCCACCTCCAAGTCCCACTGAGGTGATCACCTTTTCTTTTTTTTTTTTGGGTGCACAATGAACTTGAATGCTTTCCTTGGTGGGCAGGCTGGTCACACACCTCACAGGTGGTCTGGCACTTTGGTACTGGAAGCATTTGGTCCAAGGCCGTGTGGGCTTAAGACACGGAAAGGCACAGAAAATCGATGACTCAACATCTACTTTGGGCGCAAGGTTCCTGGGAGGGTGGTTTGGGGAGCTGGGCAAAGTGTGGGTGTGGGCTGAGTCTTGGTGACAGGGGGCTGGTGCCGGCGAATGGGGCAATGGAGAGCAGCTGGCCCTCTCAGGCTTGGGAGCCCCGGGCCGGCCAGTCCACCAGCTCACTGCTCCGGAACCACAGCCCGATCTCCCGCTGGGTCCTTCCATGGAGTTGCTGGCGTGGATGACCTTCCTGCTGATGTGGACGCTAAAATCTCCCCGGATAGTCTCTGGGGTGGCTTCAGAGGAGTCCGTGTCCCTGATCATGGCCTTCTAGGTCCAGACCACATTGTGGCCATCCCAGACCATGGCCACCAGGGCCCCAGAGCTCATGTAGCTGATGAGGGCTGGGTAGAAAGACTTCCTTCTCAGATGGTGGTAATGCTCGGCCAGGATGCTCTCTGGGGCCTGCAGCATCTTCTTCCCCACCAGTCTGAAGCCTCATCTCTGCAAGCGTCGGATTCACATTCCCCACAAGCCAACGCTGCACTCCATCCGGCTTTACAGCCACCAGTGTCCGCTCCAGAGTCCAAGAGGGCCCTCCTGAGCTCTGGCGCACCGGACTTGGACCTGGGAGCCGCGTGCCGCAGAGGAGCCCCGGTAGCACGGTCCCTCCCCGCCCCCCCCGCCCCCCCCAAAAGGCGCACATGGCCCTGTGCATCAGAGTTGGCCCGAAGCGACCACTTTGAATTTTGAAATTTACATATATATCAAGGCCAAGAAAACCTGAAAAAGCAATTTGTGGCGACCCTAAATGTTATGAAGTAGAATTGTGATTTTATAGCTGTGACCTTTTTATTTTTATTTTTTTGGCTTTAACAAATTTATTCCCTCAAGTTTCGGTGGCCACTTGTCCAAATTCAGGGAGTCGGATCTACGGAAAGGTTTTTGTTCTGTCAGCAAGGGGGGAGGTCCGGTCTGGTGGGCTTGGCGTCCCTTGAGAATCTCTGCATGTGTCGGCATCAATCTTCCCTGGGGGTCAAGGAGGTTCTCAGCACGGACCTTGTATCCAAAGGATATGCTCTGCTCCCAGCTCTTCTGGCTTGGTCGTCCCTCCTCTGTTTGCTTTTCTCTCATGATGCCGTCCTCCTGGGCAGAGCTCCAACCCGGCAAAGACTGGAGAATGCCTAGCTAGTGGAATCTACACAATGTGGGTCTGCAACAGCCAGCATTGTCCTCTCTCTAGCTGGGACCTTTTGGAAGCAGAGCGCCAACCCTTTGTACTGAGGTATCTCTGAGTGGGTTCAAACTCCCAATCTTCCAGTTATTAGCCGAGCACTGTGTGCTACCCAGAGCCTCCAGCATGCAGCGAGAGAACTTGATTTCCAGGAGTAATCAGGGAGTTTTTCGAATAGACGCTGATCCCATCCTTTGGCCTCCTATTGACCAATGGCAAGGCGCCCTGGATGGTGGGGGGTGGAGGGTAGGGTAGTGGATATGTGTGTTAGGCTGATAACCACAAGGAAAGCAAGTTCAAAAGCACCAACAGCTTCAGGGGTAAAAGACGAGGCTTTTCTACTCCCATAAAGAGCTACAGTCTCAAAAGTCCAGAGGCAGTTCTAGTGTGTCCTATAGGGCCGCCATGAGTCAGCATTGACTTGATGGCAGTAACAGTGAGAGTTGACAATGAGACAAGGAATGATCCAGAGGAATGACCTCCCCCGGCCAGAGGGAGTTGTACCCACACCCACTGGGCCACAGGCTGCAGTGAACTGACAAGCTCCAGGGGTCTGATTTAGAGAAAAATCCAAGGATTGTAGAAAGTTCTCTAAAGTCCACCTAAAAAAAAAAAAAAAGCATATGGTGAAGTGAAATTTCTTAATGTGGTTGTGTATGCATTTCTCTATGACCCCAAAAATGATTGGGTGGAACCAGGCAAATGAGGTACTGAGGACTCTTTACTTGCGTGTGGTCAGTTTTGCCATTCCTCTGGATATAAGAGAGCCATTTCAGAAGCAGGAACAAAGAGAATTCCTAGCACTATCCAGGAAGAAGAGCCACCAGCAGAGAGAGTTTGCAATCCCGGCCTGAAGGGGCGGAGGCAACAGAGGCACCACAGCAGAGGAGCCGGACCACTGAGCTGTGCAGCCAGAGCAAGGCCATGCTACCTGGTTTAGAACTGGGCAAGGCATGCAGCAAGGCTGTCTCCTCTCGTGTCCTTCAATCTGTATGCTAGTTTATCTGAACAAGAAGGTGGCATTGGGATGGGAGGAAGGCTTATTAACGACCTTTGATATGCAGAGGACACAATCTTGCTTGCTGGAAGTGAGGACTGAAACGCTTGCTGATGAAGATCAAGTAGTGAGTGCAGCCTTCTGTATGGATTACAACTTAATGCAAGGAAGACCCAAAGTCTCACAACTGGAATAAGAGATCGCATCATGACAAATGGAGAAAAGGCTGAAGCTGTCAAAGATTCTGTCTTCTTTGGGTCCACAATCAATGCTCATGGAAGCAGCAGTCAAGAGAATTTTATGCACCAATAAAAAAACAATGATAATTCTCTTAAACATCACAAGACATGGACAAAACTAGAGAACATCATGCTTAGCGAACTCAAACTTACAAAGATAAATATTTAATATCACCATTGCTATAATGAAAACCAAAGAAGAAATGCCACATGCTTGTTTCTATACCAATAGACAAACAGTCCCGGAGGAAGGGCATCACTCTTGGTAAAGAAAAGGGCAGTGAAAGAGGAAGGCCCTCAACAAGATGGATTGACATCATGGCTGCAGCGATGGGCTCAAGCATGGGAATGATTGTCAGGATGATGCAGAATTTCACTCTGTTGTACACAGGGTTGCTATGGGTCGGGACCAACTCGATGGCATCTAACAACAACAACCCCAGGTGTACCCTACAGGGCTCTCATACGGAATCTGAATCTGTTTACACCTAAGAATCGCCTGGGGATCTTGTTAAAATGTAGATTCTGGTTCCGTTAATCTGAGGTGGAAGTGCACATTCTCAGTAAGCGACCAATTCACAATGTACCAGTTCAATGACCTGATCTCGGGTCTCTAAAAGGACCAACACCTTCAAATATAATCCACTCTCATGGGGGAGACAGGTGAAAAGTGTGGTCAGTTTGGCAATGAGACCACTGACCTGAAGGAAGTCCAACAGAGAGGATTAGCCCAGTCCACCTGTCCTGACCTCCTAATGCATCAAAAGGAGGGACCCTGTTTGATGACATGTTTGATAAAAACTGCCAACGTTTCCACCCAACACCAGTGAGGGAGGGCCCCTAAGGATCCGTTTCACAGGCAGTGAAGCTGTGGCGAAGGTTTCACCCAGCCAAGGGCACTCACGCAGTACAGGGCAAAGCTGGGATAAAAGACAAGACCGCCTGGCTCAGCGCCCAGGCTCTTAGCCACCACACGCACAGCTTCCATTTGGCACTTGGTTTTCATCTCTCAAATAGTCAGTGAACACATTTGGGCCAGCAACCATTTCAGGCCCCGGAGATACCACGATGTACAAAATCCGCCATGGAGGAGCTCAGATTGGGAGGGAGGGAGGGAGGGAGGGAGGCAGGGAGTGTGAAAAACAGACTAAAGACAGCAGTTAGGTAAGAAAGAGTCTGCGTTTTAAATTGGCTGTACAGGACCGACAGACATTTGAACAACTGTCCAAATGGCCATTTACCTGGAGAAAGTGAGGGGATCAGTTAAACAGATATCACTGATAAAATTTGAAATTTACTTAAAAAAATCACTAACAATGATCTTCTTGCATCACTTGCTGCTTTATGAGGGCGAAGAAAGAAAGGTTATGAAAATGCCTAGCTCCCATAAACAAAACTCCATAATAGGTTGCTTTAGGAGTCCAGGGCCTGGGGACTTATTTGTAATCGACAGATAAGACACCTTCAGAGAAACATTCCAAAGAATCCTTTTTAAATGCTCCTTAGGATCCCAGTCCCCATGAAAACAAGATGGCATCCTTCCTCCATGACAATAAACACACTGTGGTCCTCACACAATCTTGTGTCAACTCAGGAGGATTAAGAGTGAAGGGGTAGAGTCTAGCCTGTCAATCAGGTCCCAGCCTGATGATGCCTCGGCCTTCTCACGAGGATTCTGGGAACTTCCTCTCTCCGTCTTGGTCTTCCTGTAGACAAGCCAGGGGAAACCTGCTGAGACCTATGAGAGAGTCCCTCTCTCTGCTTCATCTTCCTGTTGAGGAGCCACATTCAGAGAGCTGGAGGAGCTACCATGCAGACCCACACCAGAGCTCAGATGCTTCCACTGGCATTGGATCCACAAGACTCTCCACCCACCAGCCTGTGGTCTTCCTGATTTGGCATTATTACATGTGTTGTGTGAGTCAGAAGAGGAATTTATCAGATATCAGATATATGGGCTAATATCAGACTTATGGACTTGATCTGGACTGGCTGGGATCTTTCTCAATATATAATTGCTCTTTGATATAAAGCTCTTTGTTATACACATATATGAGTGTCACTGGGTTTGTTTCTCTAGTCAACCCGGACTAATGCACACATTAACCAAGTAACTGTCCTCCCGAGGATAACTGTCCACATCCCACCCACTAAGCAAACAGAGTACTCGAATGCAGTTTGAGAGCAGAATAAGGGACGCGTGGAGAGATGCCATTTTTCAAACGCACTGACAAAGTGTGCTGAGCAATTGGGCAGCTAGTGGTGAGAGAGTGACACAAACCTCAAGATCAAGGGAAACCAAGTATCAGCTAAGTCCACAGGGAAGAAGTACACCAGTGTGCGTGTTCTGAGGACTGTAGATAATAAAATCCAAATCCGAAAGAGGGAATGGTATCAGAGCTTAAATTGTGAACACCCAGTTTGCAGAAGGCAATGGATGACCGTGGAAGCCCGAGCTCATTTGCAGGACCCACATGGATTAAACCTCTGGTGAAGCCACTCTGACCATAGTCCAGACATGTGACTGGTCTTGCTATCAGATGGAGGGCATTGATTATGGCAAATGTTGTTAGGTTAAAATGTAACACCTTATCATTTGATCTCTCTTTTGACCCATTTTAAAGTTGTTTCAGTTATTTAAAAAAAGACTAAGTAAAGCAGAAGAATACACGGTTCAGGGGTAAAGCCAAAGATACACCTTGAGATAAACTTTACCAAGGACTAACTACCAGTACCCAACCAAACTCACTGCCATCGAGTCAGTGCTGACTCATAGCGACACCCCCTCTGTGTTTCTGAGATGGTAACTGTTTATGAGAGTAGAAAGCCCAGTCTTTCTCCTGTAGAGCTGCTGGTGGTTTCGAACTGCCGACCATGCAGATCACAGGCCCACATGGAACCACTATACCACCCAATTCTATTCCAGCGCTTGGTGACTGTGTGTGTAGACTAGAACCGCACATAGTTTTCAAGGCTGGGACCTTGCTGGAGCAGATCACTAGGCCGTTCTTCTGAGCACCTCAGAGTGGGTGTGAACCACCAACCTTTTGGCTAGAGGTTGAGCTCTTATCCATTTGCCCCACCCAGGGACTCCTAAGGACAAACTGTTGTTAGCAGGTATAGAGTCTATTCTGACTCGTGGTGACCCCATGTGTGCAAAGTGGAACTACTACAGACAGTTCTCAAGACCATTCGTTTAGAAGCAGGTAGCCAGGCCTATCTTCTGAGCTGGGTTTGAACCGCCTACCTTTCGGTTAGTTGTCAAGTGCTTAATTGCTTGACCTACCCATAGACTCCTAAAAACTAACTTGCTATTGTTAGGTGCCACGGAGTCAGTGACAACTCATACTGACCCAGTTCTCTGCCACCCTCACAGTCACTGTTATGTTTGAGTCCATTGTTGCAGTTACTGTGTCCATCCATGCCATTGAGGGTCTTCCCCCTTATTGCTGACCAACTTTACCAAGCATGACACCCTTTTTTCCCAGGGATTGCCTTTTTGTAGTAACACGTGCAAAGTATATGAGACAAAGCCTCATTATCTTTGCTTCTAAGACGTATTCTGGCTATACTTCTAAATCTCAACCCATTGCCATTGAGTCACATCCAACTCACAGAGATGCCATAGGACAGGGTAGAACCACCCCTGTATGTTCCTGAGACTATAGCCTCACCTTTCTCCCATTGAACACTTGGTGGTTTCGAACTGCTAACTTTGTGGTTAGTGGCCAACACATAACCCACTATACCACCACTATAACACGGCCCTTCAAAACCGCCACACTCTAAGACACCTGAGGCATCATAGCCCTAAAGAGAAGCCTGGCTACTAATAACTATTTGAGGTGGTCGCTGAAATAAGCAAGATCAAAGAATCCTACTGCTCGGCTGATGTCAGATGGGACCAGAGTTTCCTCTGCCTTTTGTAGGCTAATAGGCTGCTTAAGGTTTATTAGTGCACTCAAACCTATGAAAACTTTCTCCCAAGACCTTTACAGGTCAGCTGTCATCTTTGAGCAGTTATAACTAAGTGAGACACAAACAAAGTGAGACATATGAGTCTGCATCCTTCAATGTCCACAATACATGTGAAATAGATGGCACATGCTTTGGGGAGGGCACAGGACTTCACTGGCACAGGGCTGCTGTGCAGAGCAGGGTTCAGGCAGCTCCAGCCTCAGACACCTCTGGAGAGCCCAGCCGGACCTGCCTGGGTGCCAAGAGTCAGACAGGGATGCTTGGGGTGCATACCTTTTCATGGTTATCCTATGAACCACACCAGGTAAAATGAGGGGTTTAGACTTACTGAGCTACAAGAACCAAGGGGGACCAGCATTAGGGTTTAAGCCTGGGCCTCCAATGCCACAGAATAGGTGGTTTCCAGTCTGGGGCATGGGCAGAGTGGGGCTCTGACCACAAGACCAGCATCGGGCATCCTGGCCCTCAGACACCTGGGTACACTGGCCCACAAATGATAAATGCTGTTGGGCGTTGCCCAAATGGCTGTTAAACAATGCATCTGTAATCCACAAGGATGAGCAGTGCAACAATGGAATTGTCCAGAATCGGATTTGATGTGGCTTTTCTTGCCATTGTTTTTGTAATTCCCACCAGACAACTTTTTCCTGATGGGTCTGGGTAAGAGAAGGTGGGGGAAGATGCTGACAGTACTACTATATGATCCAGTTGTGAGTGATTGTTAATAAGAACTGACTTGTGAAAACTTGGAAAAATATAAAATGGGTCATCTCAGAAGCAGAAAGAGGGGCCTCTCAGGACCATTAAGAGAGAAGAGCCAAGAGTACAGCATAGCTTTTGGACTCCAAGAGCCTTCTGCACTGACCCTCCTCAGTCCAGGGAGCGAAGTAGCAGAGGAACATCAGCAGAGACAGAGCGTGAGGCAGAGTGGCGGATGCCGCAGTCTGAGCAGGTAAACCTGAGCGCCATCAGGCAGGAGGCTTGCTTTCAGCATGGGACATCTCTGGGTACTTAACTGGGGAGCTGGGGTTGCTGACTTATGGAGCTAGAACTGAACACCTTTAGACTGAGGCTTATAGCTGAGTAGAGTCCATTTGACCATTCGTTGGTGATGCAGGGTAGAGGCCAGGTCAAGGGGGTTGAGCACCAGAGAGAGGCCTGCCTGCAGACACAACAGAGAAGAGGCTGTCCAGGACCAAAGAACCGTATCCAGAACATTTCTGAAATGGAACTGCAATCCATTAACTTCTCTAATAAACTCCATAGTGGCAGTGAGTTCTGTTTGGCTATTGCAATGAGTTCAAGAGCACCAACCCCCCTCCCAACCAGAGGAGTCAAGAGTGCTATAGAAGGGACATCTGGTATCAGAACTGGGACAGAAGGTTGGAGGGTGGAGGCATGTCTGATCTCAGCCTCATAGGAATCAGCCTTGGGCTGGTGTTGACTTGGGCTTTCGTGCCTCCTGGTAAAGTCTGAGGAGGTCAGGCACCATGCCTCCATGTCTTTTTTTGGGGGGTGGGGCAAGGACTTAACACTGCAATGACGTTCAAACCCCTGATTTCCCATCAGGGACTGTGGCATAAAACCAAACCCACTGCCATGGGGTCGATTCCGACTCATAGCAAACCCAGGGAGCCTTTCTGAGGCTGTAAATCAGATAGCCTCATCTTCACCCCAAGGAGCTGATGGCTCAGATGGTGGGTTTGAACTGCCGACCCTTAGGTTAGTGACCCAATGCTTATCCAATGGCACTACCAGGGCTCCTGAACTTGTGACAGAGGGTGACATTTAGCAATTCTTTCCTAAAATCATTCCTCTACCCCACAGTTCCAAAGAATGTGGCACTTATGTTGAGACTTCAAAGGCTGATGTTAAAAAAAAAATCAGTATGATGAGGCAAATGAATATTTCTTAAGGATCAATAAATAGATGCTCAGGTGTTTGTCCCATTCTAGTAGCTCTCGACATCGATGGCAGTGAGCCATCTTCTTTTCAGGGCTTGTTGCACATGGACACACCCACAAGTTGCACTGTAACAAGCCGAGGGACCCAACGACTGCGTGTGACGGGCATGCATTCACCCATTCCAAACCACCGGCATGGCATCAATACCTGCTGCTACAAATGAGCTCCTGGGGCCCCGCGTGGCTGCTCAGGTGACGAATGTTCATGAGGAAGGGCAGACCAAGTGCCACCCACTGACAACTCTCTCTCCCTGCCGGCAGGCATGGATCTGCAGGAACACCATTTACTGAGCGTCATTAAAAAATAAAATAAATAAAAATACATCAGCCCCATAGAGCACTTATCTCGTAGAAATTCAAGAATGCCAGCAGCAGGCTGCCACACATCTCCATGTTGGTTCTTCGCACCAGCAAGGCTCTAGTCTACGCCTGGTCTTCAGAGACACACCTCTTGGATTTCCCCCCTGCTCTTCGGTGTAGTGGTTATACATCGGACTGCTCACTGCAAAGTTAGCAGCAGTTCAAAACCACCAGCCACTCATGGGAGAAAGACAAGGCTTTCTACTCCCATAAACAGTTACGGTCTTGGGAATTCACAAGGGCAGTTCTACCTCGTCCTATTGGGTCACTTTGAGTAGCCATTGACTCGATGGCAGTAAGTTTGTTATTTCCCTCCGTGAGATGGGCTGACAGAGGCTGCAATGATGGGCTCCGGTGTAACAATGACTGTGGGGCTGGCACAGGATCAGGCAGCGTCTCACTCTCTCAGGCACCAGCTCCAGACAGCTAACAACAACAACAACAACAGCAACATTTCCCAAACGCTCCTTCCCACTCCGCGTGTCTTTCTTTTGCCTCTTAGTTTGCACCAACCCTCTGTTTCTCAATTTGCCACTTCAAGGTACAGCTTAGCCATTGATTTTTAAACTTACACACACACTAGCCATCACCCAGGAGCTTTTACAAATCCCAGGGCCAGGCACCTCGAATCAATTAAACTAGAATCCCTGGCGGCAGGACCCAGGCATCATTTCCTGGATTTGTTTTTAACTTGCTAGGTGATTCCTGGGCGGAGCCAAGTTTGAGAAGGGTGGTTTACATCATCTTGATTCAAGAATATCGAATTCCAGAGATGCTAACTCAGAAGGGCCCCAAATGTGTCTGCTTCCGCTGATGCCTTATGCTTAGAACGGGGGTGGGTGGTGCCAAGGAGTCCACCTGAACTTTTGTGTGACCTCAGCACTGAAGCTTCACATCTTAAAGCTCAGGCCTTTAGGATGTGAGTGCTGTTCTTGGAGGGTGGTGAGCAAAGGGGTGATTCCTGTCTGAAACGCATTTGTCTGTTATCCCAGGAATGAAAGCCAGCCTTTTAATCACCAACTGTGGAACAATGGGGCACTCCTTTGTATGTGGCTGGCGTTCAGCACATAGCTGGTGAGCATATGTAACTCACTGAATAAAAATAGCAGTTATCATTATGCGCTACAAGAAAAAAATCCCTTTTCACATTACAGTAAGGGAGTCTTGTTGCATACCTCTTAGGAAACCTAATCATGTGTTACATTAATTTTCCATGGGAAGGAACAACTGGTTAGGAAATCAAGTGTTAAACCTCTATATAGTGACATTCAAGCTTGGAACTCTAGGGAAGCCAAAACCCCTCTGATTATGTTCCCAGCAGGATTGAAATGCCTCCTTGAAGCATACTGAACAAATTCCCATGATGCCAGTCCTCTTGGAAAAGTTTCTGGGGGTCAAAGGCCACT
>NW_022111369.1:43587739-43589039 GCF_000313985.2 Echinops telfairi
TGCCAGTCCTCTTGGAAAAGTTTCTGGGGGTCAAAGGCCACTGCAGCTGCCTGCTGCCCCTCGTCTCAACCTCTTGCTGAAGTGGGGGGGGGGGGAAATCTCAGGGTAAGTTACCACAGTTCTCAGTTCTACTGATTTGCCCTCTGGAGAAGTCTTATAGTGGGTCTAATAATGAGGCACACACTGTTCTGCGGTCTGAGACCCTCGCCCCAGGTATCTGCCTCTCAATTTATTCAAATTAAGAGTTAAATGCTCAGCCACCAACTGAAAGGTGGATGGTTCAACCCCATTCCGAGGTGCCTAGGGAAGAAGGCCTGGTGATCGCAGTCACTGACAACGCAACACAGAACAGTGCCGCTCTGATGCAGACGGCTGCCCTGTCCCGGAACCCATCCCATGGGAACTGGCTGTTTGTTTGTTTGTCTTGTTCAAGTTCAAAAGTCCACCTGGAGGCATGTAGGAGGCGAGTGACGTGATGGGGCGGAGGTGTGGGGGACAGGGAGGAGTGGGGAAAGAAGGGGTGAGGGAAGTGTCATCACAGGCGTTAGGAACAGATGGGATGAGAAATGCAGGGGAGCGCTATCAGACAAGACTTGAGACGCTCGCAGCACAGAAGTCACCGGAGGTAAGCTGCCTGCCATCTTGGCTGTCACTATACTACCACTGTCCTCCTAGAGGGAAATTGGCATGGACACATCCTCTTTCTCTGCCTCCAGGAAAGACCGACCCACAGAGCCCAGCACTGGGTCTTCATGAATCTGGAGAGGCAGTCCTCAGAACTTCAAACCAAAACTCGTCACCACACGCACTGCCATTCCGACTCACAGAGACCCTGTAGGACAGGGTAAAACCTGTCCCTTTGGATGTCCAAGACTTTTATCTTTATAGAAGCAGACATTTCATCTCTCCACAGGAGCACCTCGTGGGTTCAAACTGCACCATAATGTGGGGCACCAATACTGCTTCTTTGGCCCTGTCTCCTGCTGTGGTGGAGGAAGGCCACATTTGTATGCATGCATGAGTGCCTACAGCTTCAAGGACAGTTTTGCAACTGCCTCTAAAGAGATCATTGCACCTTTCTGTTTGTCCTCAACACCTACCTACTGCTTAACCACTTGATAGTTATTTTGTGACATCATGTTTTTCCCAAAGGCTGCAGATATGCTATCTAAAGAACCAAACCCAAACCAAACGGACTGCCATTAAGTCCATTCCAAATCACAGTAAGCCTGGAGGGGCGGGCAGAACTACCCCTGTTGGTGTCCAAGACTGTAGGGAAGCAGAAAACCTCCTCTCTCTC
>NW_022111369.1:43589139-43596152 GCF_000313985.2 Echinops telfairi
CACAGAGCTGCTGGGGGTCTCCAACTGCTGACCCTGCGGTTAGCAGCCCAATACATACCCACCGTGCCACCAGGGCTGCTTACTCAGCCTATGTCAAGTGTGCATGTATAGCCTACCCTGCTAATTCCATCTGATGAGTCCTGGGGCAAGAGGCACGGGGAGATGCTGAGATACTCGCCTACAGAGCTCCCTTCTTACAGGCTAAGGTCCTTTTCTGAAACTCAGCTGCCCATCTCTCAGGAAAGTCAACTTGTTTCAGAACCAGAATGCTCTCACATAGGGTCCTTGTTTTCTGATTCTTGGGCTTGGTTGCTGCTGTCCTCTAAAACTGCATTTCCTCTTAGCACACAGGTAATCCTAGGCAAACGCTTGAAAACTGTACGTTCCCAGTTGTACAAACGAGTCCATCGCGAGACTAGTCAGGTTAATTTTCACCAGCCACGTCTCCTGGAACACTGTTTTATGACAATGAAGCGCTTTCATATATTTTATCTTATTTCCTTCTGATGGCCACTCCGCACAGAAGATATTGTTACTGTTCTCCAGTTTAAGAAGAAACAGCCTCACAGAAGGCAACTCAGCTGCGCTGGGAGTCTAAAGACTTGGGTCTCCCTCACTTGTGTGTTTTCATGTCAGAGAATTGTCGATTTAGTGCTGCATAATCTGCCTTACAAATTGCCAGTTAAGGAAAAAAGCAGATGCTTTCTGTGTTGTAGAAGTCTCAACTCTCCCTTCAAACTCTATTGCTTCCAGATATAGCAAGCCTTGTTCAACATGTTGGGCTGCTAACTGCAAGGTCCGCAGTTCAAAACCACCAGCTGCTCTGAGAGAGAAAATGGGGCTTTCTATTCCCATAAAGAGTTAGTCTCGGAAACCCACAGGGGCAGTTCTACCCTCTCCTATAGCGTCACCATGAGTTGGAATCAACTCAATGGTGGGAAGGTTTTTATGGAAAAATAAATTGACACACACACACATACACACACACATATATATATTCTCTTTTGGCAATAAAGTCAAGCAGGGGATGGAGGTAGCAAAAAGGTGTAAAAGCAGAGTTGGGGGTGGAGGGGAGAGTGATAATGTCCCAAGAAATTAATTTGCTTAATAAATTGTCACTATCAGTTGGGGAAGGAGCTGACTCACAAAGTTCTGCTTAGTAATAGTAAATAGAGTGAATTTTGTATCTTTTAAGACATCTTTAAAAAGCTCCTTCTGGAGCTGTCGAAGGGATCAGGTATCAAGCATCAAAGAACAAAAAATATCATTGTAAAGGTGTGTAAGTGCAGAGTGGAGACTCAGAGTTCATTGGTAGGCAGCTGGACACCCCCTTGCTGAAGGGTTGAGGGGAGGAGACGAGCCAACCATGGTGCAGGGCAGCAACAATGAAACATATAACTTTCCTCTAGTTCTTAAATGCTTCCTCCCCCCCCCACTATCATGACCCCAATTCTGCCTTACAAATCTGGCTAGACCAGAAGATGTACATTGGTACAGATAGCAACTGGAAACACAGGGAATCCAGGACAGATGACTCCTTCAGAACCAGTGGTGAGAGGGGCGAGGCCTGGAGGGTGAAGGGAATGTGGGGTAGAAAGAGGGAACTAATTACAAGAATCTACGTATAGCCTCCTCCCTGGGGGAGGGACAGCAAGAAGAGGGCAGGGGGAGACGTCGGACAGTATAACTTATGACAAAACTATAATAAGCTATGAATCATGAAGGGTTCATGAGGGAGGGGGGGAGTGGAGAGGTTGTGGGAAAATGAGCAACTGATATTAAGGGCTAAAGTGGAAAGCAAATGTTTTGAGAATAATGAGGGTAACAGATGTACATATGTGCTTGACACAATGGATGTATGTATGGATTGTGATAAGAATTGTATGAGCCCCCAATAAAATAATTAAATAAAAAAAAACTCCTTCTGCTCCAGGGCTCTGGCTGCATCAGCGTAGCTCCAAATGGCTTGTCAACAGGAATGTCTCGCAGAGACAAGCAGAGCAGTATCTGGCCTCCAGTGAGCTATTTATCTCCTTTGCTCCAAATGGGGTCATCAAGCTGCGACCTGATTGACAGGCTAGACACCACCCCTTCGCAAGGAGACAGGAGATTATGTAACTGCTACACTGGATGAGTTAGACAACATTGATTCCATTTGTCTTGTATTTGTTTGTGGAAGCATCGCATATCTCTAAAAGTTGACAGCAGTGGGTGGTAGGAAGCACCAATTCACTGCTAGAGGTGCCATGAGGCCAAAGACCGACATTCTCAGAGACCCACCCTGGCATTGAGGCTGCCAACATGTGGCTGTGGCTGAGCCCTGGATGACTGCAGGATGCAGTCTCCTCCTTTCTCCCCCCAGGCCACCGTGACAGTCACACAATCCAGTCTCACTCCGGCTCCATCACACATGGCAGGCCATGCAGCCTAGGGAGTTTAGGCAGGTGCTTCTTGCCTTTCATTTGTTTGACCTTCTATTCTTGCTAAGCCGAAGGAGCCCAGGTGGCATTGTGGGTTATGTATTGAGCTGCTAACCACAAAGTCAGTAGTTCGATTCCACCAGCCTCTCCAAGAGAGAAAGATGAGGCCACATGATCCCACAAAGTCTCTGACACCCAAAGGGGCAGTTCTCTTCTGTCTTCTAGGGTCCCTATGAGTCGGAATCAACTCAACGGCAGTGAGTTTGGTTTGGTTTTCCTCCCCTCAAGACGTGATACGCCACGGCTGCCACTACTAGCCATTCAAACGCATGGCAGCACTTACTGCCTCGTAGACCAGTGCTATGCCCCGGAGGGTGTTCAAAGGCCAGGCCCTTCTTCAGCGGTGTCTCTGGGTAGACTTGAACTCCCCGACAACTACCACCGATACAACACTCAAACCAAACTCACGGCCATCGGGTCAATTCTGAATCATAGCGGCCCTGTAGGACAGAGGAGAGCTGCCCCGATGAATTTTCCAGACTGTTAACTCTTTACTGAAGTAGAAAGTCCCATCTTTCTCCCACAGAGTGGCTGGCGGCTTTGAACTATACACCTTGCGGTTAGCCCGACGAGTGACACTATGCCACCAGGGCTCCTCCACTGATACAAGAAGACATATATTTAGTCAAACAAGAGGGTGACATTGTTTCCTTCCAGCCCAGAATCAATCAACTCAACTCACCAAGAATAACTTAACTGCAAGGGGAAAAAACTGATGTCCAATTTGCAAAGAGAGTGGGGAGTTTAGGGAATAAGATTCCAGTTTGAAAAAGGACTAACTGATTTCCACACCCTACTCACTGTTCTGAAGCAGGCATGATGCCTCCTGGGCCCAGATAAATAATTTCTCCACCACAGCCCTCCCCATTAACTGGGGCTCCCATGAGGGTGCTGTGCTGTAGAGATTATCTACTTAATAAACATGCAGCTCATTTTCGGGAGAGTTCATGCTTTCCCCACTGTTGTACATCCTGTGTGTACCTTCCTCTCACTTTGGACCCCTTAGTGGTTTAGTGATTTTGGGTTGAGCTGATAACGTCACAGTCAGCTGTTCAAAGCCTCCAGCCTCTCTGTGGGAGAAAGATGAGACTATCTAGTCCTGTAAAGAGTTACAGTCCTAAGCTCACAGGGGCAGTTCTACCCCATCCTTTGAAATCCCTATGAGTCGGAATTGACTCGATGGCAGTGAGTTTGCATTGATTTATTTCTCACTTAATCCTCACAGCAATCCTATAGGGTAAGAGATCAATTCAATGACTGTCCCAGGGTCATCAAGGTAGGACTCAATGCCATTAGATATCAGCCTAGGCAGTCTCAAACCTTCACCACCTTCTCACACATTTCTGACATTTTCAAGGTTTTCATGAACCTTGCAAAAAGTAGACCATGACACAGAGGGGAGAAAGATGGGGCTTTCTACTCCCACAAGGAGTCATACGCTCAGAAACCCACAGGAGCAATTCTAACCTGCCCTCTGAGATTATGAGTCGGCACCAACTCGATGGCAGTGAGTTACCATGACGTACACTGGAAGGCAAGGAGCCCTGGTGGCACAGAGGGCTGGTTATCTGCTGGATTGCTAGTCATGAGGTCCACAGTTCAACACCAGCAGCTGCTCTGGGAGAAACATGAGAGTCCTTCTCCCTTGAAGAGTTACAATCCCAGAAACGCATGGTGACCTATAGGGGCACTAGGAGTTGGAACCAATTTGATGGTAGTGAGTTTGTGTTTCAGTTGATAATGAATAGTTTTTCTGTGCTAAATAGCAAAGAAAAAATCACTGATACCAAACTCAGGGGTAGCCATACTATTTAACAAGTATAGTTCACTGATGAAGAATGGGAATTCCAGAATACTTCATTGGGCTCCTGTGGACTTGTACATGGATCGAGAGGCAGTTGTGTGAACAGAACAAGGGAATACAGCATGATTTAAAATCAGGAAAGGTGTGTTTGTATCCTCTCACCATACTCATTCAATGTACATGCTGAGCAAATCATCAGAGAAACTGGTTTGTATAAAGAAGAGTGTGGCATCAGAATTGGAAGAAGGCTTATTAACAACCTGCAATATGTAGATGACACAGCCTTGCATGTTCTAAGTAAGGAAGATGTGAAGCCCTTACTGATGAAGATCAAGCATTGCCACCTTCAGCACGGATTATGATTGAATGTAAAGAAGACTGAAATCCTCAAAACTAGACTAATAGGTACTATCATGATAAATGGTGAAAAGGTTGAAGTTGTCAAAGATTTTGTCTTGAGTAGATTCATAACCAAGGCTCATGGAAGCAGCGGTCAAGAGACCACAGGACATAATGCATTAGGTAACTCTGCAGCACAAGATCTCTTTAAAGTGTTGAAAAGTAAGGATGTTACTTTGAGGACCAAGGTGTACCCAGTTCAAGCCCTCGTATCTTCACTTGTCTCATATGCATGTGAAAGTTGGACATTGAGTAAGGAAGACCAGAAAAGAATCGATATATTTGAGTTGTGGAGCTGGAAAAGAATATTGAAAGCACCCTAGACTGCTCAAAGGGCACATTGATCTGTCTAGGAAGAAGGATGGCCAGAGTGCTCCTTGGAGGCTCCTTAGAGGCAAGACTTTCTCTTACACACTTTGAAAATATTGTCATAAGAGAGCAGTCCCTTGAGAAGGACATTATGCTTGGGAAAGGAGAGAGGCAGGCCCAAAGAGGAAGGTGGAAGGTCCTCAAACAAGATGGATTGATATCGTGGCTACACCAATGGGCCAAGAGGAGGAACAACTGTGAGGCTGGTGCCGGATGGGGCAGGGCTTGTCCTGCTGTGTGCAGGCTCACTGTGGGTTGGAACGGACTCCACGGAATTGACCTAACAACCACAAGATGAAGGGGGGAGGAAGGAGGTTGAATTTAGCAAGGAAAATGAGGCAGGGGGTTGGCATTGGGATTAAGGATTCATTGGTTATACAGCCACAAGGAGTCCTTGTAGAGTATGGTTAGACATTGGGCTGTGACTACAAGGTCAGCAATTCAAGCCCACTAGCTACTCCAAGGGAGAAAGATGAGGTTTTCTACTCTGTAAAGAGTTATAGTCTGGGAAACCCATAGGGCCCATTCCAACCTACCCTATAGGTCACTATGAGTCAGCATTGACTCAATGGCAGTGAGGGTTAAAAGAGAAAAAAAAAGTTTTGATTATCCAAATTAGGACCGGAATCAGAGACTGAACTTATGCTATCTGTACAGAACAGACTGACAGAGAAAGTCAAAATAGGAGGCTATTTTAAAATTTTAAAGCTTAACTTGCGGATAACAGTGAATTGACTTGATAGCAACAAAGGAGCAGCACACCGGACACTACGGACGGACGCACCAGTTACTGTGGAGTCAGTTCTCAAGGCCCGTGGCTCCACACCTGCGTCGGTGAGCACGCGCAGCAGAGAACAGTATTCCAGAAGCTTCTCATGGCTGATTTCTTCCTACGCAGATCACAAGAACTTTCTTCCAACATACCTCTGCATGGGCTTAATTCTCCAACGTTTTGGTTAGCACCTCCCAGGACTACACCATCCCACAGTCATGCCAACTTCAACTCGAAAAGACCCTCCTTTGTCTAGTAGGTGCCACTGCCATTCTACGCTGCCTGACTCTTCTCCTTAAAACCAAACTCTTCCGCATCAAGTCAATGCTACCTCATAGCGACCCTACAGGGCAAAGTAGAACCACCCCTGTGAGTTTCTGTAACTCCTTATGGGAGTAGAAAGCTCCGTCTTTCTCTAGTGGAGAGGCTTGTCATTTAGAAGTGCTGACCTTGCGGTTAGCAGCCTAACCTGTGACTGCTCGGCCACCAGGGCTCCATGTGACTCTGAGACAGGTACTTTACCTTCGCTGCTTACTGAAGGCTCCGCTGGTTGCAGAGAGGGCTTGGAGTACCTGTCTGCTCTCCTTCGTTAGCATCCTTTGTACCCGCCTTGCATTCCACAAAGGTCTGGCTCTTTCAATTGTCCTCCTGGAAGATGTTGATTTTCCTTCTGCAAGGTGTCTGGCTCACTTATTCTGCCCTTTCTTCTCTATGTATCTACCGCTAGCTGTAGACCTTTGTCCAAGCAGCAAACACCTCTGTTCCTGCACCGTCCACACCCCCCCATTCATACCCTCCACCAGAGAGGCCGAAGCCCAAGCTTCTTTCTGGGTCAAAGGATCTTCTAGGGTTTCTGACCCAAAGCTCATGTGAGACTTGACATTTCTCTTGCCAGTGTAGCCTTAAAGAAGATGTTTCTATTTTTAATTGGTTTTGGTCACTGGGTAAGGCACCCCTCACAGGTATATAAACATCACGACTCTACTGGGCAGTCTTAACATTTGCATCATGCCTTGAAGGTGAAGGGTTGCCCTTACTTCTCGCCCCACCCCACCCCCCAACTGCCTGACTTTTAGAGGGAAAAATGCAAGGCCAGCCAGAGCTGCTGATCAATAAATTACAACTGCCCCAGGGAACCGATCGCAATGATCGACGCGTGCACGTGTGTGAAAACACACACACACACACA
>NW_022111369.1:43597900-43624518 GCF_000313985.2 Echinops telfairi
GCACCCCAGTTGTTCAGAGGAGAAGTTCTAGGCCAACCGCTCTCTCTAGCCCCACAATGAGACAAGGCTTCGGAGAGCGCTGGCCACCCCTGGGGGCGGTGCCACTTTTCCCCAAGCCCAGAACTTTGGGAAGCACAGGTTGTGTAAGCGGCAGTGCAAGCTTCCCAAGACAAGCCCGTCTCTGAAAGGGCACGTGGCTCCTCTGCCCAGGTTTTTAACGCAAACTGCGTAAAACAGTGGATTGGGCGGGGCCGGGCGGAACCGAGATGAAGTAGTATGGGGACAACGTGGGTGAGCGACAGCCCATCCTACCTTCTCACCACCAGCCTGAGCGTCTTGTAGGATCCTTTCACCAGCGAAACGGCCTCGCTCCTGGAGCTGCTCAGGGTGACCTGGTTGATGTTCACAACCTCGTCGCCGGCCTGCAGTCTGGCGCTCCCGAAGTCCGCTTTGCCCCCTTCTTCAATCTGCTCAGAAGACACAAGCGTCAGGAAGGAGCTTCCACGGAGGCTGGGAGCCGCGGCCGCCTGGCGGACTCGCGCACACACCCAGTTACAGTAAGCACCGGCAGGCAGGCAGGGACTCTGCTGGCTTACCACGCCTCCCAGAACCCAGGCCACCAGACAAGGAGCGGAAGGAAGGAAGGAAGGGCCTCATTTCTATCCAAAGGCATCAGCTGTATTTTGAACACTCCCATCAAGTCTTTCGTGTCTTTAGAAGACAATTTCTTCTTTGCTCAAGTTTTTCAAATCTTAGAATTATAGGTCATTCAACACCTTAATTCAACACCTCCTTTGTGGCGGAATGAAAGAAAGATGAGGCTGTTGGCTCCCCGAAAGATTTACTGTCTGGGAAACCCAGTTCTACTCTTGCCCTATGGGGTCCCCAGGAGTCTGAATCCCCTTGATGGCAATGGGTTTGGTATTTGGGGGTTTTGTGCGGTGAACATTGTTCCAGGTACTTGGGCTGCATCAGTGGAGAACAAGGACAAAGCCCTTGGGTGGTTCTCATGCTGAACTGCAGAAATGAAAGCAGGCGAGACGGTTAGCAAACACATGAATGGCGTAGTACGAGGCAATGGTGTGCTGTGGAAGCAAACTAGCAAAATAATGCTCAGCCCAGTGCCATAGGCCAATGGATTCGCAAGGAATGCCCATAATGATGAAAGAGAAGAAGAACAAACATTTAAAAAGTAAGTAAATTGAAGTCAAACCATAGTGTTCTCTTTTTCAAGAGCCAAGGAATCCTCCCACTTGTCCACAAACCTTGAACAGCTCTTAGTAGGCCACATTCTTCTAGTGAATTTGTAAATTTGGCCCTTGCCCATCTTTTTTCTTATTACGAATACAGTGCATGGTAGTTATTAATATACAGTGAAGGATAGACCCACAGACCGACGGAATAGAATTGAGAATCCAGAAAAAACATCTTTGGATGGTTTACAAAGGTGACAAGACCATTCAACGGGGAAAGAATCGTCGCTTCAAGAAGCAGTGCTATCCTGCTCACGGTTACAGAGACACAGACCTTTCCTGGGGCTTCATGTGTGCGCACGACTCTATGCTACAATAACCGACAGGCCTCGCTATACTGGGCCCCAGTTAAATGAGCTATAGCACACTCATTGTGCAAAAGGAAGTGATGATAGGACAGCTCCATAGTCATGAGCTATGGCTCTGTGTGACACTGTACAGAAGAATTAACACAAGATGAACACGTTACGTAAGAGTTAACGCTCTAAACGCTTAGAGCAAACCACAGGGCTCATCTTAATGACTTAGGACACCACAAGCATGAACAGCAAGGGAAAAGGACGAATTAGACTTCATCACAATTAAAGTTGATGTGCATTAAAGGACACTAACAAGAAAGGTGAAACGACAACCCCCCAAAAGTGGAAACTAAAATAGAAACTAAATATCTGAAAAGGGTCTAATATCATACACACACACACACACATCTATATAGCGTATGTACTTGTGTATAAGCCGAGTTTTTCAGCACATTTTTAATGCAGTTTTTGTGGTAAAATTGGGTGCCTCAACTGATATCCAGGTTGGCTTATACTCAAGTATATACAGTATGTACATACATATAAAACTTTTAGACAACAACAGCAAGCCCAACAGTCCTATTAAAATGAACAAAGGACTTACATAGCCTTTTCTCCGAAGAAGATATTTATATGACCAACAAGCACATGAAAAGATGTTCAGCATCACCAGTCAGTTGGAAATCACCAATAAAAAGCACAATGAGACACCACTTCTGTGGCAGTTACATAATCCCCTGTCAACTTGAGCAAAGGGGTGGAGTCTAGCCTATCAATCAGGTCACAAGGTAACACCCACCAGGAGGATTCTGGGAACTTCTTCTTCCTTCCTGGAGGTGGGACATACTCTCTCTAGCTTTGTCTTCCTGCTGACAAGCCACAAGGAGCTATGCTGTTCATAGCTCTGGAGCTGGAGGAGTCATGGGAGACCCACGCCAGTGCTGAGATGCTTCCACCACCACTGGATCCACAAGACCCACTGGCCTGTGATCTTCCTGCATTCAGTGCCATTGCATGTGTTGTGTAAGTCTGAAGGAGAATTTATGGACTGGTATTGGGCATATGGGCTAACATCGGACTTAGGGACTTGATCTGAACTGGGCTGGGATGTTTTCTTAATATACAATTACTCTTTGATATAAAGCTCTTTCTTATACATATTGAGTGTCCCTGGATTTGTTTCTCTAGTCAACTCAGACTAACCCAACTTCACACCCAAAGGATAACTGTAATCAAATTAATCGAAAATAGTCAGTGTTGGCAAGGCCGTAGAGGAACTGGAACATGCCTGGCTGGTGGGGATGTAAAACGGTTCAGCCACAGTGGAAGACACATGGGTGTTCCTCAGAAGATTAGGCATAGAATTACCAGGTGCAGGAATGCCATTTTGGCATCGGTATTATTTAGCTTTGAAAGGGGATGAAATGCTGGTACATGTGACAATATGGAGAAATCTCATAAACACGAAAGTGAAAGAAGTTGGACACAAAGGGTCACATGTTGTATGGTGTCATTCATGTGAAATACCTAGAAATTGAAACCAGACTGCATGTATCCAGGCAGGCGTGGGGGGTGCAGATTAGGGGAGGGAGAAGGGAGGAACTTCTTAATGGGTTTCATTTTGAAATGATTAAAGTATTTTGGAACTAGATGGAGGTGGTAGTAGTTGCAAAACTTTGAATATAGTAAATACCACTGAAATGTTCACTTAAAAATGGTTACTTTTATGCTCTTTAAACACATATATAAATATGCAGATATGAAAACAATAATAATTTACAATTTATCGAGGCTTCATGAGGGTGGGAGTTGGGGTGGGGAGGTAGGGAAAAAAGAGGAGCTGATACCAAGGGCTCAAGTAGAAAAAAAATGTTTTGAAAATGATGATGGCAACATATGTACAAATGTGCTTGATAACAGTTGATGTATGGATTGTAATATGAACTGTAAGAACCTCAAATAAAGTGATTTATGATATATATAAGCTTATTATAAAAATTAAAACAATATGAAAAATATATCAGCAGAAAAGGAAAAATCATGATTTCCCCTGCTTTCCACGTGCTACTTTCTACAGGTAACCATGGCTTTCAGTTTGATTTATGAATTTTATAGATGTCTTTAAAAAAACACAACAAACAAATGTCATACTTCTTCCACCTTCTTTTGCCACTTAGCACAGAAGGATTAAAGTGAGGAATTTTGGCAAAGTGAAAATTTTTAAAAATGGATTGTTGAATTCTTTTATTTATTATTTTTAATACTATTAAAACTATTTGTTAATATGGATTTTGTATCCACTACTCTTAAGTTTCACCAGATGATTCACAGGACCATGCAAACAAGGTGTCAAACTCATGCCATACCCATGCATAGCAACCCTATAGGGCAGGGTAGAACTGTGAGTTTCTAAGACTGTAGCTCTTTATAGGAGTAGAAAGCCTCATCTTTCTCCCCTGGAGTGGCTGCTGGTCTCCTGGAGTGGCTGGTGACCTTGAGGTTAGCAGCCTCACCACCAGGGAGGGCCCTTCCACATAAGGCATAGAGTGCTCTAACTCAGGGACTGGTCAGTTTTGCCATTCTGCCGACTATAAGAGCCATCTCAGAAGCAGGAAGAGAGAATTCCCAGGGCCATCAAGAAAGAAGACCCCCCAGGGGAGCCCTTCCAGATCCCTACCTGAAGTGGTGGAGGCAGCAGAGGCCATGCCACACCAAGTCCAGAGGCACCAGAGCAGGAGGAATCAGAGACTAAAGGCCATGAGACAGTGAGGCAGAACAGCAGGCGGGCTCCCAGGCCCACAGAGCAGGGGAACATGTGGCTGAGAGGCTGAAGACCAGAGAGACTAAGGTGAGGTGCTGCTGTGGACGAAAGACTATACCACAATGTTTTATCAACCCAACTGGTGGTCACCCTAATACACTTGCATAATTGTGAACATTGTTAGTGAGTGGCCATTGCACAGAATTATCGAAATACATTGAAACTGTGGAGTGCTGTGGGAGGCACAGTGAGTGTCAGACTAGGGTAAAGAAAGATGGAGGGTAGAGAAGGTCTGACCCCTACCTTATGCCAATCAGCCTTGGGCTCATGTGGCATTGGGTTCTCCTTGTCTGGGCTACCAGAGGAGGTCAGATGGTATGCCCATGCCATTTTTTCAGGAGCCAAACAGATAAACTAACAGGAAGGTATTGAATCTCTCTAGCCTCAGTATCCTCATCTGTAAAATAGGGACAATAACCTCACCAACCTCGTAGAATTGCCGTGAGGATTAATGAGGTATCCACGTGATTGGAGAGACGCAGAACCCGGAAACTTGTAAGGTCTCAAAGGTGGTAGCTATAGTTTCCAGAAATCCCACAGCAGGAGATTTCCATCCACAAGACACTGTGCTAGGAATCCTAACTATTTGCTGCACAATGAACATGGTATGGATGCCTCCTCTGGATGGGCTTTTCCTTCTGCCTTCTCATCCCAGCAACCTTCTGGAAATTCACGATTTCCCAAGTGCACTGGGCACCCTCTAACCGCCAGGCCTGACACCAGCTGCCATTTTCTTTCTTTCTTGGACTGCACTCCACCTCCTGCTGCACCTTGAGCCACTTAGTAAGACTTGCAATTCAGGTCCCGCCCCACAACTATCCAAAAGTACACTGTTCCTATGAATCCCATGATAAGCAAAACGGTGTCATGAGGAAAATCAATTACCATTAATTTATATAGGAAAAAGATGCACATTCTGAACCTCCCTTCCACCAAAAACTGTCAAATCGGACCAATAACACATAAAATCTAATAACACTAACCTAGAGAATGATATGATGAATACACAGCCATGTATAAAGCAGGTACAATGTTGGGGGCGTACAGTTCCTCGTGGAAGAAAGATGAGGTTGCCTGCTCCCAGAAGCCCTTTACGGCTTGCGATTAGTGGAAATGGATGTGATGGCAGTGAATGTGGTCTTGTTTGGTAGTGCTGTCAGGTAAGCACTGGGCTGCTAACCACAGGTCCCTGGTTCAAACCCACCATGGTTCAAACCCATCAGGAAAAAGAAGGGGCTCTCCGTATTGTAGTAGTTAGGCCTTGGGCTGCTAACTACAAGGTCAGTAGTTCAAAATTACCTGTTGCTCCATGGGAGAAAGATGGGGCTTTCTACCCTGCAAACAGCTCCAGTCTCATACGCTCAGGAGCACTTCTCCCTGCCCTAGAGGGTGGCTGGGAGCCTGCATGGACTTGATGGCATGATTTTGCTTTTTGCGTTTTCTCTGCTCCCGTAAAGGTTTTCAGGAATCTTATAGGGTGGCTATGAGGCAGAATCAGGATGGCAGCGAGTTGGGGTTAGTGTAGTTCCTGAAGAAGAGGTTTGTGCTACACCTGGCGCGCTCAGGGTACTTGCCTCTTAACAGCTCGACTGGCTGCAAAAGTACACTGCACACTAGTTCCGCTTCTCGCCATTTCCCTTAAAAGTGAAACTCCTCCGTGGATTGCATTAAGTTTGCCAAAACAGACACTAATGTTGGTCTTTTGTATAAATGAAGTGTCATAAAGCAAGCTTTCAAAAAAGGGAGGGCACCTGTCTACCGTACTTGTCAAACGCAGGCTCTCAGGGTTGATGGTTAATTAAAATCATCTCAGGTTTCTTCTTCGGTAAGATGATAGCATCTACCACTAAGATGGTTGTGAGGATTAAGTAAATTCATATAGGTACAGCGTTTAAAACAGTGCCTACTATGTAATACACATTCAGTGAGGCTTAGCCTGCACCCATGTACATCCTCTGGTCTAGCTGGATTTGTAAGGCAGAATTGGGATCATGATAGTGGGGGTTGGGGGTGAGTGTGTGTAAGAAAACATTAAAGAAATAGAGAAAAGTTTTATGTTTCATCGGTGCTATACTGACTCGTCCCTGGTTTTGGATTTTGTTTGTTTGTTTTTTACACAAAATAAAGGGATTAGAGGGTCATATGGTATTTTTGAGTAGTCCTGGTGGTGTAATGGTTACATGTTGGGCTGCCACATGCAAGGTCAGTAGTTTGAAATACCCGGCCACTTTGTGGGAGAAAGACAAGGCTCTACCCTGCCCTACAGGGTTGCTATAAGTCAGAACTGACTTGATGGCAATAAGTTTGACTTTAAGGTATTTCTACTCCTACTTTGAGGAAGTACGACAGCACTTTGCATAGTGGTTAGTTTTACTGTCCCACCAGTGGTGGATGGGGGTTCCAGTCTCCCTGCACCCTCTCTGGGGTTTGTTATCTTATGTTTCTTTTAACTTTGCGATCAATGCTAATGTGAGGTGAGATCTCAGTGCTGATTTGATTTGCGTCTCTTGAACGGCTAGTGGTCGCAAGCATTTCTCTATCATGCTTACTGGCCGCTCTCATGTCTTCTTTAGTGAACCATATGTTCATGTCCTCTTCCCATTTTAGACTGGATTACTTATCTTGTTGAAATGCTGCTGTTTTTTATAGATTTTAGAGATGAGTCCATTGCCCAATATACTGTTGCCAAATCACCCCCCCCTCCCCACCATCTATGGGTTCTCTTTGGACTTTTTTGATGAAGTCTTTTGATGCACATTAAGTGTCTTATTTTAGAAGGCTTCAGCCCTCTATTTTGTGTTTTTCATTATGTCTGAGGGAGTCATTATGCGACATATCCATGACCTTTAGTTTGTCCCCTTCAGTGGTCTTTATAGTTCAAGACTTATAAAGCAAGCTTATAGCTAAGCCTTTAATCCACTGGGAGTTCATTTTTGTATATGGAGTGAGGTATGGGCCCTGTTTCAATCTTCTAAAAATGGAAATCCAATTTTACCAGCATCATTGGTTGAGGAAAGTATCTCTTCCCCTTTTAATGTATTTCAGCCCTTTGTCAAAACTCAGTTGTCTGTAGGTGAATGATTCTCTAGTCTGTTCCATTGGTCTATATCTTTGTCATTGTACCAGTAGTAGGCTTTTTGTTTTTACTATTGTGGCTGTGTTGTAGTTTTCGTGGTCAGGAAGTAAAAGACCTCCTACGTACCCTTTTTCTTAAGCAGTGTTTTGCTTGTCCTGGGTCCCTTTCCTTTCTATAGAAAGTTGGTGATTCGTTTTTCCACTTTCTTTAAGGAATGATGCTAGGACCTAGACTGGAGTTTCACTATATTTATTGTGGTAGGCAGTGTTCTCTAGAGAAACAAAACCAGGACACTTATGATTATATATTTATAAGAGGCTAGGTTGATACAGCAAGAAGGAATATAACAGCTAATTAGTCCACACAGCATGCAGAGGGTTCAGTTCAACTCACTTCCATGAAACAGTTAATATACTGAAAGTCCTTTAACTCATGTGGGCTCCTGGGTCCAAAGTCAAGGAAGCAGACAACAGAATCCTCCCTTAGGCAAGGCAAGCCGACTCTTCCCTTAGGCAAGGCAAGCCGACTCTTCCCACAGGCAGCAAACAGCAGGGCAGTCACCAAAGGTCAGTAGCTCAGGAGCTTGGTGAATCAGGCCCAGATGGGATATCAAATGCAAGCAATCAGAGGTGGCAGGATCCACCAGCCTCAAGCTTAAGTGATGTATGCACCAGCAGCGTGGTGAAGCAGGTCTCGAAGGAGCCTTAAGCTCTAGTAACACGACCCATGGGTTGGGCAGGTCCACAGGTAGTGTAGCTCACCGGTTGAGACAGAGAACTAGCTAAAGCAGCAGCACACTCCAGGCCTTGCAGAGCCATTTATCTCTTAGTCTTTCAATCTAACTGCAACCTGATTAATCCCTCAAGTTCCTATTGGCCAGGTTGGCACAATAAACCAAATTATCACATTTATAAATTGCTTTGGGTAACGTTGACATTTTCACAATCTTAAGTCTTCCTGTCCATGAACATAGAACAGTCTTCCAGTTATGAAGGTCTCTACTGGTTCTTGTAGCAACCTTTTGTAGTTTTCTTTGTACTTGTCTTTTGTTTCTCTGGTTAGGTTTATTTCTAACTATGTCATCTTTTGAGTGGCACCCCTTTTATGTTTTATAGCATCATTATCAGTGAGTACTATTTATTGGCCACTTGGATAATAAAACTGAGTATCTGGAAAATGGAAGCTATGGGTTAAAAAACAAAGTGGTGAATAGCTTAATATATATTATTACCTCCATTTGTTGTCACAAAGATAAATTGAGTGGTTGCCATATCTTTGCTGATGCACACATGACAACATAATTTACTTCAATGTAACAAGTCTAATAAATCTTAAATTACACGTTGATTATTCATACACAGTTTATCAGAACTCATGATTATATCATTGCTCTAAAAATTAAATAAATTTTAAAAATTAAATAAATACAAAACCTTAACTCCATGTAAGGTTTAAAAATAATTTTCTGGAACGAGTCATCAAAGAGGATTACACTCCTTCAAATCACAAGCCCTGCTGATACTGTCTGTCAACACAACTCAGTTTAAAAAAAAAAGAAGCTTATTCTTTAAAACCTTTGGACCAATACTTGAGCAGCTAAAGAGGTCACTGGCATTGTTTGTCCAATTTCACCTGCATAGAATTAACTTATTCCAAGAATGTGATTGCCTGCAGGTTGAATGACTTCAGATAATACACCATGTATAATTGGGTAAAAATCCCTAAGCCAACAAACTAAAGGAGAGGGTTTGTATACATACCTACATTGGAGCTCAGGACATAAGTATGCTATTTTTCTTAAATACATTTAAATCCTACATGTATCCATACCTATTGGATTAAGTTTCGTTTATTTTGATGTCTCGTTGATGATATGAGTTGGGTTTGAAATTGTTTCCCGTTCACATTGCTGTAAGACTTAGTACCTAACTTAGTGTCTATACATCAGAGGTATAAGCACTTTCAGGATACACACTGGAAATGCATATTTTAAGAAAATGCAATGCTAGGTGATGCACACTATATTGGAAGTACATTCAAAATATATGTACTAGAAGTATATTAAAACTGTAGGGGTAGGCACAAAGCAGGGGTTGCATTTGGAATGGCCAAGAAAGAAAGAGGAGTGGCAGAAGAGAAAGAAGGAATAAGGAAGGCTTCACCAGGCAGACCAGAAGGATCCACATACCAATGAATGGACTACTGATATGAATGAATTAGTAGTCACAACCCCATGCCAGGGCACATAGCTAATCACGTGTTGGATTTCAACACTTACTAGCCCTTTCAGCTTGTGGCTCTATGCAATAAACAACTTGTATAGCCAGCCATATGTGTGGCCTCACTGACAAGGGGAAAAGGGCATTCCAGGCAAAGAGAGCAGCCAGGGCACAGGAGTTGAGAAATGCATTGGCATGTAAAAAACACAAGGAACGGAGTACTTTGTGTGTGAATGTGTATACACCTGTCTCTACCACTAGATATTTTTCAAACAGCTCTACTGAGATATGATTCATATACAGAACTTGCTCAAGGTTGCACCATTAGTAAAATGATGGAGCTGGGGCTGGAATTCACAACTGACTTCAAAGCTCACATTGCTTCTCCACCTACTGCCTCTGAGGATCTCCATCAGAATTCTCTGTCCCTAAACTAAAACTTCTTTGCTTTTTTGCTTAAAATCCAAGTGTCTGAGAATCCAGACATCAATACCTCCGAGTCCTGATCCTTCTCTTTCATGTATCCTAAGGACTCTAAGCCTATTATATGGGTTTACAGGTTCACCAGACTTCACTGCTTAGAGGTGAGAAAATAGTTGGTATGCACTGTCAGTCAAGCAAGGAGATGGCCTTGTTGCTTAGAACTGAACACTTAATGGCTCCCATTTATTTGAGTTTGTTCTTGTTGGTTTTATTTACATGCACTTCTTTCCATAGTTGTAATTAAAATAGTAATCATCTTGTTATCTACCACAATTGAATTTCACCTGCATTTTCATTTCTAAATTCTTCAGTGATTCCTTTTCCTTTCCTGGTACCTTTAATCCAAAGTTAAGGGTATGGGGAGAGAGGAGCAGTTCAATAACTCACAGTTAATGCAATGTAATGCAAACTTGTTTGCTGTTTTATGCAATTGCTAATCTACTGAGATATATGCTCTTCATAAATGCGACAATTACATTAAAGCAGTGAACAACATATAGGAAGATGAAGATAAGAAAAGAAATGATTAAGACTCTTTCCAACAAAGCTGTTCAGTATTCCTCTTTACTCTTTGAGATTTCTCATTACCTACAACCTACTGGGCACTCTTGATTTAAACTATATGTATAGTCAGGGCCATGAAATAAAGTAAAATAAAAGTTGCTCCCAGGAATTATATCCAATTCTCAGCCACTCCACAGCACAACTAGAAAGTTAATAATATTATGGAACCCAAGGATCTCTGATAATATAATAGGTTAAGCACTTGGCTGGTAATCAAAAGGTTGAGGGGTCTGTACCTTCTGGATTCTCCTCAGAAGAAGAAACCTGGAGACCTGTCCCATAAAGATGGGAAAAAACCAACCAAACCCACTGTCCTAGAGGCCATTCTGACTCTAGTGGCCCTCTGGCCTCCCAGGAGAACAGACCAGAACTGCCCCTTTGGGAGCAGAGAGACTCATGTTTCTCCTGTAGTATAGTTGGTGGATTTGAACTGTTGACTTTGCAGTGAGTAACCCTCTTCCCCACCATGGCTGCTCCAACATGATTTACCCTAAATAACCAAAACATAAAACCTCCGCTGCCATTGAGTCACTTGGAGGCAGAGTGGCCTTGTACAGGGTGTCTGAGGCTGTACATCTTTCAGGGAGCAGATAGCTTCATTGTCTGCCTGGGGAGCAGCTGTTGGTTTGAACTGCCAACCTTGCAGTTAGCAGCCCAAAGTCTAACTCACAAGGCACTGGACATACACAGTGGCTAAATGGATTTGATTGAACATAGCAAGAATTGTGAAGATGGTACAGAACCAGTCAAAGTTTCTTTCTGTTGTACAGTCACCACAAGGCAAGGTAGATTCCAAGGAAGGCAACAGCCACTGTGCTTTGCTACAACAAGGGCTTGCTATCAGTGTGCTTCGTGAATTGCAGGGTTTTAGTTAGAAACCTGAATGCTTTCCCCTGTTTTCACCACAGGAATCCAAGTACTCTGACCTTCAGAGACCAGAGGGAAGAGATTTGCGGGGGAGTGGGGGTGGGGTGGGGGGGGCGAGGATGCAAGCTATTTTCTTAAAGTCAAAGGACAGAAGTTAACTTGATTTATAAGTGAAATAGGAGAAAATGCTTCCTTTGGAGGGACATTTTCTTTCTGAGGAAGATCCTAGAGCAGGCAGTTACCCGAGAACTCCCTGTGGACCATCCAAGTGAGCTGCAGCTCTGGAAAAGCCAGACGTGTGTGCAGTTTTAGATGTACCGCTGCCTGGGACAAAGGACCTGGCCATAAGGTAGGGTAACAGTCAAGCTTCAGTGAAGCAGCCACAGCCGCTCAACTTTCCTCACTGCCTCAGAGCAGTTCATAAATCCCATCTTCCCTAAGGCAGGTGAGAAAACAAGTTTTGGGTAGTTAAAAAGCTGAGCTGTCAGAATTTACCGTTTATTTATACATGGGATAAATTTTGTCTCATCTCACAAAAGATCTGAGGCAGTTTCTTAAAACCCCACAAAAACAATAAAGGAAATAGTTAAGGGAGAAGGGGAGGAGAAAGTAGTAAAATCAAAGCCAGGAGTCAGATCACCTGTAAGACATGCATTCAACAAATGTGACTGCTCATCATCGAGTGAGTATTCACTAGCCAACGCTCCACAATTACAAGGTTTCACAGGCAGGCAAAGTCTTGAAACTCAAAATTGTGCTCTCGTTCTCGCCGATCTATCAATGTCTTTGTCAGCATGGCTGGAGGTGGGATTTGTGAACAACCACTGAAACTAGGCAAATATGATGCAAATCAGTTGCAAAGTTAGCTTGAATATCTTGCAAAAGAGGCAGACTCTAAAGGGCAAGATATTGCCCTATCTTGTCAAACATTTTCCTCCAGAAAACTATGGCTGTAAAAGTAAACATGATTAATGTTTTGTTCTGAGAATTAATAAAACCCAAACCAAGCTCTCTGCCATCAAGTCAGTGATGACTCATAGTGACCCCTGTGGATTTTCGAGACTGGAACTGTTCATGGGAGTCCAAAGCCCCGTCTTTCTCCCCCGGAACGGCAGGTGGTTTCAACCAGGTGACCGCGATGAGTAACCACCACATGGTTGTAATTGTATGCTTTTCAAAAGGTCGAATCAACTAAATTTCATAGCTAGTTTTATTTTTGACTACATATGATCTAAAATTGTATGTTGCTTCCTGTTTTATAGCAGAGTCCATGGGTGTTGCTAGGTAACATCCTGCCTGTGATGGTTAGGGATTATGTCAACTAGACACCCCTGGGAAAAAGGGAGGAGCTCAACCTATCAACTGCAGGCAGCCCGATGATACCTCCCTGGAATCCTAAGCCTTTGTCTGTAAGAGAGAGACAGAGGGAGGAGAGTCGAACTCTCTTTGGTTTTTTGCCTTCTACTGGATCTTGCATCTGGTTCCTCCATCTCCTCTTGTGTTGTTTGTTGTGTCAGCAGCTGTCAGACTACTGATGGTAGGTTCATTCAGCTAACTTCAGATCTCTGCATCCACCAGCCTGTGCCCTCTGCTGTCTCTGCTTCATCATTGTTTCTTGTTCATTAGCTTCCACATGTCAGGTGAAGTCTGACTTGAACCGGACTGGACCTACTTATTTCTACAATTGTAAAAGCCATTTCTTGATATAAAACCCTTTCTATGTACAACATATATAAGCATCACCTGTTTTGATTCTCTAACACATTGCCTTACGACAAACATTTTTCTGACATTAATTATTTTCATTGAGCCCTGGTGGTGTAGTGGTTATACACTGGGCTGCAGTACAGATAGTTAGTAGTTCAAAACCACCAGCAGCTCCTTGGGAGAAAGACTGGACTTTCTATTCCCATAAACAGTTACAGTCTTGGAAACCCACAGGGGGGTTGCTATGAGTCAGCATTGAGTCGATGGCAGGTTAGTGAGTTGGGCTTTTGAGTTTTTGAATTATTTTCAGGTAGGAAGGACAAAATTTGGGTGCAAATTTGGCTCTAAGCTTCTTGGTAGCAAAATGAAACAAAAAAAGGAAACCTACTCAGTTGTGGAAGTCATAGGCAATATAATATAAAGGATAATATAATACAAATATAAACAAATCATATAAAGTCCATGTACAGTATACATGACTGGGCTTCACAAAGTCTGTGGGGGAAAAGTTGGAATAAGAAATAATAGAATTTTTCCCCGTGAGTACAAGATCTTGCCTGTCTTGTGTACCATTCCAAGACGTATCATGTGTCTGGTACCGTGACAACCACTCCCTTACTAGGAACTGGTTAACGGATGTAATCAATCACTGAATGCACCCATGATCCCCAGCCCACTGCTGTGGTTTTCCCCATGGCATTCCTGCGATGCTGCTCGGGTCTTCCACTGAAAACAGGGCACTTTCTACATATGCACATGCTAAGTCTTCCATTGAGGAATGAGTCAGGTTTCAAGAGTAAGATTATTTTTGTGAGTCAATTGTTAGGTCTCCTCCTGGGTTCATGTGGAATTGTTATTGGCACCATCCCTTCCGGCTAAACAAAGGAGAACCCGATTCCATATCAGCACAAGGCCAATGGTCACAAGGCAGAGGTCAGACCTGCCTTCACCCTCCACCCTTCTTTGCCCTGTTCTGACGCCAACTGTCCCCCTACAGCACTCTACTTCTTTGCTGTTTTGATCATTCATTGTAATGGCCACCCAGAGCTCATAGACAATATTCATGGTTGCAGGGTTTATTAGGGAATCTAACAGGTGAGACAATGTTTAGGATATCGTTCTTTTGTCCAAACTCACCAGTGGCTCTGCAGGAGAAAGACAGGGCTGCCTACTTGCATAAAGACGGATAACCTTGTAAACCCCACATAGAGTTGCTCTGAGTCGGAATCAAGTTGACAGCAGAGGGTTTAAAACCACCACCACCACCAGTAACATCAGAAGTCTAGCACTTAGAAAAGAAGTCACGGCGTGAAAAACGTGCTCCTTTGAATGTTCTAGAAGACATTTCACGAGCGCCTCATGGGTCACTCTCAAGCTAGGCACGCGGCTTCTCCTGCTTAAGGAGCTTTCCACTGCAGTCACAGAGTTCTTGTGAGATATATTTTTCAGCTCATGAACTATTTATTCTCCAATGTTTTTCAAAGTTCCCCTTCTGTTTATCGATTTATGATGCTGAGAAATTTTATGGTTATATGGTGTTGGTTTCAACATCAGTATCGAAACTTGGCTTACAACAAACGGAACTGTAATGAGACGATGGTGGCCATCACAGTGCAATGACTGCACACGGCCCACTCTCTCTGAGAAGAAAAGATTAGGGAGTGGTGAGCTTAGAAGGGCACAGGGTAATAGAATTCACACTGGGCATACAAGAGGTTATCCTGCAGGAGCAGATAACAATGTTTCTATGCGTCGCCATGGTGAACTATAGTCATACTTCACATAGCATTCACAGTACGTTCTGTGAAATATGATGTTATGTGGCTTGGATACTGTGCAAACTCTGTTTAGTTAGTAAACAGCCAGGCCTATGTTGAGAGCAATAACATTTACTAATTTTTGTGTTATTTAATCATCTTTTGTTTCATCTCCAAATGACGACTACTTGTTTGCCTCTTGCTATTCTCATTTGAACTGGTTTTGCCCCCTTTGGAAGCCATTATGCACTTCACATCAAGATATATTTTAATATTTTTGAAAGAAAATTAAACAGAAAGATAACACCCAAGAGACCTGAGATGCACAAGGTTGGGTGCTTCTGCCTATGAACTGGAGCACACGCGGTTATACAATACACTTTCTATTTCTGAGTAGGGAATATGTGCAGTAAAATAATGATAGAAAGCACAAAACAGTGCATATGTAACCCAGTCAAATGGGCGCTTATTATACAATACACTTTTTATTTATGAGTAGGGAACATGCACAGTAATGATGCATGATGGAAAGCACAATACAGTGCACATGTAACCCAGGAAAATGGGCACTTATTATGGTTATCAAGACATATGTGTTGTGGTTTATATGTGCATCTGACAGTGAAATCGCTTTGTACACAAGAGACCTGAGATACATGTGTTGTGTGCTGAAAGCTGTTGCACTCACTGTATCCCTGCATGCCCACTGCATCCCATTCTCCATTCAGGGTTTGTGAACTCTATTATAGCCAATAAGATGGCAGACATACAGATGGTTGATGTTCCTGAATGAATGTCACATAATACCTGGCGGTCCCCACATTTTCCAATTGAATGACTTTCCAGAGGCCACAACAATATCTGAGCAGTAACAAACAAGAGGGTTTATTTACTCAGGAGTAATCAACAACCATCTGTCTACTTATCTTGTATGATAGGCAGTACACTGGTTAAACATATGGGCTTGGAACCAGATTGCCTGGGTTCAAATCCTGCTCCCATACTTAGAAGTTCTGCGACCATTACCAAGGTATCTGACATCTCTCTCTGCCAGTTTCCCTTTCTGTGAGATAAGATTAATAAAGTCAGCATCAGAGGATTGTTTTGCAGATTAAGTATACAGAGAAATTCCACTTATTAAATCTCTGGTGCATGTTGGTTACTGTGTAGATGTGGCCGGATCAGGAAGCATGTTGCTCTGTTACATATAAGGTCACATTGAGTCAGAGCCCGCTCAATGATAACTACCGACAACACGAGAGCTTCTTTCCTTCCCTGTAAAACAGGGAGATTCTCTCTACCCTTTGTAGTTCATAGTGTAGTTTTAAAGGCTAAGATTGGAATTATATCTGTATCACTCTGAACAGCATAACGTGGCACTACCACAGTGCCTCTATGCCACTCTGGAAGCTGGCTTGATCATTTCAGCCGTGCCTGGGGAGACATTCAGATATGAAAGAGGACCACCAATGGTCTGTTAGTTGATTGAGCTGTGGTGGCTTGTGTGTTGCTGGGATGTTGGAAGCCAGTGGTTCTCAACCTTCCTAGTGTCGCGACCCTTTAATACAGTTCCTCCTGTTGTGGTAACTCCCCAAACCACAAAATTATTTTCATTGCTGCTTCATAACTATAATTTTGTTACTGCTATGAATCGGGACACCCTTGTGAAAGGGTTGTTCGACTCCCAAAGGGGTCGTGACCCACAGGTAGAAAACCGCTGCTGGAGGCTATGTCACCGATATTTCAAACACCAGCAGGGTCATCCAAAGTAAACAGGTGTCAGCAGAGCTTCTAGACTAGGGACAGGCTATGAAGAAGGAATAGGTTTGCCAATTCTGAGGAATTATCCACTGAAAACCCTCTCATAGCATTGGAACATTGTCAGAAATAAAATCCTCATGAATAGAAGCAGAACACTGGGAGAAATAGTGCCAGTGGATATGCCAGTCCAGTGAGAAAGCACTCCAGACATGACCGAGGACGAGCACTCTTCTCAAAGTAGACCCCAATGACCTGGAGGGGCCACGCCTGTGGGAGTAACGCCTTCCAGGCCTTCCCTTGCTGGTGGAGCAAGACTCAACAGGAGAGGAAACAGCTGGGAACATCAACTAAGACTGGGAACTTGCAAGGTGTGCTGTTGTGAGGTGCCATCGGGTGGCTCCAACCCGTAGTGACCCTGTGCACCAGAGAACAAAACACTGCACAATTCTGCACCATCCTCACACTTGTTTCTGTGCCCGAGCCCCTTGATGCAGCCACAGTGTCAATCATCTCGTCCAGGGCCTCCCTTTTTTTCTCTGCCCCTCCACAAGACCAAACATGACGTCCTTGTCCTTCTCCAGGAAGAGTCTCTCCTGACCCTTTGTCCCGAGTCTTACCAGCCTTGCCTCTAAGGGGCACTTTGACCTTACTTCTCCCAACACAGATGGCTTTGTCCTTTGAGCAGTCCATGGACTTTCAGTATTCCTCTCCAGCACCACCACTCAAATGCATCCGTTCTTCTTCTGTCTTCCTTATGCTGTGTCCTCCTCCTCCTCCTCCTTCTTTTTTCTGGGTCCTTATTCTATGTCCCACTTTCACGAGCATATGAGTCAATGGAGAATACCATGACTTGGGTGAGGAGCACCTAGTCCTTACAGTAACACTTTGCTCTTCAGTACTCTAAAGGGGCCTTGTGCAATATGGCTTTTGATGTCTGGACTGCTAATTCTAGGTCCTTTTTGGCTTTGTCTTCTCAAGCTACTCTTTGAAAATTTCTATTCAGCTCCCTGACATCCTCCTTTCTTCCATTTGCTTTAACTACGCTATGATTCAGAGCAAGTTTCAGAGTTCCTTCTGATATCCTCTTTAATCTTTTCTTTTTATTGACCTTTGGCTTTCTTCATGAAGGATGGTCTTGATGTCCTCCCACAGCTCATCAGGTTTCCTGTCATTAGTGTTCAATGTATCAGCTCTGTCTTGAGATGTTATTGAAATTCAGGTGGGATACACTTAAGGTCTTATTTTGACTCTTGTGGATTTGTTTTAATTTTCTTCAGCTCTATCCTGAATTTACAATATGAGAAACTGATGGTCTGTTCCATAATCCAAGATAGACTTGGAATGTGCAAAGCATGAATCTAGGAAAATTGCCAAGTTGTCAAAAATGAAATGGAATGCATACGGATCAATATTCTAGGGGCTACTGAGCTGAAATAGATGGGTACTGGCCATTCTGAATCAGAACATTTTATGATTTACTATGCAGAGCATGGCAAATTCAAAAGGAATGGCATCTCATTGATCATCAAAAAGGACATTTCTCAATCTGTCTTGAAATACAGTGCTGTTTCTGACAGGATAATATCTATCTGCACAGATAATGACATCCTGTACAATATAACTATTATTCAAATTTATACACCAAACAAAAAGCTAGTGATGCAGAAATCAAAGAATTCTATTTTCAGTCTGAAATGGATCAAACATGCAGTCAAGATACATGAATAATCAGTGATAATTAGAATGCAAAAGTGGGAAATAAAAAGGAAAGAATTAAAAAAAAAAAGGAAAGGACTATAATTGGAAAATATTGTCTTGATGATAGAAACGAAGCTGGAGAGGCCATGACAATTTTGCAAGATCAACAATTTCTTCATAGCAAATGCCTTCTTTTCAACACCGCAAAAGACAATTATACACATGGACTTCTCTAGTGAAGAAGATATGAAGAATTGAGTACGTATGTGGGAAGAGGCCATGGAGAAGTTCAATATCAGCAGCTAAAACCAGGTTAGGGGCTGACTGTGGAACACATCATCCATTGCTCATATTAAGTTCAGGTTGAAGCTGGAGAAAATTAAAACAAGTCCCCGAAAGCCCAAGTACCACTTTGAGTCTATCCCACCTGAATTTTGAGAACATCTTGAGAACAGAGCTGATGAAGTGAACACTAATGCAGAGTCCCGATGAGCTGTGGGAGGACATTTCGAGCATCAGACAGGAAGACAGCAAAGGTCTTTAGAAAGACAAGATTAAAGTGGATGTCAGCAGAGACTCTGAAACTTGCTCTTAATCAGAGCATACCCAAGGCACACGGAAGAAAGATGAAATCAAAGAGCTGAACAGAAAATTTCAAAGGGAAACTCAAGAAGACAAAGTAAAATATTATAATGAAATGTACAAATACCTAGCTGGAAAACACAAAAGAATGTGCCCGGTATAACGTAAACTGAAAGAACAAACAAACATAAAACAATTCAAGTTTCCAGTAGTATTATTGAAAGATTCTATGTTGTACATAGCATCTCTACTCAATGGCACCGAACAACATAGGCAAAGTTTTGAACCATGCAAGAAGTTTCAAAAGAAGATGGAAAGTTACATAATCTCCATAATCTGTCAACGTGCGAATGGGTGGAGTCTATCAGGTCAATGAGGCCATTGCCAAAGAGGCCTCCATGTGGGCATGGCTTTCTCCTGAGGATTCTGGGAACTCCTGTCTTCCTCCCTCGAGGTGGGAGACAATCTTTCTGCTTCATCTTCCTGCTGACAAGCCAGATGTGCTACACTGATGGAGCCAGAGCGCTGGGGTTGGAGGAGCCACGTGGAGACCCATGCCAGCACTGAGATGCTTCCACTGCCACTGGATCCACAAGACTTTCCAGCCACTGGCCTGTGATCTTCCTGCATTCAGCATCATTGCATGTGCTGTGTGAGTCTGAAGAAGAATTCATAGACTGGTAACAGACCTATGGGCTAATATCAGATTTATGGACTTAACCAGGACTGCGCTGGGATGTTTTCTTCATGTTCAATTGCTCTTTGATGTAAAGTTCTCTCTTACACACGTGTGTATCTATGAATTTGTTTCTCTAGTCAGCCCAGACTAACACAAGGCCCAACACAGTCTGTCCATTTGTCTTTGACCTTTTCTCTTGCGGTTACAGTCCTTTAGCCATGCTGGCTTCCCCAGACTTCTTGAACTGTTCCAGTACATGACTACTGCATGTCTTTGCACTGGCTGGTTCCTTTGCTTAGAATGCTTATCCTCAGGTAGACGCTTGGCTCGATTCCTCTTTTTTCATGTTTATAAATTTAGCAAAGGCTGGTCCCAAAGTCTGTTCCTAATCAGATACACAGAATAAACTCCCCCAAACCCACAGCCATAGAGTTGTGACCCTAACATGACTCTTTCCACAGAATAGTCACAGAAAATAGCTGGGGCAGGGTGCTTTGGAAAAGTTGGAATAAGTGAGAGAAAAACATTTTTTAAATAAACATTTTAAATGTGAGGGTCTCCTAAAACCAAAGACGAGTTGCTTTATTAAGTTATGTGGGTTAATTCTCAAGCTGTGGGATAAACATGGTTAGATCCCTTTTACAAAGAATAGAGGTACAGAGGAATTCAGTCATAATCTCTAGCAAATAAAGGAGCCAGACAACCAATCAAGAGTCTAACCTCAAAATCTATCTTTGTTCTATTACATCACAGATTGCTAACCTCATGTGTAGTTGAGAGTGGGGTAGGAATGTATGCCTAGCACAAAATCCAAATATTTGCAAAAGCAAAGAAATCAATCCTACTTACTGTTATAAATTCTTCACTTTGTGTCCTACAATGAGTTTCTGTGTGCTTAACCAAAGAGTTAATTAGATTCCAGAGATTCCTGGCTATCTTTCAGCTAATCATCTGGGATCACTTTTGCACGATAAAAACTCCATCAAATGACCCATTGTACACTGATGGCTTCTCCTGGCTTTACTCCTTCCAGTTGCTATTCAAGAGGCAGAAACAGAAGTTTCCGCCAATGAAGGAAATGGACGGAGAGTGATTTGTTAATGGGTGTACCCAATAGTGCCCTTCTCCAATTTTGAAACCCATGTTCAATAGATCTTCTTTTAAGATGAATTGAACACTGGCGCAAACACAGATGCTTGAGAAAGACCTTGGGGGTCTGACTCCCTCTGTTATGCTACTGCAACCCAGCCCCACCCCCATTATCTTTTAATTATCAGCTTGGCATTTTTCCTCCCTCGCTGGCCTATTCTTCTCCTCTGACCTTCTGACATATATATTTGCTTTTCTGTGCCTGGAATCCTTGCCCAAACTAACCGCAATCTCTCAAAACCTGTGGGGTGGAAGGAGAGAGTTAAGTGCAATGGAGCAACGACAACCAAGGCACTCACAGAGACTTGCTCCTGGCATGTCTCCCAGCTCACCCCATCTCCTTTGCATGGTGCTGGCTTATTCATTAAATGACCATGAACCCTCAGTGAGATGGTTCTAGTTTTCAGTGGCCAGAATTGCTACAAACATGAAATCAGCTTGATCACATAACAAGTTTAAAACGTCTTCTTGGAGCGGGTATCTACTTCCTACTCTTAAAGCTCCAGGATGACATGGTGCACAGGCTACCTCTGAAGGGCTGTCTCCAAGTCTTACGAAACCCTGAGTTTCAGAGTCTTAACCTCCAGTAGCCTGTTTTCTAAGTGCTAATCAGGTTACATGCATCGAATTTAACTTAAGTAACCATACTGAGAGTCAATCATTCTTACTGTTTTACAAAGGAAGAATTCCACCTCGGGTGAAAGTCAAAGCCCATTAAACAATCTGCCTTCCAATGACTGGCAACAGCCTGTGATAATGTTTGTCCTCATCAACACTCCTGTAGAAAACCTGATCCAACACCTACTCTCTGCTAGGTCTGGATGCTACTTTCTTATAATCAAATAGAAAATAAAGGACATATGCAAAAGAAAGGCAAATAGCCAGGCAAAGTACTATATCCCAAATGTCAAACACAAATTAGAAACTGCAAGGGTTCTGGGTGTCGGGACCAGAGAGGAATCATTGAGACCTGGCAGGACCGGGATGATGTCCTGGAGGAAAGAGGAATTAAATGGAACCTAGAAAACAAGTAGAGCATTTGCTACACCATCTCTTTATCTTATAAAAATTGAGCCGGAGATGACATCTTTTCTATGGCCTCCCCGGAGGTAATCAACTGCAGGGGAGCAAAGCGGGTGCCAGGTTCAGGGCCAATTTCTCTGTTTGGGACAAAGCCATTGGGAACAAAGGTTATGGGATGTGTGTTCACAAGACAGACTTTTGAGGGGCCCCAGGCAAGCAGGGGATGGGGGTGAACACAGCAGACCTACAGACCTCTGCCACACGTTCAGTTCTCAAGGCCTCACTGTCCAGACAGACTCTGCTCACCAGCTTCTCTGCCACTGGACCCTGCATAGCACGAGACTCATTCCTTTGACTTGATTTCCCATTTAGAGGCCAACAGTCAAGGGAAAGTGGTTTGGATCGTGTGGGGTTCCTTTGGGATATTCAGCTACCGACACAAGGCTTCAGTCTTTATGGGAGTTAGTCACCAGGTCTTTTCCCACATGGAACCACTGAGTGGTTTTGAACTGCCAACCTTTGGTCAGCAGTTGAAGTCTTAAACATTGTGCCTCAAGCATACACTGTAAACGTTCAAGAAGTTCAAAGTACTTCTAATTGCTTAATGTTTGCACCACTAGGTTAGGCAGGATATCAACACAAATGGAATGATGATATAGAAAAATTCTGGTGTAACAGTTAATCATTTTCAATAATTTATAACCATGACAAACTGATTTGTTGTAGAATGTATATTTTGTCATGGAAAAAAGAAAATTCCTATTTCTCAAATTCTGTGGGTTTAAGAACTCATAGAAAAAGTCTCGGCTTAGATGCTTGATAGTTGCCGATCGTTTTAGAGCCCAGGTGTGATACCCTTCTACAGACCATCTTGATTGAAACAGCTTTGAATATGCCATGGACTGCCAGAAGAACAAACAAATCTGTCTTGGACGAAGTCTTCAAAGGAAGATCTCCTGGTAAGACTTACTCTTAGAACTTTAGACTTATATCAGTATATATCAGTCTCTGGAGCAGGGCATTGTGCTTAGTAGAGAGTCGGCAAAGAAAGAGGAAGACCCAAAGAACGAGGATTGACACAGGGCCCGCCACAATGGGTTTAAACATGGCAATGCGTGTGGAGATGGGGCATGGCCGGGGATATTTTGTTTGGCTGTACAGAGGGTCATTTTGAGTTGAATCCTATTCCAAAGCACCAAACAACAACAAAACACACAATCGAAGGTCCACTACATCTTGACTTCTTAGAGACAACTAAAGCCATTATTTGTAATGTAACGAGTTCTACCAAATGTACCACAATGAGATCTACTATGAGCAGTGAATCAAATGAAAGCAAGTTTCCTTTGATTAGAAGTGTGGTCTACTTCTAATATAAGTGGATGCTGTGGAAAAGCTTGCTTGCTTTTTACTGGGTCTGGATTCTGCATCGGGCTTTTTGACTTCTGATTCTTTTGACTTGAGACAATAGCTTCCCATATTGCCTGACAATCATAGGAGTTGTTAGCAGTCTGCCATCTGACCTGTCAACTTTGAGTTCATTCACCTCTACAGTGATAAGGCTCTATTCTTCGTGAAAATCTTGGATTCACCAGTGATTTCAGCTGTATGAGGCAGGAGAAGCCTCCAGTCTAACATCTGACCCATGGACTTGGAATGCCCTGGACTTGGAACTTGCCCTTCTACAATTGTGTGCCATTTTTTAGGTATATATATATGCATATGAGCTTAACTGTTATTGGTTCCCTAGAGAACCCAGCCTAAGTGACTCGCCATGAAGCCATCAAAGAGAGTTCTCAAGATCGAACCTTTAAAGAACCCTGTGTGGTAGGTTTCCTGGGGGAGCTCTTATAGGAGGTTCTCACCATAGAAATACCAGGGGAAAGGATGCACTCTCCTTCTGGCTCTTCTTTCTTGGTGGTCACAAGGTCCCCCTTCCCTTCCCTCCTCTAGGATGGCTCAGTTTAAGCCCAGCACGCTGGCAAAACTGACCAATCCCCTTGTCAGGGGTCTGTGTACCGTATTTGCCTGGTCCCACTCCCGCAGGTTCCATGCACCTTATTTGCAGAGTTTCACCAAATCAGTCATTGGGCGTTACAAGACCAAGGCTAGAAAGAAAGGCCGTCTTAAAGGACCACCATTCTGCAAAGAAGTGGTTAGAAGTACAGTCTTCGAAGTCATAGCCTTGGGGGTAAATCTCAGCTCAGTCCCTTCCTTAACCCGGGGCAAGATACTTAACCCTGTCTACATCTGAGCTCCAGTGGTTCACAAACGTGCTGGCAGATTCATCCTCTTAGCGTTGGAAATGGCGCCATGGCGTGAAAAAAAGGCTGGAAGCACAGTCATCATTTGGATTTCCTCATCCACAAGTCATAACCGTGTCTGCTCTGGAGGTTGCTGCAAGGATTAGATGCAGATTCCCGCCAAGTGTTTGGCACAGGTCTTGCCAGTTGCCTTGGAGTTGATTCCAGCCATGGGTGTCAGAGTAAAAATGCTCTTCCGAGTTTTCCATGGAGGGTTTTTCTAAAGTAGATGGCCAAGCCTTTCTTCCTAGGTGCCTCTAGGTAGATTCACACTCCCCCAACCATTTAGTTAGCTTCTGAGTGCATTAACCTTGTGTAGCACCCAGGGTGAGGTAGTTAGTTTATTGTGCCAACCTGGCTGATAAACACATGTGGAGTTAATTGAAACACAGAGGGATAACTGGTTCAGTGAGCCTGGCCTTTCGAGTTCTTGGGTCTCTTGCTTTCTGATGGTTGGACCAGGGTGCAGCTGCCTTGCTGTTTGCTTCCTGTGCCCGGATAGCCTGAATTGCTCAAAACTTGAAGGACTGCCAGTGTCTCACAACTGTCTCATGGGAGTGAGTTGCACTGAGCCATTTGTACTGCTTTATAATTTAATTAACCACACATGTGTTACTCGGCCAGGTTGGCACAACACACTAACTACCTCAACCTACCCCTTGCCAACCTGGCACCTGTACATAATTCTTTAGCTTCACAATTGCAATTAAGTAACACCTACACCTTAATCCTATAATCCTGTAAATATGTTCCCCCACCTATGAAAGTTTGTAAGCCAACCACTTCATGCCTTTATCCCCCCAATATTGAGTATCCAATTTATATACTGCCCACTTACATCAACCCAGTTCTCTGAGAAGACAATCATATTTTCTGACATGAAGAATCTTCATTCCAGTTGGAACCTTGTGAAGTCTGCATCCATAAGCATAGTCAAATCCGGACAGGCCATCCATGAAGTCAGCAACAATATGCACCAGTTCACAAGCTCAAAAATCTCCAGCTGGTCGGGGTCTGATCAACTCAATGTGGGCTGCCTCACTCAGCCTCCTCAGGGTGTCCATTGGTTGCCTTGCCTTTAGACCATGGGCTCCCACAAATACTCAACAAGCCTAGCCTCCTCGTGCTAGGTCATGAACCTTAGACCAGTCAACCCACTATCATCTTCTCCTCTTTTTCCTGTAAACCAAGTCCATAGGTGTCAGTGGCCTAACTCAACCCCTCTCTTCATTGCTGCATTTATTACACTTCCACGCAACAAGTAGATCCAGGTGGTCTGTGTTGTTTCTCTAAAGTACCCAGACTAACACACAGAGCCCCCAGCACAGTACTTCCATAGTCCTAGGATGTAGTTATCAAATGACAGCATGTCCGGTTCACACAGCCCTTGACTAGCCATCGAATGTAGCCAACAGTTCAAAAGTCTCTGGAAGATTATTACCTCCCACTCCATTTCACAAAGAATCCTCAAAGCCATGGGAAAGGTCATCAAACAAATCATTTCTACCCTGGACTGAAAGTAGATCATGACCATTGGAAGCAACTCAGGTTCTGCCTGCCAACTTGCTCTTGAAGGTTTCCTTTTGCAATAAGTGGTTAGAAAAACATGAATCCTTTCATCTCCTGTCCCATGGAAAATAAAACAGTGTCTGCTCACATGAGACCCTGCTGCAGTTCCTTTCCAATACACAGAAAGAATCTGAACCAATGTTGTTTTTCCTCACCTAGTATATTAGCCCGGGTTGACTATAGAAACAAATCCAGAGACACTCATATATGTGTAAGAGAGAGCTTTATATCAAAGATCAATTGTATTTTGAGAAAACATCCCAACCCAGTCCAGTCCAGACCAAGTTCATAAGTCCAATATTAGCCTATATGTCCAATACTAGTCTATAAATTGCTCTTCAGACTCACGCAACACATGCAAAGATGCTGAATGCAGGACGATTACAGGCTGATGGGTGAAAAGTCTTGTGGATCCAGTTATGGTGGAAGCATCTCAGTGCAGGCATGGGGTCTCTATGAAGCTCCTCATTAGGAAGGTGAAGCAGAGGGAGTGTGTGTCCACCTCCCAGGAGAAAGAGAGGAAGTTCCCAGAATCTTCATGAGAAGGTCACACCCACAAGGAAGCATCATCAGGCTGTAACCTGATTGACAGTCTAGACTCCACCCCTTCACTCTTAATAGCCTCAAGTTGACCCAAGATAATGTCACTACCACACCTAGCTACTTGGTGAGTGGTCGATGTCATTTTACTTCACTAATCTGTACTCACTTAGTGATGCAGCCATTAAAATCAGAGAGGTAACACGACCACTGATATGTAAAGGGCAGAAACCGAAATGACACTTACATAACCGGAGAGAAGTTTATT
>NW_022111369.1:43624914-43637223 GCF_000313985.2 Echinops telfairi
CATGGCTGAGAAGAAGCTGTCCTGATCAAAGATCTGTACTATACCCTGAGTTGTTTCTGACTTTGAATTGTAACCTGTCACTTCCCTAACTACCTCTGTAATCATGAATAGTGTCTATGACTTACGTGTGGCCGTGGCAATGCATTATTTCTGAGCCCAGCAGAAAAACAGAGAGCACCCAGGTGAGAAGTAGACAGTACTGTGGCAAAGAACGCTGAGACCAGAATTGGTGAGAAAGGTTGGAAGGTGGAGGCAAGGCTGACCTCTGCTTCATAGGAATCAGCCTTACGTTGTTGATCTTGACTCTCTTTCCCTCTTGTGAAGTTAGAAGGGGTCAGACATCACATTGTTCCTGTCCTGTTCTAGTCTTTTCACATCCAGAGGAAGCAAGATGAAGTCTCATGTTTTACAACTCTATGTTGTAGAGCACCATCAAATTATTTGTGTAAAATCCTACAACCCTCTCCAAAGATTTCATTATATTTGTTTGAAAAGTGAATATAGCTGAGGTGCATTTTGATAGTAGTACTGAGATGAAAGACTCATTCTCACTTTATTGGGCTATGTTGTTGGGTTGTTTTTCAATATTCATTGCTTTGGGGGGCAACCATTTTAGAAATCTTCTAAGGAAATCCTATCATTTAATTAGACACATTACAAAAAATGATTATGCTGTAGGTACTAGTTGGTGGGAGGTTGTTGAAGATGGAAATCATAGAGTGAACCTAAGAACGTGGCTATTATTACACTAGAAAGGTCAGGGGTTGCTGTTTCCAGCTGATTAAATGAATTGCACAGCAACTGGGGAAAGGAGTACAATCCTTAGCAATTTTTCTTTTTCATAGATCCACACGCACTGCTGTATTAGTTGCCATTGAATTGGCTTTGACTCATAGCCACATCATGAATAAATGGACCCAAACAATTCCCGGTCCTGCGCCATCTTCACAATTGTGGATATGTTTGAGCCCGTCGTTACAGTGATTGTGTCTGACTATCTCAGGGAGGCTGACTCTCATTTTTGCTACCGCGCTCCCCCATCACACCTTTACTTTAGCAAGCATGATGTTCTGTTTAATGAGTGGTCTTTCCTGCTGTCCTGTCCTAGTTTAAAAGATTTTTTTATCCAACGTAAACAAGATGAAGTCTCATCACCCTTTATTCTGGCTGTACCTCTTGCAAGACAGATGTGCTTCTCCTCCGGCTGTCCACAGTGTATTCGGTATTCTCTGCCAGTACGGCAGTTCAAGCCCTCCAGTCCTCCACTTTTACAGTCCAGCTTTCACCTCCACATGAAGAGACGGAAAATACTATTGCTTGGGTCAGGCACACCTTACTCTCCAGGTCATTTTTGTTTTTTAGTGCAGTGATATCTCGGGTGTGGAATGGCTCCAAGCTCCAAATTTCCACTACTCGAACAGCAAAGTTCAAAAAAGAGCTCCTTGATGTTCATAAGTCTGCTAGATAGCTGAACTGAAAACCTGCCTTGAAAGAACCTGTACAGGCAATGAATGTACAAATGCGCTTTACACAATTGATGTATGTATGGATTGTGATAAGAGTTGTCTGGGCCCCTAATGAAATGATTACATAAAAAAAAAAGATAAACTAAAATTTTTTAAAAAAGAAAAAATCTGTACAAGTCAAGAGTGAGACATGTGTCTTGTCTCGCCACGGACACTAAGCAACGCTCTAGCTCAGACAACACACAGTGCTTGTGTTAGTGCATTAAAACATTTATCATTGTGCTTCTTCTTCTTTTTTTTTTTTAACTTTCTTTTCATAGACTATCATAACCATGGCTCCAAAGAAAGTTAGTGATACCAGCAATAAAGCTAAGGGGGAAACTGTGAGAAACACGATAGAGTTAAAGAAAGAAATCATTGTGAAAGTTGAATCAAGTTGTTGCTTGTCTGACTTGGCAGCAGAATACAACATGGCTAAGTTGCCATTATCAACATTTTTGAGGGAAAAAAAGAAAAGAAGTGATTAAAGCAACTAATGAAGCAAAGGATGTGAAACCGTTAACCATGAAACAAAGAACCGAGACCACTGAAGAAGTTGAGAAGTTACTGTTAGTTTGGATAAATCAGAAACAACTTGATAATGATAGCATAGCCTAGACAGAGATATGCAAGAAGGCTGAAGGCCTTCACAGTGATTTGCAGTCCTGGGAAATGAATTTATAAGTTTAATTTGGAGGCCTCAGAATCAATTACTTTGTTTTCCATTATTTTTTATGGGAAATATATGTTTAGTTCTCAAGCTTTTCAGTGTTCAAACATGAATTTGGAATGAATTGAGTTTGACAACTGAGGTATCCCTATACTTTAAAGAGTATTTTTTTTAAATCATTTTATTGGGAGCTCTTACAGATATCATAAATTCCATAGTTCAAATACATCGAGCAGTATTGTACAATTGCTACTACAATCAGTTTCAAACATTTTCTTTCTTCTTAAATTCCTTGATATCAACTCCCCTTTGTCCCTTCCCTCCCCTACCATACCACCAGGAACCCTTATTTTATTTTATTTTTATTTTTGCCATATCTTACACAATCCAATATATCCATTCATATACAATTCTGTTCTTCAACTGAGTGTGGGGTTATGCAGTCATCAATGCTATCAGCTCCCCATTTCTCCATTCCCCCTTCCTCCTCTCTTCCTATACCCTCAGGGAACCATTACTCCTGTTACTGTCTCTGAAGGGTTATCCATCTTGACTTTCATTTACTGAATGATCTTAAATATACAAATGAACATTTGCAAGTATAACATGATTAATGAGGGAAAACAAACTATAATAAGGAGAGGAAATACTAAAGAACTAGAAGATAGTTACATGATTTATCATTGCCATACTGCACCTTGGATTTATCATCCCTTCCAAAGGCAGGGGGGTTTTTGATCCCCTTTTTTCAAAACCATGTTTGAAAGCAGTGAAGGTGATGTTGTTGTTGTTGTTGTTTTTGACACATTATGCATAGAATGGGGCATGACTTTCTCAGTTAAAGAGTTCTTTTATATACATTTTCCCAACGCAATGCCTCCTTGGATTTCTTGACTGCTTCTTTCATGGGTGTTGATTGTTGATCCAAGGAGAATAAAATTCTTGTCAACTTCAAGTTATTTGCCATTTATCATGGTGTTTATTGATCCAGTTGGTGAAAATTCACACTTTCTTTATAGAAAACTTTGTGGAAAGCAATTTCACTGATAAGCCAGATAAGAGGCTATTTCTCCAAACACCAGCTAGTCTCTACCATTGTGTGATAGTGCTGATCCACAGTGCAGAGATGAGATGTACAGAGTGAGCAGGGGTTCTCATCCGAGTGCATCCAGTATATCAGCTGCTTGTATGGCTTTGAGGATTAAAGCTCTCACATGATCTGTCCCTCTTGCCCAGAGACAAAACTTTTAACTAGGTTTTCTTCCTCCAAGTTATATATTCCTAGTTGTGAATGTTTATTTCTCACCCATTTATAACACCAGTTTCAGTGTCTACTGAGGAAAAGAAACTGAACATTTTAAAGATAGGATAACTACATGAGTTTTAATCCCAAGGAAGCCCACCCATTTCAGTGGGATTTACTCCCAGGAAAGCATTGAAGGAACTAAGGAGTCTGTGCCTATAACAAGAACCTGGGGAACGTGAAGTCAAGCCATAGCTGTGGCTGTGAGCTGATCATCACAGCAGTGATCCAGGCTTTGTTCTAGAATCTTTGAAGTTGTCGGTGCCTCTTGCTGCCGCAGATTGCCCACAGTGAAAGGGCCGTGGAACTACCCTGCTACACCCTAGAAGTAAACAAGCAGGCTCTCCACAGTGTTCCTCCAACACTGTGTTCATCTATAGCCTATCTGACCAGCCTATTGTGGAAAAACAGGAGCAGTTTCCTTCATCCCTAAAAGCCCTCACACCTGCCTGATGAGTCACTGCTTTCTCAGATAAAACCAACTTTTTCCAGATGAAAAGATGAGACTCCCAGAAAGGAAAGACAATATCTGATCTTCATATATGACCACCCACTTCAATAAAGGGAAAATTGTGCTAAATGTATTTCCAAGAACAAAATTAAGAAGAAATAAAGATTGACTGTTCCATCCTGTTGAGTTTGTGAGAATGACCTATGGTATTGCTAAAATTGAGGAAAAGGTTCCAAATCCTATGACACATTATGCATAGAATGCATACAAAATAATTTTTTAAATAAAGAAACTGGAAGTAATTACATTGCTATTCAATTCAACTGTTTGCTATTACCAAGTAGAAACCAGGGGCTCATGAGTTAATTTAGTTCAGTTATAGAGAAATAACATATCTTAGCTTCTTGGACTTTTGTAATTGTAAAAGTTTATACCTCAACCCATTTTAGCATAAATTCAGTCTGTTACTTTAAAAAGGTTTTAACTCGAATTTTAGAAGGAGAGGCTTGCTATCCTCTTAAAGGAATTTCTATCAGCAGTCCAGGTCTTGGAACAATGTTTCTAAGAGGTGTAGCGGTGGGCATTGTAGCTGTCACCCTCACAGCTACTGCATCTTCCTTCATGGTGAAGCAGCCATCGCATCATCAGGGTAATTCCACTACCATTGTTTCAGGGGTTAGTTTAGGAGAACTGATCAGCCTTGTGATCTTTCGTTGGCCAGAGGGTTGGAATATGGGTGATCCAGGCAGCCTCTAGGGCAATCTCCTCTTCAGGAGTCATGGGACGGCCCGTCCTCTTTCTGGAGATGAACAGGGAAGCTTGGCAGGAGTCTTTGGGTGAACTGACAAAGTGGAGGAAAATGTCACGTGAGTTACTAAATCCAGCCAATGCAGAGTCCACTCCTTTTGGACTTCCCAGCACTGAGCTCATAGACCCCTTTTATTGCTCAGCTCAGTTTGAATGAGGTCAAACACCCCTGACATGTTACATAGGTAGAAAAAGAGGTGAGTTTAGTTCTTACATCTCAATGTATGACTAAGGTGGATCTTACAATAGCTTGGAGTCCCTGGGTTGTATAAATGGTTAGCACACTAATTGACAAACAAAAGTTCAGAGGGTTGGATCCACCCAGAGACATCTTGGAAGAAGAACCTGGCATCTACTTCCAAAATATCTGCCATTGAAAACCCCGTGGGGCTCTGGTTTACTCCGGGACACACTCAGGCCACCATCAGCTGCGCTGACTCACAAGCAGCTCCTCATCAAAACTACTTCCTGGTTCACCAAAGTTATCACATTATAATCTCTCTCTCTCTCTCTCTCTCTCTCTCTCTCTCTCTCTCTCTCTCAGGGTCTTGATAAGAAAACCCAATAAAGGAACAAAAGCAAGATCTATATGAAGTGAAAATGTCCAGTGTTTCTCTTAGTTTTCACATTTCTCATTTATCCTCCTCCAACGATAATGTGACAGTTCTCCTAGCGATCTCTGCCCTGTGGCTCTATTTTCTGTTTCCTTCCTCTCCTTCCCCCTCTATTATTGCTCAAGGAGAGGTAGGAAGACCAGGAAGTGGAGGAGGAGGCAGGGGAGCAGCCTGAGGAGGAGGGGGAGGAGGAGGGAAGGAAGAAGAGAGAAATAAGAGGAAGGCAGGGAGGCCGGCAACCAGGGGTTGGCAAGAACACCCTGCTTCAGGTCAGGTGAGTGGCACATTCCTTATTAGCTCTTACATAAAACCAAGAATGTGTGCTCCCATTGTTCAGCGTTCCTGAGAACAAATTCCAGTGCCTGCTTCTGACCAGGGGCTGCAAGCAGCGGAACATAATGCAAGGGGATTGTTGGATCTGTTTTGGATAGCAGGGCGGGCGGCGAAATGATTATTAGATTTCACTCACCTCGTTGCTCTCTAACGACCACTCCTGAACTCTCAGGGTAACCTTCCAGACCAGAGTTTGGAACAACCCAGTGACTAGAACACTTATCGAAGTGCAAACATTTACTTTACAATCTGGCAGTTAAAAATAAGCTGCCAGAGGCACCAAGTGCGTCAGGGAAGGCTGTGTCCTGCTTGGTGTACGGTGTCCCCGAGACTCCCTCCTGGAGGCCTCCTTGCTCACCTTCTTTTATTTCCTTCCTGGGGTTGCAACTTGGCGGTGTTCAAAGAGGACACTGTCTTAGGGGTCGTATTTGCAAGGTCTGGTCCTTTCCCATTTACTCTGTGCCTCTTGGAACTCAAAACCCTCCAAACCTCCCTGCCATCCAGTCCACTGCAATTCACAGTGACCCTCTAGGACTGAGTAGAACTGTCCCTGTGCCTCCCCAACGCTGTACATCTTCATGGGCCTCTCTCCTGTGGAGGGGCCAGTGGGTTTGAACTGCTAACCTTGTAGTCAACAGCACAATGCATAGCCCTCTATGCCACGAGGGCTCCTTTGCAACTTGGAAGAGGAGGCAAGTTGTACACGGGCTAGTGCATAAGGGGCAGTGCCGTTGAACTGAGTAGCATTTATATTTTCTGTCCAGAGGCATGTACAGTCAAGAAAAGAGCTGTGATTCCCAAGGCTTGGCTTTAGCTCACAAATCTCTCTCTGAGGTCAGGAAGAACTCTGTGTGTCCTAGTCCAGGCTGCTCATTTCTAGAGACTTCACCATGGGATAAGGTTCAGGGAATGGCAGTGACCATGAGAAGGAGGCAGCAGATTATTTTCAGATGTTGAATATGGGTGGAGGTGGGGGGGCGGGTATTGCCCATGCTGAATAAGGAAAGAAATTTTAGTGCTACATCCTGCTATTGTTAAGCTGCCATTGATCGCCACACCTTTTGTACGACAGAACAAAACGTTGTCCAGCCCTGCATCAACTTAATTTTGTTGGTAGGTGTGGTAGTTACATAATTTCATGTCAACTGGTGCCTCCTTGTGGGTGTGGCCTCTCATAAGGAGGGCCCTGGGGACGTACGTCCCCCTTGCTCTCTGCTTTCACCTTCCTGCTGGCGGACTTGATTGCTGCCAGAGCTACCACCACTGGATCCACAAGACTCTGCACTCACCAGCCTGTGATCTTCCTGCAATCTGCATCATCGCATGTGACTACGTGAGTCTGAAGAGGGACTCTTGGACTAGTATTGGACTGATGAACTTGAGTTGGACCGGGCGGGCACAGTTTCAAGATCCATAATTACGTCTCGATCTAAAACTCTTTCTTATACATATATGAGTGTTCCTGGATTCGTTTCTCTGATCAGCACGACCTAACACAGGTTTACCTGTATTGTTGTGGCTATAACAATGCCTTCCAACATAAGAGGCTCATCTTCCAACACTCTATGGGAAAATATTCTGTTCTGATCCCAAAGGTTTTCAGTGACTAATTTTTGGAAGCAGATCGCCTGTCTTTTCTTCACAATCAGTCTTAGTCTGGAAGTTCCACTGAACCCGATCCACCCTGGATAAGCCAGTTAGTATCTGAAATGTCAGTGACCTGTTTTTGGCATCATAAGTCACCACATGCAAGCCACCATAGCGAGATGAACTTACAGACGGATGATGCAACCACTTGCTGGTAGAGCTAAATTGGGATAGGTTCTGGAAATAATCACATTTAAAAACTCTACTGAAAGAGCTCTTAAAAAAAAATCCAATCAGAACATGGGCAAAATTTATGAAGAGACAACCAGCCAAGGAAGATATAAACCCAAACTAAATTCATTGCTGTGGGGTCCATTCTGATTGATAGCAACCATACCGGGCATGATAGAGCTGCCATCGTGTGTTCCCTGAACTGTAATTCTGTATGGGAGAAGAGAGCCTCAGCTTTCTCCCTCAGAGTGGCTGGTGGTTTCGAACAGCCAACCTTCCCTGTTAACAGCCCAATGCACATACCACTAAACACATGAAAGGACATCCAACTTAACCAGTCATTCAAGAAATGAAAATTAAGGCTGTGAGAAGATCTCACTACACATTTATCAGGATGGCTAAGAGAGTTAAATAGTGATGCTACTAGATGCTGGAGAAATGGGATCGCTCATGCACTGACGATAGAATGTAAAATGGCACAGTTATCGCAGACAATAATCTCACAGTTTCTTATGAAACTAAGCACTCAATGACTACATGACCCAACAACGGGACTCTTGGCTATCCCCAACAAATAAAGACTTACATGCACAAAAACACCTGTCCACGACTGTCTCTAACAGCTTCCATTGATAATAGCCCCAAAAGGGAAGCAAGCAAAATGCCCTTTAATAAACAGGCCAGCCCTTAAACTAACTGGCACCTTCTTGCCATGGGACGCTACTCAAGAATGAACTATTGGTACACTAAATTTGGATAGATGACATTACACTGAGTACAGTCACTCACAAGAGATCATACACCAAACGATTCCTTTTATGAAACTATCAAAATGACAAAATAGAGAGACGGAAAGCAGCTCCGTGGTTATCAGAGCGTAGAGATCGGGAGGGTGAGCACAGGTTTGACAGGTGCAGCAAGGGGAGATATTTAGGGTGCTGAAATAGTCCTGCATCTTGATTGTACTGGTGGCCATACAAGTATGTGATGAAAGGACATGGAACTACACACACACGTTGTATGTTGGTTCTGAAGTTATCCTATAATTACGTGAGATGGAACCACTGGGGGAAACTGAGTCGAAGGTACTGAACTACTTTTGCAACTTCCAGTAAATCTATAGTTATTTCTAAAAAGTCTTTTTTAGACTCTACTGAGGATCACTGGACCTAAGCCAGATATCGCCCACGCCTGTGGTTTTGACTGCCCCGCATCTATTCATTTACCACCTCCTGCTAACAGACCCGCTTCTTTCTACTCTTGTCCCAGCGAGTCCAGGAAATTGGAATGGGCCCAGACCTAAGCAGTCAGCACACCATTCTCCGATCATGCTGTCTAGACTGGATCTTTTCTGAAATGCTTGGACAGAGATGACGGCTCTTTTGTGGTGGCTTCTCATCTGGAGGGATGGAGGCCTGGAAAGCGCACGGCAGTGCCGGAAGGGTAGCATCAAGCAAGCAGCAGGGAGACTGTAGACTGAAAGATACTAGCCCCAGAGGCAAGCCCTGTGGCTCAGGCCCTGCCCCTTGCCAGGCCTCTCTTTGGCCTGTTTTGTTTGTGAGTCAGTACACCTCCTTTCTCCTTTTTCATGAGCCTGAATCAACTTGAGTTGATTTCCTAACTGAGATGCCCCCGACAGACCAAAATCTCCATGTCTCTCCCTACAGGGATCTAGGTATAAGGCCTGTGGTTTCTTCCCTGCTCACAATGCGGTGCGAAAACAGTGGAAAGACTCCTGTGATCCAGAGGCACCAGCTCTGCCCCTGGGCAGCCTGAGATCTAGGCCTTAGGTGAATACTAGCTTTCTGAAGTCCCTTTCATCATATTCCAAATGGGAATAATAACCACCATATCTACCCACAAGAAATTTTAAAAAACCAACCGAACCCCCGTTTTCCAGTTGGTTCTGACTCAATAGCAACCCTACAGGACAGGGTAGAATTGTTCCTTAGGATAACCAAGAGTGCTAATCGCTACAAAAACATATGACCTCATCTTTCTTCCAAGGAGATGCTGGTGGATTTGAACCACTGGCCTTGAGGTGAACAATCCAACACTTAACCCACAGAGCCACACAGCAGGTTAGGAGGGACAGTCAGACAAAGACTATAGAAGCATGTTCCAGATAAAACGCAGCTACAAGCGTGCAATGTGAATGGTGATGATCTTGCATACCTCCTGCTACATGCAGGCCATCACCTTATTTACTCATGTAAATAATGCTCCCTCCACAGTGATTTCACACCTGTGTTCAGTCAACCAAACCAAACCAAACCTGAGAAGTAATCGGACAGCTCTCATTACCTCACTCTTTTTCCCTGGTTCTACTTCCTGTGACCTCTAGCCAGCTAGCTAGCTTTTTCTACCATCTTGCCCTGTTTAGTTATCTTTCTGCTTGATGATGATGATTTTTTAGAAATAATTTTATTAAGGGCTCTTACAGCTCTTATAACAATCCATATATCAATTGTCACAAGTGCATGTGTACATATGTTGCCATCATCCTTTTTAAAACATTTTCTTTCTACTTCAGCCCTTGGTATCAGCTCCTAGTTTTTTCCCTCCCACCCTCATGAACTCTTGATAAATTATAAATTATTTCTTCCCCAACAGCAGACAGTGTAAGATATGAAAATAATAGTAATTTATAAATTATCAAAGAGTCACCAGGGTCGGGGGGGCGGGGAGGGGGGGGAGGAAGGGGAAAAAGAAGAGCTGATACTAAGGGCTCAGTAGAAATTAAATGTCTAGAAAATAATGATGGCAACATATGTACAAATGCACTTGATATAATTGATGTATGGATTGTTATAAGAGCTTTAAGAGTCCCCCAAAATGATCTTTTAATTAAAAAATGATAAATTATTATATTTCACATCTATACTGTCTGCTGTCTCCCTTCACCCATGTTTCTGTTGTTCATCCCCCGGGGGTGGGGTCTGTCGGTCATTGCAATTGGGTCCCCTTTCTCCCCCTCCCTCTCACCTTCCCTCTGCCCTCCTGGTATCGCTACTCCCATTACTGGTCCTGAGGGTTTATCTGTCCTGGATTTTGTGTGTCCAGAGCTCTTATGTGTGCCAGTGTACATGCTCCAGTCTAGCCATATCTTTCTGCTTTTTATTGTCTGCTTTACAAAAACAAAAATAAATGCCCCCAAACTAGCTTCTCTCAAAAATGTTCAGAAAGATTCCAAAATGGGCATGAGAAATGTGAGCATCCTTCAGTGTGCTGCATCCTGCTTTGTTTGGGACAGTCTAGTGCGCTGGTGTGCCTGGGACGTGCTCTTTGGGAGCAAACACTGCGCCATTGGACATAGGCCGAATACCTTTCATCAGCTGATCAACTCATAACCTCGCTTCGTGTGGATTTCTGTTCAAACCAGAAAAACAAACTCACTACCTTCAAGATGCCTCTGGCTCACAGCAGCCCTGTAGAACAGAGTATTCCTGCCACTGTGGGTTTCCAAGACTCTAAGTCTTAAGGTGAGTAGAAAGTCATATATTTCTCCCAAGAAACAGCTGGTGGACTCAAACTGCTGATCTTGGGGTTAGCAGCCCAAGATGTAACTCACTACACCACCACGGCTCCTTGTATTTCCGCATAAAGACTCTTACTTAACATACAGGAACGCGCTTCAAAAAGTTCATGGAGAGATGGGATGAAAAGATAGGAGGGTTTTCCCATAAACTTTTGTTGGAAGCCTGCTCAATGGTCCATTCACATTGAAATCTCAGTTAGCAACACTAAAATTCATACTTAAATGAAGCATATCAAGCACATGTATTTTCTCTGTAGGGCACACCACAGCCTTCTTGCATGTATTCTTCAGTATAATTTTAAAAATGGAATATAACCCAAGTATCCATCAACTGAAAAATGTATAAATAAAATGTGGTACACCCATATGATGAAGCATTAAGCAGTCATAAACAGGAATGAAATTTCCATACATGCTACAATGTGGGAGAACCTTGAAAATCTTATGTTGAATGAAATAAACCAGACTGAAAAGACTGTATATTATATGATTCCATTAATTGAAATGTCCAGAGAGGTAAATCGAAACAGAGATGGGGGCATGGTACACACCATTGTAATAGGCACGGGATTTGTTTTTCCGGTGTTAGAAATGCTGTAGAAATAGACAAGCATGATGATTGTACAGCATAGGGAATTTACTAAAACCACTGAATTGTACACTTCAGAATGGTGAGTCTTAAAAAAAACAAACCCCAGAATGGTGAGTCTTAATGGCACATGAACTATATCTCAGCAATAACATAAATTGAAAGTATATTCAATAAAAACAAAACAAAACAAAACAACCCACTTCAATCCCAACAAGTTGATGTCAACTCATAGCAACTCTATAGGACAGGGTAGAACTGTCCCTGTGGGTTCCCACGACTGTAACACTTGATGGGCGTAGACAGTAGCAGCTGGTGGTTTCTAACTGCTTTGCAATTAGCAGCCCACCACAAAGCCCCTACGCCACCAGGGCTCCCATATTCAGTGTGTAAGGAGGGAAAAGAAACATTAGATCTTGGTCCTACACTTGCAGGGCCACCTAAACAACAAAATCACCAACAAAAAGCACAAAAAATGTGGGAAAATATGGCCCTTAAATCATGGAAAGGAGCCTGCATGATCACGAGGTGCCGAAGGGGTCAGTTATCTGGCATCAAAGAACAAAAATCATATTGTGTGCGCACCTCCCCAATACTATTGCTGAAGACAAATGGGTGCACAAACAAATGTGGTGAAGAAAGCTGATGGTGCCCAGCTATCAAAAGATATAGCGTCTGGGG
>NW_022111369.1:43638971-43659512 GCF_000313985.2 Echinops telfairi
GGACCTGATGCTGGGGGCTTAAGTGGAGAGCAAATGTTTTGAGAATGATGAGGGCAATGAATGTACAAATGTGCTTTACACAACTGATGTATGTATGGATTGTGATAAGAGTTGTATGAGCCCCTAATAAAATGATTTTTTTTTAAATCATAGAAAGGAGACGTTACACAATCTGGTGTCAACTTGAGACTATTAAGAGTGATGGGGGTGGAGTTTAGCCTGTCAATCAGGTCACAGTTTGATGACCTCATTTGAAGGCACAAAGGAGATAGATAGCTCAGTGGAGGCCAGATATACTCACTCCCTGTGAAGCATTCCTGTTGACAAGCTACATGGAGCTACACTGATAAAACCAGTGTCCTGGAGCCGGAAGAGGCATGTAGAGACCCATGCCAGCACTGAGATGCTTCCACTGCCTCTGGATCTACAAGACTTTCTGCCCACTGGCCTGTGATCTTCCTGTATTCAGCGTCATTGCATGTGTTGCATGAGTCTAAAGAGGAATTTAGACAGGCATATGGGCTAATAACGGACTTATAGATTCGATCTGGACTGGGCTGGGATGTTTCTTAATATATAATTACTCTTTGATATAAAGTTCTCTATGGCACACATATGAGTGTCTCTGGATTTGTTTCTCTAGTCAGCCCTGACTAACACACGTGATTACACAGCATTACACAAACAGCAAACCCATCACCCTGAGATCAGCTAGAAATACATGTGTCAGGTGACGGGGGTTTTGCTGCTTTGAACATGTCCACGAAGGCTTCAAGTAGCGAGTTTGGGATTACAAATACATTTCAGCGAGGAGGAGGAGGAGGATTAAAAAATGCACAGCCCTTTAACTTATCAAGGGTTCGTGAGTGAGGGCAGATGGGGAGGGAGGGGGAAGAAATAGGGAGCTGATATCTGGGGCTCAAGTGGGAAGAGAATGCTTTGAAAATGATGATAATGGTATATGTGCCAATGTGCTTGACACATTGAAGGAATGTAGGACTGTGATAAGAGATGTAAGAGCCCCCAATAAAAGTATTTAAAAACAAAAAATCAAAAAATGCACAGCCCTCAAACAATGAGGATGTGCTGTGCCAGTGTTTCCTTGGCTTCAGAGTTTGCCAAGATTGTCACAGGGTCTTGGGGGTCAACCTTCCAACGTCATCTCACAGGGATCTGAGGTCTCATTTTCCAAGAGAGGGCGGTTTTTCAAAGTTTCATCAGTTTATTAGACAGTCTCTCTCTCTCTCTCTCTCTCTCTCTCTCTCCCTCTCTCTCCCTCTCTCCCCATGACAATACTAGGTATACAGAACTGGGGTAAGGAGGGGTGAGGGACTAATGGAAGGAATCCCAGCACAGAGGGAGGGGAAGGGCAGAGAAGACACTTTATTTGCAGTTTTCAAAGGAAAAGGAATTCCCAGCACTGGAGGGGAAGGCAGTAAAAGGGCGTGGATGGAATATACTTACAACCCCCACAAATGGCAGTCCTGGGTGCTGGCCCGGATGACAAGAACAGAGAATGAACTTTGGGTGCAACATTTGTAAAGGGGAGCTGACACTGAAAAGGTGGCTATCAGCAGTATGGAAACTTGTATTTCCACCCAAGACAGGCTCTCAGACTAGCTGAGATGCCCATCTGTGTGGTCTGTGGTGGACATAACCCTACGTACACTCGGCCTTTGCTTATCTCTCGTCTAAATTCTTTCTTCAGAGCACAAGGGCAGATCGAGGAGGGGCCTGAAACCTCGGTGCCTCTGGTAAAAACAATAAAAGCCACGTGGTAGAAACCACTTGCCACGGGGCTCCTTTGTCCTCACCCTACCCAGGATCTTCTAAGGAAAACATGCTCCTTTCACCTTCCAGGACACTGTGCTCTTAGTTTCCTCACACCTCTCTGTCCACTTCTACTTGTCTTCTTCGCCTGCTCTTTCCTTGCACCCTGCTCCTCAATCTTCTACAGATCTCTATACACTTTTCCTCTCTACATTCAAAACCTATGACTTCACTTACCACAACAATGTGCACAGGTAGGTCCATCTCTTGGGCTTCACATCCCCTTGTGAGTGACTACTTGCTTTTCCCATCAACACCCCAGGCTCCACTCACTCAGGAGACACTTCCTAAATCATAAGTTGAAATAGCACTGTCTTCTTAGTTTCTATAGTAGTGCTTTGACCCAATTCATGTCCCTCCACTGTGTCCTCCACAACATTGAAATTGCCTTAGAAGAAAGGGCAGTGTTTACAGGGTTTATTTTTTGGTTGTTGTTGTTATTTTAAGTCTGATAATGTTCCCCAAAGCATATAATACTTAAAGGTTGGATGGATGGATGGATGGATGGATGGATGGATGGATGGATGGATGGATGGACTTAGAAGTCTATACTGAGATCATTAAAAAAGTTAGACGTGGCAATGTGTACATCTAATAAATCATCTACATCAGCTCATACATTTCAGACATCACTGGGGCACAGTGATTTTTCCACCACCAATTCTGCAAGGTTGACTTAGGAACTGTGGTAGTTATAGAATCTGGTGTCAATTTGAGAGGTTTACAAGTGAAGGGGTGGAGTCTAGGCTGTCAATCAGGTCATAGACAATGAGGCCTCTGTGTGGGCATGCCCTTCTCCTGAGGATTCTGGGAACTCCTCTATTCCTCCTTGGAGGTGGGAGAACTCTCTCTTTCTGCTCACTCCCTGGGAGACGTTCCTGAAGAGAAGCCACATGGACCTATCCTGATGCAAGCAGACCCCTGAGAGCTGGAAAAACCACGTGGAGACCCCTGCCAGTCCAGCCAATGCTTACAATGCCACTGGATCCACAAGACTTTTCACCCACTGGCCAGTGATCTTCCTGCATTCAGCATCATTCCATGTGTTTTGTGAGGCTGAAGAGAACTTTATAGATTGGTATTGGGCATATGGGCTAATATTGGACTTATGGGCTTGATCTGGACTGGGCTGGGATGTTTTCTCAATATTCAACTGCTCTTTTATATAAAGCTCTTTCCTAAACACATATGAGTGTCCATGAATTTGTTTCTAGTCTACCCAGACTGACACAGGGACTAAAAATGAAATCTACTTTACAAATAGAAAGATATGAGTTCTTGGCTTGCTACAAAATCATAGAAACCTTTTGCTTATGTTGGAGTCTCTAGAGGAGTAAAACGTACATATGTAAGGTCAAAAAGTATTGCTACTAGGTTGTCAATTCATACATAAACAGCTTTATTCCAAACATGTCTTTAAACATGTCTCCGTGATCAATGGATGGATACAGACACGTTTGTTTTTTTTAGCAAGACACTTGTTTTAGTTTTGTTCCCCCAAACCACCAAACTCATTGCCTTCCAGCCAGTTCCAAGTCATGGCAATTGTCTTCAGCTGAGTTCTTCGGATTGGGAGAGAGGGATCTACACAAAGTTATCAAATGTGAAACTCTTGTTTCTTGACACATCCTCCATCTAGGTCTGTATAACCCTGAAGGCATCCCTCCAGCCCTTCCCTGAGGAACGCTGTGCTCTTCATTTCGTACCATGTCAAAATGGCAATTCTGCCAACTTTGAGTTTGGGGAACAGAAAGAAGTCTGAAATTGCAAGATCAGGGTTCGAGAGTAAGGGGCAGCGTCAGGATGGAGGAAGGCTCCCCACACGATTTTCACGTCCCTTGCTACTGAGGAAGAATTGTTAGAAATACTGTCCTGACTGCGGAAAGAAAAGAAATCATCAGCACAACTTTCTTGGCCTTTTTTTCACCAAGGACATTTCTATAAAGCTTCATAATAAATCTCCATGATTGTCCTGTGTCCTTCCAAAAAACCTATCAAAATAATCCCATAACCTTCTGAGCTGGCCGCTCTGTCTTGAAATTACCCAGAAAATCCCTACAGGAAAAGCCGATTTTAAAATTGGATCCTTTTTTAAAAATGTTTCCGGAGGCATCCTATAGAGACTGGAAGCAGTCCTAATGTTCCAGTGGGTTAAGTATTTGGGCTGCTAACCAAAAGCTCAACAATTCAAACCTATCAGCCACTTCCTCGGAAACCCTCGAGAGCAGTTCTGTTCTGCCCCCTAGAATCAATGTGATGGTTAAGGTCGAGTGTCAACTTGGCTGGGGCATATTCTCAGTGGTTAGGCAGTTATGATACAGTCATCTCCCATGTGAAACTAATATAATCACTTCCATGATCATATCTGCTACAAGCAGCCAATCAATTGAAAGAGAGTTTTCTTAGGGGTGTGGCCTGCTTCCAATATATGCGGATGCTCTGGCAAAGCTCTTTTGCTTTATGCTGGATCTGGTTCCGACATCTGGCTTATTATTTGACCTCTGGTTCTTTGGACTTGAGCTAATGGTCTGCCAGATTGCCTACTGATCTTTAGAGTTATTAGGAACCTGTGAGTCTGCTGATCTGCTAATGTTGGGTTCTAAACCCAAGTCAAGAGAAGCCTCTAGACTGGGTTGGCATTTGCCAGCCTCAACAACCATGTGAACCATTTCCTTGAGATAAATCGCTATATAACTCACTGCCCCAGTAAATTAATGCTGCCTCATAGCGAGCCCCTATGGATTTCTGAGACTGTAATTGTTTACCAGAGTAGCAAGCCTAATCTTTCTCCCGAGGAGTTGCTGGTGGTTTTGAACTGCCAACCATGTGTATTGCAGTCCAATGGAGTGAAAATAAGTTTATGGGAAAATACAATCAAAAGATAATGGAATTTTTCCATCAATTTTTTTGAAGCACCGTTACATAAGCTAGATCCCTCTCTCCCAATCCGAAGAACTCAGCTGAAGACAATTGCCATGACTTGGAATTGGCTGGAAGGCAATGAGTTTGGTGGTTTGGGGGAACAAGACTAAAACAAGTGTCTTGCTAAAAAAAACAAACGTGTCTGTATCCATCCATTGATCACGGAGACATGTTTAAAGACATGTTTGGAATAAAGCTGTTTATGTATGAATTGAAAACCTAGTAGCAATACTTTTTGACCTTACATATGTATGTTTTACTCCTCTAGAGACTCCAACATAAGCAAATTATAAAATATTAATTCTTAAAAATACTATATATCTTCTAACAAACATGCATACACACACATCTTGGAATCACTTAAAATACCAGTGTTTGTCACCTACGAATCAGTTTCTCTCTACCAAACGTAATCACTGGTTAATTTTTTCAAGGATACTAAATTTTCATCAAACCCTTAAAGAGCACAGTAGAGATTTAGATAATGAATGATTTCACAAATAAAAAACTCTTGTTCTAGAACCAAATATTATTGAAACCATCTGAGTTTAACAACAGAAAGCTGCTACAGAAAGCTGTTCACTCTTAGTTCTAATAGTGGACCCTGGATTTCATCAGGAGCACTTGTGGTACATTGTGTTGTGTTGGCCCAGATGAAAGGTTGATAGTTCAAATCCACTAGCTGCTCCATGGGAGAAAGATGAGGTAGCGTGCTTCTGTACAGCCTTGGAAACCCGATTGGGCAGTTTTATTCTGTCCTAAAAGGCCATTAAGAGTCAAGATCAAGTCAACGGTATTGGGTTTAGATTCAGTTCTCATACAGAAGCTATTGATTCTAACACACAGTAAGAGTCCTCTCTCAGATATGTGGTCCCTAACTATAGCTGCTGAAATTTGGAGAAAACCATGGGGATTGTTCTCATTTCTTGATCTGAGTTACTTCACACAGGCAGCATGCGACGGCACCGGCAATTGCACACCGGTGAAGAACGTTGATGAGCTTTCCTTTGCGCCAGTGCTTGGCAGGAGGTGCAGCATTCAGCTAATGCAAGCATGAGTGGCGTCAACACAAGTTTATTCCAGAGACTGCAGGCCATGGACAGGCGCATCTACAGGTCTATGCTTCTGGACTTCTTTCGGACAGGACCCTGGACAACCTGGACCACTTCTCCAGGCCAGGTGAGGTTGACAAGAGGGAAGGCTCAAGGACGAAACTAACTGGATTGAAAACTTTTAAGTTAGGCTCTGCTAATTATGAGCTGTTAAATCATTGGCCCATTATTTAACCTCCCTGCATCTCAGTCCCCTCATATGTAAACATGGGATAAAATGCCTCCCTTACAGGGTTATTAGGAGAATTATGAAAGTACACACACACACACACACACATACATATGCTCATACATATATATGTAAGTATATGTATATATACTGCTTAGAACCATACTTGACTCATATTACACACCCAATAAATCAATCAATATTGGCCATTATTACTAATGTTATCATCACCATCAGGAACAGTGGGTGAGAATAAACCAGAAGATGAAAAGGAGACTTCTGGGGACATAATTAGCTTCTTCAAAGGCTTGAAATGCTGCCAAGAGGAAGAGGGATTAGAGGAGTTCTGTGTGGCCCTGGGGAGCAGATATGATATCAAAGGGTATAAATTGCAGGAAGTCGGATTTAGGCTTCGTGTACAGAGGACATGGTTTTAACAGTCAGAGTTATCTGAAGATGAAAGGCTTCCTTTGAATGGGAAGTGTCCCAGGCTACTAGGGCATTCATTCCCACCCAGTTCATCCTTTGGGGTTTATGAATTAGCCGGATGGTTGAAGTAGATGGCCCCAAACACCTAATGCCTATAAATCTGTGATTAAATATACTCACTTAAGAATCGAGCAGAATTGTGCGGAACGGTTAAAATCTAAAAAGCACAGTACAAACAGTAAACTATGTTGCAACACTAAGGCTGTCACACCTCACAAATCCACTCATTCGGCATCCTTCCCATTGCCACACAATAACTCAGGGAAGCAGGAAAGAGATTCAATTTAAATAATACTCTCAGATGTACATGCGAAACCCATGCGAGACAGCTCACCTTCTCTGGTGATTAAATCTACAATGAAGTGGGTAAGGCAAACCTCACAGACAGTTAAAATTGCCCGAGGCCAGCCATCTTCTCACAGTATGCACAACTGATCTCTGTTTCTAAGGTTCAGTACTAGATAAAGGAGTTGATCTTTTTTAGAAAAAAGTGTAGTTTGAAACAGTGTACTCCCCTAGTGAGAAGCGGTGCTGCTTCTGTCAGGGGATGAGACTCGCTTTGTCCACCCTAGGACCTCGGGTATGGAGCCGTGGTGGCGGAGGGGTGGCCAGTGACGCTGACACAGTGGGTTGGGTGGTGAGCTGCTAATGCAAGACCAGCCATGGGAAACCGCCAGCCTCTCCGAGGAAGAAGAAGAGGCTTCCAATTCCTGCCAAGATCGACCATCTCTTAAGCCCACAAGGCAGTCCTACTCTGTCCTATAGGGTCACCATGAGTCAGAATCGACAGAAGAGCAGAATGATGCCGATGGCCCAAACCAAGCAGACGGACCGGTGGGAGGGGAAGAGCTGCGGGTTTCACTGGAGAAGTCGTTCCTCATGAAAGGTATTATAACAGCATTCTGTCTGAATTGGACTTGCCCCAGGGACTGATAATAGGACTGTACACAGGGACTTTGGACTACATTTCTGTGATCTGTTTATGGTATCACATCTGTGAGCTGACAGTGTGGGTTTTCTTCCTTTTTAAAAAAAAATCATACTCCTTTTTTTGTCTTATAGACGGACCAAAATGCTGCTATCAAAGAATGTCAGCTGACCCCGGCCATTTCCCCAGTTCCTGGGTGGATGCTGTGGTGTAAGTTAAAGTCGGATGCCCTTCAAGGGAATCCCATCCTTCATGCCTTGAGGACTCTTCTGTATGCCTCCGGAGGGTCTCAACACAGGGACTAAGCGGCAGGGACATGAGTGACTAGAACTTTAGCAATATCACTTTGATAGCAGCGAGAAGGATTGATTTTAGAGAGGTGGGTTAAACCAAAACCAAATTCCTTGTCCTTAAGGCAAGGCAAGAAAATGTGTTGCAAAGCGATTGCAGCTGCTCAGGGTAGAAATGATGAGGGATGAAGTGGGAGAAAGATGGGGGAACAGGTAGACAGGCAAGGACTGTTGGGGGTTGTCATGTTGGCTCTGATTCATAGTAACCCTATAGACAACAGAATGAAACACTGCCTGACCCTGCACCATCCGCGCAATTGTTCTTCTATTTGAGCCCATTGTTGCAACCACTGGGTCAATCCTTCCTGTCGGGGTCTACTTTTTCATGGACCCCCTACCAAGCAGGATGTCCTTTGTCAGAGACTGGTCTCTTCTGATTACATGTCCAAAGTCATGCTCCCTTCCAAGAAGCATTCTGGCTGTACTTTCTCCAAGACAGATCTGTTTATTCTTTTGGTAGTCCATGATACTTTCAATAGTATCCACCGGCACACTATTCAGATACATCGATTCTTCCTCATTCTTCCTCATTCAATGTCTAACGTTGACACTTTTATGAGACCATTGAAAAGACCATGGCTTGGGTCAAGCACATCTTAGCCCTCAATGTAACCTCCTGGCTCTTCAACATTTTAAAGAGGTCTTGTGCAACTGATTTCCCCAGTGCACTGTGCCGATTGATCTCTTGACTGCTGCTTTCATGAGCATTGATTGTGGATCCAAGCAAGATGAAATCCCTGAAAACGTCACTCTTCTCTGTTCTTCAGGATGTTACCTATCGGTCCAGTTGTGAGGATTTTGGTTTTCTTTCATTGAGTTGTCATCCACATGGAAGGCTTCCGGCCTTGATCTTCATCAAGGGCTTCAAGTCCTCCTTGCTTTCAGCAAGCAAGATTATGCCAGGTGCACACTGAAGGTTGATAAGCCTTTCTCCAATCTTGATGCATTGTTCTTGCATATAGTCCAAATTCTCGTGTGATTTTCTCAGCACACATATTGAGTAGGTTTGGTGAAAGGATACCACCAGTGGCGGGATTCAGTTGGTTTGCTCTGGTTTGGCAGAATCAACATCTAGTTTTTAGTTGAGTTCAGCAAACCGATTGTTAAAATGGTACTTGTAATCAAGGGTTCTCTCTAAGGTGGGTGGTGAAAATCACAAATTTACATTTCTTACTCTTTTTTTTTAACATTCAGCTGCACCACAGCATATTCTAAGCACCTTCATTCCATCCATAGGCATATGGAACTATGCTTGTATTATTTACTTATTCATTTCATAGATGTTGTTATATTTTTGATGAAATCGTATATTTCTATTCCCTTGCATTTGTTCTGAGTTAGGCTCCCTTCTCCTCAGTACCTAGAAACCACTATTTACTTTGTGGTTCTATGAACTTTTGATGCAAAGGGAACATGGGCCATGTGCCTTTTGTGACTAGCTTCTTTAACTCAGCATGTTTTCAAGGCTCTTCCATGTTCTATCTACTAGAACTTCCTTACTTTTGCTCATCATTCCACGGTATGGCTAGTACACTTTTGCTCGCCCATTCATTAGTTAATAGACATTTGAGTTGTTGCCACTCCTTGGCCATTATGAATAATGTTTCTATGGTATTTGTGTGAACATTTGCATGGACTCATGTTTTCATATCTTTGGGGAATAGCCCTAAAAATTAGTTTCCTAAGTCATATGATAACTTTATGACAAATTCCAAATTATTTTCCAAAGTGGCTTTAAATTGTCACTTTAAACTTTTATGCACATTTTATTGCTTCATATTCTTCACTTAACTATTCAGTCAGTGAAGTGCTTGTATTAGTTTTTGAAATAAAGTTAATACATAACTCCTTTCTTCCCTTTAACCTTTAATTGGTTTTTATGTTGACCATTGATCTGCAATAAACTCAAGGTCTCAATCTCTACTCCACGAATGGTTAAAAAGAAACCTATTTCAAATGTCAGTTAATGACTACGTCATAGCATGTCATTTTTCTTTCAAAGATCAATATCTGGCCCGGGTAAGAAGCATCCGGGTCCCAAGTCCTCCAAACCTACCCCTGACCCTCAGCATTTTCTCAGTACTCATAGCCCAAGATATAGGTCAGCCTCCTGTCTGAACTGGACTTTCCCCGGGGATTGACGCTGGGACTTTGTCTCGCTGTGATCTACTTACTGCATAACATCTATCAGGTCAGGGAGGAGATTCCATCTCTGTGGTGTTTACTGATGACAATGAGGTCATTTTGTTCTTAATCCAACCGTTTTATTGACCTGTATTGTCTATTTTTTCCCCTTCCTTTCATAGAGTTTTGAGAACAGAACTCAGCCCAGTCACACTTTCCCAGGGAACTGTAAGGACGAGCTATAAATGGGTAACACTGAAAAGTCTGGAGCTCCATCAATTGATGGTGAGACCTTCCAGAGGGAGGACAAGCTTGATCTCAATGGTTTAGAACATGTACTGCAATTTAATGGCTTACAGATAATAATTTAAGCGGTAAGTATTTGGATGAGGTCATTTCTTTTAAAAGGCGTTAGCAATCGCCCAGCTCTCCTTTCATCCTTAAAGCACCAGAAACCAGTTGCTAGCATGTTGACCCCGACTGATTGCCACTCCGTGTGTGCCAGAGTTTGCCATGGTTGATTTTTTTGAAAGCAGATCACCAGACCTTTTTCCTGAGATGCCTCTAAATGGTCTCAAACTTCCATTCTTGCAGTCAGCAGCTTAGCATGTTAACTATGAGTCACGCTAGGAGCTACACCACCCAGGGACTTTCCTTCGAAGCAGCACATGATCTGTCAATGTGACCACGAGAGACCTAAACTCTTCTCCTCTCAACACTGGGATTAAAATCAACAGCTAACCTCCCTTTCTTCCATAGTTGATCTGACCCATTTTCTCTTGTGCTTAGCAGCCATCCTGTTACTTTCCAAAGTCTAAATCATACATACACAACCTTCTGTTAGGGGATCATGAGAAGTCGAACAGCAGAACAGTTCCACGGAAGGTCCTTGGAAAACCAAAAGCCAAGCTCACTGCCATCGTTTTGATGCCAACTCAACTCATAGTGACCCTGTGGGATGGGGTAAAACTACCCCATGAGTTTCTGAGACTATTCTTTGATGGAGTAGACAGCCTCATTGTTCTCTCTCAAGGGTACTTTGAAGTCAAGGGAAATTAAGCAAGAATCTTTGTGGGGGGGGCTGGGGGGGCAGGGACGCGGGGGTGAGGGGTGTTGGGGAGGGGAGGGACACAACCTGCTCCACTCCCTAGATAGAAGCTTGGATCCCAGCACCTCTATGGAATATAGCACTCCTTATGAGCTTGGATGGGAGGCACGTGACAAAGCATTTTATAAGGCTTATACACGAAGACATCAGTATGCGCAGAATCTTGGTACTTTCTCAGCATTACCAAATAAGTCCCTCATCATCCAATTCACCTTCTAGCTTCCTTATATTTTAGCCAATCGTTAACTATTTTCTATCTTGGGCCAGTGATAAGGTATTTACCTCATGTTCTGCTATCAGTCCCTTCATGAGAACTCCCCATTCAAGCTGCCAGGCAATTTGGCTCCGCATTCATTGCAGGACCCTGTCCCCCCGACCCCCACCCCCACCCCATCAAGTCCCCTAGGGCCGGATAGAGCTTGCTTGCTTTCACTCTCACAACCCCAGCCTTTGGGGAGATAGTTTGAGGCGTGGCTACCAAAGAGTTCACTGCATCCCAAGATTAAACTTGTTCGCTCCTTGTTCGCTGATCCCCCAGCCCTGTGCAGATGGCATGTCCCCCAAAGCAGGCTCTGGATGGTGGAATCCTTGGGAGGTGAAAAGAATTTCACATCTACCAGTTTCCTGATACTGTTTTCCTTACTTAGCTTCTGCTCTAACCATTTAGTGGGAAGAAAAGGATAAATATAGATAGATGATAGATAGATAGATAGATGATAGATAGATAGATAGATAGATAGATAGATAGATAGATAGATAAAAGAAGACTAATGCTTTATCTGAAACGCAAGACTTAATTCATGGCCTGCTCTTTTTCTCTTTCCCGGAGATCCTGCCCTCATCGGATCTGTGCACCCAAAGACTCTGTGTAAGTCCACAAGGAATCATTCTTGACCTCCAGGGGAGGAATCTCAGGAAAGGAACTGAATGTAGCAGAGAGGCATTGTAAACATACAGCCTCAAATTGTTAAGTCATGTGGCACACATTTAAACCATTGCACAACGTATTCCTAGTTTTTGAATGGGCTAATTTCATTCTAGTCTGCAAATCAATTCTTTAACTTGACCTCTGAGCCTTTCTTTTTAGCGCTTCCTTTCTACTGCCACCTGCACAGGTAGGTCAACTACTGTCTGGTAATCCCCAAAGACGTGAGAGAAAGCCGGTCTTATAACTCAGGATTCAAACGCCCTTCCCTTGGCTTCAGGTTGAAATTCCTTTCTTTTAAAAAAATGTTTATTATTATTTTTCCCCTTTCTTAATGGAAACTTTCTATGCCCGTAAAGAGTCAGAGTCTCAGAAAGCCTCAGGGGCAGTTCCGGTCTGTCCTGGGGTCCTTGGCAGTGACTGCATGGAAGAGTCCTGCTGGTACAGTAGGGAAGTCTTAGCCAGTTGTTTGAATCCACCAACCACCCTGTGGACCAAGCTGTGGTCATCCGTTTCAGGAAAGACTTAGAGCCTTGGAAGTCTAGTGTGGGTAGTTCTACCCTGTCACTATGATTCACAATGGACTGTGGCAATGGGTTTTGAAGTTCATGGCTCAAGGTCAGACTTAGAATAGAGGTAATAATTGAAAGTATCTGTCTAAAAACAGAGAGAAGACATCTAATAACCAACTCTCAAGGAGCTCTGGTGGTGTCTTGGCTATGCATTGGGCTGTGATTCCACAAGGTCCACCGTTTGAAACCACCAGCTGCTCTGCTGGAGAAACAGAGCTTCCTGCCACCATAAAGAGTGAGACCTGGAAACTCAGAGAAGCACTTGTACTGTGTGCTGCAGGGTCACTTATGAGTTGGCGTCAATTCGATGGCAGTGAGTTTGTTGGTTGTTTTTCAATTTTATTTAGCTGTGGGATTTCCGCAGTTTCTTCCAAGTCCGACTGCTTTAAGAGATACAAGTCTGTCATCCGTCATCAGAAGCAAGGAAGGAAGCGCTGTGCTGGACACCAGTGAACTCGAGAGAAGAGTGAGAAGTCACTGCCATTCAGAGCTTTGTTCTCAGCATCACCAATGGCACGCCCTGATATGGGGAGACCAAAAAGCAAAAAACCCCTCACTGCCATAGAATGGATCCAGATCCATAGCGACCCTATAGGACAGGCTAGAACTGCCCCTGTGAGTTTCCAAGATGGGCATGCTTTTTACAGGAGTAGAAAGTATCATCTCTCTCCCGTGGACCAGCTGGTGGTTTCAAACAGTTGACCTTGAGGTTAGCAGCCCAACTCAAAACCACTACGCCACCAGGAACTATCAATAAAGGGCCCTTCCTATTGGATAATGCTTTAAAATTCTCAAGCCACCATTTAATCATGTTTTTCTAGTGATAAATCCTTACTAATAATTTTTAAACTTTAAAGGAATAAGAAAAGTGTAGAGAAAGTTACAATCACTGGTTCACCATCCCCCAGAAAAAATCATTTTTTTAACAGTTTGGTGTGTTTCCTTCCTATCTTTTTTGATGCTTATAGAAACATTTAAAAACCAGACTTAGGATCATTCAGGTGTGTTGGCTTGGCTAGGTGCTCCCCTCCCCCTTTTAATATGTTGTAAATAGTTTCCTATGTCATAAAAGGTTCTTCTGAAACATAATTATTTTTAAAGCTACATACCATTCCACACCAGTTTTCAGAGTGGCATAGCATATCTGATAAGAGTCCCAACCTCATTGCTAACCAGCCCTGAGTTTGAATATTGCTACCACCAATTGCAAGCCCAAACTTGGAAAAGTTAAGTAAGTTTTCTGACTTCCAATTTCTCCCCACCATTAGAAAATAAATAGAAGTAGCACCTAATTCCTATGGTGACTTTGAGAATGAAATCAGATAATATGTGCACAAAGCTTAGCAAACACAAAGTCAGGCACACAACAAATGCTCCATACATATTTTCTTTTTTTATTCTATCCCACATCATTTTTCCCCATCATTTTATAGTCAATTTTTATATACATAATTCTGTGAGGTAATTCTGAGTCATTTCCTAAAATGTACTTCTTAGGAAAGATATTTTGGATTAGTGAGTCGGATTATAAATTGCTAGCTATCTTCATTTCACTAAAATATAAAAAATAGATATCACCTTTAGGAGAGAAAAATGTAAATATTTCACAGTTTGAAATATTTATAAATAATTAATCTGAGTGATTATTAGCTGATTAGTAACTACCATAGACAATTGGGGAGGAAAAGCTGAACAGATTTATTTTCGTTTTCAGAACTTGTGCACAGTTATCTGTAACATGAAGGGAAGTTCCTAAGGCACCCTGCAGTTCTACGACTCGGTCATTATAGTATTCTAAGCATGTGTAATAAACCAAAACCAAACTGCCACCGCGTCCATTCCAACTCACGATGGGAGTAGGCAGCCTCATCTTTCTCTCACTGTGATGGTGGCCTTGAACCTTGACCTTGAGGTTAACAGCTCCGCGCCCAACCCACAGTGCCACCAGGCTCCTCACACAAGCACAAGAGATCGATGCTTTTTGTTTTCAAATGGAAGCAAAGAAAATAGCTTCACGAGTCCTATGAATGAAGAGAAATGAGTCAAGAAAGGGTTGCCGTAATTAGAATGATGGCGTTTTCTTGATTTTGTATGTTCCCTTAACGTTTAAAGTGGAAGACCCAAAGCAAAGCCAGGAAGGGCGGTCTGGTAGGCTGCCCTTCGCAGTGTTGCCCTTTGGCGATCTCCCCAGTCAAGGATTGCTGGCAAGTCTACAACCAGCGGCTCCAGAGAATCAGACAGTCGGAGCCACAAGCCAGTCAGCTGGTGCTGAGCTCGTCTGAACCGAGTGCCTGGCTTCCTGGCACCACTTCCATTTCACACGATGATCTCCTCAGACAGCCAAAGCTTCCCCGTGGGCGCCTCGCTTCTGCGGTAAACGTACACGTCTGAGAAAAAAGCATTGCTAACAAATAAAAAGGACCTCCGTTTTCTCTACTTGCGAAACATAAATGGTTTCTTACAGAAGTTATAGCTTATGGGATATGGGACGTTACCTAGCAACTTAGAGAATTACCAGCAATGAAAAGAAAATCTTCCCTTTTTTTTGTCTCCTTATAAATGTCATGTGTGTTCTTTGTGAAAATTTGAAAACGTCAAGAAGATGCAAAGAAGTGTTAAATGATTCGCTCATAATCTCATCACCTAGAAAGAACTACATTTTGACAGTTTGTTCATTTTTTCTTTTATGTATATGGCTATGTATATTTTTTCAAAACAGGAGTAATATGACATCTATAAGTCCAATTGCCTTATCATTAATTTAATATTATACTTTGAGTTCTTTTCCATTTCATTAAATATTCTCTGTAACCACTACTGTTGATGTCTGTATTTTATTTCACTGAATGAGTGTCCCTAGTAAATTTATAGGTTTGATGTAAATCTGATCAAAACCTCAACTAGTTCCTTTGTAGAAACTGACAAGTTACTCTTAAAATTCATATGGAAATTTAAGGCACTGATAATATTCAATATAATCTTTTAAAAACCAGAATGGACAACAGAAAAGTGGGTGAAGGGAGACGTCGGACAGGGCAAGATATGACAAAATAATAATTTAAAAATTATCGAGGGCTCATGAGGAAGGGGGGAGCGGGGAGGAAGGGGAAAAAATGAGGACCTAATGTCAGAGGCTTAAGTGGAGAGCCAATGTTTTGAGAATGATGAGGGCAATGAATGTACAAATGTGCTTTGCACAATTGATGGATGTATGTATGGATGGTGATAAGAGTTGTATGAGCCCCTAATAAAACGATTAAAAAATAAATAAATAAAATAAACTTAAAAAAAAAAACCAGAACAAAGTTGGAAACACTCACACTTTCCATATTAAAAGCTTACTATTAAAAGCTACAATAATCAATACAGTACCATCATAAGTGTAGACATATAGACAAGAATAGAATTGAGGCTGTATAAATAAACCCATACGCCAACAGTCAATTGATATTTGCCAAAGATGGTGAGACCATTCAATAAGAAAACATAGTTTCTTCAACAAATGGTGGTGAGATAATTGGATATCCACAGGCAAAAGAATTAAATTGAGCCCCAACCTCATACCACATACAAAAATTAACTGAAAGGAATCAATAACCTAAATATAAGTATTAAACCTATAAAACTCTTAGAAGAAAATATGAATGTAAATCCTCATAACTTTTTTAGACAATGGTTCCTAGATATGACAGTAAAAGCACAAGTAGTAAAAGAAAAAATAGATAAAATATGCATCATCAATTTTAAAATAGTTAAAAAGCATCAATAAAGTGAAAGGATAACCAACGAATGGGAGAAAGCATTTGCAAATCAGGTATCTGATTAGGGATGTGTATCCAGAATATAAAAAAGTTCTTACAACTCAACAATAACCCAAGGGGATAACCTAGCTTTTTAAATGTACAAAAGAACTGAATACATGTTGCTTCAAAGAAGATACATAAACAGCCAAAAAGCACATGAAACCAATCCTCAACATCATTATTCACTAGAGAAATTACAATTAAAATCACTTCATATATATTAAACTAAAAAACCTCACTGCCATCGAGTCAATTCCAACTCACAGAGACCCTACAGGACAGGGCAGAACTGCCCTGTGGGTTTCTGAGACTGGAACTCTTTATGGGAGAAGAAAGCCTCTTCTTTCTCCAGCTCATACCCATTCAGACAACTTATAATCAAAACGGCAAATAACAACCAGTGTTGGTGAGAATGTGCAGAAATTGGAACATCCATACAAGGTTGGCCGGAATATAAAATCTTTCAGTCACTGTGGAAAATAGTCTGGGATTCCTCAAAAGACTAAACATAAATTTACTATATGGCCCAATTCCTAGGTAGATTTATCCCAAGATAGGTTAAAGTATTTGTCAGCTCAAAAATGTGTATGCAAATGTTCATAACAGCATTATTATAACAGAAAAAGGACAGAAGCAATGCAGACATCAACTGAAGAACAGATGGACTATGGAATATTTTAAGTAATAAAAAGAAATAAAGTGTTGATACATGCTATAGCAGAGATGAGCCTTGAAAGATTGTAATATGTAAAATAACGCAATCACCAAAGAGCACATATTGTATTTTTCTATTTATATGAAATGTCCCCAAATAGACAAATTGTTAGACTGTAGATTAGGAGTTGCCTAGGGCTAGAGAATGAGAGGAAATAAGGAGTGACTGAAAATGAATTTTGGGGTTTCTTTTTGGAATGATGGAAGTATTTTGAATAGGTAATGGTAATTATTGCATAGCTCTGAATATACTGAAGATCATAGAATTATAGGGTGAATTATATGATATTTGAATTATACCTCAGTAACACTATTATACTAAAGAGGTATCGTTCCTATAATCTGCCCTTACATTTACAAATCAATTCCAATTTTCCATGTTTGAAAACATTGTTTTCTGTTTCACTACATATTATTTCCATCTTTTATCTCATATGCACATGTGAAAGTTGGACATTAAATAAGGAAGACCAAAGAAGTTGTGTTGGTGAAGAATATTGAAGTATTACGAACTGCCTAAAGGAAAACTAATCAGTCTTGGAAGAAGCACAGAGTGCTCCTTAGAGGGAAAGGTGGCAAGACTAGTTGTGGTAGTTACATAATCTGGTGTCAATTTGGGACTTGAGAGGATTAAGAGGGAAGGAGTGGAGTCTAGTCTGTCAATCGGATCATAGACCATGAGGCCTCTGTGTGGGCATGGCTTTCTCCTGAGAATTCTGGGAAATCTGTTTTTTCCTCCTTGAAAGTGGGAGAGACTCTCTGCTCACTTCCTTGGACACACTCTATTGACAAGACACACAGCACTATGCTGATAGACCCCATGCCCTGGGAACTGGAGGAACCATGTAGAGACCCCTGCCAATGCTGAGATGCTTACAATGCCACTAGATCCAAAAGACCTCCAACCCACTGGCCTGTGATCTTCCTGCATTCCACATCATTGCTTGTATTTCGTGATTGGTATCGGACTTATGAACCTGAACTGGACTGGGCTGGAATGTTTTCTCAATATTCAATTGCTCTTGTATATAAACCTCTTTCTTATATACATATGAGTGTCTATGAATTTGTTTCTGTAGTCTACCCAGACTAACACACTCGTCTTACATATTTTGGATGTGTTGTAAGCAGAGACCAGTCCCTGGAGAAGGACATCAGGCTTGGCAAAGTGGAGGGGCTGCGACAAAGAGGAAGGGCCTTGAGTAAGAGGTGCAACCACGGCTGCAACAACGGCTTCAACCATGGGAACAATTGTGAAGATGATGCAAAACCCAGCAGTGTTTCGTTCTGGTGCACATAAAGTCTCTATGGGTCAGAACCAAACTCGATGGCACCTAACAACAACAACAACATGTCCATCTTGCTTTATTTTATTTCCCTGTTGCTCACCTTTTTTTTTTTTTTAAGGGAATTGGTGAAGGTTTACAGAGCAGATAATCAGTTATATGTTCAACAATTCATACACACCTTCTTTCAACTCATCCACTGTAATTCCCTCAAGGTACCATCACAAATTCGATTTCCTTCCTGTGTTCCCTGTTTCCACTTCTTCACCTTTCCTTGCCTTCTGATCTTTGTTCTTGGATAAATGGTACCTTTTGATCTTAAGTGGCTGATTATTCTAACTCAGGGATACATTCAGTTCCAGACCTGAAGTTAGACTAAGGTCCATAGTCTTTGGGGATGGGTTCACTAATCTCTGTGGGATCAGTAAGCCTGGTCCCTTTCATGATCTTAAATTTTAATAAATCATTTTATTGGGGGCTCTTACAGCTCTTATCACAATCCATACATCAATTGTATCAGGCACATTCGTACATATGTTGCCATCATTTCCAGAACATTTTCTTTCTACTTGAGCCCTTAGTATCAGCTCCTCTTTTTCCCCCCTCCCTCCCCGACTCTCTTACCCTCATAAACCCTTGATAATTTATAAATTATTTTTATTTTCATATTTTACACCACCCACTGTCTCCCTTCACCCATGTTTTTGATGTTTGGGTGGTGGGTGTACGTCAATCATTGGGATTGGTTCCCCCTTCCTTCCCCTCCTCCCTCTCTTTTATGATTTTGAATTTTCTTTCAGTGTTCTCCCACTTTATTCAGGATCTCTAATGTCATCCTTTTCAGAGCAGTGGGTAGAGTAGCCGGGCACCATCTAGTTCCTCTGGTCTCAGGGTGTGGAGACTGGTGTTCAGGTGGTCTATTAGTCCATTGAACTCATTGTTTCCATGTGTCTCTCAGACGTCATCACTCTTCTTTCCTCTGGACACAGAGATTAGTAGTTGCACCTTAAATGGTTGCTCGTGAGCTTTTACGATCCCAGCCACTACTCACAAAAGTGTAGATACTGTCTTTGTGAACTGTGTTATGCCAATTAACCTTGGTATTCCCCTGTGTTTCTCACTGCTGAAGCGAATTAGATTCTCAATTCATTTACTTCTCTTCTTTTTTATAAAAATCTTGACATACGCATCGAATAGTATAGCTTTTTCTCTGTAACTTAACCTGTGTTCCACAAGTGCGCATTTTGCCTTGCGCTTTCTTTTCATTTCATTTTACTTTTTTGCCTTGCGCTTTCTTTTTATTTCATCTTACTTTTTTGCCTTGCGCTTTCTTTTTATTTCATCTTACTTTTTTGCCTTGCGCTTTCTTTTTATTTCATCTTACTTTTTTGCCTTGCACTTTCTTTTTATTTCATCTTACTTTTTTGCCTTGCGCTTTCACACCTGCTCAGGAATGCGCACTCCTGGTCTTCGTGGCTTCTTAGAGCCAACACGTGCTACAAGATTTGCGGAATTTCCCAGGAATCATTGGTTTCAGTTGTTTATACATGTGTTCCTTATTTCTAGTCTTATTACATCACAATATAGTATTCTAAACTATTCTGAAAATTTAAAACAAGTTATCAGAGTTTTTAAAATAACCGAGTACACAGTCAACGTATGTATGCTACTGGATCTCCCATGTCTCTCAGGAGACGCAGTATTTGGATTTACTTCCTTGAGGTTGTTCACTTCCACTAGGTGCGCCTCACATTTTCCTGTTTGGTCAGCTATAGATGAACAGAGGTGATTAAAATATTCTCATTTTGTTTTCTTTGTGACTATGGCTGCATAAAGTGTTATGTAACGTATCATTATAAGCTGCAATCCATGCCCTTGTTAATGATTATAAATGTATCTCTTTGCCTTATCTACGATGCGTTCAATCTCGCTTGACAAAAAATACAAGTTTAGGTCACTTTTGTTAGAATTAATACACATGTGTTTGCTCATCTTCTGGATTATTTGAGAGAGGTCAATGTACACAAATATATACTTAAGCTATTCTCATGTAAATGGAATGTTCCTCATTATTTTGTGGTGAAGAAAGCTGATGGTGGTCAGCTATCAAAAGATATAGCATGTGGGGTCTTAAAGGCTTGAAGGTAAACAAGCGGCCATCTAGCTGGGAAGCAACAAAGCCCACATGGAAGAAGCACACCAGCCTGTG
>NW_022111369.1:43661026-43662402 GCF_000313985.2 Echinops telfairi
CCAAGGGAATGCCTCTGGGGATCGGAGAACGTCAGCCCCGGAGCTGACCTAGAAACCAACCCAGTCAGATGAGAGCAGGGGACAGAGCGTCCAGGAGGGATGTCACAAAGGAAATGAGACACAATGCCTGAGAGGCCGATAGCTGTATGGAGGAAATTTACAAAATGTTTGAGGTAGTATGATAAAGGAACACAGAAGACCAAGAGCACACACACACACACACACACAAAGAAACTACTATCAAAAATTGAACAAAACAATCATAGTATATTGCTTCATTTGGATGTAAGTGAAATTTACATAATTATAATACTTAATCCAAACTTAAGGCATAATTATAATTATATGTATAATTGTATATAATTATAATTTGAGAAGGGAAAGGGATGCGGGAGACTGTAACAGATTGCTGACCTCTTGTGAGCAGCTGGATGCTTTAACCACTGTACCACTAAACTTTCATTCTCCAAAACAGAAAGGGAACAGATAATGCCCACAAGTTAACGCCATTTGTATGTTGGTCTATGTTGTATATACATGAAAAGGCTTCAGAAAGTTTGTGGGGAAATTCCATTATTCTTAAATTTAATTTTTCCACTAACTTTTTGATGGTCTCTTGTACACATGTCATAAAGATTTATTATTCCCTCTTCCCCAGAAGAATGCACTGCAGAGGACAGCCCTGACCATAGGGGCGGGTCTGCTCAGAACACAGGGGAGCAAACTAAGAGGGAAGGAGAGAGAGAGAAAGTGGACCGCATCCTGGCCCACCAAGCCCCGAGGATGATATTCCTGCTCAGAGCAGCCAATGCACAGAGAGGACAGTAGGGCTGGCCCCATCAGGAGACCAATAGCTGTATGGAGGCATGCTCTCTCTGACCCATAGTGCTACTGGAGAGGTCACTGGGACACAGTGAGGCAGCTATACCTGATCTGACCCCACTACATTGGGCAAAACACAAAAGGCGTGCAACAGAGCAGCAAGGGAAACAAAGCAATGCAGTCCCCAAAGAATCTCCAAAGTAGACATCAGGAGCAGGGCCTGGCTCCCCATCAAACGCCATCAGAAAACATGCATCAAGTTCAACAGACAGGCCTGGAACGATTTATTGACAATGATTACAAATAACATTCATTGTGAACTGTTATATGTCAGGCTAAGTATTATACACCTCTGACCTCTTTTAACCATCTCGAAAACTTTAATAAGACGGGTACTATAATGATTGCCATTTATCAGATGAGAACTGTGACGTTCTCGGGGCTTGGTTGAAAGGCTTGAGATCTTTCCACCATGCGGGTGTGCCTTTGACTAATGGGGCCACCTAAAGTCAAACCCATTGCCATCAGGTGGCTTCTGACTCTTAGTGACCCTG
>NW_022111369.1:43663155-43664835 GCF_000313985.2 Echinops telfairi
CAGGGCTTGGATCAGCCTCACGTTTGTCCTCAGAGTAACACCCTTGCTTTTCAACACTACGAAGAGATTTCGCGCAGCAGATTCACCCAATGCAATGTGTCATTCGATCTGTTGGCTACAGTAAAGAACTGCAGTCTCGTAAACTTTAACTAGGGTCACTGTAAGTCAGAATGGACTAGTCACTAGGTGGTAGTGGGCTGGTTTGGGGTTTTTTTACAAAGAAAAAGAAAATCCAAAGCTATATTTTTGCAGATTCTCTCCTGTCCACAAGAGGGCACTGAGCACATTTAAATTCAGTCCAATGTGTAAAGGATGACGTCATTGTACTTCAGCAGACACACTGGTCCATTGTCATCGAGACGATTCTGACTCACAATAACCCTATAGGATGGCGGAGAACTGCCCATAGGGTTTCCAAGACTGTAATCCTTAAGGAGGTAGTCCCATCTTTCTCCTGCTCTGACACAAACAATAACTTCCCTGTTCTTGAGTCAGTTCTGACGCTGAGACCCTAGGGAACGGGGGTAGAACTGCTGCTGGTGGTTTCAAACTGCTGACCTTGTGGTTACAGCCCAAGGTGTAACCCACTACACCATCTGGACCCCACTTCTCGTAGACTCCTTCCTTATTCCTCCCATCTGGGATATCGATGTGTGATAGGAACCGAGACTTTAAAATGAAGGCGCTCTACTTTACAGCCTCCGCTGGACTAGAAGCAGCCATGGGACATGGTTCTGGCCGGTTAGACAGATGCCACCCACAGTGTTGACGGTGCGGTTTCCTTGGAAGCTTCATCCTTCTTACTGACCTCTTCCAGCCTGAAACACAGGCATGAGGCCGGAGGTACACAGCTGTCTTGTCACCCGAGGAGAAAGCTCTGTTTCAGGAGGATCAGCAAAGCAGAAGGACCGAGCCTCACAGGGCCTGCTGCCTCAATGGCCTTGGGTGAGTCAGTTACAAGGAAAAGGAACCCTTTGTTTAATGACAGCGCTAAGGGCCATGCCTTATTGACACGGTGCCTGGATGGATGGGGTCATGGCAGGCGGTCCCAAGCTGCTCCTGAGAGGTGCAGGAGACAGACGGACCGTCTTCCTCCGGTTCTCTCGTTCGCTCCTATGCCTGTTTCTTCTCTCTCGGTTTCCCAACTCCAGGCCTTTGCATGTTTTATTTTGACATTTCTGCCACATGCTTTAGCTACTCTGTTAGTCAACTTCAGAAACTCCGGGCACACTTCAGAATCTCTTCTGTCATCTACCTCGGTCTGTTCTTTCTGTCCTGTCTTCTCCTGACCTTCTTCCTCGATGACTGACATCCTTGGGGTCATCTCCTAACCTGTCTGGTCTTTGGTCATGGCTTTGGAATGAGCCAAATCCTTGCTTAAGATGGTCTCCAACTTCAGGTGCCGCACACACAAGGTAGTATTTTGGCTCTTGTGGATTTATTTTCATTTTCTTCAGCTTCAACCTGAACTTGATCCACAGTGGACCCCTGGCCTTGTTCTGGCCTGTGATCCTGGGTTTCTTTATCATCTCTTCCCACAGATGTAATCAATTGGACAGATGGAATCAATTGGATTCCTGTGCATGCCATCGGGCATAGTCCATGTGTATTAAAAACTCACACTCACTACTAGCAAGTCGATGCTGACTGAAGGATAAGGTCTAATCCGAAAACCCCTGA
>NW_022111369.1:43666051-43689553 GCF_000313985.2 Echinops telfairi
AGTGGGAGCGGGGAGGAAACACAGGAACTAGAGGAAAGTTGTATTTTTCATCGCTACTCCATCACCCCCTGACTGGCTCGAGAATTCCTCAACTTCTTCATCACTGGCCTTAATGGTTGCTGCATAATTTAAGAAAACGGTTACAGTACCTGGTCTTCCTTGTAGGTGTGTCCTCAGTTATCACAGGTGCCATTTCACTTCAAGATAGACCTCAAGTGTCCTTTTGGACAATGGCCATGCTGCCACTTCTCTTGAAAGTCTCATTCCCTGCATAGAAAACTACATGGCTGCCTACTTCAAACTGGCCAGTACCAGTCAATTTCAGCTCAGTATTGCTCTGGACATGATCTTGATGTCTTCGGTTTTCAGTTTTGGTCACTTGCAACCTTCCTAGATTCACACTTTGTACCTTCCAGGTTCCCATCATTTGCAGCTGTTTCTTCTCGCTTTGAATCATACCCCATCAGCAAATGAAGGCGGTGAGAACGTTGTTCCATCCCTGTCAGTCATGTCAACTCCACTTGGCAGAGCCCGGTCTCCTCCCGCTGTGTTTGGAGGGCCTTTCAACCTGCGGGGCTCTCTTCTGGTGCTCCCTCCGATAGTGCCTGGCTGCTAGTCAGAGAGTTCCCATAGCTGGTCCTCCCAAAGAGGCCTACCTCTTCTTTCTACCAAGTCTGTTCTCAGCTTAGGAGCTCCACTGAAACCTCTTCACCATGGGTGACCCTGCTGGCATTTGACATACTGGTGACAGAGCCCCCAGCAACACACAAGCAGCCTTGGCTTGGTGCACTGGCAGATGACTGGGGAATCCAAAGAGAGTTCATTAAATCAATATACCCCGGTGTTGGTCTTACAAGTCAAGAAGAATGGCCTCTAATCTCTCTACAGCCTCCAGTGCACCACTTTCCCTCCCCAAGCTCCCCCCAGTGTTCTCAAGTACCACTCTGCTGAGCACTTGTCCAGGAGCAACCTCTCTCACACCTGCTGTGCACTGCTTTACAGGGGAACTCACCCCGTCCTCCCTGCACTGCAAGACAGTGCGTCGAAGTCTGTTCTCCTTCCTTAAAAGCAGCGGCTACCTGAAAATAGACTTCTGACGTGGGGGACAGAGCTTGGCACCTCATCAGACTTGATTGGAAAACATACATAAGGGTCAGCAAACAGATCTGGATCTATTGTTGTTGTTGTTTCTTTCTTGTTTTATTTGTTTGTTTGTTTTTGTTTTTCTTTCACCCTATGTCTAGGTACATAAGATAGGCAGGACAAACAATCCTGAGGAGAAAACAACAGGATCTGTGGTTCCCGGGGCACATGGGAGAGGAGGGGGTGGGGAGGCAACAAACTCAGAGATAAGGTAACAACAGAAGATTTACACTTGATGGCGAGGAGGGAGTATGATGCCTGCTCGGTTTTATCAAGAGCAATGTATCCGAGAGAAAATACTGAAGGCCAAATGGAGGGTGAGCATGATAGTGGGAAAGGAGAAAGGTGAAAGGAAATAGAGGAAATAAATAGGAGGCAAAAGCTATTTATAGAGGTATAGCTCTAGGTATGTATGTATGTATGTATATATATATATTAATTTATAATGAAAGAGATAGAGGCCAATGTACATACATTTATAGGTTAAGTTTTAAGGTAGCAGACGGACTTTGGGCTCTACTCAAGGACTCCCTTAACAAAAGAACACTTTGTTCTGATAAAATGGCACTCTTTGATACTCACCTTCCTGACACAATCGCTGAAGACAAAATGGATCCATAAGCAAATGTGGTAAAGAGAGCAGATGGTGCCAAGCTATCAAAAGAGAAGTTAAACAAGCAGCCATCCAGCAGGGAAGCAAATAAACCCACCTGGAAGAAGCACACCAGCCCGTGTGATCATGAGGTTTCGAGGGAATCAGGTATCCGGTATCAAAAGATCCAAAACAAAAAAATATCTTGATGAGAAGGCGAGGGGTTGGAGTGGAGACCCAAAACCCATGTGTAAAGAATTGGATATCCCCCCACAGAAAGGTAATAAGGAAGGGATGATTCAACCAGGGTGAAGTGTAGCACTGATGAATCACATCATTCCTCTAGTTCCTGAATGCTTCTCCCCTCACCCCACCCCCAACCTACCATGACCCAGTTCTACCTTACAAATCTGGCTAAACCGGAGAACACATATTGGTATAATTAAGAGCTCTCAACACATGGAATTCAGCACAGATAAACCCCTCAGGAACAGTAGTGGGAGTAACGATATCATGAGAGTAGAGGGATGATGGGGGCAGGGGGAGGGAGGAGGAGGGAAAAGGGGGAACCCCTCACAAGGTTGGATATATAGCACCCCAAGGGGATGACTAACAGAAATGTGGGTGAAGGGAAACAACGGACAGTGTAAGATGCAAAAAAAATAATAGTAACAATAGATAATTGATAAGGATTCACAAGGGTGGGAGAGGAGGGGAGGGAGGGGAAAGAAGAGGAGCTTACACCAAGGGCTCAAGTAGAAAATGTTTTGGAAGTGATGATGGCAACATATGTACACACATGCTTGATACAATTGATGTATGGAATGTTATAAGAGCTGTAAGAGCCCCCAATAAAATGATATATTAAAAAAAAAAGCAGTGGCTAGACCTTGGACTTATTTTCGAAGTAACTATGGGGTTTGTAGGAGGCCTGCTAGGCTAAGGACTGGCCACTAACCCAAAAGTCCAACCAGCAGTCGCACTGCAAGAGCGGTGTGGCAGTCCGCTCCAGGAAAGATGACCATTTCCACATGGTTCCATAGCGTGGCCGTGAGTCAGAATCACCCATCAGCCATGGGGTTGGGATCTTATTGTTGTTTTCCGGTGCCTGTCGTGCATTGATGGACCCTGGTGACACAGTGGATTATGCCTTGGGCAGCTAACCACCAGGTCAGCCGTTCAGACCGACCGCTCACAAGAGAACGACGGATCCGTCTGCTCTGAAAGACGTAAACTCTCAAAACCCTGTGAAGCAGTTCTGCTAGGTCCTGTACGGTCGGTATGAGTTGAAACGCACTATGTGGCGGTGGGTTTGGAGTTTGGTTGTTTTTTGTTTTGTTTTTTGGAGTTTGGTTGTTACTGTTTTGTTTTGATCATGGTAGAGGGTTGACTAGTGCACCCGAAATTCATGTCCCGCTGAATAGTAGAATATGACTTTATTTAAAAATAGCATCTCTGCATATGGGATCGTTTAGGTATCTCCAGATGAAAGCATCCTGGGTTGATGGTCGACCCTAATTCGCTTAGAAAGAGAAGGCCACTCAAAGAGAAGGCCATGTGGAAAATGAGATAGAAATTAGAGGTTACTGCCAGGAATGCCAGAACCCATAGAAAGCTGGGAGGGGCCAGGAAAGACTCTTCTCTAAAGCCTTCAGAGAAGCAAGACCCCACGGAGACCTTGATTTTAGACTTGGACCCTCCCTCACCATGCCAGTGTGCATTTCTGTTGTTTAAGTCACCTTGTTCCAGCAGCCCTGGGAAACGGATGACCCCACTGGGCTGCCCATGTGAAAGCTGGAGATACAAAGGGCTGGAGAGCTGACACCCCACAGTGTTGCTTTACAGTCCTGGTGGCATAGTGGTAGCACAAAGTCATCAGTTTGAAACCAATAGCCTCTCTGCAGGAGAAAGCAGAGCCATTCTTTTGATATCTGTAAGGGCTCCCAGTACATGTTTTCTAAGGGTGAGGCACTCTACTCCCATAATGAGTTACAGCCATGGGGGCAACTCGACTCTGATCTCACAGGGTCTCTAAGAGCCGGCGGGGACTCAATGGCAGAGAGATTGTTAGAAAAGTACCTCCGAAGAGAGGTCTGGTGATCTTCTTTTGAAAAATCAGCCACTGAAAACCCCACGGTGCTCATTTACGGCTGATGCCTGTACGGGCTGCTGGGAGTCTAAATTGACTAGATAGCAGCTAGCTTGTTTGCTTTATCCAGAATGGGAATTTCAGTATATTGAATATTGCTCAAAGCAACTTCATCAATGGCTGGCACTTCATTATCTTGGTGATTTTACTGAGTCTTTGTTGAGATGGTTTTAATTCTGTATCATTGCTGCATAACTGCTATTTATTGAGCATCTGCGCTGTGCCAACAATCCCTGAGAGGTACAAATGTTTTGTGTTTCATTCCTAACATAAAGGTTGGAGGTTCAACTCCCATGGAAGAAAGACCTGGCAGTCAGTTTCTATAAGGTACCAGTCAAGAAAGACCCATTGAGTTGTTTGCCCTGGGGTCACCAGGTGTCAGAACAACCTCAACAGTAAGGGGTTTGGCTTTTTCGGGTGATTTTTTATTTGTTTGTTTTGGTTTTATCCTCTCTGCTGTGTATTTGCACAATATGCCCTGTTATTCTCACAGCCAGCTCACGAGGTAGGCCAGGTGGGGGAAGCAAAGTTCAAAGAAATACCATCGGGTCTAAGGCCACTGCAACTGGTAAGCGGCAGACTTGTGATTCCCACACAAAGCTCCACAATGTCTGTAGCTTTTCTCTAGGGCCACGTGGCCTCCCACAGGGAGTACATACCGAAGGTGGGTGTGAACAGGGCCTGCTGGGCTGGACTCACTGTCCTCCTTTGTGAGTACAATGCCCCTGAGATTCTTCCCCTCCGCCCTGTGGTCCTGAAGGAGGAGCTTGTCTGCTGCCGTTATGTGGCTGCTCTGCTCACGCCCGCTGGCGACATCTTCCTGATGACATTGTGTTCTCGGTCTCCATCGCACAAATGCAAGAGGCAGGTCTGGTAAAACTGCCTTCTCTGGGACTCAGATTTCCCTTCGTGGGTTTCATGGGTGACAGTGAAGTAACCCAAGTTAGTTCGTGTCTGAGTAAGACCCAAACACAAAGAGACAGATCCAGGCCTTAGTGAGCAGTCAGGGTGTCCCATAGCGAAAGGGCAGGGTGCAGTCTTGTTAGCCACTCTTGATATGAGGCCATCAAATATCCCTCTCGTCCCCGGCAACATTCCATGCCAAGACTCACCAGCCTTCCTTCCCACCAGCTCGGGAGATCAACAGAAACTCAATTATTATTTTGTCCAACCAGAACCTAGTTAATGATTAATGGGGTAGGATTAAGGTAGAATTAATTCCCTCGTGCCATTCTGAACTCTATGCTTAGGGTTCACAGAGAAAGCAAACTGCCATCAGTTCTCCTTATACCACCCGGCCTTCAAGAGGAAGATCTCTCTCTCATTTCTCTTTTCCCTGCCTATCAGCCACCTGTCCATCTAACCATCCATCCGCCCTTTTATCTTGTGTACTCTATCTATCCATATTGCAGTCCAGGGCAGGGAAGCCATGTATACCTGGCGCTGGTGAGCCCATTCAGACTCCTAATGACCAACAGGACAGACGACAAGATGCCCCACAGGGTTTCCAAGGCTAGAAATCTTTACAGAAGCAGACTGCCACAACTTTCTCCCACAGAGCAGCTGGTGGGTCAAGCACTTAGCCACTGGCACAGGCTAGCCAAGGCTAGGCAAAAACAAACAAAACCAGGTAGACAGAAACCCAAGTAGAAGGCTACGCGGGATTTTCTTGGCTGTCAGACAAGTAGATCTCCGGGCCTTTCTTCCAAAGGCACTGCCGGGTGGGTTTAAAGCACTCGTTGAGCGCCTAACCGAAAGGCGAGGCTTTCCCCTCCCATAAAGGGTGACAGTCTGGGAAGTGCACAGGGGCAGATACGCCATGAACTTCAAGGTCGCCAGGTGTCCGCATTGAGTTTAGAGAACTTTTGTGAATCCACGAGTGCGAACCGTCGGCGCCACCTGGGGGCCATTTGGATAGGCACACGGCAGGACCGAGCAACCGAGCGACAGGCATCCCTGGGAACCGGGCGTGTACACTCCCAATCGATAAGCATGGAATTAAACCTGTTAGGAGAAGTCGCCTAACTTTGATCACATAAGTGTAGGTGTTTCTCTCTGATCGAGGCCTGGTGGCGCAGCTGGTCCAGGAACACATAAACGTGCAGGGCAAGAGCCTCCTAGAATTCACAGGGAGCGCGTCTCCGCTCAGCCTCCAGTGGGTCAGCATCTCCCGTAGAGGAGCTGCGACGTCTTCGCAGGCCCAGGGCCCACTGGCTGCCCACTGCCTCCGAGCTCCTGGTTCGCTCCACCCCGACCCCTCGGGGCCTCTCGCTGGCAGGAATGCCCTGCAGTAAGGCTCCGGGACTAGCGGTCCTTCCTGTCTGGAATATGTATTTGTTCCCAACGTCCACCTCCTGTTTTCTTTTCTCTGTCACTGAGGGCCATCACTTTGAGAGAGCACCGAGCTGTCTCAAGTTACTAAGCGTGCACGCCGTGGGCTCCTCAGCCTTAGGTCGCTGAAACAAAAGGACAAGACTTTCTCCAGAGATAAGGTACTGAAGGCATCCCGGACTTTTCCATAGCGAGGCCATAGGGTCTGGGTAAGAGAGACTATCGGCCTGATAGGCCAGGAAGTCTGAAATCCATGTGAAGGATGTCTGTTGCGCCGTCCGTGAGAGATATTGTTCTGTAATTTTCCTTCCGAGGACGGCCTTTGCCTGCTTTTAGCATCAGGGTCATGTTGGCTTCACAGAATGCCCTGGGGTATTTCTCTCCTCTTTGATTTGCGGAGAATTTGAGAAGGATCGGGGCTGACTCTTCATTCAGTTTTTAGTAGGGTCCATCAGTGGACTCACCTGGACGTGCTGCTTTCTGATTTGGAGGGCTATAATTTTTTTAAATCTACTTCTTTAACAGATGTAAGCCCAAACATACAAAGGAAGCACCAAACCCATGGCAACAAGTCCGTGCAGCTCACAACGACCATGGTGACGACGGGATTGCTGTCAGTCTTGACAGGAGCAGGCAGCCTCACCTCTCTTCCAAGGAGCAGCTGGCGGGTTAGAACTACTGACCTTGCAATTAGCAGCCCGACACCTAAGCCATAATGCCACCAGGGCTCTTTTAGACAGATACACCAACCCCCCTGCCATCGAGTCAATTCTGATTCATAGCAACCCTAGAGCGCAGGGTAAAACCACGGTCTCATCTTCCTACGCCGAGCCTCCGTGGCGTCTAACAGCAGCTGACTTTGCCGCCAGCGCCGCCGGCAGCCCGCCTCGGAGCCACAGCGCCCCCGGGGGATCCTTGAACACAGAGGACTGCTCAAACGGACCTGGCTCTTCTTGGATGAGTTTACTAGGTTGCGTCTTTCAGGGATTCATCCATTTCATCTATGTGATCACATGTACGGGTGTAGAGTTGTTCACAGTGTTTCCTTATTGCCCACAGGGTCTGCTGTGATGGTCCGGACAACACCCAATGTGAACGGGAGAAGAGAATGATTGTGCTCGGAGAGCCGACTCGGCTTCCTCAAGATCACACAGCAAAGTAGCAACAGACCCAAGACTAGAACTGAAACTTTCCTAACTCCCATTCATTAATCCGCTCCACAAATGTTCACTGAGCACATTCTGAAGGCGAGGCACAGAGGTGATCCTCGTTCTCATAAATGTAACTCTCCATGAGATGAGATAGGCCTTACATAGCTATTACTTAATTTATTTTTATTTCATTCCCACTGCGATTGGAGTCCTGAGGGGCTGAGGGTGCTGTGAGAGCACGTAGCGCAGATGTGGGTTGAAGGAGTCTGGCAAGGGCAGAAAGAGACACTTCAGGTGGACACAGAGGATGAGTTAGAGTTACTTCAATAACGAAGGGAATGGGGAACATTCTAGGCAGAAGGAAGAGCCTGTATTCCTTCCACTACCTCGAGTTGCCCACATATAATATCATGAAGTCCCTGAGTCATCAAAGCTTGGGTCAGCAAAATAATTAGGAGATAAGGATACCAAGGATGGAAAATAAACTATTAAAAAGGTGAGAAAGAAAATACGGGTGCACTTCTGCTGATGAGAAGATTTCACAGGGAGGCCAACCAGACTGAGAGGATCTGTGACCATGCACACTGAAGGACTGAGACATTCAGAATGTTGACAAGTGGATACCACCAAGAAAAGGGTCTCCCTAGGAAGTCCTGCTCCTGGAAGACTCCTGCACCGCCGGTAATATGTCCACGTCTTCCTTAGGAATCCTCCCGGCACAGAGGCTCGGAGAGGGGCTGCTGCAGATGTAGGCGTCGCTGGCTTGTACCAGACAAGAACTGCACATCCAATGTGGACCTCTGCGGTCACTGCCTCTGCACAGTGCTGACCACATCCGCAAGATGGCCCATCAACTCCCCAGCACTTTGCCACTCGGCTCCCCTCTCCACTTGACTCAGGTGTCTGTGTGTAGAGACGGATGTCCTAGGCCTGCCGTTAGGCAGAAAGCCTCTCTCAAATCGTAAATTTTTACATTCCAAGATCTAAAATCACTCTTCCAGCCTCCTAATCCTGACATTCTTCCTCCTTGTTATGCTCATAACAACACATGTTTTTCAATCTTTTAATATCTTGGGTTCATCGGCACTTCCATTTTCTCCCACATTATTGGTTCCTTTCTATATTCAAATGTACTCAACAAAACAGAAACTCCAGGGACAAGGGAGTAAGAGATCTAAAATCGATGGCGAGGAGGGTGTAGAATGCCTGGGGTGGCAGTGGGGGTGTTGATCAATTGCAATGTAGCTGAGAGAAAGTACTGAGAATCGAATGAAGGCCAAACATGATGGTGGGACAGGAGCAAAGTAAAAAGATATAGAGAAAAGAATTAGGAGCCAAAGACACTTATAGAGGTATAAATACAGGCATGTACCTATGTAAATATATTAATATATAATGATAGGGATGTAGGTCTATGTGCATATATTTAAATGTTAACCGTTAAGACAGGACAATCCGTCTAGCTTAGCAGTTCTCAATTTGTGGGACGTGACCCCTTTGGGGGTTGAATGACCCTTTGACAGGGGTTGCCCAATTCATAACAGTAGCAAAATTAGTTATGAAGTAGCAACAAAAATAATCTCATAGTTGGGGGTCACCACAACATCAGGAACTATATTAAAGGGTTGCGGCATTAGGAAGGTTGAGAACCACTACATTAAGGTAACTGATTGGCATTGAGTCTCTATTCAACTACTCCCTCAATGGCAGAACACTGTTCTAGTAACCTGGCATTCTGCGATGCTCACCTTCCCAACACGATCGCTGAAGCAAATGTGGAGGCATAAGCAAATGTGGTGACGAAAGCTGATGGTGCCTGGCTATTAAAAGATATAGTGCCTGGGGTCTTAAAGACACAACCTTCCTCTAGCTCTCTAATGCTTCCTCTCCCAACTATCATGACGCCAGTTCTACCTTACAAATCCAGCTAGACCAGAGCATGTACACTGGTACAGATAAGGGTTCTTGATACATGGAATCCAGGACAGATAATCCTCTCAGGAATAGTAATGGGACTAGACATACCATGAGGGTGGGGGGACAAGGGGGAGAAACAGGGAACTGATTGCAATGATCAACGTAAACACCACCCCTTCCAGGGGGACAAACAATAGAAACGTGGGTGAAGGGAGACAGCGGACGGTGTAAGATAGGAACATAACAATAATTTATACTTTACCAGGGGTCCATGAGGGTGGGAGGGCAGGGAGTGGAGGGAAAAAGAGGAGCTGATACCAATGGCTCAAGCAGAAAGAAAATGTTTTGAAAATGATGATGGAAACATGTACAAATATGTTTGACACAATTGATGTATGGATTGTTATATGAGCTGTAAGAGCCCCCAATAAAATTATCTAAAACAAAAAATCGTCACCACCACAGAATCTCAATTGTGACTCCTGGAGACCCTATAGGGCAGGATAAAACTGCTCTTGGGGAATTCCAAGACTGTAACTTCGTATGCGAGTAGAAAGCCTGATCTTTCTCCCATGGTGGTTTCGAACTGCTGAACTTGTGGTTAACAGCCCAACTCATAACCACGACACCACCAGGGCTCCTTTCTATGTTCAAGTTAGTGAGAAATAGCTTCAGGGATTGACACAATACCAATGGAAATGTTTCAACAAATAATGGAAGACACTACCTGGCCAAGAGACTAAAAGAGATCCATATTCCATTCCACAGGAAGGTTACCCAACAGAATGCAGAAAGTATCCTCAAATCCCACTAATATCACATGCAAGTCAACATTTTGCTGAGGACCATTCTAACTTCGGGTCATCTGCCTGGTTTTGTACCCAGGCTTCTGAGACTCGACAATACAGATTGGGGCCACAAGAATGCCGAGGTCATCTCACTGAAGTTGACAAGCCACACTGGCATTCCCTACATTAGTCAATGACCAATCTGGCCCCTCCTCACACATCCTGCACCCCTCAGAGGATAAAACAGCCCTCAGTCCCAGAACGACCTCAGCTACCTGCTCTTCTACTTCCAGGGGTGGTTTCCTAGAAGGAGAGGCAGAGGCAGGAATTCTTGCACAATGGATGGATTAAAGGAAGTCAGGAGAAGTTAAAGGAACGACGTGGTTGAAGTTGAAGCCTGATCTCACAGTATCTCTGATGCACACACAGCTCCACTGGGGCCTAGAGTTTTGTACTTCCTTATCCTTGACTCCCTGATCATTGACCCTAAAGGAAACCTGGGTGGGATGCCAACAGTAGTCCCTGTAGTCGTGAAGCCCACAGCCGTAGCCGCATCCATAAAGACCAGTTGCGATCCGTCCAGTTGCTTTTGACCAAGGTCTGTCAAAGTAGAACTATGTCCCATGAGGTTCCCAATGGCTGGTTAGCAGAGGTAGGTGGCTGAACCTCTGACTTTGCAGCGACTGGCTGAGCACACTAATCATTTGTACCTTCTAAGGACTCCACCTGCACCTATAGTCGTTCTCATTTTCTCTGCCAAACTCCGTAGCCCCCATGCCTCCTACATACCCCTCACTCCATGTGAACTATCACCCAGTACTCGCTCCACTGTATTTCATTCGCCATCTGTTCATTGTACGAAGTAGCCCTGATGGTAGCCCTGTTCATTGTATGAAGTAGCGCAGTAGGCTGTGATCCAAAAGTTCAACCATTCAAACCCACCGGCCTCAGGAGAAAGCGCTCTCTACTCCCATCAAGAGTCAGTCTTGGAAACTCACACGGGCAGATCGACCCTGTCCTAGGGGGTCTCTAAGAGTCAGCCTCGACTCAGTGGCAGTGAGTTTGTTTTGGATTTATTTTATAAGCTCTCAGAGAGAGGGACTATTACGGTATTCCCAGACTGTCCAGTACCCGGTACATAAACCATTCATCCACACCTAGCTGTTTGAACGGATGTTTTGTGCCCATTCATGATTCTGTAGCAGAAGTTCTAAGTCGAATCATTAAGATGTTTCTGTCTGTTTGTTTGTTTGATGCACTAGACCCTTTCACCCTTTGGTTGGGTTGCAACCGTTCCAAGGTTACACTGGATTCGCTAGACTTCTGAAAAAAGAAGATCTGGCCTTGACCAATCAATGGCCACTTGACAAACTCCATATCCTGAATGCTGGGCGTTAAAGGCTGCCACAGAGGGCATGGGGAGTCGTGAGTCCCTCCCCACACCCACCCCTCCTCAGGATCAATCCCTACAAAGCTGGTGTTTGTGGCTGCTCCTGAGGTGCCGACCTTGTGGTGGTAGTCACCCCTGATCGTTAGACACCTACCTCAGTAGTTTCTGGTGCGACGGGCGGGTCCGTGTCTGCAGGTTCTGTCCTTTCCTCTGTCATTCTTTGGCTACTTTTTACCACAGGGCCTTGTGCCTTGAAATGCTTAGCGTCTGGAAGGGGCCTCCTCCATTTCTCAAGCCAGCAGTCCTCTCACTTCACGGGAAAGAGCAGTTGCACAACCCGGGGTGTTAAGTGATCTTGTTTGACAAACAGGGACAAACTTCACGCCACACCATGTTGACTGCAGTGCCACACGCAGCGTTGTCCCAGGAAGGAAACCCAGAGGCAGTTTGACTCTTACCTTCCTTCTGCCCGCTTCTTACTTCTGAAAGACTAGCTACATGGGTGTGGAGTTTATGAACAATGAAATGAAAATGACAAGCTGAAAGGCCCAGAAACTAAGGACAACAAGCTAGCAATTTGACACTCTCCCCCACCCCGCCTATTGAGAAACAGCTAGGCTACAGATGGAAAAATCAATCAGAGACCGACAGACACGGGCAGAAATCAGTCTAATTAGGGAGGGGGCAGTGTGGCTCAGAGAATGCAACAAGCAAGGGCAGCTCACTGGATTCAAAATTGAGAACAAGGCCATCCGGAAGATGCCCGACCCGAGCCTGCAGGAAACATGAATTTTTTAGGTCGGCGTGAATGTCATTTTATGCTACTGCCAGCTATGTGTGAAAAGAGGGGAGGGGCCACAGACAAGCAAGGACAGGGACAAACAGAAAACAGAGTACTCGAGGCTGACCTAGAATATGTTGTCTGTTCACTTTTACATTTTGCAAATGCAATTATTTCTGTTAAAGTTTATTTGTACTATTTATCTTTCATCCTCATATGCCTCCGACTTTTCGATCGGCTTGCCCTTCGCTGAACCCGCTCAGCCCCTGCCAGGATGCCAGATCTAGCAAGTGACAGAGCCTTCCCGCAGTGGGTCCCTTACCCTGAGCTTAAACATTACCAGGAGTTCTCTGCCCAGAGTTCAAGTTCCCAGACAAACTACCAAATGCAGGATACTCGTCCTTGGTCCCTTCAATGCTGTGTCATAGCAACCCGATTGGACAGAGTAGAACCCATGGGGTTGCCTGAGCTGTAAATCTTACAGAAGCAGACCACCATGTCTTTCCCCAGCGAGCAACGGGTGAGTTCGAACTGCTGACTTGGTTACCAACCACTGCACCAACAGAGACTACCAAATTAAATTCAAATAAATAACCCAAAGTATTGTGGTATACCCCAGGCACTGTTTGAGACATACCAACATGAACTACGGAGCCTGGCAGCGCAGTGGCTATGCATTGGGCTGCGGTCTGCTCCGAGGGGCAGTTCTACCCGTTCGCATAGAGTGGCTGTGAGTCAGCACTGATGCGATGGCCTTGGGCTATACGAAGTAAAATCATCTCTTGTTTATCTGTGATTTAGATTTAACTTGTTAGGGTTGTTGTTAAGTGCCAAGTCAATTCTGACACAGCAATCTTATGTACAACAGGTCAAAACACTGCCCAATCTTCATACTTGTTCCTGTACTCGAGCCCATGGCTGCAGCCACTGTGTCAATCCATCTTGCCAAGGGACTTCCTCTTTGACACGGCCCCTCGACTTTACCAAGCATGATGTCCTTCTCCAGGGACTGGTCTCTCCTGACAAGATTTCTAAGTATGTGAGATGAAATAGTCTCCCCATTCTTGCCTCTAAGGAACATTCTGGCTGTACCTCTCCCCAGACAGATTTGTGTGCACGTTTGACGGTCCGTGGTACTTTCAACATTCTTTTCAGCCACCATAATTCAAATGCATCAATTCTGCTTTGGCCCTGCTTCTTCAATGTCCAACTTTCACAGGCTTATGAGGCAACTGAAAATACCATGGCTTGGGTCAGGTGTACCCTGGTGGCATAGTGGGTTACGTGTTGGGCTGCTAACTGCAAGGTCAGCAGTTTGAAACCACCAGCCACTCCATGGGAGTAAGATAAGGCTTTCTACTCCAGTAAAGAGTTACAGTCTTACAAACCCACAGGGCAGTTCTACTCTGTCCTCTAGATAGGGTTACTCACTGTGAGCCTAAATCGATTCAATAGCAATGAATAAATTTAACTAGCATCATATTTTATCTGGCAACACTACCCAGAAACCAACCATCAAAACCAATTTTGTGGAGACTAATCCTTTATCAAGATGCTTTTTTGGCTGATTTTCTGACTTCAGAAGTGTTCTCTCAGAGCAAAGTATAGAAAAATAGCTCCTAATCATTCCTCTACAATGGATCTTGGTTGAAAGCAGAGGACACCAGAAAGATGTTTACTTGTGTTTCCTTGACTTTACAAAGGCATTTGATGGCATGGGCCCTAACAAACTATGGATGGGTTTGAAAAGAATGAGCATTCCACAGCACTTCAATATGCTCATGCAGCACTTGTACGTGGATCAAGAGACAGCTGTGCAAACAGAACAAGGGAACGCTGCCTGGTTTACAATCAGGAAAGGTGCGCATCAGGGCTGTATCCTCTTACCATAATCTACATGCTGGGCGAATCATCAGAGAAGTTAGATTACCTGAAGAAGAAGGTAACATCAGGATTGAAGGAAGGCTTAACAACTTGATATATACAGATGACACGCCTTGCTTGCTGAAAGTGTGGAGGATTTGAAGCACTTGCCGATGATGATCAAGAATTGCAGCCTTCCGTATGAATTATAACCCAATGTAAAGAATATCAAAAGCCTCACAACTGGATTAATAGATGGAGAAAAGATTAAAGTTAAGGATTTTGCCTCTCTTGGGTCCACAGCCAATGAATGCTCTTGGGTCCACAATCAAAGCAACAATCAAGAGATCAAAAGATGTGTTGCATTGGGTAAATCTGTTGCATAAAACCTCGTTAGAGTACTGAAAAGCAACACTGTTATTTTGAGGACTATCTTGCACTTGCCCCAAGAGATGGTATTTTCTTTTTCCCACCCCGAAGATCAAAATGTTTATTGATAGATAACAGTATATAAAATCAGGGCATGGACATGACTTGATAAATTAAGTAGACTTAATTTCAATTCTATAATAAGAGGGGCCCATTAAAATTCTCAGCATGTGTTTCACACCCACAAAACCCACTTCAAGGAAATTAATGATCTCTCAAAGCAGATCAGTTTTGTGCAAATAAACAAGCCGTGGTCTTCTCCATCACCTCATATACAAATGCAAAGTTCGCCATTGACCAAGCAGACCAGAGGCGAAGCAATGGGTTTGGATGGTGGTGCTAGTGAAGAACGTGGAAAGTCCCATGAACTGTTAAAATGACAAACATCTGAATTGAAGAAGCAAGGCCAGAATGGTCCTTAGAGGCAAGGATGGCGAGACTTCGTCTCACACACTTTGGACATGCTGTCAGGAGAGACCAGTCCCTGGAGCAGGTCATCGTGTTTGGTGAAGGGGAGGGGCGGCATAGAAGAGGAAGCCCTGGAGGAGATGGACGGACAGTGGCTACAGCAGCGGGCGCAGGCGTAGGAACAATTGTGAGGATGGTGCAGGATTCCGCAGAGTTTTGTTCCGTTATCCACAGGGTTGCTGTGCATTAGGACCTAACAGCAACATTCCTCCCTTCCCTTAACTGCCAAGTGGGGCATGAGAATTGCTGGAAACACGCTCAGCTGAGGTGGATTGGACCTTACTCCAGATTGATTCAAACATTTTCATCGACAAATAGGGAAGCTCAGAAAGATGGAGTTACTTTCCCTGTGGACAGTTATTCCTGCAGAAGCTTGACTACATCCAGGTTTCCTGTGTCTTCCTCCCCTTTCTTCTTCTTGGATATATATATATATATTTTTTAACATTTTATTAGGGGCTCATACAACTGTTATCCCAATCCATACACACATCAATTGTGTAAAGCGCATTTGTACATCGTTTCTCAAAACATTTTCTCTCCATTTAAACCCCGGACATTAGGTCCTCATTTCTTCTTGGATATCTTGCACAAGGATTTTCTCATGATAGACACCACACATCACACACAAAGCTTCAGGTACCAGATGACAAGTTCGAGGATAACTGTGTGAATTTTTTTAGGAGGGTTATTCAAAGTAGATTCTCACTTTTGGAAGAATAATGTTCTCGTTGGTATTGGGGGCCACCAAGTTGATTTCAACCCCTAGCAACTCCGTGTGACAGAGTAGAACTGCCTCATCGGGTCTTCTAGGCTCATGGCAAAGTGGTTAATGGGTTGGGCTGCACATTGCAAGGTCTGCAGTTCAAAAGGTCTGCTGCTCAGGAGGAAGATGAGGCTTTCTACTCTTGTCAAGAGTTATGGTCTCAGAGACCCACAGGGGGCAAGTCTACCCTGTCCTGTAGGGTCCCTATGAGTCAACACTGCCTCAACGATTGGGTTTTGGAATCTTTACGAGAGCAGGTCACTAGGCCTCTCTTCCAACGGGCAGGTTTGAAGGACCCACTCCCTGGTTTGCAGGGGGCCTTGGGAAGAATGACAACAGGAACCCCACTCCTCTGGCCAAGTCTCAGGGGGTGCAAATGGTTGACTAAGACTTTTCTTGGGGGGCATGGGTCTTTTGGAGGTAGAGTTCTGTCCAACTGGCTTGATTTGATCCTGGCTGGATTTTTGGCCCATGCACCTCGGGCACAACTACCACCCAGCTGTCAGTGGGGGCTTGCGTGTGGCTCGAAGGCCGAGTAGCTTTCCGGGGACTTCCAGACCCAGACAAACTAAAAACAAAGGCCTGGCGGTCTACTTTCAAAACCCAGCCAAGGGCCTTTCAGTGGCAGCTAACAACAGCAAGGCTTCGTTTGCGCTCTGTGAAATTTCCAAGCATTGAAAGACCAGGACAATACCTCAGTCTGCCTGTCCATGTTGGCAAAGTGCTGGCCGGGAACAGAAATCTGCCTCCCTCTCCTTCCTCCAGGGTTGTGACCCCAAAGCTCCTCCAGGCTTCCGGTCTGTGCAGTAACACTTTGTGGTTTAGGGATATGGACTCTCAAATTAGACAAGGCTGTGTAGCCTCGGGTAAGTACCTGCCTATCTATGCCTCGGCGCCCTCGTCTAAACTGGGGATCAAAACTGGCTGACCTCACGGGATTGCGCTAAGAATCCTGCACATTAATATACGTCCCGTGTGTAGCACAGCGGCCGGCCTGTGATGAAAGAGCTGTGGAAGGGCGGGCTGTTGTTATTATTACTACTCTTTCCTTGGACTTGGCCATCTGTCAACGCTCCTGATGGCTTGCTGGAACACTTCCTAAACATTCTCCCAAAGCTCTCTATTCAAAACCTGAGGACAGCCTATGAATCAACCCGTTCGCCTCTATGGGAAAGAGTCCAAGAAGAAAGAAATGGGGGATGCTGGATACGGTGGGGCCAATGCTTTACCAGGTTCTTAGGAAATCGGGCCCAAAGAAATGCAAACGGCTTTGCTGAAAGGGAAGCCTAGATTTTATGCCTCTTCAATGAAAAGACAAACAGCATCTCTCTTTCTGTCCATCCTTTCAACACTTACTACTCAAATATATATCTATCTATATGCCACTGAGAAAATGGTTCATGCCTGCAGTTGAAATAGCTTTGGCTCATTGAAAATCAGAATTTGACCAGTCCGTCGATGAGAGAATGTCAACTCTAAGGTAATGTTCATCTTGCAAAGTCATCAGCACAGCAGACATGTATAATGTCACTATTCTGATAAATAAATGGTCATGTTCACGTCTTCCTGGTGGTCGTTATTATCACATTTGAGTTTGGTAACAAAAACATGTTATGATTCAGAAACGTGAACAATTTACCTTCAATATTTAAGGTCTTTGCTTCATCTTTAACAATAATAAGTCCAGTAGCACAATACTAGCAGTGACCAAGAGAATGGAAGCATCAGACCACTCCTTCTCTACAGTTTCGGTCTAAACAGTACAACTTACAGGGTGCATGAAAAACAAGAGGACACACAAGCGAAAAGTTCTTTCGCTTAAAGACTATAAAATTACTTTGGCTCAATTGCCTGTGTTTCAGATTGCTCAGTTCAGTGATTGGCACTAATGACAAGTGAAAAGGAAGAGGATGGCAAGGAATTAAGAGAGCCAGGGCCCTAGGATAATTTGGAATTGGCTCCATCCATCCTTGGGAAGTTGACGAATAAAAACAGAGATCTCTGTTTCCAGTCTATAGCTCCAGTTTGTAGTGAATATGGTCCGTGTTCCCAGGCAGTAACAAAATAATAAATCAGAGGAGATTCAATGTAATGATGACCCTGTTTGAAGAGACCAAACATTTAGTACAATTCACTTTTCTGTGGGTAACCCACTGGTTCACAATGGGGTTGAACCAGGGCGTGGGAGGTTGACACAAGACCAAGAAAAGGACCAGTCACATCTAACCAAAAGTCAGTGACTATCAAGTGGACTCCTGGTGACCCCTCATGTGACAGAGGAGAGTTTTCAATCACTGGTATTTTGGAAGTCAATAACCAGACCTTTCTTCCAAGGCATATCACAAGCTATTTATAAGATGGAACTTTTAAATGTCATGAGCCCTGGTGGTGTGGTGCTTACAAGTTGGGCTGCTAACTGAAAGGTCAACAGTTTGAAACCACCATGAGCTCGTCAGGAGAAAGACAAGAAAGAAAATTCTGCAAGCACAGCAGAATCCAGCAGCAAAGAAATAGGTGGTAGCAGAACCAGGAGACCAGCACCATGAGCTTCTCAGCCCAGGGATCTAGGTAGCTACCATAGGTGTGCTGGCCCATGGAGCAAGAGGGCTGAGAGCCTTTGGTCCAAGGCTTTCTGGAGGAATGGAGTGCCCCCAGGCACTTATTGGTGGAGCTAAGGAGAAAGAAGCCTGCCTGTAGCCATGGCTGAGAAACTGTCCTGACCAAAGAACTGTATTCCAAGTAATTTCTGATCCTGAATTGTAAATTGTTACTTTGCTGATAAAACAATCCCATAGCTGTTAGAAACAAATGATCAAACTCAGTACAGAAATGAAGGAGACGGCCGGTATCAGAATTAGCTGGAGGTACATTGGTTGCTCATGGAAGCAGCAGTCAAGAAAGCAAAAGATGTGTTGCATTAGGTAAATATGCTGCACAAGACCTTTTTAGAGTACTGAAAAGCAAGGCGGTTACTTTGAGGTCTAAGATGCACCTGACCCATTCCATGGTATTTTCCATTGCTTCATATGCACGTGAAAGTTAGACATTGAATAAGACAGACCATAGAAGAATCAATGTATTTGAATTGTGGAGAAAAACATTGAAAGTTTTAAGACTATTGAAAGGACAAACCAATCTGTCTTGGAAGAGGTACAGCCAGAGCGCTCCTTAGCGGCAAGGACAGCAAGGCTTCGTCTTACACACTTTAGGCATATTGTCAGGAGAGACCAGTCAGCGGAGAAGTACATCCTGATTGATAAAGTAGAGGGGCAGCAGAAAAAGGGGAGAGTCCTCAACAAGATGGATTGGCATGGTGGCTGCAACAATGGGCTCAGGCATAGGCACAATGGTAAGGATGACACAGCACCTGCAGTGTTTCCTGATATGGTTTGTCAACAGGAATGTCTTGCAGGGAGAAAGTGAGCTATTTATCTCCTTAGAGCCTCCAAATGAGGTCATCAAGCTGTGACCTGATTGACAGGCTAGACTCCACCCCTTCACAAGTTGACAGATTATGTAACTGCCAAAGATGCTCTTGGAAACATTTCCAAATAAATGATGATTACAAACCTGCAGCCATCAATTGGATTCTGACTCATCAAGACCCGATAGGGCAGGGTAGAACTGCCCCTGAGGGTTCTCTCCTGGGTTTTTGTTTGTTTTGCTTCACAAGAATTGCTGAATTTGTACTAAAGGATAAAGACATGGTAGTTTCCTGCCAGCCAGGTCCTATGATTTATTCACAACATGCAAAAGCACAGGGGTTCTCTAATACTGACTCACAGTTGGGCAGTTACAAACCATTATGTGGCCATAAAGCATCCATCTTTTTTTTTTTCACAATCAAAGAGTCTTTTTCATTATCTTTTAAACATATATTAACTACCACCCACTCTCTTGGAAGAATTTTACAGAAGGCTGGCTACTCCTGTAAAGATTTGCAGTCACAGAAGCCTACAGGGCAGGTCTCCTCTGCTCTACAGAGTTGCTGTGTGTTAGAATTGATGGTGGTCAGCTTAGTTTTGGAGGTTTCTTTTAATCCACTGTCTGCTCTAGCGGCTAGTGAGTTGCCCCTTAGTGGGTTACGCATTGGGCTGCTACCTGCAAGGTCAGCAGTTCAAAACCACATGCCACTCCATGGGAGAAAGATGAGGCTTTTGGCTCTTTCATAAAGGGCTATGGTCTCAGAAACCCGCGGGAGCAGCTCTACTCTGTCTTCCAGGGCTGCTGTGATTGGAATCGAAGGCAGTGAGTTTGAGGTCTTGAGATTGCTCTCTCGGGAACTATGCAAGCTGCTGTCTTATGAAATGGAGTTACCAAAATGATAACAATAATAATCCTTCTTTGCCCATTGAACAAACACATTTGAGTTCACTTCATCCCCACACCCGCAGAGGATAGCTGGTGATCATTAAGCAAATATCAAACCCAAATTCCCACTGCTACCAAGTGAATACCAACTCACAGTGACTCTCCTGGGCAGTCTAACTGCTCCCTAGGGTTTCTGAGTCTGTCAATCTTTATGGAAACTGACAACCTCATCTTTCTCCTGGTGGGTTCTAGCTAACAACCCGTCGGTTAGCAGTCCAGCGCTTAACCCACTGTGCTACCAGGGTTCCTTAGCAAATGCCAGCACAGACCTTCTTTCATATCTTTGGAAGAGAGTGTGGAAAACAACTGAACCTACCAAGCTTGAAAATAAAAATGAACAAGTCATTTCGTGAAATTTCAACTGTGTTTGTTTAAGGACCCCTGGTGGAACAGTGGTTAAGGCGCTCGACTGCTAACCAAAAGGTCAGTGGTTTGAACCCACCAAAGATGAGGCAGTCTGCTTCCATCAAGACTGACACCATTGCAAATGCTATTGGGGAAGACTACCCTAAAACAAACAAGCAAACACAACACACAGCCACTGTTATCAAGTCAAAGAGTCCAACCCGGACTGGCCCTCGATGGGGTTTCAGAGACTACATCCTTACGGAAGCAAACAGCCTCATCTTCTCCTGAGGAGCAGTTCAGTCGGGTTGGTAGCAGCCCAAGATCTAGCTAGTCACTCTGCTTAAACAACAAAAATATTCCAGTCTTTTGATGTAGTTCAGATATTCAAGAATAATGAAATGAGTATCATTGTACCAACTACCACCCAACATATGCCAAAAATAATAATATCATCGGAGGCCTGAATCACATTCTTTTCTGTTCCATTTATTTTCCCATGACTTTGGGAAGGGCAAAATAATAAGGCATAAACTCTTTTAGGGAGCACAGGGGCAAACACATGGGTCATAGCCAAGCCAACACTCTGCAGTGATGCTGCTGCGTTCTGCAGTCTGGCACAAAGGGATGCTGTAGCTCCACGCCTCAACTCCAGCCTGCTCTGATGGTCCAGGTACTGCCAGCCCCGCCTTCGGGGGGAAGCATCACAAGGCTCCAAGGAAAGGTAAACAAATGCTTCGAGAAAGCATCATGCCCGCCTGATGTCCCGCCATCTCTTTCTGAAGCAAAGTGTCCTACACAAGGGAATGTGGAGCCCTCCCTCTTCTCTGGGTGTGCTCTCACAGGAATGCATTCCAGGAGGCCTGTCCCTCCTTCCCAACCTTTCTCAGAAACGAACCAAGGAGACCTCCAATCCCCTCCTGTCAGGAACAAAAGTGGCGGAGGCAGCAGGCAGCAGGTGTGAGCCTCACTGCCATCGAGTCAATTCTGAATCACAGCGAACCTACAGGGCAGGGTAGAACTCCCCAAGTGGGTTTCTGAGACTATAATTTTGTGTGTGTGTGTGTGTTTAATAAATCATTTTATTGGGGGCTCTTACAGTTCTTATAACAATCCATGCATCCATTGTATCAATCACATTTATACATATGCTGCCAGCATCCTTTTCAAAACATTTTCTTTCTACTTGAGCCCTTGGTATCAGCTCCTCTTTTTTCCCTCCCTCTCTCCCTCCCTCGTGACCCCTTGAAAAAGGATAAATTATTGTTATTTTCATATCTAACACCGACTACTGTCTCCCTTCACCCATGTTTCTGTTGCTTTTCCCCCTTGGTGGGGGGCATATTCTTGTCAAAGGAGAGGATCAAGAAAAAGAGGAAGAGCCTCAACGAGAGGATTGGTGTAGTAGCTCAAGAATGGAAATGACTGAGACTGGTACAGGACTGGGCAGTGTTTAGTTCTGTTACAGAGTCCGTATGTGTGGTAGGTACATAATCTCGTGCCAACTTGATAAAGGGGTGGAGTCTAGCCTGCCAACCAGGATACAGTCTGGTAATGCTTCCTGGTGGGTTTGGACTTCTCATGAGGATTCTGTGAACCTCCTCTCTTCTTCCCTGGAGGTGGGACACTATCTGCTTCACTTTCCTTTGGAGGACACACTCAGAGAGCTGGAGAAGCCATGTGGTGACCCATGCCAGCATTGGGATGCTTCCATCGCCAATGGATCCACAAGACTTTCCACCCACCGGCCTGTGATCTTCCTGCATTCAGCATCATTGTATGTGCTTCATGTGTCTTAAGAGGGGTTTATGGACTAGTATCGGACATATGGGCTAATATCAGACTTATGGACTTGATCTGAACTGGGCTGGGATGTTTTCTCAATACACAATCGCTCTTTTGATATAAAGTTCTCTTTTACACACATATGAGTACCTCTGGATTTGTTTCTCTAGTCAACCTGGATTAACACACTATGAGTCAGTGCTGACTCAATGGCACCTAACAAGAGCAACACATAGACATATGATAAAGATAATGACAATAATCTTAAAACTAATGCGGTCATAACTGAGCATCAGGAATGGCTTTGGGAACCCAAGTAATTCAAGCAAAAATAAGAAATACGATAAGTGATATGATGTAGTCATGTTAAATGTGCGTAAACTCATGTAGTCTTGAAACAATGATTCGAGCCCACTCATGGCTCTATCCTTTCCTCTTACCACACATAAAGTTAAACTAAACTTCATTTGGTTTATAAAACATGGTTCTTTGTGTCTTTCTTTGGCCATATGAGCTAGTTAAGACACATTGCATGAACACTCATTCTTTTTTATCTTTAATTCTACTCGTGTCTCTGCAGATGACAGGCTCAGGGGAAGCGGTACTAGAGCCTGTCAAGCCCCCAGCAGCCATACAAACCCTAGAAGCCCATAATACATCAGGGATTAAGAGATGAAAGGAGTGGCTCTATATCCTAATTTAAAATCTTCTACTATTTTTGCTTAAGAAAAAGGAAAGTCATTCCAGTAAAGGGGGGTGGGGGTGGGGGGACAACACATGGAAAATATCTAAGAAAGGACAAAAGATGAGATTGTCTTAAAGTGAATAAAAACCAATAGTAAAATTAGTTTGCTGATTTATTTGTGGCTCCTCTTTCACCTAGAAACGGAAAAATAGAAAAGCTCCGTTTTTAAAAAAGAAAACCACTCAATGTCTAGAGATGGATTGGATTTTGTTGCTACTAAGCTGCTTTACAAGAAATGCAGTAATCTGATGCTCAGAGGGCAAGTCTCTTTAACAATGGATGGGTCCAAGTTTAGAAAACACATCCTAGGTCAGACCTTGAAAGGCTTTCATGGAGGGCACATAGTTGAAGCTAAGAACTTGGGGAGTCTAGGAAAAGACTCAAGGGGAGATCATCCCTCCTTGAGTCGAAAACATACACCTTCTCTAAGCTTATTAGGCAGTTGATTCCTTCAAAGCAAAGGGTTTTCAAAATACTCTACAAAACTG
>NW_022111369.1:43691471-43700293 GCF_000313985.2 Echinops telfairi
GGGGGGGCCCCACCACAACCTGAGGAACTGTATTAAGGGTCGCGGGATTAGGAAGGTTGAGAACCACTGCTATACAAAGTCTGGGAACATTCGTCCTCAATAAATCATGATTATTTTAACTATAATAACACATTTCTCTTATTATTGGATGTTGGTCCCCCTCTTGGGACATTCGTGCGTCATGTTCAGAACAGGATAGTGGGAGCTCCATTGGCCTGAGGACCGAGTAAAGTCCCTTCCACTTTGGGTATCATTCCAGTTCTCTCTAGTTTAGTATTGTTTGCACATCTGGGAAAGCGTGTGGACTTACAGAAAGCAGGGGCTAATGCTCTGAGAACACTATCTTCAGGTACCCTTAGAGCTGCGAGTCCGTGAAGAGGCATGCAGAACAGATTACAGCTCACTCAAAGGTTCCTCATTCGGGTAAGAACTTCCCCTGCCCTTTTTGGATATGAAGGTAAATGATGTCTCATAACTAAAGTGGAGCACGTTTTTGTAAAATCAACAGGTTCTTTTACACTCGCCTGTCCACCCCCAGCCACTCACAAATGCACCGCCTTTTGTGCTGCTACTGTAATTCAGATATAGACACAGCACAAGATAGGAACAAAAATGATCCTTAGCTAATGTTTTTAGACTGGCTGTTAATGAGAGTCTATAGAACAAGTCTTGATTAAAGAGTTTGCCCGTAAGGTTAATTCTTCCTGTTTATGGCACTGCTGACAGGCTGTCCCGATGATGGGCTGCCTGTCTCATGTACGGCACACAGAAGGGGATGTATTCGATGAATTAAGTTCTGCTTGGAATGTGGCATGCTAAATTGCCCATGGTTGGCTTGTTGGCAATACTCTGAACAAAATAATGAATTCGGCCTGAGCTCTCAGGACACAGCCTTGGCAAAGGCTTTTTGGCATTTTCAGGCCTATTCGTTAAGTAGAGATTCATTTTCGAAGGACTTCATTAGCACTTGAAAGTGGGAGCAATCCGTTAGGCCTTGTCATTATTCTTTAGAGCCAGGTCAACACTGCTCCAAAACTGCTCTGTAAAATGCAGCAGTTCAACCCTGTGAAAAAACTTTCTTCAGAAGAGGGCAGCTTTGTATGTGTGTGTGTTTCACTTCCAACTAGTAAATTTTGTATATGGATATATGCTATCTTTTTCTTTTTGTTTGTTTTTTTTCCTTAATACTTATATTGCCAACCAAAAGTGATCCTTTAATTCAAAGTTAATTTTATTTTAGCGTCTATAGTAAGTTGCTTTTCAAGTATTGGACGCAAAGGATTGTTCCCCAGTTGTCCCTTCAGAACGCGCTTTCAAGTGTGCTGTGCTTGGTGGCTTTCCAAGCACTTCCCTGCAGAAAACTCACTTGCTTTTCACAGAGACCTTCTGAGGTAGACTGGGTTAACTGGACAGGCAGAAGCCCTAAGTCTGGGGTCAAATCATTTTGTCTTTAAATCTCTTTACTCAACTACGGAATATCAACTATATCAGAGATTATAATAGTAGTGCATACTTCATAGAGATGCTGCAAGGAATAGATGATTTATGTATATAATGCATTTATTTGGTGGTACACATTAAAATGAATTTAAATTAGCCTCATTCTTGTTTAAATTATTTTCAAAATCTGTGCCTATGTAGATGTGAAGGGCGAAGCTATAAATGGGAAGATTTTTTTGGAATTTTACCCAATCTCCTTGCCTATAAACATTTCTTAAAACATTTTCAGGATTTTACTCTACTTTCTTTCCTATAAAATGCCATTTATTGGCCTGTCCATTGTCTGTCCCTCACCTCACAGCCTAGCTCTGTTCTTTGCTTTTCTGGCTTCTCTCCTGACCCTAATCCCCTCATCCAGCTGCAGTATTAGTGGTAAAGACAAAGGAGGGAAAGGGATGACTGGGGATGTATGTGGTGGGCCTACTGGCCGCCTCCACAGGGAATTTTGCTGCTCCACCTGCAGTCCTCGCCTCCATCTGCACCTCTCAACACCCATCTTATGGACCGCAATTGGCCTTTACAATCGGCCTTGACAACTAAACCAGCCTTTATTGACTCTTAAATGTTTCTTATGGCAACATCCCTATATTAAATCACCATAACAAATACAACATTGAGCACCCTAAATGAGCTATAGCTTTAACAACAAAATTATGTTTAACCAAATATGTGAATACATATATATACACTTATAATATAAATATTACATATATGTACACACACATATATGTATAAACCTTGTTTGCTGAAAGTGAGGAGGACTTGAAGCACTTGCGGATGAAGATCAAAGATTGCATCTTTCAGTATGGATTACAACTCAATGTAAAGAAGACCAAAATCCTCACAACTTGACCAAGAGGAAACATCATGGTAAATGGAGAAAAGGTAGAAAGTATCAAGATTTGAATCTGACTTGGATCCACAGTCAGTGCTCACGGAGGCAGCAATCAGGCGGTCAAATGATGCATTACATTGGACAAATCTGCTGCACAGGACCGCTATAAAATGTTGAAAATAAGGATGTTGCTTTGAGGACTAAGGCGTACCTGACCCAAATCATGGTATTTTCCATGGCCTTGTATGCATGTGAACGTTGGACACTGAAAAGGAAGACAGAAGAATCAATGCATTTGAACTATGGTGCTGGAGAAAAACAATGAAAGTCTTGTGGACTGCCAAAGGAACAAACAGCTCTGTTCTGGAAGAAGTACAGCCAGAATGCTACTTAAAGGGAAAGACTAAGACTTTATCTCACATGTCATCAGGAGAGATAGTCCCTGGAGAAGGACATTGTGGTAGTTACAGAATTTCATGTCAACTTGATAAATTAAGTGAAGGGGTGTACTTCAGCCTGTCAATTAGGTCACAACCTGATGATGCCTCCTGGTTGGCATGGCCTTCTCATGAGGATTCTGGGAACTTCCTAGTTTTCTCCTTGGAGGCAGGCCACACTCTCTCTCTGCTTCACCCTCCTGTGGAGGAGACACTGAGAGATCTGGAGGAGCAAGCACTGAGATGCTTCCACTGCCTCTGGATCCACAAGACTTTTCACCCCCGGCCTGGGATCTTCCTAGATTCTGCATCATTGCATGTGTTGTATGAAACTGAAGAGAAATGTATAGACTAGTGTAGGATATGTAGGCTAATATCAGAGTTATGGACTTGATCTGGACTGGGCTGGGATGTTTTCTTAATATACAATTGCTCTTTGATATAAAGCTCTTTCTTACACATAAATGAGTGTCACAGGATTTGTTTCTCTAGTCAGCCCAGCGTAACACATATATCATAGTTGGTAAAGTGGCAGGCCAATGAAAAACAAGGAAGGCCTTCAATAAGATGGATTGATAACAGTGGCTGCAACAAGGGGCTCAAACATGGGAACAGTTGTGAGGATGGTGCAGGCCTGGGCAGTGCTTCATTCTGTTGTACATAATATCACTATGAGTTGGAACAGACTTGATGGTGCCTAACAGCAACAATAGCAATGATCCACCAATAGATGATAGATGGTAGCTAGACAGAAAGATAAGTTAGAGTCCTGATAGCACAGTGGTTGAGTACATGTCTGTAAACTGCAAGGTTGGAAGTCTGAATTCACCAGGTACTTCACAGGAAAAAAATGTGAAAGTGTTGCAGTTTGATTCTGTAAAGACCACAACCCGGGAGACCCTGTGGGGCAGTTCCACCCTGTCCTTTAGGGTCACTGCGAATCTAAATCAGGTCCATGGCAACAGAGCTATGTATATGTATATTTGTATATGTAATCCCTGGGTGTTGCTGATAATTAAGCTCTAGGCTAGCAAATTTTTACTGCCAATACTTTAAAGGCATCTATAGTCACATATCAACAAGGAGCTGCTAGCAGTTCAAGCTAGATTTAGAAGAGTACATGCTGTGGTTATTGGGTTCCCTTTAGCTGGTTCTGCCTCAGAGAGACCCTTTGCACAACAGAACGAAACATCACTCATCCAACATCGGTCCTGGGCCATCCTCACAATGGTTCTTATGCCTGAGCCCATTGCTGCAGCCACTGTGCCCATCCACCTGCTGGAGCGCCTTCCCCTCTTTCATTGAACTATCACCGCTGAGGTCAGATGAGTCTTGGTCCAAAACAAAGAGTACCAGAAAGATGTTTACCTGTGTCCTACTGACTATGCAAAGGCATTTGACCTGAAATATGCAGATGACATGGTCTTGCTTACTGAACATGAAGCTGGCATGAAGCACTTACTCAAGACAGCCAGAGAGTGCAGCCTTCGTATGAATTACACCTGACCATGAAGGAAATGAACGTCCTCACAGCATATAAAGAAGAAAAAATAAAAGTTGTTAATGATATACTTCTATAGTCAATATCCATGGATACAATAGACAAGAAAGCAAATAATGCGTTACATTGAGCAAGTCTGCAAAAATAAAACCTAAACCCACTGCCGTCAAGTCATCTCCGATTCATAGTGACCCTGTAAGGCAGGGAGAACGGCACCTAAGAGTGTAAATTTTAGTGGGAGTAGAAAGCCTCTTCTTTCTTTCTTTTCTTTTTTTTGGACAGCCCCATCTTCCTCCTGCAGAGCAGCTGTTGGTTTTTTTTTTTTTTTTTTGAGCAGCTGTTGGTTTTGAACTACTGACTTGGTGGTTACTAGCCCAGCATGTAACCCCCTACACCATCAAGGCTCCTTCAAGTCTGCAAAAGACCTTTAAAAAGTTTTAAATAACAAAGATGTCTCTGTAATGATTAAGGTGCACCTGAGTCATGCCATGATCTTTTCAACACATCATATGCATGAGCAAGCTGGACAATGAAAAAGGGAGATAGAAGAAAACTTGATGTATCTGAACTGTGGTGCTGGCAAAGAATATTGAACATGCTGTAAACTAACAGAAGAAGGAACAACTCGGCCATAGAAGCAAGATGGCCAGAATGCTCCTTAGCAGTGAGGATGGTGAGATTTCCGTCTCACTTCCTTTGGACGTGCTATTAAGACAAAGCTGACCCTAGAGAAGACCATTATGTTTGGCAAAGGAGCCAAAAGTCAGTTGCCATAGAGCTGATTCCAACTCATAGCAACCTGTAGGTCAGAGCAGAATCGCCCCGCAGGGTTTCCAAGGCTGTGATCTGTAAGCAGCTGATTGCTGGGTCTTTCTCCCACGGAGGGGCCTTCTCCCACAATGCAACGGAAGCACCAACGTTTCAGTTAGCAGCCAAGCACTTAGGGAAACTCTCATGGAGATTAACCGATACAATAGTCAAAAGAGTGGAGCCAACACAGTAACAATCCTGACAATGGCAAAGGACTGAGTAAGATTTCACATTGCTGTTGTTATTGTAGGTGTTCTCCAGTCGGTTCCAACCCTTAATAGCCTTATGCACAACAGAACGAAACAGCACGTGGTCCTGCCCCAGCGTCACAATTGTTCCTATATCTGAATCCATTGTTGCAGCCACCGTGTCAATCCCTCTTTTTTTAAATTTTTAAAATTTTTTATTTATTTATTTGTTTGTTTTTTTAATCAATAATCCCTCTTTTTTCATGCCCTTTCACTTTACCAAGCGTGATGTCCTTCTCCGAGGACTGGTCTCTCTTGACAATATGTCCAAAGTATGTAAGACAACATCTTTCCGTCCTTGCCTATAAGAAACATTCTGGCCTTACTACCTCCAGGTCAAGATCTGTTTGTCTTTTTAGCATGATACTTTCAAGATTCTTCTCCAGCACCACGATTCAAACGCACTGATCCTTCTTCAGTCTTCCGTATTCAATGTCCACACGTTCACGTGTGTATGAAGCAAAGGAACGTACCATGTGTTGGGTCAGGCACACCTTAGTCCTCAAAGGAACACCCTTGCTTTTGAACACTCTGAAGAGGTCTTGTGCAGCGGATTTACCAAATGCAATATGTCTTTCGATCTCTCGACAGCTGTTTTCATGAGCAGTGACAGTAGATACAAACAAGGCAAAATCCTTCATAACTTCAACCTTTTCTCCATTTATCTTGATGTTACCTATTTATCTAGTTGTGAGGACTTGGGTCTTCTTTACATTGAGTCATAATCCACACTGAAGACTACAATCCTGGATCTTCATCAACAAATGCTTCAAGTCCTCCTCACTTTCAGCAAGCAAGTTGTTATCTGTGTGCTGTAGGTTGTTAATACAGCCTTCCACTACTCCTGATGCCACATTCTTCTTCATATAAAGCAGCTGCTCTGCTTATCTGCTCAGCATATGGTGAGAGGGTACAACCCTGAGGAACACCTTTCCTGATTTTAAATCATGCAATGTCCCCTGGTTCTGTTCGCACAACTGCCTCTGGCTCCATGTACAAGGTCTGAAAGAGCACAATGAAGTGTTCTAGGATTCCCATCGTTCTCAAGACTATCCATAGATTACTATGGTCCACACAGTCTAAAACCTTTTCATAGAGTGGCGATACCGGGAGGGTGGAGGGAAGGTGGGGTAGAAAGGGGGAACCGATTACAAGGATCTACATATAACCTCCGTCCTGGGGGACGGACAACAGAAAAGTGGGTGAAGGGAGATGTCAGACAGTGTAATATATGACAAAAATAACAATAATTTATAAATTATCAAGGGTTCATGACGGAGGCGGGTGGGGAGGGAAGGGGAAATAAGGAGCTGATACCAAGGGCTCAAGGAGAAAGCAAATGTTTTGAGAATGATGATGGCAACAAATGTACAAATGTGCTTGACACAATGGATGGATGTATGGATTGTGATAAGAGTTGTACAAGCTCCCAATGAAATTATTTTTTTTAACTAAAAAACCCTTTTATAGTCAATAAAATACAAGTAAATATCTTTCTGTTAGTCTCTATTTTCAGCCAAAATCCATCTGAAATCAGCAATGATATCCCTTCTTCCACCTTCTCTTCTGAATCCAGCCAGAATCTCTGGCAGTTCCTTGTCAATGTACTGCTAAAACCGTTGTTGGATGATCTTAAGTAAATTTTTACTTACATGCGATATCAATGCTATTATTCGGTAGTGTGAGCATTCTGTTGAATCGCCTTTCTTTGGAATGGGTACAAATATGGATCTCTTTCAATCAGTTGACTAAGACAGTTGACCACGTAGCTGTCTTCCATATTTCCTGATGTAAATCAGTGAGTGCTCCCAGTGCTTCATAAAATTGGTGAGGCATTTCAATTGGTAGTCTACCAGTTCCAATTGGTAGTCTATCAGTTCCTGGAGTCTTGTTCTTGGCTAACGCTTTCAGCGCAACTTCTTCTTTCAGCACCATTGGTTCTTGCTCCTATGCTGCCTCCTGCTATGATGGGCTGTCGACTGGTTCTTTTTGGTGCAACGACTGTATTCTTTTCATCTTCTCTTGATACTTCCTGCATCATTCAATATTTTTCCCATAGAATCTTTCAGGATTGCAACTTGAGGCTTGAATTTTTTCTTGAGCTCTTTTCGTTTAAGATATGCTGAGTGTGTTCTTCCTATTTATTTTTCTAACGCTAGATCTTTGTATATTTCATTATAATGTTTGGCTTTGTCTTCGCAAGATGCCCTGTGAAGTTTTCTGTTCAGCTCTTTGGCTTCATTATTTCCTTCATTTGCTTTAGGGTACTCTATGATTAAGAGCAAGTTTCAGAACCTCCTCTGACATCCACTTTGATCTTTTCATTCTTTGTCTTTTTAATTTTACTTTCATGAATGATGGTCTTAATGTCTTCCCACAGTTCATCAGGTCTTCTGTCATTAGTGTTCAACGCATCAGATATGTTCTTGAGATGTCCTTGAATTCAGGTGGGATAGACTCAAGGTAGTATTTTGGCTCTCATCAATTTGTTTTAATTGTCTTCAGCTCTATCCTGAACTTACATATAAGCAATTAATGGTCTGTTCCACAGTCAGCCCCAGGTCTGGTTTTAGCTGCTAATATTGAGCATCTCCATCAGATGAAGTCAATTTAATTTCTGTGTATTCCATTTGGGGAAGTCCATGTGTATATTTGCCTTTTATGCTGTTGAAAACTGATATTTGAATAATTCTATCCTTAGATCTCTAGTTTCATTTCTATCTCACCAAGTCCATATTTTCTAATGATTTCTTCCTCTTTGTCTCCAACTTTTGCATTCCAATCGCTAGTAATTTTCAATGCATCTTAACTGCATGTTTGATCAACTTATGACTGAGTGGCTAGTAGAATTATTCCATTTCTTCATCACTAGCTTTTGAGATCGATGTATACATTTTAATAATAGTTGTATTGATTGGATTTCCTTAAAAGAAGATAGATATAATCCTGTCACAGAATTGTTCTTCATGATTAATTTCTAAAATTACATTATACATTTATATTATAAATTTTAATTATATATTTGTGACCTCTCCTTTGTCCTTGCTAAAGTACATCATGTAGAAGGATCTGTGGTTGATAAAGTTCTTTTTTTTTAAAAATCATTTTATTGGGGTCCCTTATAGCTCTCATAATAATCCACACATCAATTTATCAAGCACATTTGTACATATGTTGCCATCATCATTTTCAAAACATTTTCTTTCTTTCTTTTTTAAAATCATTTTATTGGGGGCTCTTACAGCTCTTATAACAATTCATACATCCATTGTGTCAAACACATTTGGACATATGTTGCCATCATCCCTTTCAAAACATTTTCTTTCTACTTGAGCCCTTGTTATCAGCTCATATTTTCCTCTCTCCCCCACCCTCATGAACCACTGGTAATTCATAAATTATTATTATTTTCATATCTTACTGACCAGTGTCCCCCTTCACCCACGTTTCTGTTGTTTGTCCCCATGTGTGTGTGTGTGTGTGTGTGTGTG
>NW_022111369.1:43700393-43715005 GCF_000313985.2 Echinops telfairi
TGTGTGTGTGTGTGTGTGTGTGTGTGGTGGGAAGAGGGCACCATGATTTTGCAATGTCCTTTTTGACAACGAATGCCGAGTCATTTCTCTTGATTATGTTATTTCCTGCATAGTAAATCTTACAGTTTTCTGATTCGAAATGGCCAACACTAGTTCGTTTCAGTTCACTACTGCCTAGGATATTGTTCTTTATATCTTCTATTTAATTTTTGACCACTTCCAATTTTCCTAGATTCATACTTCACACATTCCAAGTTCTGATCATCAGCAGGTTTTTGCAACTGTTTCTCTTTACCTTAAATCGTGCCCTATCAGCAAATCAAGATCCCAAAGGATCCCCTCCCATAGGCTTTCACTAACCCCCATCGCCATGGTCAACTCCACTCTAAGAAACCAGCTTCTTCTCAGACATATTTCAAGTGCCCTCCAAGCCAAGGGGCCCATCCTCTGCACCATCTCTGACAATGCCCTGCTTCCATTCATTAGGTCATCAGTAGCTGACAGTCTTGTGAAGCTATGTAGAAGGCTTTCAGGGGCTTCTTCCTCCAAAATGGGGAGCTCCATCCTTCTTCGTTGTCTGTTCTTAGAGCCACTAGACATGAGCAACAATAAATTGTGCATCTTCATTTCAGGTCCACACTCAATGCCTATTCTTTCTGGCCATGTACTAATGATAATACATCGAAGGCAACAGTAGAGGAGATTGTTGTCTTGCTCTTTGGGATCTGTTTTTTTGTCATTGTTACTGTTCATTTTATTACACCAATACACGTTTTGCAAGCCTTCTGCTGATTTAGGACTTAGGTTCATTATCATCAGGTGACTATTTTAGATTCTCCCATGATGGAATGGATTATTGTTGATTGAAAGGCTAATACACTGAGGAAACAGAATGGCCCTAGTTCTGTAGTGAGCATTTCAGAGTTAGCTCTTGGTTCACGAGCTTGGACAACTCTGCTGTCTACAAAGCAGAAGACACATTGTTCCCACAGCAGTTCCTGTTGCCAAAATCTCTATCTCCCTAATGACAAATTGTGCTGTGACTTGAAAATCCATCAGACAAGGAAGAAGGGAACATAAAAGAGGAAGAAGCTGAAATGGCAGATGCGATGGGAGAAGGGAAAAACAGTTTTGCTTTCAGTTTATCTGATTAGGCTGTGATAATGCCCTCTACAGAACTGTCCATCACTGCCTAGAGAAGGTCAGCCAAGAGTCTGACCCGAATGCCTTTGTGACAAAGGGCAAACAATGCCAAATTCAATTTTAGCTGATCCCTGTGGGGGAGGGGGGATATTCTTCAAGGAGCCTGCTGAGAGCACCACACAAACCCCACATTTTTCACTTTTCACACTTTTGATTTTGTGTTAACCTTCTTTGATATGAAACAGAAAGCAAATCGGTATGAGAACAGTCAGAGAAAGGCAGTGGAGATGAACATGAAATGTTTCTGCTTGCTCTCAGAAATGTAGCTTCTTCTTCCTTAACCCGCTTCAAAAAAAAGTTTTTTAAAGTAACATCTTTTCCACTTGCCAAAACATAGGCATTTATTCCATGGAAAAAAGAACAACTCTACTGGCCCTGTAATGTATGCCACATTTAACTAAATTAAGAAGAAGAAAAAACTTTTCAAGTCACTAGGAATGAGTACAATGATGCTCCCTACCACCTTCCTCTAAAAACAGACCAGGGCTGTGAGCTGGTTCTGACTCATGCCAACACCCTGTGTGTCAAAATAGAACAGTTTCCATAAGGTTTTCAATGACCGTGATCTTTCAGAAAGAGATCATCAAGATTCTCTTCTGAGGAATAGCTGGGTGGATTCAAACCAGCAACCTTTTGATTAATAGTTGAGTGCTTGACCATCTGTGCCACTCAGAGACTCCTCCCCCATAGCTCAGTAATCTCCTATTTGACAACAATCTAAATCAAAAGATGTGGTCTTTTTTGCATGATTGATTGATTCCGTTCAAATTATCTGTGACACAGATGCCAAGTGGAGTCCGACATGCAAGGGATGTATTTGGGGAAGCGTCTGGGAAGGAGAAAGGGTGGCGGGATCTGGAATAGGAGGGGACAGCGCTTTGTGAGCACAGCGCAGGTCTGACACCTGTGGAAAAAAGGGAAGCAAGACAAGAAGATTGAAAATGAGGAGTCAGACTGCAGTGCAGTTCTGAGAAAGTCTTGGTCAGGCTGGTGGGAAACCGCAGAGCAAAAATGACCCATCAGAGCAGGTACCAGAGAGGAGGGCCTGTCTTTGGCATCCCTACATGCCCAGCCATAGGCTAGTGCAGTCTGAGGTGAACGTGGTGTTGGCATGAACACTACGGCAGATCAGCTGGTCTGCCAATTACCCTCCTCGCATCAGGTTCTCTCGAAGATGATCTGAGTAGCACATCTCTAAAAACCACAACTCTTTAGACTAGAGATCACTTGAATTATTCTAGATTAAGATGGGGCACATACATCTGCTCTTTGGGTAAACAAGGATATGCCTCAACTTTGCTAATAGGATTCAAGTGAGGTCTTGACTTTTCTATTGAAGGAATTTAAAAATTCTACAGATCTATGAAGAATTCTGGGTACTGGTTCTAAAAGGATGCTAATTCCTAATGACCCAAAGCATCACTGGAGCTCAGAGGGGCTTCTGATGCTCAGGTGATAGGTGAAGTGTAGGCTCAATTCAGGAACACACCTTATGGCTAGTTCCCTAGTTCTTGAGTGTATAATTGATGCAGACATTCTCAGAAAGGGCAGCAATTCGACGATGGGATGTAAAGAAAGGGTGTGCACGGCAGGAGGACCTCATGGAAACCCTTGGTCCTCCCCCCAACCACCCTGGATAGTACACTAAAAGCAGTGTCACACCCCTGGGAGAATTACCGAGATGAATTATTACCAAAGACTTAAAAGACACAGGCATGGAGATTCCTAATATTCTCATTTAATTTGACTGTTAGGCCTGAGCAGAAGACATATTTATCTTACTGAATGATGATGGATTATTTTTCACAAAACCAGGCAATGTCAGTTGCTGCTGTTATTCTAGATGGAATCGTTCTGCTTGAGCAAATCAGCACAACTGCCTGGCGTCTAATATACAGCTACTGGTCTGGTTTCCCCCCCCTTTCTTCAGATACTTCTCAAGGATTGTCACAAAGCTTTTGTTTTTACTTAACAGATACAGCTCGGCCGGAGAATGACTGGGCTTTCTACTCCCATAAACAGTTACCGTCTCGGAAAATCACAGGGGTCACTATGACTTGCTGACAGCGAGTGAGTTTAACAGATACAGCAGTTCACCTACACCAGGAGACCTACACCTGCTCTCTGCCATGTTCTAGTGCACAGAAACCATGGGCATCATGACACCTCACAGAGCATCACCTCTGTCCACCCCGTTGATGGGATCACACTAATTTTACATGATGAGCAAGTAGTAGTGAATATTTTTGAGCTGATTCCCTATATTAATTTTCCTCTGTTGAAATAACTAGTGAGGATTCTGTTTCCCTACCTAACAAAATCTCAAATCACAACTTTTTACAGTTTTTATAAGGATTCTCTGGTGGTACAAGGACTAAAACGTTCAATTGCTAGCTCATAGATCAGTAGTTTCTTTAAAAAAATTATTATTAATTGGGAGTTCATACATATATCATATCATTCAATAGTTCAACCCGTCAAGCAGTATTGTACAATTGCTACCACGACCATTTTTCAAACATTCTCTTTCTTTTTGGACTCCTTAACATCATCTCCCTTTTACCAACCCCCCACCACCCCCCACCCCACTGTACCCCGAAACCCTTGATTGATTCGCTGTCCCTATAGGTTCATCAGTCCTGAGTTGCATACAATGAAAAACAGAAAAGCATATAACACAACTTTAAGAGGGTGACCTCCAATGGCATAACACCTCTGATATACACCCTGATATGAACAAAGTAAAAAACAAAACAAAAATTCAGAGAAGGCTGAAAACCAGATCAGGTCCAGCATGCATCAGAGAGGGAACCACCTGACAAAGTTTTAATTGTTCAAGTCAGATTTATGTCTTTGACCTATCCTCATCTCTCCAATACTCTCTGTTTAGTAACCCCTTACCCGCCCCGCCCTTCCATCCCTCAACTGTGGATAGAAGGAGTTCACCGGAGGCTTATTTCCTATGTAGTTTCCACAAATGAATTTTGGGCTCCCAGTGCCATTCATTGCCTCTGCAAACTGGAAATGCTATCAGCTCCTCATTTCCCCACTTTCCCCCCTCTCTCTTCCCATATCCTCAGGGAACCATTACTCCTGTAACTATTTCTGAAGGGTTATCTATCTTGACTTCCATGTACTGCACAATCGTAAATATACAAATGAACATACGCAAATCTAACATGATGAATGAGGTAAAATGAAAAAGAAAGAAGGAAAAGAAAGCAGAATAGGGGAGGAAATATTTAGGAACTAGAGGATAGTTATATCGTTCATCAGTGCCATACTGCACTCTAAATTTATCATACATTTAATGTGGCCCTTCTGAGAGGGGCTGTCCAATTATCTTACATGCGGGTTTCGGGTCTCCACTACACCCATATCCCTTCACATCGATTTGGTTGTGTGTTTTTGAGTTTCTGATACCTCTTCCCGTCAACACCTCATGATCACACAGGTTGGTGTGCTTCTTCCATGTGGGCTTTGTTGCTTCCCTGCTAGATGGCCACATGTTTATCTTCAAGCCTTTAAGACCCCAGATGCTATATCTTTTGATAGCCGGGCATCATCACTCTTCACCACATTTGCTTATGCATTCTTTATGTTTTCAGTGATCATGTCCGAGAGGTGAGTATCATATAATACCACATTATTCAAAGAAACTATTCTTGTACTGAGGCAAGACTTAAATAGAAGTCCATCTGCTTCCTGGTTGCATATTCATATATATACATATATAAACAAATACACATATTTATATATGTATATACCTTGTTCCTTCCTAACCCACTATTATTTTTACCTACATAGGTAGTTTCAAATTGTTGCTAAGTCCATGTGTAAGAAGCACACTAACATGTGTGATCCAAGGATTATAAATTAAAAAAAAAAATCCAAATCCAAAGGAGGGAATGGTATCAGAATTTAAATTGTGAACACCCAGTTTGCAGAAGGTATTGATGACAGTGGAAGCCCAAATCCATTCACAGGATTCCCATATGGATTAAGCTTCCAGTGAATCCTCTTTGACCAAAGTCAAGGGATGTGAATAGCTTTGCTATCAGACAGAAAACAATGTAAAGTTGATTGTGTTGGCTATGGTTAGGTTAAAATGTAATCTCATATAATTTGATCTTTTTTTAAAAAACAGTTTTATTGACAATCCACATCTCACACAATTCAATAGTTCAATCATGTCAAGAACAATTGTATAATCATTACCACAATCAACTTCAATACATTTCCCCCCTATGATTAAGATGCCTTTAAAATGAGTGTGTAATCACCTTCAGTTCTAGTGCTCACTCCCCGTCCCACCATCATTGTTTACTCCCCAAACCCTTTCACCCTCCCATCCCCCTCAACCTGCCCCTACACCCCCTACAAACCCTTGCATCAGTTATTATCTCTACGCATCCACTCCTTATGTGCTTCACAAATTGTAAACCCAACAGAAACAATACAGAACAAAAATAAAATGAAGTGGTAAGGATAAAACAATAGTAAAATGCAGCGGTTCTCAACCTGTGGGTCGCAACCCCTTTGGGGGTCAAATGACCCACTCAGAGCAGTTGCCCGATTCATAACAGTACCAAAATTACAATTATAAAGTAGAAATGAAAATAATTTTATGGTTGGGGGGTGGGTCACCACAACATGAGGAACTGTATTAAAGGCTTGCGGCATTAGGAAGGTTGAGAACCACTGGTCTAGTAGGAGGTCAACCGACCAAGTATCAAGTTTGATCCAGCATAATAAAAATTCCAATATTCTATATTTGAGAGAAAGGCTGTTCCAAACCTTTGCCTGTGGCTAGAAGGGATCTACCAGCAGCTTAATCTAACTAGATACTCTGCAGATGGGTTTGGGGTTCCCACTGTCCTCCACTGCCTTCCACAAATTGGGTGTTCACAATTTTAGCTCCGATACTTTTCCCTTCATCATATTTGAATCTTATTATTATCATCTTTGGATCACACAAGCTGGTGTGCTTCTTTATGTGGGCTTAGTAGACTCCTTGCTTAGATGGCTGCTTGTTTGAATACAAGCCTTTAGACCCCAGGCATTATTCTAATTGATAGCCGGGCACCATCTGCTTTCTTCACCACACTTTGCTGTGGCACCCTTGTCTCCAGTGATCTTTTCATGCAGGTGAGTATTGAGCAAGGCCATGTTATCAGAACTAATTGTTCTTGGATTGGGGCTAGAGTTTAGTGGTAGCCCAGAATCCATCTATTTGTCCCTGGGGCATGTATGACTCAGGTTTACTGTGGTGGTCGTATTATGACAACTTCAAAACCCCATAAGACCAGTTACCCCATGATGTTCCTTTTGGCCTATTTTAAAGTTGTTTCAGTATTTAATATTTTCTGCTTTATTTTCTATGTTTTGTTTCATCACTGTTGTTGAGTTTTTGTTTGTTTGCTTGTTTCCTGTTTGTGTATGATTTTTCTGTATATGAAATCCAGAATACACAAATCTATAGAGATGGAACTGGATAGGACTGTGGCAGAGAAGGATAGGGGAGACAAGTGGAGCAAACAACAATGAGTATGAGATGAAACAATGTTCTGAAATTGATTGTGGTGTTGACTGCACCAATCTATGACTGAATAATTAAATTGTATGAGATGTTTAGTATATGCTAACTCAACTTTTAAAAAAATTCTTACTAAATGTCAGTGATTTCTTTCATGAAAATTGGTGCTTCTCCATAAAGCTATACATCTTTTGCATAATTTCTGTATATAATGACATATAAGGAGCCCTGGTGGTGTAGTGGGTTACAAGGTTGGCCTGATAACCAAGAGGTCAGCAGTTTGAACCCACCAGTCACTCCACAGGAGGAAGATGAGGCTTTCTGCTCCCAGAAAGATTTCCTGGGAAACCCACGGGGTAGTTCTACTTTGCCCCATGGGGTCTCTATGAGTCATAATCAACTCAATGGCCAAGAGAATTTAAATGAACCTTGCAATTAGGGTCCAGTAAACAAATTTCACTAATAGACTCATAATTGCCTTTGACGCCTTTATATGGTATGAGAGTCAATTTTGTCCTATAATTTGTTGATGGAACAAAAAGTATTTATAATAGCCTATGATGTTAACGAGAAGCCCTAGTGGCATAGTGGTTACTGCTGGACTGCTAACCACTAGCTGCTTCTCAGGAGAAAAACAGGGCTTTCTACTCCCATAAAGAGTTACTGTCTCGGAAAATCACAGGGGGCAGTTCTACCTTGTCCTACAGGGTCACTATGAGTTGGCAGTGGCTCGATAACAGTGAAATGTTAGCAACATATAACATGGTTTTGAAAAACTTCAGCAGTCACATAGTAGAGGGAGTCAAAAAGTTTTGCTGCTAGAGTCTCAGTTCATACATGCATGGATTTATTCCAAACATGTCTCTGTTTATGCATGCATGGATTTATTCCAAACATGTCTGTTTATGCATGCATGGATTTATTCCAAACATGTCTCTGTTTATGCATGCATGGATTTATTCCAAACATGTCTCTGTTTATGCATGCATGGATTTATTCCAAACATGTCTCTGTTTTTATTGCAAACATGCTGACGAGTTCTCACAGTAACATCTTTGTCTTAGTCTCCTTAGGGTACCTTCAAAAGTGCTGCACAGAGATCAGCTGGTTCAAATTGCTAGTCTTTCCATCAGACTCTTAGGCAAGCTGGAAGCTAATGAAGAAGGTTGTATGGAGCGAATTGTAAATAGGGACAAGTCTTGGGTTTACCAGTACCAGCCAGAGAACAAGTTCCAATTAAAGCAGAGCTTCTGATGAGTTATTCAAGGCAGAGAGGTCACCTCAGTGGTTATGGCAACTGTTGTTTTTTGGTTTGTTTGTTTTTTAATTCCAAAGGGGTAATCTTGACAGGGTTTCTGGAAGGACATAGGACAATGATGGAGGCTATTAGGAAGAAATTTTCAGAAAACTGAAAACTGCATTAGTGAGAAAAAGACCAGGAAAGTTGTGCCAAGAATCCTCCCCACCCAAGACAACAACCTTATCCCATCCACCCTCCAGCCCTGATCTTGCCCCTTCAAACTTTTTTGTAATTCCTAAAACTCCAAGCACTTTGAAAAGCAACGCAATGTGTGCCCCTTGAGGATGCTACAATGGTCGTTTGGACCTGGTCTAAAGTGAAAAGTGCAGATTTCTTTGGGGGAAGGTTAGAGAGCTGGAAACACCACCTTCGGAAATGTATAGACCTTTTGAGAATGATGAGGGCAACAAATGTACAAATGTGCTTGACACAATGGATGGATGGATGGATTGTGATAACAATTATATGAGCCCCCAGTAAAATGATTTTTTTTAAAAAAGAAAGAAATGTATAGACCTAAATGGAGGGTATGTTCCTTAACAATAGTGTCACATTTTGATATTTAGTACATGTTTCTCTTAAATCGTAGAAATTCTTTTGACCTAACTTCATGTATAATGTCATAGAACAAGGGTGAAAGTGTTGCTTTCAGCTTGTTTGTAAGGAGTTTCTACTGCTGTGAAGAGTTACAGTCTCGGAAACTCACGGGGGCAGGTCTACCCTGTCCTACAGGGTCGCTAAGAGTCAGCATCAACTTGATGGCAGTGAGCTTGGTTTCTGAGTTCATTGGCATCTCTCTCTGTATCCCATCTTCCCCACTCTTTCCTAACCTTGATGATTCTTCCCCATTTTTAAAAATTTTGATCTTCCAAGAGCCCCATTGGCATAAGTGGATCATGCATCAGAATGCTCACTGGAAGGTCACTAGTTGAACCCAACCCAGGCCATTCCATGAGAGAGAAATGAGATTATCTGCTCCCCTAGAGATGAATAGCTGCCGAACCCCAAAGTAGCAGCTCTACTCCATCTGATAGGGCTGTTTGAGTCGAAGCAACCTGACAGCAGTGGTTTGGTTTTGAGATTTTTTTCCCCTTTTATTTAACTAGATAATACTCATGGTATACTTAATCAAAGCTCTCTGTCAATTCCCACAGTCATGCGAATGCTACATGATGATCCAATGTGCTAGCCACTGCCTTAAATCTTTACTTCCATATTGTCATTTAGACTGCACACCCACCTGTGAGGTGAGATAGTTATCCTGACCCCTACCCTATCCTGACGCCGGTTTTACAAATAGAAAAACAAAGGGACAAAGTGCTAGCAAGTGACAGGGCTAGTGTTTGAGCCCAGACACTGCGGTTCTAGAGCGTGTACTCTTAATCACAGAGACCGATGCTTGCATTTATATTTCTGTACATACACTATATGTTTATATACATAATATTTAATTCATATAAATATATATCCATTCACAAGTTTTTTTTCCACTAAGTTATAAGCAACTGTACTAAAGGTAAAGTCACTTTTAAATGTATATAGCCCTCAGATGATTTTCCTTGGGTAAGTGACATTAAGAAGGCATCTCTTATGATGAGGGCAATGAATGTACAAATGCGCTTTACACAATTGATGTATGTGTGGATTGTGATGAGAGTTGTATGAGCCCCTCATAAAATGATTTTAAAAAAAAGAAGAAGGCATCTCTTCGGGTAAGGGCTGAAATCCACACATATATAATGCAGAAACTCTCACACACATTGCTGTTGGTAGGTGCGTGGGCCCAACTCTAGCAACCCCGCACACGACGGAATGAGACGCTGCCAGCTCCCGCCCATCCTCACGGAGGTTCTGCCGAGCCCATTGTTGCAGCTTCTGTGTTACACCATCTCCTCAAGGGCCCTCCCCTTTTTGGCTGTCCCACCCCTTCACAAAGCAGGACACCTTCTCCAGAGACTGGTCTTACCTCTCAGGAGTACTCCAAGGAGTCCACACATCTAACTTCTAAACTCAAATATAAGACTCCGAAAGACAATGACTAAGAATTATGCGCTGAGATTGTGATACACCTTTTCCTTTAACCCCATTTGGTCCTGTGAATTTTGAGGGAATTTGAGGCATCCAAGATCCGTTTTACAAATAACGAAGTCGAGGCTAGAAGAGATGCTAGTTAATATGGTTCAAAGGGTGGTACCCCTTTGGGAGCCATTGCAGGGCCAATGTTGTCCACACCAGGCTCAATGCACCTGGTAGATGCAAACGATTAAGCACTCAGGTACTAACAAAAACAGTGACGATGCCACCTAGGGGTACCTAGGAAGAAAGGTCTGGAAATCTACTTGGGAAAGGTCATAGCCATTGAAGAGCCAAGGGCACAGTTCTACTTGTTAACACGCGAGGCTGCCATGAACCGAAGGCCTCTGGTTTGGACTTTGGTTCTGCTACTTCTCAGAGAACTCGAGTCAGATGCACGACCGAGTTAAGCACTGCACCACGACCGTCTCCTTTAGTCAACGTCCCAAGACAGGGGTTCGCCAAGGCAAAGGAGACCAGGCTTTGAGAGCGTTCTTGCGCCTTGAGCCCTGCCGGCATCGTGACTCAGCATTGGAGAGAGAGAACAACGATGCCCGCCACCCCTTCGGGTTGTGCGGGGCTTTCCCTCGGTGCCTGCTCCTCGCTCGGTCCGGTTTCGGGAAGAGGCTGGACAATAAGCTCCCGCTGAAGCGCTGTCACCGCAGCTCAGCGAGGCTCCCGGGAGCTTTGGCGTCTGGGACTATGACCAGAGGGGGGAAATCCCAAGGAGTCTGCGGTGGAGCATCATTCAAGCAAGCTTTAGTAGGGGACGGGTCTAATGAGGATCTTTGAAAGATCCAGCTTTAAAAATCCCCGGCTCAGGTCCGCTGTACCATTCTATGCAGCGATCACTAGAAGGATTCCCAGAACAAACCCTAGATGATGTTACCATTTTCCCCCGGTGTGAGGGCACGGAGGCGGCTTTTCTTCGCTGATCAAAGAGACCTTGCTTGACCTGTTATAATCAAACGTGTGCGAGAAAACATCCCTAGTCTTCCTGGATTCTGTGGAGGTGGCCGGAATAAGAGAAGGAAAGAAAAGCCAATTTTAGACTCCCAACTGAACCGCGACCACTCTGGGCCCCTGCCACCTGCCCCTGCCCCTTCCCCTCTGGCTGGTGACCTGGAACCCTGCTCTGGAGGTCGCTCAACGTTCACAATAGAGCTGCACCCAACCCAAAAGGTCGCTGGGCTTTTAACAGAGTTTGAAGGCCCTTTTCCAAACACAGGAAAGTAAAATTCTCTCTTCTATAAATTCCCCCAATAAACTAAACATTGTTCTTCATGTGTGGATAAAATGCTTCCAACCCAGAACAAAATAAAAATTGTAATTTAAAAAAGTAAGCTGCAATTCTTGAAAAATGTAAATGTGGTGGATAAACTGTATGGCACCTGAATTAAATCTCGGTAATGTTTATTTATTGCTTATATTTGAGGTGTGTGTGTGTGTGTGTGTGTGTGTGTGTGTGTGTGCAATTGAGGGATATGAAAGGATGGATAAATTGGGTGGAATATAATTTTTTTCCAGATAAGTCCCAACAAATTATTTTTTTTAATTCACAAAACCATTATTGGAACAGGATTACACAGTTATTGTACAGACTCGGGGGGGGGTGTCTATTAAAACAGAAATATGAGCCACCTAAAAATACTTCTACCCAGACATAATCAGATACAATGCTTCCTTATATTTGGCTACCAGACTTTGTCAAAAATATGTATTTCAATCACATGCAAAAAAATCCTGGGATTTAGTAGGCATATTGTTTAGTAACCAGCTTCTCTCTCCTAAATCTACATAATATAAGCATATATAAAGTCTTTCTAGGCTGATATATGTACCACATCTGCACCATCATTTTCAGTAGCCACAGCGTTGCTGGGTACTACGATTTCCCCAAATTTCTGCTCTTTTTCAGGTAACAAAAGAGTGCATACTTCTTGCATGACTATGTCCTGAGTAAACTCAGAAAGATGTCGTTGCTGGGTATTCATATCTTTAAGCGAACAGAAGGTGCTCTCCAGAGAAGACGGAATTGGTTTACAGTCCCTTCAAAAGCACATGAAATGGCTACCAACCAGTGCACATTATGACTCTACCTCAACCTATTCAGTACTTTAGGGAAAATTTCATCTAACTTCAATTTTTATTTCTTCAATTACTAGAGAGATAAGCCCCTTTTTCTATATATTTCTTGACCTTTTGTTATTCTTATGAATTCAATGTTCATGTCCTTTGTCCATTTTGTTGTCATGTATGAATTTTTGTCTTATTTATATGAGGGGACTTCAAAGAGTCCACGGAAAAAATCCATTATTATTTCTGTTTTATTTCTTTATTTATTTTAAAAATTCATTATGATTTCATTCCATTTCCCCATAAACTTTTTGAAGTACCCTTGTATGCAAGAAAGGGGCCTTGGTAGAGTAGTTGGTTATATGTTGGGCTGCTAATCACAAGGTCAGCAGTTCGAACTCACCAACTGTGCCACAGGAAAAAGAGGAGGCTTTCTACTCCAAAAAGATTCTAGCCTGGGAAACCCAGCGGGGTAGTTCTACTCTGTCCCGTGGGGTCACCATGACTTGGAATCCACTCGGTGGCCGTGGGTGTATGCAAAAGCACACTGGGTACTAAGGATAGGATTCCTGTTCATCGTACCATGCTAGCCGATGGAAGTTTTGCCAGGAGTATATTTTTAATTTCAGTCCAACCTAGCCCTCCATCCTTTTCCTTACAGTTTTTTGCTCTTACTTACTTACTTATCATGCTCCTCCTCCCCCAAATGATATGTTTATTTTTTTATTTAGTGCTTTTACGGAGCTTGACAAATTTGGCTGCTGGCTGTACAAGGATTCAAAAGCACATCCCTTTTTACATCTATTTTTAAATTTAATCCGGCCTTAATTTTAGAATGAGGTGAATCCAGCTTTATCTCTCCAGGTTTTAGTAAGATTATAAAGAAATAAATGTCCCTTTCACCAAATACTAAATGTTTACCATCTGCTACTGTTGTTGTGTGTGTGTGGGTGTGTGTGTGTGGGGGGTGTGGTGGGGGGGTGGTGGTGTCAAGTCCGATGCATCGAGATCCGTCGTGATGGAGTAGAATCGCCTCCTAGAGTTTCCAAGACGGTACATTTATGCAAGAGTTCACCGGGCTTTTATCCTGCAGAAGAGCTGCTGGACTGAGCACCACCAGGACCCCCTGCTATTGCATAGTGGTTCCATTTCTAAACATGGACCAGAGGGTTTGTGTCTTCCTCAGTACCACACCAATTCTGTTTGTCTGTTTGAAATGAACTGGAATGTCCCTAAAGAACACAAGCACAGTTCAGTTTTATGTTTCCTCCTTTTGTAGCCACTCAGACCAATGTTTAGAGCTCACGGGTCAGGAATCTGGAGCATTCTGAATGAGCGGCCTTTCTCTCTCTTTACCTTTTAGCTTTATTTATTTATTGTTCTTAATGATATAGCTCTTTTCCCCCCACTTTGTCTGTGGGATAGAATGTTTACAAAGAAAAGCATATCCTATGTAGTTCACGACCCATCTAATCAAGTTGGATCAGTCACAGTGTCCCATCAAACACATTGTCGATGCAGTTCTTTTTGTTCCTTTTCCCTCTGGTTTCCTCTCCTTTTTATTTCTTATCTAGTCTTTATTATTTCTCTTCTTCTAGTGTCTGAGAGTTTGTGTTGCTGGTCTTCTTTCAGTTGTTGTAGTTGATGTGTTACAGTGTTTATTTTAATTCTTTCTTTTTGATGTGTGTAGTTATTGCTATAAATTTCCCTCTGAGTACTGCTTTTGCCATCTCCCAGAGGTTTTGGTATGTTATAGTTTCATTCTCATTTATTTCCAGCTCAAACGTATTTTTTAAGGTATAATTGTATGCAATTTTGACAATTTGATGCGTTTTAACAGCTATATACACTCACTAGAGCCTAAGCAATTCTTAAAATATAGAAGATTTCCATCACCCTAGAAAGATGCCTTATCCTCAATTTCCAACTGGAGACAACTTTGTTCTGATTTCTTTCACAATTATTAGGTTTGCCTGTTCTAGAAAGTCAGGTAAGAGGAATCATTTGATAGGTGCTTCCAATCCCTGCCATCTTTCCCTCACTGAAATGTTCCTGCTGTGCATGCGTGTAGTCAATGGTTCTTACTTGTCATGGCTGGGTGCAGATGTGCCATCACTTGCTTATCCTTCCTTTGTTGTTAGACACACCCAACAAGGCCTCAACATAAAGGGTTGCTTATCTGTTTCTATAAAAATTATAGCCACGAGAACCCGAGAGAGAAGCTCTCTTCTGTAGTACATCAGGTTTCCAGGAGCCGGATCACTTGGTGGCAACAGGTTTCTTTGGTGGTTAAGGGTTTGAGAAATTGTTTCTAGTGTTCAGATTTTATGAAGAAAGCTGCTTTAGGTAGACATTGGGCCTCCACGCAAGTACTCCCTCAATGCAAGAACCCTTTGTTCTATTAAACTGGCATTCCATGATGCT
>NW_022111369.1:43718889-43725975 GCF_000313985.2 Echinops telfairi
TACAACCCAGAATCAACCCCAGGCAACACCTCCTTTCTTTGGCATTGAGCAAGAGAAATTAGAAGTCAACTAGAAGAAAAACGATGTGATTTATACCACTTGAGAATGTACTTTGAATTCAATCTTGTGGACATGGTTAATGATCCATCATCTCTTTCCATGAAGGAGTGCCCATTACACATAGCAATCACACATGTTCGCACTCTTCCTGTTCCTCTGTGGGCTTTGAAAATGTTTCCATCTTCAAGTGCTAGACAGGGGGAGAGAGACTTTTCTTCCCCTGGTCTGGGGCCTACCTCTTCCCCTGTCACTCAAATATGAAGGATCCCTGTGAGAAGTCCATGTAGTCAGCCAGGACAGCTGTTACATGGCAGGAAGGGCAGACAGACACCATCACTTGTCACAAGGTTCCCACTCGCTTACAGCACATGACTCTCACATGGCATCACCAAGTGTAAGATGACCCTTGGAAAACAATTCCTTCCCTAACCCTCGCTCTGAGAAAGCATCTTTGCCTTTGCCTTCTTGTAGCCTAACCAGCTTAGCAGGCCTTTCATCTGTATAGCCCCTAAGATGAAGCTCCACTGAACTGCCACAGTCTTGAAGAATAAAAAATGCTCCAATTCAAATGGCTGGCACCCTACTCTTTTGCAGCATTATTGCTTTTTCTCTGTAAGAATCTTCAACATCTTAAACTCTACTGAAAAAACAGAAAAATACCATCCCTAGTAATTTAGCAAACACACTGATTCACATCATTTTGCTTTCCTAGGATTCAGCATTTCATTTCTCCAAAGACATGAACATAGAGATTTCACATCCTGGTTTCTAGCCACCAGAAACCACTCTCCCTTCCTAAAACAGTCTAGAATCCACAGCTCAGTTCTCATGGATGAGGCATTTTCTGTCTCGTTCCCAGACTGCCTTATAAATGACCTTTCAGGTTAGATGAATTCCTTGAATAGGCTACAATGGGTTTAGAGCTTCATGTTGATCACCTCCCTCTTCTACTTTCAGTCCCAGGTAATTAAATCAATATTGAATGTTTAACATTGTGGTAAATATTCACATTGTGATTTATCTATTTTCTAGTTGTCTTTTTAATTGTTGTTTCTTTAATTTTTATTAACAGAACCAAATTATATGTTTCAAACAATTCAATGATTTCTAGTATATTTTCAGAGATGTGCAAACATCACCACAAGATCATCACCCCGAAAAGAAATCTAGTTCTTATTTACAATCACTCTCTCATCCCATCCCTAGCACTGTTGCTGTTAGGTGACAAATTGGTTCTGACTCAGAGTGACCCTATTCACAACACCGTCCCATCCAGCAGCATCCTCACAACCATGTCTCTGTGTGAGCTTGTTGTTGCAGTCACTGGGTTAATCTATCTCGTTGAGGGTCTTCTCCTTTTTCATGTCCCCCTACTTTACCAACCATGATGTCCTTCTCCTGGGACTGGTCCCTCCTGATGGCATATGCAAAGAACGGAAGACAACCCTCACTGTCCTCCCTCACTTCTAAGGAGCACTCTAGTTGGGCTATCCCAAACAGTTTGGTTCACTCTTCTTGCAGTCCGCGGGGTATTGAGTCTTCTTCACCAGCATCACAATCCAGAGACATTACTTCTTCTCTGGTCTTTCTCATTTATGTACAGTTTTTGCATGCGTATGAAGAGACTGGAAATACCATGGTACAGGTCAGGCACATCTTAGTCTTTAAAATGACATCTTTCTTTTTTAACACGTTGATAAGATCTTTTGCAGCAGATTTGTCTAATGTATTACCTCTTTCATCTCTTGACTGCTGCTTCCATGAGAAGTGATTGTGGATCCAAGTAAAATGAAATCCTTGACAACTTCAACGTTTTCTCCATTTACCATTCTGCTGCTTATTGGTACAACTGTGAAGGTGTTTGTTTTCTTAAGGTTGGGATGCAATTCACCTTGCAGGTTATAGTTCTGATCGTCATCAATAAGTGCTTCAAGTCCTCCTCACTTTCAGCAAGGAAGCAAGGTTGTGTCCTCTGCATGATGCAGGTTGTTGATGAGTCTTCTTCCAATCCACTTTCTGTCGCTACAGATTTGCCTTTTGTGGGTATCTCATATAAACAGAATCTTCATATAAATAGAATCAGAAGATACATATTGAGATTCATCTGTATTGTAACATATACCAGTTGATGGACAGTTGGGCTATTTCCACTGTTACGCTATTATGACTAATGCAGGTAGGAGCGCTTGAATACAAGTCCTTGTTTCCAGATATATTTTCATATCATCTACCTAGCAGTAGAGGTGCTGGCTCGTAACTACTAGCCTCCCAGTAGCGTACACCCACCAGCTGCTCCTCATGAGAAAGATAGGCTCTCTGCTCCCATGAAGATTTACAGCCTTGGAGACTTATGTAGAATCACTGTGAGTCAGAACAGACTGGAGGGTGGTGGGTTTGGTTTTGGGATTGGGATGGTAACACTACGTTTAATACCTTGAGAAATTGCCATACTGTCTTCCACTAAGACTGCACCATTTTACCTTCCTACCCATAATGTAGTACATTGACAGGGAGCTGTCAGAAATTCAGGCCAGATTCAGAAGAGGACGTGGAACAAGGGAGATGGTGGCTTATGACAGACGAATCTTGGCTCAAAGCAGAGAATACCAGAAAGATGTTTACTGGTGTTTTATTGACCATGCCAAGGCATTCGACTGTGGGGACCATAACAAACTAGAGATAAACTATAGATAACCTTGAGAAGAATGGTGTGTTAGACAGGGTTCTCTAGAGAGACAAAACCAGATTGCTAATAATTATATATATATTTATATTTATACAGATAGATAGATAACACAAGAAATAAACAGTTAAATTATAAAGCAGTACAAATGGCTCAGTGCAACTCACTCCTGTGAGACAGTTGTGAGACACTGGCAGTCCTTCAAGTCTTGAGGGCCGCCAGGTAGTCCTCTGTAGAGCAATTCAGGCTATCCAGGCACAGGCAGCAAACAGCAAGGCAGGTCACCAATAGTCAGCCAGATGACAGGGTCAGACAGACCCCAGCTCAAGAGATGTACATTCCAATGGTGTTGCGAAGCAGGTCTTGAAGGAACCTCAAATCACAGTGGCACAGTCCACAGGTTAGGTGTCCCACAGGTAGTGTAGCTTGCAAATTGAGGCAGAGAGCAAGCAAGGCAGCCACACACTGGTCCGATGATCAAAGAGCAAAAGACAAGAAAGGCGAGACTCAAGACTCACTCAGCCATTTATCTCTCCGCCCGTTGATTAATCCCACATGTGTTTATCGGCCAGGTTGGAATAATAAACTAACTATCTCAAATGGGAATTCCAGAACACTTCATTGTGCTCATGCAGAACTTGTACATGGATCAAGAGGTAGTTGTGCGAACAGAACAAGGGAATACTGCATGGTTTAAAATCGGGAAAGATGTACATCAGGGTTTTATTCTCACACCATACTTATTCAATCTGTATGCGGAGCACATCATCAGAGAAGCTGGACTATATGAGAAGAGTGTGACATCAGGATGGGAGGACAGCCTTCGAAATGCAGACGACACAACCTTGTTTGCAGAACGTGAGGAGGGCTGAAAGCACTTGCTGATGAAGATCAAGAATTGCAGCCTACACTAGGGATTATGACTCAGTATAAAAAAGATCCAAATCCTCACAATTGGACCAATAGGAAACATCATGATAAAAAGAGAAAAGGTTGAAGTTGTCAAGGACTTCATCTTTCTTGGATCCACAATCAATGCTCATGGAAGCAGCAGTCAAGAGATCAAAAGACATATTAAATTAGGTAAATCTACTGCACAAGACCTCTTTAGAGTATTGAAGGGCAAGGATGTTACTTTGAGGACTAAGGTGAGCCTGACCCAAGTCTTGGTAGTCTCCATTACATCATATGCATGTGAAAGTTGGACACTGAACAAGGAAGACTGTAGGAGAACGGATGCATTTGAATTGTGGTGCTGGAGAAGAATATGGAAAGTAGCATGGACTGCTAAAAAGACAAACTGATCTGTCTTGGAGGCAGTATGGCCAGAGTGCTCTTTAGAGGAAAAGATGGCAAGACTTCATCGCAAGTACTTTGGACATGCTGTCAGGAGAAACCAGTCCCTGGAGAAGGACAGCGTGCTTGGTCAAAATGAAGGAACGGCCAAAACGAGGAGGCCCTCGACGATGTGGATTGACACAGTGGACACACCAACGGACTCAGGCATCGGAACAATTACAACGATGGTGCAGGACCGTGCAGTGTTTCATTCTATTGTGCATAGGAGCACTATGGGTGGGAACCAACGCGACAGGACCTGACAACGCCCATCATGTATGAAAACATGCATTTCTAATATTCACAAAATGACAGCACAAAGGGGACAAACCAGAGAGGTTGAACTAAGAAAATCGCGTCCTTCCCTAACTTGAGCGATGGCAGGACGGGAGATGATTTTCTTGAGCACTTCTTTCTAGATCTCTTCTTTCCTCATACACAACTTCCTTGGAGCTAGACTGGATGTGTTCGGGATCGATACCAGGAGGTTAAAATAAACACCGACTTGCCAAGAGCTCCCTCACTATAGGGGAACAGGCTCCTCATCCTATACACACACGCACACAGCACATTAATACAAGGGGACAAACATGCCTCGCCCTCCTCTATTTGTTAATGCAGCATGTGTGCATCGTTCAAAAGTGCCGTGACGGAAGATGCAGCCCCTCCTGCGCTGTTCAGACTGAGAACGTGTCTCTAGTTTCTCTTGAGTGGCCAGTTCCAGCTTCCACAGGACTGACAACATGACTTCTCTTACACGGAACCTGTTCATTGTTTTACCCATTCAAAATCAAGTTGAGATTTAACGCAGACTAATGGCTGTCACATGAAGCTTCGGTCTGTCAGTCTTCGGTGAATTCGAGCAAACAAACAAAAGGAGGAAACTGGGACTAGACAGCATATTGAGTTAAAGAATATTCACATTGTGGGAAAACAGTCTTAAGGGAAAAGAAACCTCTTGTATTGAATTTGGCACTGGTACAAGTTATGTGAGTGAGTGGTATTTTAGTGTGAAAAGTTATTCTGTTGGTTTTGGGTGGGCTGGAAATGTTCTTTCCCATCGCCCGCACTGCCGTCATGTTAGATTGCCAAACACTCTAGGATGAAAAGTATCATGTTGTCTACTGTTCTCCTTGGGCTATGTTTATAGAACGCACTGACAAATAAAAGACGCAATCTAAAGCAGGTTCAGGAAAAGAACGCTTTCCCCATGAAAAGGGAGGACACGGTTTTCTGTTTCGGGAACTCTCAAACTTGCTGAGCAAAAGGAGGTTGTGGAAGAGAAACAAGATCCTATTCTCAGAGGGAGGAAGAAAATCTCTTAGCGCGTGATGGATAGGGAGAAAGAAAGCGAGCATGCAAGCACTCATCAATCAAACAATTCCATGGAGGAAAGGGGAAAGGCAGGCTCATCCTGGGAGGGGCCAGAAGAGGAACGAGAGAAGCCCTAAAGTTAGGGCTCTCCTTTTCTTGGCACTCATGTTTATCTATGTGATAGAATGTACCCAGCCCAAGAGGTAACCCCCAGGGCCTAGGCTCTAGCTACTATTCTCGGTCAGAAAAAATGGAAGAAACCTTCAGTGAGATGGATGGACCGAACAGACACAATAGTGGACTTAAACACACCAACACTTACGAAACTGGAGAAAAACCAGGCACTGTTTTAGTCTGTCATACATAAGGTAGCTATGAGCCAATGATGAACTGACAACAAACAACAACAAAAAGTCAAGTCTATTGAGAAGGCAGAGTTATTACAGAGAAACAAAGGCAAAGATGCTTCCTGGGTCTGAAGATGAAGACAGTAAAAGTCAAGGTGGAAAACAACAGAGTGAGGAATTCAGACTCGGGTTAGAGTCTAGACAAGTGAAAAGCAGCAAAAAGGAGGGTCTGGGGAGACGGAAGGAGTCCAATTTCATTCCAGAGGTTTGACTTCTATCTAGTAGAACCAAAAATATTCTCCATTTCATGACACAGGTTATCTTAAAGGTATCATGGAGTTGTCTTGACTTTTCCACGTAGTTCACATAACACACGTTTTCTCCTGGTTCATAATGATGTAGGGAAAACAGATTGACGTGTTCTCTAGAACAACAAAATGACAATTCAGAGGCCTCCCTGAGCAGATCCACGTCCTGCTGCTGATGCCATCTGTTTGGGGAGGAAAGTGAACTTATGTTGGCGCTGTTGCTTTTAGATGCCGTTGAGGTGATTCCAACGCATAGTGACCCTGTGCACAACACAGAAACACAGCCCTATCCCGTGTCGTCCTCACATTGTTCCTCTGCTTGAGCCCATCAGCGCAGCCACTGCATCAATCCATCTCCCTGAGAGCCTTCCTCTTTTTGTTACCCCTCTACTTTACCAAGCATGAAGTCCTTCCCTAGGGACTGGTCTTCTTGAAAACATGTCCAAAGTACTTGAGATGAAGTCTTGCCATCCTTGCCTCTAAGGAGCACTCTGACTGCACTTCTTGCAAGACAGACTTATTTGTCCTTTCAGCAGTCCATCAACAGTTATAGTATATGGAGAATAATCTTCTCTCAACGAGTTTATTTTATAGATACATATAATATATATATATATATATTTACTGCTTATTTGTATATCATCTTATAGGGTACAATGATTTTGACAGTTGAGTTTTGGAAAGCCTTGTCCTGTTGTAGATTCAGTAATTGCATTAGAAATATAGGAGGGAGAGAAGACAGCTTTACAAACAAGCACTAACATTCTCTTAGAGTAGATTCAAGAAGTGCATTAGAAATACATGAGGGATTCTGAAACTGATTGTGGTAGCAATTGCACAATGCGGCTTGATGTGATTGAACTATGGAATGTTATTATATCTGTATTAATTCCCAATAAAATGTTTGTTTTTAAAAAAATATATGAGGAAGAAGCTACAGCTTTACAAACAAGTACTAAAAATCTCCTAGAAGCTGATAAGAAGAGCTCAAGTAGAAAGATAAAGTTTTGAAAATGACAATGGCAACATAAATGCA
>NW_022111369.1:43727928-43729077 GCF_000313985.2 Echinops telfairi
ACAGAGCAAATTGGTTTTCCATTCACTAACTTATACACCTTTTATTTCATAGCATTAGCTGCGGTTTCCTCAGCAGTGTAACCGTCCTTCTTCCAGCTTCCTACCTGGACTCTCTACATCGACTTCCTGTTCCTTCATGCTTTCTGAACTTTATTTGGGGATAGGTGCTTCCCTTTGGTCTCGTATGGCTAATTTTTCTAAGAAGTATGGTTCTCATGAGTGCTATTATTCACTTTTGAGACCTTTCTGGTTTGGGGTAACCATGTAATTCTTTTGACAACTCCACTGGGTGAGAACGGTTCCACTTTTAAAGATGAAAAAAGTGAGGTTTAGGAAAGCTAAGTTACTAAGCCCTGGGGACATAGCCAGTGAAGACCATGGTGAAGTGAGCTTGTTTATTATCACTCCAAGCCCCTTACCTTGTCTGGGAGATATATAGCATATCTATCACATCTATGATCGCCCTGCCTAAAATGACAAGAGAAAAGAAGGAAGGGAGCGAACGAAGACAGCATGGGGTTACAAACGTCAATGAACACAAGCATACCAGAGAACATGTAAGAAGTAAAGGCCTTACATAAAAATCTCATGCCTTTTCAAGACCCAAAAGAGAGTGCCGTTCAGGATGGAGAAGGATATAATGAATACAGGCCTGAATGGCCGAGGAATGAAAAGTGGCAGTAAAATCATGCTCAAGTGGCCAAAGTGAAGTGCACTGCACATCCATCCACCAAGTTAGCAAGCTTTCTTCTGAAGGCAGGAAAGAATTGTCCCTTCTGTTAAACAGATTGGGATAAACAAACAGTTTATCTATTTACCTTTGGTGGGAAAAGCCATTTGAAGTGGAGGAAAACCGTGCTTGTTTTGAGCAGAGAACCTTTGCCTGGTTCTGAAATGCCTGCGTTGTCAGAGTGGGAGAAATGGGTGGGCGGTTCTACAGCTCTTTGGATCAAGATGTTCACGGTTTCGAACTAGATCAAGGGATAGGTGCGGCCGCAGATGGCTCTGTCTATGGGCTGGTTAAGACCCAGACTGTCTCCGGAGGCTTTGTTTTTATAAAGCTTGATAGAAAGTCCCTCATGAAGTATCTCCAGTCAGACTTGGGGCTCACTAACATGAGACCAACAAATATTTCTAAAAGTAAATGTG
>NW_022111369.1:43731282-43732580 GCF_000313985.2 Echinops telfairi
GCCAATGAAAATAGAAAATCCAGATATGCTGAAAAAACCCAAAACTCCCTATCTCTTCTGACTTGCAGCAACCCTTTAGGACAAAGTACAACTGTTCCTTTGGATTTCCAGAACGTACATCTATACTGGAACAGAGAGCCTCTTCTTCCTCCGAAAGAGCTGCTCAGGGCCTTGCACACCAACCCTGTGTGAGCAGTCCCAGACCTAACTCACGGCGCCACCAGGGCTCCACTTGATATGAAGGCACACACACACATCAAAGACATAACTTTGAAGAAGACCACCACTTGTCTGTCAGCTTATTGTACCGCGGTGGCTTGTGCGTTGCTGAAAGCTATGTCACTGGTATTTCAAATGGCAGCAGGGTCACCCAGAGTGAACAGGTTTCAGCCAGCTTTCAGACTAACAGCAGACAAAGAGGAAGGACTTGGCTCCCTGCTTGGGAGGGAAAAGCCCCTGAAAACCTTATACATGGCTTCGAAGCATTTTCCAATATCGAGCGCCTAAAGAAAGAAAACAGACCATGCTCAGAGATACTTCGGCAGATGGGCCCCTCAGGTTCGAGGGCACTTAAGATGTGACTGAAGAGGAAATGATGTATAGCGGAGAGTCAACCATGGTGAAGTGAGTCCAGTAAAACCTAAAGCAAAGGACAATTATAGAGCTCTAAATACAGGCATGTACATATGTAAATATATTTATATATGATGATGGGAAAATATATCTATGTACATATATTTATATGTTAAGTATTAATGTAGCAGACGGACATTAGGGCACTACTCAAGTACTCCCTCAATGCAAGAACACTTTGTTCTAGTAACCCGGCATTCTGTGATACTCACCTTCCCTGACATGATTGCCGTCTGTCACACCAGTTCAGCAGGCAACTGGAGTCAAAATCATTTCCAACCATTAATAGGACAAGTTTAGTTTTCTATCTAGGAATACAAACCATTGTAACCAGAGTTTAGGCAATTTTTAAAAGGTTAAAACACAAAATTTTCCTTTCTGCATCAGTCTAATTCAATTCAACAGACACTGACCAAGTGTTAAATATATACAAAACATTATTTAATTGAGACTCAAACTCAACCTATTTATCTTTTTTTTAAAAAAGCTTTAAAAGATTTTTCTAGTATCAAAATCATACACTGCTTTAAACATCTTTCTAACAAACACTTTAAAGAAGGACTTCAGTAACATTCATTTATATCCCTTTCCATTGCTATGCATGGCTAAAGCACTGTGAATAACGGAAGGAAGGAAGGAAGGAGGGAGGGAAGGAAGGAAGGAAG
>NW_022111369.1:43737621-43759642 GCF_000313985.2 Echinops telfairi
TCTACTATGAACCACACCCCACTTGGGAGAATGATGGACATTTGTTTAGTAGTGCATGCATCGCTAGTGTGAACTTTTCCCATTGTTCTAGAAAGGAGATCTGGGATATGCACAATCAGCTGCAAAAGTTCTCTTTGTTCCCATCCCTGTTGTGAGGTGCCAGCAGGAGAGTTCCAGCTCCTAGCGACCCAATTACAACAGAATGAACCATCGCCCGGGCCACCTCCACAATTGTTCTTCGGTTTGATTCCATTGTTGCATCCACGGTGTCGATCCATCTCATCTAGGGCCTTCCTCTTGGTTGCTGCCCTCCTCTTTACTAAATATGATGTCCTTCCTTTTCTAGAGACTGGTATTTCCTGATAACATGTCCAAAATACTGGAGACAAAGGCCCACCATCCTTGCTTCTAAGGAGCCTTCTGGATAGACTTCTTCCAAGACAGATTTGTTTGTTCCTTGGCAGTCTATGGTACAGTCAATATTTTCCCCCAGCACCATCATTCAAATGCATTGATTTTTATTCAGTCTTCCTTTATTTAATGTCCAACTTTCACATACATATGAGGCAATTAAAAATACCGTGGCTTGGATCAGGCCCACCTTGGTCCTCAAAGTAACATCCTTGTTTTTCAACACTTTAAAGAGTGTGGTAGTTACATCATTTCATGTCAAAAGTGTAGGGGTGGAGTCTAGCCTGTCACCGCCTGATGATGCCTCCTTGTGGGCATGGCCTTCTCCTAAAGAGGGTCCTGGGAACCTCCTCCCACTTCTCTCTGCCTCCATCTTCCTGCTGGAGAGCCACGCTGGGACCTGCCAGAAGCCTGGAGATGTATGTGTCCACCACCATTGGATCCACAGGACTTTGCACCCACTGACTGGCCTATGATCTTCCTGCATTCTGCATCGTTCCATGTGGCTGTGTGAATCTGAAGAGGGACATATGGACTCGTATCGGACCTGAGTTGGACTGGGTCAGGGTGTTTTCCTGATATATAAAGCTTTCTCTTACACATATATGAGTGTCTATGTATTTGTTTCTCTAGTCAACTTGGCTTAACACAAAGAGGTCTTGTGCTGCAGATTTACCGGTTGCCACACGCCATTTGATCTCTTGACTGCTGCTTCCAGGAGCATTGACTATGGGCCCAAAGAAAAGGAAATCTTTGAAATCCCCATTTATCATGGTGCTACTTATTGCCCAGACTCATCCCTGGTATTACCTGAATTGGATGGACTTAAGAAGGCTTACACACCCAGCAGTAGAGAGACTAGTACTCCCCTAAAGCTATTCACCTCCTTATCTCTAAAACCAGTGATAGGATAGGTAATATGACAAAGGGGGCTGGGGGTTGAGCTTGTAATATGGCATTAAAGCTGCTTAAAGCTAGAGAGACAATCCTAATGGGCCAGTGTAATCACAGTGCAATGTGAAAACGGAAGACAAAGGCAGAAGTTAAAGGTCAAGGTGTGAAAGATTAAATCTGCCTTTGCTTACTTTAAAGATGGCGGAAAGGGTCCATTCCACATGGAATGCCGAAAGAACAAGGCAATCGATCCCCCACTAGAGGCTCCAGAAAGGAATGCAGCCCGGCCACCAGCTTGGTTTGAATCCAGTGAGATTTTTGTCAGACTTCTGACCAACCGAGCTGTAAAATGATAAATGTGTGTTATTATAAGCTACTGCATTCTTGGGTAACCTGATCTCCCAGGACTCACCCCCTCCACTTTAACTGCCCCTCACTCGACCTCTGGCTTGTTAATGCGATAGAAGTTACTGAGCATTGACTCCCTGCGCCAGGATGCTGTGGGATCCCAGGACTGCAAAGCCCCTTCCCTTTCCGTTACGAACACGTTGTTTTTGCCATTGCCACCTGGCCTACAGGCTAGCCGTGGTGGAGGAGGAAAGGGTGAAAATGGTCTCCACCTAAAGCGACTCTCACAAACTTCTGGGAAGCCTATCAATCAGTGGAAGACTAAGATTCGATGCAATAAGTGGGCGTTCTAGGGCTGCAGGAGAGGGGCTGCTTAGGTCGGCCTGATGAAATCAGGAATTCTTCGGCAAGGAAGACAGGAAGCCTGTGCAATGGGAGTTGTCCACCACGTGGCACATGAGATAGGGCTAGCACGCATAGGTAATGACTTTTTGTTTTACTTAAATTTTCAAAGATTTTAATAATGTTTGTTGCTTTTAATTTCAAGGGACTAGCCGCTTGTGGTTGGTGGCTACCATACTGGACAGAGCCGTTTTAGAGAGTACACTTGAAAGAAAGAAAATTGGCGTTTCTCTCCCCTCTTTCCCTCTTTCTCACCCACTGGAAAGCAGATCTGATGTCACATCAACTTCCACCTGACCGACAGGGCATCACCCCAGAAATGAGAGCGCTAAAATAGAAGGAACTAGAGCCCCTACCACTGAAGAGCTATCTGTCTCGTCGACCCCAAGTGTGCAGAGCAGACCTGAACTCCAGGATTCTCAAGCCTGCAACCTTTTGGAAGCCTATCACCAATCCTTGCTTCTTAGGCACCTTGGTGTAGGTTTGAACCACCAACTTTTCAGTTAGTAAGTTGTCCCGCGCTTAACAATTTTCTTTTTTTTTTGCCACCCAGGGAATTCTTCAAACAACAACAACAAAAACCTCCTGTGGTGCAATTCTACTCAGCAACACATGAAATGACCGTAAGTCGGAATGGACTCATCAGCAACTGACAACAACAATATTGTTCAAGCTATTGTTATGTCGAGTCTTTGTGTAGCAACTAAACTTGTATTCTAGTACCAGTGTCTCCCAGAACAATAAAAAGTAGCTCTTGTCTTTGTTAATATCTACTGAACTCTCCATGGAATCCAGTTCTTGTGGAACCATTGAGGCTAGATGAACACTAGAAATGACTGCCAGGAGGTAATCATTAAACCTTCAATCTCGAACCAAGACTTTTCCCCTGAGAAGTTTGCTTCAAAACCAAACAAAGAACAATTCGGTCTAATTAATAAAGAATGTCTGCCTTGAGCAGTATGCTGTCTCCAAGATTTATCTTTTAACAAGAGCATTTTGAAAGGTTAGATGAGAAGCTTAGTGGACAGTGACTTTATGTTAATTGTGGTGGAATAATTTGGATAAGGATCGTGCTAACGGTTACACAACTTGAAGACTGTAAGCAATGTCACTGAGCTATACGTGGAAAATTGGTTAAAATGGTATATTCTTTTTATTGTACATTTTAACACAGAGAAAAAATTGAAAAGGAAATTAAGAAAACAATACAATTTACAATAGCTACTCCAAAGATAAAATACTTAGGAATAAATTTCACCAGAGAAATAAAAGGCTTGTACTAAGCCTTTACAAAATACTTGTACGAGCTTCTACAAAACAAAAAACAAAAAAACGAGATCTAATAAATGGAAGAGTACATGCCATGTTCACGAAAGAAGAAGGTCAGCATTGTGGAAATATCAATGCTATTCAAAGCGATCTATACATGGAATTCCAATTCAGATCCCAGGATCATTCTTTAAAGAGAGAGTCACAACAATCTGGTACTGGTCCCAAGATGCAGACCAATGTAAAAGAATGGAAAACCCAGAGACAAGTCCACTACCTACAGAAAACGGACTATTGACGAGGGGCCACAATGCATTAAATGAGTTGGAGATAGTCTTTCAATATGTATAGAAAACTCCAGCACCTCAACGAGGAAAAGATGAATACTCCAGTGGGCAGAGGACATGGCCAGGCAGTTCACCAAAGAAGATGTCCACGGGGCCAACACACATCTGAAGAAATGCTTGCAGTCACTAGGCACTGGAGTTATGCAACAAATAAGAACAACGGTGACATACCACCTTACATGGACATTGATAGTAAAGTTCAAAGTAAACAAGAAATAACAAATGCTAGCGGGTGGGGACAGACACACTGCGAGTGGACTGTAAACATGTGCAACCACTGTGGACAGTCATATGGCATTACAGCCAATCCACTGGGAACAGAAATGCCCTACAACCTAGCAATCCCATTTCTGGGCATATAATCAAAAGGAGAAAGAACCATAACATGAACAGACACATGCACACCCATGTTCATCACAGCATCGTTTCCAATACCAAGAAGTCAGAAACAACCAAAATGCCCATCAGTAGAAGAACAAAGAAACATTGGCACATATCATACAGTGGAATACTATGCACTGCTAAAAAATGATCATGATCATGCTGGGCCTGCAGAACATTAGGCTGAGCAGAATTAGTCAATCACAAAAGGACAAATATTGTATGAGACCTTGTGAAAAAAAATCAAGATAAAGGTTTTCATAGCACAAGAAACAGAGTTTGATCAATATCAGGGGTAGGAGGAGAAGGAGGGAGAGGGAAGTAATATGTTAAAGGGGAGAGAGGTGTGTCGTTGGACGCAGAGGAAGATAATATCTTCCCTGAGAGAGAGGCAGCAAACAAGACAGAAAAGGCGGGAGCAGGGACAGGGCAAGCCATCAGAAGATACGACAAGTTGTAGAAGTTATTGATGGCAAAAATGATTATCTGATAAGTAACCTTCCACTTAATTCACAATAAAGAATTCATAAATAACTAGAATAAAGGATGTCCCTATTCTGCAGATAACATAGAAATTTGGGACAAGATTAGGTCTGTCTGATAATAATATTTTGTCATTAAAGGTTAGGCAAATTGAGAGCCTTTCAAAAAGGAGGAAAATTTATATTTGTGGCAGACATGCTCAGCTGACTACCCAGCAGGCAATCCCTCCTTCTTCTTGCAAACAGAACCCCAATGTTCTCAAATAGTGAGCAGAGATTTCTAAATCCTTCCTGCAGAAGTCAGGAGATAAACTCATTGGTCTAGATTCCTTGTGGTAATCTCATTTCCCTTGGCCAGTGATTGTCTCAGTGAAAGCATGTGACGCTGTTCTGGTCAATGAGATGTAGGCAAAAATCGGATGGGGAGGGTGTCGCATTCCAAACAAAAGACCAAGCCCTGGCCGGAATGAAGATACAGTGCCTGAGACCCAGCAGCCACCATGCCACCATGAGGACAAAGGCAAAGCTCAGAAGGATGACAGAGTGGAGAGGCAAGTGGGGCCCTTGAGGGCATTTTTGAGCAGCTATTCCTTGTCTATACAGCCTCCCTCCAGATTTCTTGCAATGTAGCAAAAAAAGAAAGAAACAAACAAAAACAAAGCCAGGAAAACCTCCGATGTTCTCAGGCCACTACAGAGCAGGTTTCCGTGACTTAAAGCTGAGAGCTTGCCTCTGTGATACTCATCTCTGCACCTTCTCCTTTGGGAGAAGTCAAACATTAGCAGGGGTGCCCGGACACTCTTGACAGATTTGCTGAGGGAACCAATTCCCACTGGCTCATCCACACAGGAAGAATCTCTTTGAACTCCCTCAAAAGATATACTTTGGGGGAAATGAAAAATAACCTTAAACAGGTCCTGGAGCTCAGATGAAATGAATATTTATTCTTTTCTCACCCTTAAGTTAATTTTTTTTTTCTTTTCTCATTCAATTACACATTTTGGGGGTATAGCATATATGAGGCAGGCTCTGTTGGGGACTCTGCTGTATTCACTGGATAATGTGCTGAAACGCCCAAACAAATATTCTAACAGGGGGTTGTTGGTCTCTGCACTTTAGGAGAGATCCAAAACACTGGTGCTAACACGCAGAACGGGTCATTCAATAGGTAGAACGGCCCAGACCAAAAGCCAATGAAAGAATTGAAGCATGTTGCAGGAACACAGACTTTTAAAAAATGGATTTAAATGCACAGATGGATAGTAGAGGCAAAGGTGATGTTTTGATTTTACAATTGTACTGGAAGCTACGCTAATTCTCCTGAGAATATAAACAAACAAACAAATAAATATGTAGTACTGATGCCATCAATTCTCCAGAATTACCAACCAATTCCAACTGAACTGTGTTCAGTTGAAGGGAGGAAGAAAATTTTTGATCATCTCTAAAGCTGGCATGTATATACTAACCCACCCTGTGAGTCCCGTTTTCATCATTAATCTGATTTATAACTGAAAAGATCATGCGGCAACAGGTTTTAAACAATTCCATTCACACACACACACACACACACACACACACACACACACACACACAAAGGAGATTATCCGTGGAACGAACGCATTTCCCCCCGGATTTCATAGAGTAAATGAGCTAGGCGCATTTTTCTTTTCCATCGCCAAGCTATGCAAACTATTTTCTGGATAATCAGAAAGGTAGGAAGCAGCAAGTTATGTAAGCATTCCGGTACTCCCTCGGCAGTCGTTTATACTTCTGACCAATCTGTTGAAAGTTGCAAAACAATTTGAGTAAGGGCAATATAGGGGGGGGGGGGGTAAGAAACCCACCTTAGAGATGATTAATGGTTCTCCCCGCTCCAGACCGCCTTTCAAAGTAAAGCCCCAGGGAGCGCCTCCGTGCAGGGACACGTCCACATAAAGGTACCTTCCCTGGGGGGCCGCAGCTGGAGCTAGCGTGGCACGAGGCTCCTCTAAGTTCTCCGGGGTCCTCATCACGCCACCCACATGGTTCCTCGAGTTAAGTTTGAAATGCCTGGAGCCGATTCAGGAAAGCAGCGCTCTGTCGTGGGAGAGTCCCCCATCGTTCCTGGTGCACGCCCGCCAAAAGAAAGGTTTCCGGTGCAGGGCTGTAAACTGTCCTTGCAATAACTCCAGGATGCTGAGCTAAGAGGACTCTTCGCGTCAGCATAGCTCAATGTAAATCCTCCTCTGGGAATCCCGTTTCTCACTGAAGCCCCCAGGGGTATCCATCTCTCCACGCCTTTGGGGTGGAAGAAAACAAACAAACAAAAAAGTCTAGGTCACTCAGAAGATGAATTGTACTCCCCCAAGAGACACACACCCAACAAAAACGTCTGTCTATTTCACAGGGAACATGAAACTCCTCTTATGTACAGTGCAAACATGGTTTAAAAGAAATCTAGGGAATACTTCAGTTTTGATTGATTATTCGCCTTTTCTTTGGCCCAAGTGAATTTACCATTACAATAGCCTCCTCCCTCCCCAGAAGTAGCTTTAACAAGAGTGCTCACCATCCTTGCCTGGCTTCAGGATTTTCTGACCGTCCCAGAGACAGAGCTGCTATATTAAAACTTTTTTTTTGTTTGTTTCAGCAGTAAGTTTGACATGTGTGTCTTGCAAAAGCATAAACGTTTTGGCAGGATGGAAAGGGCATTTTTAAAAATTAACTATTTTTTTTAAGGTAAATGAATCCTCAATGGAAAAATGCCAAGGAGACAGCTCATTTCTTTCTTTGGAACTTTTCACGCTTCCTCAGCCACCTCTGTTGCTGCAGCTGCAGCTGTCTCCTAAGTCCTCGGAGAGCAAAAGTAAGGAAATGAGAGGAAGATGGATGAAGGCAAAGAGAGAGATTGCAGCCTCTGCACAGTAAGCAGTGCTGGGCAGAATTCAGTTCACCATAAAGAACTGACAAACCAGAGCAGTCTTCCAGTGGCTGAAACCTGGAAGGTAAAAATGCCATACAGATGGCTAATTGCCAAGGGGCAGAAAAATCGTTGCTAGAATAGCCCCCAGCTCATGCCAATTAAAGCCGAATCTCCAAGGGTGAGACACAGGCATTGGCATTTGTTTAAAACTCTCTGGGAAATTCTACTGTGCAACCGAGTTGGAGAAGCAGGGTCTATGTTTTCGTAAGCATTCACTGTCAAGAGGTGGCACGATTCCTTCTTTCCCTGTGAAGAAAACAGCAAGGATTCTCTGAAATAGGACTCTGCAGTCAAAGTTCTGTTTGTTTGACTCCATCCAATATAAGCAGACCTTCTTCTGTGTTTTCATGCTTCTTTCTTACTCCAAGATCTTTTGTTATTTACTCTCTAAAGGAACAAAAGAGCCCTGGTGGTGGTCCAAGAAGCGGTGGACTGCATGTAGGCACTTCCGAGCCACCTGCTGCTCTGCGCAAGAAAGATGAGGCTGTCTGCTCCTGTCAATGCTTACAAGGCCCCAGAAATCCTACACAGAGACGCTATGAATCGGGGTCCCTTGATGGCAATGGGTTCGGTGCTTTTTTGTTTGTTTCTTTAAAGGAAAGTAAATATATAATGCTTAGCAAGTAATTGACACTCGGGACCAAATGTTATTCTGATTTTAGGTTATCAAAGTAATTTTTAATAATGTTACATAAAAATTGAACATGACATGAGTCTACATCAACTCAACGGCAACTAACGACAGTCACGTCTTCTTAAAACTTTGAACAGTACAAGACAACCTTATCTTTTCCCCAGAAATCCCAGCTGCTGGGACAAATTAGAATTCTTTCCATGGAAAAGGCTTGCTGGGACTTTTAAAAGTAGATGATAGAATAGCATAATGTAGAACATGCAGTGTTGGTAAGTGGTTTGAACTGTTTCATGCAAAGTTGATGATCTGAAATGTAAACCCCACCTAAGTCATAAGAAAAATTATTTATAAAAATGTTTAATGTTTTTAAATAAATAAAATGAAAGTATTGGTCATGTGAACTGTGTTGGTTATTGAGGTTGAAATGACTATGGGCTATGGTCAGCACTGACAGGATGGCAGTGAGCTTGGTTTGGGTTTTGGATGGTAACTGTCCCTGTCATGAATGAAAAGCTAACTTAGCAATGAAGTAGACAAAAGGCAGACAAGACCAAACCTAAACCCACTGCCATTGAGTCAATGCCAACGCATGGTGACACAATATAAGGTTCCCAAGGCTGTAATCCTGATAGAGCAGATTGCCTTGTCTTTGTCCCTCGGAGCAGCTGGTGGGTTTGAGTGGTAGACATTCCAGTAAGCAGTTCATCTCTTGACAACAGTGCCACCGGGCTCCTTGTAAACAAGGCTCCAAAAATCGCAGCCACGGAGTCAATTCTGATGCATGGTGACCCTACAGGAGAGGGTAGAACTGCCCCTGTGGGTATCAGACGTCATACATCTTTACAGGATAGAAAGTCTCATCCATCTCTCAGGAAGCGGCTGGTGCTTTCAAAGTGCTGGCTTTGAACTTGGCAGCCCTCCCCACTACCTGTCCAGGGCTCCTTGTGACAGACGAGGCACAATTTAACGTGCAATGCATAACATGCATTATTTGATTTTCAGGAGTTAACTTCTGGGCTCAAAACAAAAACTGAAATCAATAAAGAGGTAAAATCTATTTTATGTAACATTAGTACTTTAGTGGAAACATAAGATGTATAAAATGAAAGTATGCTGTGAAGATGGACTGATTTTTTTTTCTATACCCCTCTATTCATCCCTTATTTATTTTTCTTTTTTTTCTTCTTTTTTTTTTTAACATTTTATTAGGTGCTCATACAACTGTTATCCCAATCCATACACACATCAATTGTGTAAAGCGCATTTGTACATCGTTTCTCAAAACATTTTCTCTCCATTTAAACCCCCGACATTAGGTCCTCATTTTTCCCCTCCCTCCCCGGATGGACTGATTCTTAAGGGTGTTTTATGCAATTTAATTGTGATTTCCAGTAAAGTTTAATTTACAAATTAAGAATAAAAAAACATGTACACTGGTACAGACAACAGCTCACAATACAGGGAATTCAGGACAGATAAACCCCTCAGGACCAATAATGAGAGTAGCGATACCAGGAGGGGAAGGGGAAGGCTGCGGGGAGAAAGATGGAACCAATCACAATGATCAACATATAACCCCACCCCCACCCATCAAGGGGATGGACAACAGAAAAGCGGGTGAAGGGAGACAGTGGTTAGTGTAAGATATGAAAAAAAAATTTATAAATTGTCAAGAGTTCATGAGGAAGGGAGGGAAGTAGGGGGGAATGAGCTCATATCAAGCACTCAAGTAGAAAGAAAATGTTTTGAAAATGATGATGGCAGCGTATGTACAAATGAGCATGACACAATGGATGGATGTATGACTTGTGATAAGAGCTGTAACAGCCCCTGATAAAATGATTTATTAACAAATTTTAATTAAGAATAAAAGATCAAGTATGGATTTTTCTTTCACCTCAGTATTCAAAGCACATATACATTTAAAAATAAAATTCATAAATAAATAAATAGTTCTTTACTGTTTAAAAACAAAAACGTTTGCAGCTCTTCTGGCTTTGCTTTTAATATGTCTTGTGAAAGAAATGGAATTTTCCAAGTTCAGGATTTAATATGAAAAGTAATGAAACTGAAAATGATAGCCAAAGAAGAAAGGACACGTTTGTGGTGAACAATACAATTTGGTGTTCGCCAAAAATCATATCATTGTGAATGAGGGGGAGTGCAGCGCGGAGATCCAAAGCCCATCTGTAAGCAATTGGACATCCCCTTACAGAAGGGGCGTGGGGAGGAGATAAGCCAGTCAGGGTGCAGTATAGCACCGATAAAACATACAACTTTCCTCTAGTTTAATGCTTCCTCACCCAACCCCCTATCTCCCACTATCATGATTCCAATTCTACCTTACAAATCTGGCTAGACCAGAAGATGTACACTGGTACAGAGAGGAACTGGAAATACAGGGAATCCAGGACAGATAAACCCTCACGACCAATAATGAGAGTAGCGATACCAGGAGAGTAAGGGGAAGATGGAGTAGAAAGGGGGAACCGATCACTAGGATCTACATATAACCCCCTCCCTGGGGGATGAACAACAGAAAAGTGAGTGAAGGGGGATGTCAGACAGGAGGGGAAAAAATAAGGAGCTGATACCAAGGGGTCAAGTAGAAGGCAAATGTTTTGAGAATGATGAGAGCAACAAAAGTACAAATGCGCTTTACACAATTGATGTGTGTATAGATTGTGATAAGAGTTGTATGAGCCTCTCATAAAATGATTTTTAAAAAAAGAGTTGTACGAGCCCCCAATAAAATGATTTAAAACAAAAGCAATTTGGTGCTCACAAACTGAAGACACCTGGATGTTATAATCGCACAAACATGTAAGAAATAGAAGTATTTGATGGAAATCTATATGTCATCTGAAAGTAAATTATGTAAAGCTTCATTTTATGGATATTTGGCATAAACTTACTCATTGCCGAGTCGATTCCCACTGCTAGCAACCGTACAGGACCCACTAGAATGGCCCTATAGGTTTCCAAACCTGCATATCCTCCAGGGAGTGGCTGGTAGGTTTGAATGCTGACCTGGCGATTAGCCTTATATATGACCCTTATCTGCATACCACCAAGACTCCTTATCTTCAGGATAGTTACTGAAACACCAAGGTTGGATACCTTTTCTCTCCATCATCCACTGCTCAGGTTCCAAGAACCACAAGAGAGTAGTTCCCCTTTCCTCATTGTGCAAGGTTTTCACATGCATACGAGGCAATGGAAAATACCAAGACTTGGTCAGACACACTTAGTCCTGAAAGGAATACCCTTGCTTTTCAACACTCTAAAGAGGTCTTGTGCTGCACATTTAGCTAATGAAACTTGTCATTTGATCTCGTGATTGCTGCTTCCGTGAGCAATGATTGTGGATCCGACCAGACAAAATCCTCGGCAACTGGACATGTTATTAAACTCAATACTGTCAAGTCAATACGGACTCGTAGAGCCCCTGTAGAACAGGGTAGAACTGTCCCTGTGAGTTCTGAGCCTGCAGCTGTTTAAGGACATAAAAGGCCCCTTTCTGCTCTGTGCAACTGGTGGTCTCAACTCTGACCACAGCTCAGTCATGCCACATGGCTCCTTGACACGCTATTAGGAGAGACCAATCCCTGAGAAGGACACCATGCTTCATAAAGTAGAGGGTATCAAAAAGAGGAAGACCCTCCACAAGGAGACATGACATGAAATCAGTGACTGTCACAATGGGCTCAAGCTCACCTGTTCCTGTGAGGGGCTGCGGACTGGGCAACATCACACTGTGATGCAGAGGCCTTGACGAATCAGAACAGACTCAAAGGCACCGAACAACGATCTTTACAGGAGCAAGCAGCGCTCGCTGGATTCAAACTACTAACTTTTCCCTCAGCAGCTAAGCACATTCCCAAGGCTCTTTCAGAGCCCTTGATACAGCTAAATATGATCGAAGACACCAAATAACTGTTATTTATATGTGTTAGTCCAGGGAGACTAGAGAAATAAGCCCAGCAACACTCATATGTATAAGAAAGAACTTTAGATCAAAGACTGATTGTATATTAAGAAAACATCCCAGCCCAGTCCAGATCCTTAAGTCCAATGACTGATACTATCCATAAATTCCTCATCAGACTCCCACAGCACATGCAATGATGCTGAATCCAGGAGGAGCACAAGCCAGGGGGTGGAAAGTCCTGTGGATCCAATCATCTCTGAGGCTCTGGCTGCCATCAGCATGGCTCCATGTGGCTTGTCAACAGGAATATGAAGCAGAGAGAGAGAGAGAGGCCCACCTCTTCGGATGGCAAAATCAAGAGAGTTCCCAGAATCCTCATGAGAAGGCCACACCCACAAGGCAGTATCACCAGGGTGTGACCTGACTGACAGGCTAAACTCCACCCCTTCATTCTTTTATCAAGTTGACTCGATCTTGTGTCCCTACCACATTATGAGTATTACATATATCAATAAACAATGATCATATTAGAAGGCTAAAAAAGGAAAGAAAAACATTTAAAATGACTTATTTTCTGTGCCTGAATGAAAAATCTCTACTATTACTATTTCTTTTTAAATTGTTTAGAATAGTAAATTCATTGTATGTCAACTAATGTATCCTTATGAAAGGTTACTTCATTTTTCCATTAAAAAAAAACACTAAGAAGAGTGGCATTGTTTGATACATTTGAAAATGTGACTGTTTTCACGGAGGACAGCTGGATTCTCCTAGCTGTGTTTGCATTCAATATTTTGCTTTATCATACATCATAGGGCTTCTGGAAAACTCCACTATACATTTGTAAGAGAATGCGATGAAAAAAGGGCAAATTGTCACTTTTGTGTGCCCATAAATACCTTTTTGGTTTTTGCTTCCACTGGCTGGAGTTGGGTGTCTGCTGCTTGCAACTGAGTTCTAGACACACACAGCTCAGTCCTTCAGACTGGCTGCCCTTGAGTTGATTCCAATTCACAGCGGCCCTAGAGAGCAGAGTAAGATGGCCTCTCCTGGGGTTTGAGGCTGTAAATCTTTCTGGGTGCAGACAGCTGCACCTGCCTCATAAGTAGCAACTCAGTGAGCAGCCTGCCACGATCCCAGAGCTCCTTATAACCCTCTACCAACTCAAGAAGCTCACTGCCAACAACTTAGTTCTAACTCATAGCGACAGAGTAGAACCGCCCCCGCGATTCCTGAGACTGCAAATCTTTATGAGCAGGAAGTTTCATCTTTCTCCCAAGGAGAAACTGTTGACCTTGAGGTTAGCAGCCCAACACCTAACCACTAAGCTACCAGGGCTCCTCCACAGCTCTTCCTCATTTAAGAGAAAATTTACGGAAGCCTGGTAATGAGATGGATTAGCATGGTGGCTGCAGCAATGCATTCATGTGAGGATGACATGGACAGTGTGTTACCTTAGGCTGTACTGTGCTGTCGCCATGAGTCAGAACCAACTGTACAGCACTCAATACCGACAGAGTGGTGTCACAGGGTCCTTCAGCTGTGGCGGAAATGGTGAAGTGCTCTATCACTGCCAAAGAGGTGGTGATTCAAGCCCACCCAGGTGAACATCAGAAGACAGACCCAGAGATCTTTTTCCAAAAGGTCACAGGTTTAAAGCTCTGTTCTGCACACACGGGGCCACCGAGAACCAGACTGCATGCCACGGTGCCGCGACAAGAGGGTGGCCTCACAGACCAAGATGTGGGCTGTTTCGTTTCTCTTTCGTCTGCCTCCATCTTCCCTTCGGCTTCTAACTTAGAATCCCTCCTACTTCCTTAATCAGTTCTTCCTCATAACAAATCGATACAATGCTGCTCACAATTTACTTTTCTCTCTATTAAAAAAAAAATCTGCCTTGTTAATAATTGACCTCAGATTGTCGGGTTACTGTGAATATTGCCCCCAGGACAGAGAAATTCCTCAAACATAATGATGCTGACATTTTTCCCGGTGTTCCAATATCAAACTCTTTTTTTAATGTCATTTACTTAATTATTGCTTTTGACTTGGAAATCATACATTATTCTATTGGTCATCATCCCTTCAGGAAAAATTCATTTGTTCTTTCCAAATTTTAATTTCTTTGATTTTGGCTTTTCATAGTAAGATTGAATATTTTTTTGATTTGTCTTTCCTCACATTTTAAATGCGATTTTTAATTTGTTGGATTGTAAAAGCATTTCCAAGTTAAGGATCTCACAGAGGGAAAAGGTTACCAGATGATCTCTGAAAGTAAGGCCGTAGCGACATCTAGTGGCGCCTCTGGATCAAGGACTAATTACTGAAAGAGAGTGAGTGGTGCTAAACACTAGGCTGCTTGGAAAGGCACCGCAGAAGAAAGTCCTGGCAATCACTTCCAAAATACTTACCATTGAAAATCTTAGGGGATGCGGTTTTACTGTGAAACACATGGTGTCACCATGAGTCAAAATCCACTTGACAGCAGTTGGCGGTCTACAAACTCGGGGTCACTGAGTCAAAGGACTCCGGTGATCCTGCAGCACAGCGTGGAACTGCCCTGTGGGTTTCGGAGACTGTCATTCTTTAGGGGAGTAGAAGACAGCATCCTTCCCTTGAGGAAGTCGGTGGTTTCAAAATGCTAACCTCGAAGTTAGCAGCCCACTACACACTATCATGAGTAGTGGTGGTAGAAAAAAAAAGTTAAATTATAACTTTGGGAGGTTATTTACAGAAGGTTCTCCTCAGAAACACCCCAAATAAAACAAATATCAGTCTGATTTTAAGTTTGGACAATCTCTCCCGGCAACCTGTCAGAGGCAAAGAACCTTATCTCTTTGAATGTTTCGTTAAAATGGGAGAAATCTTTCCCAGCTAGCCTTCTCTCACCTTTCAGAGTTGTTGCGTGGAGAAGCAGCTCAGCTGAAAATCGTTGTTTGCTAGTTAACAGGCTCTCCACCGGTGAGAGTGTGCCACGGCCGTGTAGTGTTGACGAGGGAAACAAGCCCCCAGGCTGGCCTTAAGAAGAACCCACCCTGGTGGCGCGGAGGGTCCCACAGGGAAGCCGCCTGCCACCCTGCAGGAGCGAGAGGAGACTTTCTACTTCCGTAAAGATTTGTATCCGCTTTGAGCTCTCCCCTCTCCTGTCTCTTTCATGACCTTTTGCTTTCTTCCTGGGTGACGTCTTGATGTTCTCCCTCCGCTCATGACATCTTCAGTCGTTCGTGTTTACTGCATCAAATCTGTTCGTAAGATGTTCTCAAACTTCAGCTGGGTCAGGCTCAAGGTCGTATTTTGGCTCTCGTGGACTTGTTCTCCTTTTCTTCAGCTTCAGCCTGCCCTTACATATGAGCAATTGGTGGTCTGTTCCACAGTCCCTGGCCGGCTTTTAGCTGCTGCTACTGAGCTTCTTCAATGTCTCTTCCCACTCAAACAAACAACAAAACAACACAAAATAAAATAAACTCACTACCATTGAGTCAACTCTGGCTCAAGCCCCTACTGGACAGCATAAAGCTGCTCCTGTGTTTCAGAGACTGTCACTGTTTTTGTTTCTTTATTTTGTACAAGATGGCACGAAGACTGGGGATCTTGTAGAGACCCCACGCAAGAGAGACTGTATAGCACATGCTACCCCCCATTCCAGGAGCAGCCATGCACTGCCAGACGATACGACCCCCAGTAGCTTTGCCAAGGGAAATGCAATCTCTGCAGGCCACCATGTACAGAATTGAGGGCACAGGGCAACCACAATTGCAGAATTCTTTATGCAGTGGTTCTCACCCTTCCTAATGCCGCGACCCTTTCATACAGTTCCTCGTGTTGTGGTGACCCCCCCAACCAGAAAATTATTTTCGTTGCTACTTCATAACTGATATTTTGCTACTGTTATGAATCAGGCAACCCCTGTGAAAGGGTCGTTCAACCCCCAAAGGGGTCGCAACCCACAGGCTGCACTATAGGCAGTTCTGTGGGTACCTAAGGTGATATACAATCCCCTTGGGGCAGGGTTCTGCAAGGACGGCATCCTGCAGAGATCTGTGAGAAGAAGTTGTCAGTAGCGACCTGGTGGCCAGAGAAGGGCAGGCCTAGGTCTAGAATGCACCAGCTGTGCTGGATAAAAAAAATTAAACCTCTCAGCCTCTCTTAAAAAGCAAACTGGAAATAGTTCTTCAAAGTGCTAGTGAATAAAGCAAAAGGATACAATGTTATCTTCTTACAAGTTAGCCAGTCTGTCCAAGTAGAATAACATACAGTACTTCAGTACCGGCAGCATTTCACAGTAGTTTAGTGTTAAGAGAGTATACGATTATCTGTGGCCACATTAGGAAGAGGCTCAGGGTGTGATGCCCAGTACTGGAGATTACACCTTTACAGTACATGAACCCAAATCCTTTGGGCCCAAAGTTCTTTGCATAGCATCCTTCGTGATAAATCTCACCTTTCCTCTACAAGTTGTGGCGTCAAGAGCTTCCCACACTTGGCGCATCGGAAACAGTTTTTATGTCAGGACTTCCCAGCACCAATGATCTTCTCAGCAAACTCATACAGAACCCTCGCCTCCGGAACACTTCCCAGCACTCGGCATTTCTGAGCAAATGTAGATTTGAGCTAGGACTGTGAGGCTGCACACTCTGGCTTGAGGACCAGCCTCTCACCATGGTCTCTGTGGAGTGTGCCAGCCCCCTGACCCTAATCATAGCCTTGTGGCCCACACTTCTTTCCAGAGCGGGATTTGCAGCAGATCTGTGCATTATGAATTGCCACGGTTGGGCTATCTAAAACTTTCCTGCAAACCAAACTGCAGCGCTCCGCGCGGTACTGGGTCCTCCCGCAGGCTCCGCCCTTGTTTCCCCTCCCCACACAGCATCGCGAGGCTCAGGCGGGGCCGGCGTGCGGGACCAGAGGGGGCGCGCAAGGAGTCTCGGGGACGCGCAGGGCGTCTCGGGGGCGCGCAGCCACTCTGAACCGAGGCGGAGCGCGCGCCAGCCCCTTTTTCGAGCGGCTAACTTTATGGAAGTAGAAAGCTTCGTCTTTCTTCCACCCTCTTCCCTCTGATGTAGTCAGTTTAATGTCTGTGTATTCCATCTGGAGAAGTTCATGTGTATAGTTGCCTTTTGTGTTGATTTAAAAAAAAAGGAAAAAATGGTATTTACAATGAAGATACTGCCCCTGCCTCTTTGCTTCCAACTTTTGCATTCCAATCACCAATAAGTATCAATGATCTTGAATGTATTTTGATCTGTTTCAGACTAAAGACGGTAGAATTCTTCACGGTCTGCATTATTAGCTTTGGGGGTTGGGGCATACATTTGAAAAAAAGTTGTAGTGATTGGATTTCCTTGCTTTAATTCAATCACAGACAGCATTGTACTTCAAGATAGATCTTGATAAGTCCTTTTTCTGATGATGAAAGTGACACCAGTCGTCTTGAATTTGTCCTTCCTGGCATAGTAAACCATACGACTGTGTGACTCAAAACAGACCAGTCCGTTTCAGTTCAGTGTGGTAGTTACACAATTTCATGTCAGCTTGATAAATAAGAATGAAGGGGTGGAGATTGGCTGTCAATCAGGTCACAGCCTGGTGATCGTTCCTTGTGGACCTGGCCTTCTCATGAGGATTCTGAGACTTCCTCCATGGAGGCAGGATACCCTCTCTCTGCTTGACCTTCCTGTTGACAAGCCACAAGGAGCCACTCTGATGGCAGCCAGAGCCCTGGAGATGAATCCACTGCCATTTGATCCACAGGACTTTGCACCCACCGGTCGGTGATCTTCCCACATTCGACATTATTGTAGGTGCTCCGTGAGTCTGAAGAGGAATTCATGGGCTAATAAATTATTTATGGGCTAATATCGAACCTAAAGGCTTGATGTGGACTGGACTGGAATATTCTCTTAATATACAATTATTCTTTGATATAAAGCTCTCTCTTACACAACTATGAGTGTCTCTGGATTTGTTTCTCTGGTCAACCCAGACTAACACACTCAGTAACATGTAGGACATGGTTCTTTATTCAGTCCATTTCATTTTAACGACTTCCAATTTTCCTACTCTGTATATGCCAAGTTCCAATTATGGATAACTGTTTAGCTTTTTCTTCTCATTTTGAGTCATGCCCCATCAACAAATAAAGGTCCAGAAGGCTTTACTCCACCCATGTCATTATGGTCGACTCTACTTTGCGAAGCAGCTTTTCTTCAGTCATATTTTATCAGATGCCTTCTGACCCAGGAAGTTCAACTTCTCAGACAGTGTTGTGCTGCTATTCATAAGGTTTTGAATGGATAATGGCTCTGGGAGTTCTACTGATATCTGTTCATTTTGGATGACCTTGCTGGTATTTGAAATTTCAGTGACATAGCTTCCAGCATCACAGCAACACACAAGCCTGCACAGGTCCACCCACTGAGAAAAGATTGCAGCTGCCAAGGATTTCATCTTGCCTAGATCCATAGTCAATGCTAACAGAAGCAGCAGTCAGGAGAGCAAGCGACACATTGCCTGGGGGTAAATCTGTTGCAGGAGACCCCTTTAAGTGTTGAAAAGCTAAGATGCTACTTTGAGGACTAAGGTGCCCCTGGCTCAAGCCAGGGTCTTTTCAATTGCATCATTTGTATATGAAAGTTGGACACTGAATAAGAAGTCCAAAGAAGAATCAATGCATTGAATTATGGTTCTAGCAAAGAATCTTGAAAGTCCCATAGGCTGCCAAAAGAACAGGGGGAAAAAATCTGTCTTGGAAGAAGTACAGCCAGAATGCCCCTTAGAAGCAAGGATGGGGAAACGTCATCTCACATACTTGTTTATGAGGAATGTCCAGGCGCTGGAAGAGGTCATCGTGCTTAGTAAAGTAGAAGGTCATCGGAAAAGAAGACCCTTGATAAGATGGATTAACACCGTGGCTGCAATGATGGGCAACAAACCTAAAAACAATTGTGAGGATAGCGTCCCTCTGACCGGTCCACTTTATAAGTGAAGTCTTCTCATACACTGTGAAATGGCACTACATTCACTAACGTCATCTCCATAACTGGTTTCCCTCTGGCATATGTGAGCTTGTTTATTTGTGTATTGCTCATCATTCTCTACAAGGTTACAAATTCCATAAACTCTCACGGCCATCGATCCAGACCCATAGCAACCCTATAGGACAGAGTAGAACTGCCCCTTTGGTTTTCTGAGGCAAACCATAAATCTTTAGAGGAGCATCTTTCTACTGCTGAGTGGTTAGTGGGTTTGAACTACTGACATTGAGGTTAGCAGCCCAATACATAACCCATTACGCCATCAGGACTCTGTATGGAATATTACTCAACCATAAAAAAGAAAGTCTTAATGCATTCCAAAACACTGGTGAACCTTGAAAACATTATGCTGAGTGAAAGGACTCAGTCACAAAAGAGCAGATATTGTATGAGTCCACTTATACAAACTGAAAATTCTTATAGGAAGAAATTTATCCATGGTGCCCTGCTCTATAATCACTGTCATGAAGGGATGACTGAAGATATAGGTGCTATAGAAAAGCGTGGTGAAGAAAGTGGATGGTGCCCCACTCTCAGAAAGAACAGTGTCTGGGGTCTCGAATTTTGGGAATAAAGAGGGCAACAAATGAAAAATGTGCTTTACACAATTGATCTATGTATTGTGATGAATTGTATGAGCCCCAATAAATTGATTTTTAAAAATTGCAAACAAAAAAAAAAACTTGTCTTAAAACAAGCAGCCATCTAAGTGTGGTGGCAGCCAGGTCCACACTGAAAAATCACATCAGTTTGTGTAGTCCAAGGATTGTAAGTAATAAAATCCAAGATCAGAGGAAGGAATAGTAAGAGAAGTTAAATTCTGAGCACCCAGTTTGCAGAAGGCTATGAATCACAGTGAAAACCCATAACTCATTGGTAGAGTCTCCACATGGATTAAGCTTCCCTTAAATTCCCTTAGACTATTGAGCAGGGAGGTGGATGGCTTTGCCCTCAGAGAGAGTGCATCAGAAAGTGACCAAGTGCAGGTATAGTTTTTAGGTCAAAGTTTAACATCTTATCATCTGTTTTCTCTTTTGATCCATTTTTAAGTTGCTCTGGTTTTCATTAAGCTCTGCTTTCTTTTGGATAGAGGTTTTTCTGTGCTTTATTTTGTTATGCTGTGGGAGTTTTTAAAAGTTTGATTATATGAAATCCAGGAAAGATAAACCTATAGAGACAGTAACTAGAATAATAATGTCCTAGGCAGTGGTTCTCAACCTTCTTAATGCCATGATCCTTTAATACAGGTCTTCATGTTGTGGTGACCCCCTGAACCATAAAATTATTTTCCTCGCTACTTCATAACTGTCATTTTGCTACTGTTATGAATCGGACGACCCCTGTGAAAGGGTCATTCGACCCCCAAAGAGGTCGCAACCCACAGGTTGAGAACTGCTGTCCTAGGGTTATGGCAGGGAAGGCTGGGAGAAATTGGTAACTAATAATAATGAGTATAGAAATGAAAAAAAAAAAAAGAAAAAATGTTCTAAAACTGATTATGGTGATATCTGCACAACTCTTTTTAATAATTAAGCCATTGAATTATAATAGAACTTTTACCAAAATAATCATGGTTCTCAAGGGTGTGAGGAATGGAGAAAAGAGGAGCCATTGTTTAGAAGGCACTGAGCTTCTGTTAATGTTGATGGAATTTGGAAAAGGATAGTGGTAGTAGTTGCACAACATAATGAACGTGATCGGTGTCATTGAATTTGACATGTAAAACTTGCAGAATTAGCAAGTGTTTGTTATATATGTTTACTATAATTGAAAAAAAAGAAAAACAACAATGTTTCAAAGTAAAACCGTGCACTTTAAAATGTAAATAATTTGATGATCAAGTCAGGTGCATATAACATTTTATATGAAGGCAAGTCAAAAATCCTGCCACAAAATCCTAGATATCTTTATTAAACAAAAATAACTAAATCTGAAGCTATTGTTTCTTGATATATCCTCTCTCTCAGTCTATGCACTTCAGAAAGTGATGTTTCCAATGCTGGAGAAATCTGTGTTCTTTGACTCCCACCACATCCACCCGGCAGCTTTGGCTTCCCTGAGGGACTGGAATCTTGTTACTTTAAAATATTCTTTCAATTGGGGGAATAAAAAGACATCCCAAGGAGTAAGATCCGAGCTATAGGGTGGATAGGGAAACGGTTCCCTTGCAACTTTGAAAGAATGAGCAGCTGCATTGTGAGCGACAAAAACAACAAAAAAAAGTCATCGGTACAACTTTGCTGCGATGACCCTGTGTCCTTCAAGAAAATCAATCAAGATGAAGCCCCACCCACCCTCCACCCAAATCAGGTACACCTTCTGAGCTGACCTCTGTCTTGAATTAGACTAGCAGACCTCCTTGGAAGCTACTGTTTTGATTGGACATGTTGGTTGAAGTCACCCTAATAAGACTTAAAGCACATATATTTCTGAGAGAACATGTCTGCAGCCATCCACTGATGGCAGAGACATATTTAAACACATTTTATTAGTTATAAACCTGTGTAGGCACAAACTGGGACCTTAGTAGTAGTATGTGAAGGGGTGGCGTCCAGCCTGTTTGTCAGGTGATAACGAATGAGGCCTCAGTGTGGGCATGGCCTTCTCCTAGGGATTCTGAGAACTCCTGTCTTCCTCCCTGGGGGTGGGACACACACTCTGCTTCATATTCCTGATGAAAAGTCACATGTAGCTACCCTGATGAAGCCAGGCCTGTGGAGCTGGAGGAGCCACCTGGAGACCCACGCCAGTGCTGAGATGCTTCCACCACCACTGGATCCACAAGACTTTCCAGCCCCTGACTTGTGATCTTTCTGCATTCAGCATCATTGCATGTGTTGTGTGAGTCTAAAGAGGAATTTAAGGACTAATATCGACATATGAGGTAATATCGGACTTATGGACTTGATCTAGACTGGGCTGG
>NW_022111369.1:43759742-43761914 GCF_000313985.2 Echinops telfairi
TCCACCTTTGTCAAGAATCAGTTGGCCATATTTGTGTGGCTCTGTCTCTGGGCTCTCTCTTCTGCTTCCTCCGCTGATTACCTTGACTCCACTTCAGTACCACACGATCTTGACTGTTGTCACTGTAGAGTAAGCCTTGAGAGCAGATAAGGTGACATCTATGGCCTTGTCCATCTCCGGATTGTTTACGCCATTGAATTCTTTTGCCTTCCATATAATTTTACAACCACTTTGTCCATCTCTACGAAAGAGCTTGTTGGGGGAATTGTGTTGAATGTGTATATCAAATTGGGGAGAATTGACATTTTAGTCATATTAAGTTTTCTAATCCATGTGTATCTTGTTTGTCTTTAGAGATGATATATTGTAAATTAGTATTTTTCTCAGTGCTTGTTTTTAAACATATCCTGCTATTTCTATTGTCGCACTCTCTCTTTGTTACACTGTGGGCATTATACTGTTGTTTTTTTGTGGTTAGGTAAGCATTCCTCTGTCCTCTACTCATTGCTTTATCAGCTATGGCCAGAAAAAAATAAATACCTCAGGAAAGGGAAAACCAAAAGAGTGAATAGGCTTGTTATTAGACAGAACATTGTAAAGTCGGTGATGACAGATGTAGTTAGGCTAAAATGTAATCCTTTAGCATTTTATCTCCCTTTTGATCCCTTTTAAAAGGTATTTCAGTTTTTAAAAAGGTGGGTGGTGGGGGGTGAAGGGAAAGACATGTAGATGAAGTCTCTGGTGAATTCCCACTGCCCATAGACCAGGGATGTGAATAACCTTGCAGACTGCATTAGAAAATGGAGTATTGTCGATGTGGTTAGGTTAAAAGTTAGCACCTATTTGATGTCCTTTTAAACTCATTTTAAATATACTCTAGTTTTTAACATTTTCTGCTTTCTTTTCAGTTGAGGTTTTCCTCTATTTTATTATTGTTGTTTTTTGTTGGTTTTGTATGTTTTTCTGTATATGAAATCCAGGATAGATAAATCTATTGAGAACTGTTTCTTGGGAGTATGGCAGGGGTGGTTGTGGGGATGTGGAGAACTAATAACAATGAGTACAAGCAAGAAGAAAATATTCTAAAGTTGATTGTGGTGGTTATTATACAACATTTTAATATGTTTGATTATTAAATGGTATGATAATGTAAATAAAACTGTTCATAAAAACAACGGATGGGGAAATAGATCTATGTGCATATATTTATAGGTTTAGTATTAAGGTAGCAGATCGCCATTGGGCCTCCACTCAAGTACTCCCTCAATGCAAGAGCACTTTGTTCTATTAAACTGGCATTCCATAATGTTCACCTTCCAGACACGGTTGCTGAAGACAAATAGGTGCTTATGCAAATGTGAAGAAAGCTGATTGTGCCCGGCTATCAAAAGATATAGCGTCTGGGGTCTTAAAGGCTTGAAGGTAAACAAGTGGCCATCTAGTTGAGAAGCAACAAAGCCCACATGGAAGAAGCACACCTGCATGTGTGTTCACGAGGTGTTGAAGAGATCAGGTATCAGGCATCAAAGAACAAAAAATACCATTGTGAATGAGGGGGAGTGTGGAGCCAAAGCCCATCTGTAGGCAACTGGACATCCCGTCGGCAGCCCTACAGAGCTGTGTGTGTATCATAACTTGACTCGAGATAAATATAGGGAGTAATTGCAGTATAGCATAGAAAATAACTCTGGGAGTCCAGAGGGTCAACTATCCTGAGAACACATCTGAGTCCGGAAGAACAAACAGTCCGTAAGCAAACACAGGTCTGTAAGGACAGTGAACCTGCCCTTGAAATGATCGCGGGAGAAATGTGGCGTGGAGGTCAGGAGAGGGGTGAGGCCCGTGAAGGGGTGCAGACGTGTGACCGCTAAGAATGGGCTTGACGCTTGGGGAGCAGAGCAGAGACCTGTTTTGTGCTCGTGAGCGTGTTTGGAAAGATCATTTGGGGGTACACGCTTTAGCACGGCATTCGGATTCAGAAGGTTGAAGGCTGTCCAAAAGAAGTGGGAAGCACTGAGTGGCACAGAGGAGGACGAGGGGAAGCCAGGATCGGGGACGCTTCTGGGTGGGAACTGAGGCCCGACCCGGTGCAAGCAGTCCTCTCGGCCCCCGGGCCGGGACTGTGAGGGGGAGGGAGATCGAGTGGCGCTGGGTTGCCCGGGCGACCGCGTC
>NW_022111369.1:43762014-43763254 GCF_000313985.2 Echinops telfairi
GAGGGAAACTAGAGCCATTCCGCCTTGTCTGGGCTGGTGGCTAGGAGTAGTGGTCAGCTCGCCAATGAGAAACGACAGAGGTGATGCTGTTTATAGCTCATCTTTATGGTGTGCACACAGCATGGGGCTTAGAGGTGTGTGTGTGTGTGTGTGTGTGTGTGTGTGTGTGTGTGTGTGTATGTGTGGTGGGGCGGGGTGGGGGGTGCCGCTCCCTAAGGACCCAGAACAACGCGGGTTCAATTCTGGATCTCCCGGCGTTTCGGGCTCGTTTCCACATAGCAGGTGCCTAGTGTATTCTTTCCCGCCGCCGTAGTCTGTTTTCTGGGGACCAGTCGGGGGCCAGGGAGGCTCTGGAGACTGGCTGTAAAACGGAGACCTCAAAGACTGTAGGGACCCGGTGCAAAAGTAGTTGATATAAGGTGTGGATGCCACCCTAACACTGAAGCTGATACTTGTTGCTCCCCCACTTCTAGGAGTGGGGGGGAAGACAATGTGGAGATATGAGGAATGTCTAGCCTTGGAATTGTCACCAGCCTTTCATCCCTTTGAGCTTGAAAGCCTTCTGTTAAATACCCTCAGTTTCCACTCTCAACATCCATTGAACACATGTAATGACTGGGCCGAAGTCCCCACCCAGGCTGTCGCAGGCTTTGTTCATACATCAAGTACCTCAAGGTCAAGGGTAAATAGGAGCGAGGTTGGCTGTTTCTCGGAGTGGGGTTGACTGGCAACCAGTTCTTGCTGCCTCTCTCAGCTCTAGTTCCAGAAAGAAAGGTCTAGTCTGGGGCCTTTCCGATGTCTCCCAGAGACTAACGGTGCAGGGCCGGTTCTCTGCGTAAAGTCTGAACTACTTGTGTATCACACTTCGTGTAGTGATCACATGACATAGTGTTTTAATAACATAACTTTGTGTTGGCGTTTATACCATAGAGACTTTATGCCAAAATATATCAAGGACGGGTTGACAACAAATTTGGACCATATGTAAAATCCCTACTACAGAGCTTTTACAATGTAGACTTAATGTTTAGTATGTTAGGGTACTCCAAAACTCCACCATTTGTTAAATAGAGCCTCCTGTGAACTACTTGTCCCCCAAGTAAATCGCCTCAGATTATACCCATGTTTATGCTCACAGGTAAAATTCTGTTTTCATCATCTAGAACAGTAGTGGGTGTGGTAGTGGAAAGCACTGTATGTTTTCCAGGATCCTGTAAATCCTAAGGAGAGGATTTGAACA
>NW_022111369.1:43764877-43767004 GCF_000313985.2 Echinops telfairi
TTTTTTTTAAAGGGAAAATTAGGTGCATACGAAAAAGGTAGTTTAGCATTTAAAGCAATATTTTAAAAACTATTTTATTGGGGGCTCATACAACTCTTATCACAATCCATACATAGGTCAATTGTGTAAAGCACACTTGCACATTTGTTGCACTCATAATTCTCAAAACATTTGCTTTCCGCTTGGGCTCTTGGATTCAGCTCCTCATTTTTCATTTTAAAGCAACATTTTAAGCAATCATCTTTACTCCTGTTAATATTTTACTGCCCTGCCTTGAGAGACTAAAGATAAAAAGTGATTTAGACTTGGTCCTTAGCTAGGTAGATATTAAACATTAATCACATATGTAAGTATTAGCGTTATAGACTTCTGGGGTTTGGGCTTGAGGCCAAGCTGCAAGATGGAACATGCAAGTGTTTCCATGTGGGGAGGGGTGGTGGTGCTAAAATCTGACTAAATGCAACATCGATGGGGTGTTTGGGCAGCACACAGGGTTAAGTGCTCCACTGGTGCTGAAAGGTGGGTGGTTTTAATCTGCCCAGAGGTGGCAGTCTACTTGGGAGCAAGCAATGCTGGCCATTGAAAACCCCGTGGAGCACAGTTCTACTCGGGAACACGCGGTGTTGCCTTGAGTCAAAAGGGACTCAGTGGCCACTGGGTTAGCCTTCTTGAGACGAAGACACCAGGTTAGTTCTCCAAGAAATGGAAACATTTTCATGGATCATATTTTCGGTACCATATCAAAAACTCAGGGTCCAAAGCACAGCTACACAGATTTTTCTGGGACAAGTTTTATAGTTTTACACATCAGATCTGTAATCCATCTGAGTTTATTCTTAATTAGTTATGTGAGGCTTGTGTGGAGGTTTTTGTGTTTGTTTTGCACATGGCTCTCAGCTTGTTCCAGCACCAGTTATTGAAAATGTTTTTCTGTCTCCACTGAATTGCCTATCCACCTTTGTCAAGAATCAGTTGGCCATATTTGTGTGGCTCTGTCTCTGGGCTCTCTCTTCTGCTTCCTCCGCTGATTACCTTGACTCCACTTCAGTACCACACGATCTTGACTGTTGTCACTGTAGAGTAAGCCTTGAGAGCAGATAAGGTGACATCTATGGCCTTGTCCATCTCCGGATTGTTTACGCCATTGAATTCTTTTGCCTTCCATATAATTTTACAACCACTTTGTCCATCTCTACGAAAGAGCTTGTTGGGGGAATTGTGTTGAATGTGTATATCAAATTGGGGAGAATTGACATTTTAGTCATATTAAGTTTTCTAATCCATGTGTATCTTGTTTGTCTTTAGAGATGATATATTGTAAATTAGTATTTTTCTCAGTGCTTGTTTTTAAACATATCCTGCTATTTCTATTGTCGCACTCTCTCTTTGTTACACTGTGGGCATTATACTGTTGTTTTTTTGTGGTTAGGTAAGCATTCCTCTGTCCTCTACTCATTGCTTTATCAGCTATGGCCAGAAAAAAATAAATACCTCAGGAAAGGGAAAACCAAAAGAGTGAATAGGCTTGTTATTAGACAGAACATTGTAAAGTCGGTGATGACAGATGTAGTTAGGCTAAAATGTAATCCTTTAGCATTTTATCTCCCTTTTGATCCCTTTTAAAAGGTATTTCAGTTTTTAAAAAGGTGGGTGGTGGGGGGTGAAGGGAAAGACATGTAGATGAAGTCTCTGGTGAATTCCCACTGCCCATAGACCAGGGATGTGAATAACCTTGCAGACTGCATTAGAAAATGGAGTATTGTCGATGTGGTTAGGTTAAAAGTTAGCACCTATTTGATGTCCTTTTAAACTCATTTTAAATATACTCTAGTTTTTAACATTTTCTGCTTTCTTTTCAGTTGAGGTTTTCCTCTATTTTATTATTGTTGTTTTTTGTTGGTTTTGTATGTTTTTCTGTATATGAAATCCAGGATAGATAAATCTATTGAGAACTGTTTCTTGGGAGTATGGCAGGGGTGGTTGTGGGGATGTGGAGAACTAATAACAATGAGTACAAGCAAGAAGAAAATATTCTAAAGTTGATTGTGGTGGTTATTATACAACATTTTAATATGTTTGATTATTAAATGGTATGATAATGTAAATAAAACTGTTCATAAAAACAAC
>NW_022111369.1:43767571-43768721 GCF_000313985.2 Echinops telfairi
TTGATGTATGGATGGTTTGTGATAAGAGTTGTATGAGCCCCCAATAAAATGATTGAAAAAACAAACAACAGTGATGTTTAAGTTAATTAACAGTGGGAACAGCAGCCTTGTGAAGTTGTTTTGGAGATCCTTTGCTTCCTGGAACTTTGGGTAAAAGTCTAGATTATCTGTTCTCCAAAGACTGGAACCACATTTTCATGCACAAACTCAAACTCACTGTCAAGTTGCTCCTGACTCATAGTGACCCTATAGGTCAGGGTAGAACTGCCCCTGTGAGTTTCCAAGACTGTAATTCTTTACGGGAGTAGAAACCCCCAACTTTCTCCCATGGAGCAGTTGGTGATTTTGAACTGCTGACATTGCAGTTAGCCCAATGCATAACCACTGTGATTTTTCATAGTGCTGTTAAAACCAAGTAGTTTGATACTAGCTGGAAGCAATAAAATAATACCCATACAGTTTTGCTGTTGACTAAAATCACCTTTGAGAAATCATGAATTTTCTGTCATGTTTTGGCTGAATGTTTTCCATAGGAAACCATAGAAAGTCCAAGTTGGAGCATATTTTAGATTGTCTTATCCAAGACTCTGACCAGGAGAGGACAATCAATAGCAGTATCATCCCTTCAAAATTGTTCTTTTATCTATATATCCGTGCCTTACAAGGAAATCCACATAAATATATATAAGGATGGTTAGGTGCGGGAATAGATACAGATATTTTTCCTAAGGCACTCTAGATGTTAGTCCGTTGCTACCCAAAAATAGAATTGACTGGCCTCGTTAAATTTTATTCATGAGTCAGTCCTAATTATGCACCACATACCTTATTGCCATCAAGTTGATTCCACTGCTTATGAGAAGTACGCACATAGAATATATTAATTCATTGTTCAATGTGCTAACTCCGTACTTAGATTCCTGTGAGATGTTCTAAAATCCTGAATTCTTACCATCCAACCTCCATGCTTAAAATGTATAGACCCATCTAGCTCATCAGACTAAGGTTGCTCTCCTTACAAGTCTGGCTAGACCAGAAGATGTACATTGGTACAGATAGCAACTGGAAACACAGGGAATCCAGGACAGATGACTCCTTCAGGACCAGTGGTGAAAGGGGGGAGGCCTGGAGGGTGAAGGGAATGTGGGGT
>NW_022111369.1:43769084-43770393 GCF_000313985.2 Echinops telfairi
CCAGGTATTAATAGAATAAGTGAAAATAACACAATCCAGAAATTAAGGTATCTCTCATCTTATTTCAACTTATATTTGAGAACTGTAAGCGTACCAATTTGATATACTGGGACACTAATTTATTTTAGAGTATCTGATAACTTGAACATGTTTATCTAAAATATAAACAAGACATGGCTTTATCTCTTTGATTTCAAACTATGATCAATGGAGTCTTCTGTATTCCATAGAATTATTTTATGAGCAGAGAGAATTTAAAGAAAACCTCCACTACTTAAAAAAACAAACAAACCTAAAAACCTTTAAAAATGCAACTGAACTCATTTAATAAGAAGGAAATTAAAGCTCAAAGATATGAAGTTTGTCATGGTCTCCCTGCTAACCAATGTCAGAATTCAATTTCCTGAGTCTTGAGTTCCATGCAGAATTCTGCCCTACTGTCTCCCTATGTGAAATATGATCTTAAATATCTTAATTCTATATTACATTATAAATAAGACCTGTGTTTACTCATTGAGATTAAATCTACCTGTTTCTTTTTTAGTAGGCTTATATGAAACATATCAATTCCTATCTTCCTTCTAGATAAAGACCTATCTTATTTCAGTTACGATGGGAAATAAAAGTCTATGGTTTAATTATCTTCACGGTATTGTTATTGCTAATAGTATCCTAGTATGTGATACTATGGAGCCCTGCTGGCATAGTGTTGGACTACTCAACACGAGCCACTCAACTCAAATCCAGATAGATGAAGCTATCTTTCCTCATAAAAATTTATAGGTTTTTGTCTTAAAACAAGTAGCCATCTAGGTGAGGGGTCACCTAAGTCTACATGATAGAAGCATACCTGCCTGTGTGATCTAAGGATTGTAAATGATAAGATTCATATCTAAAGAAGGGACTGGTATCAGAGCTTAAATTATGAACACCTGGTTTTCAGAAGGCTAAGAGGACATTGAAAGCCCCAAATCTGTTGGCAGTGCCCCAACATGGATTAAAACTGGTGAATCCCCTCTGACCATAGTTGAGGGGTGTGAACAGCATTGCTGTCAGACAGAGAGTACTGTAAACTTGATTATGGCAGAGGTAGTTTGTCTAAAATGCAATGCCTTATCATATGACTCATTGATACCTTTTTGATTCATTTTAAAGTTGTTTCAGTTTTTAATATTTTCTGCCTTTTATTGAAAAATTTCAGGGTTTTTTAGTCATCATTGCAGTTTGGGGTTTTTTTTGTTTTTGTTTTTTCTTCCTGTGTTTTATGTGATTTTCTTTCTTTTGTGTTTTTAAAATCATTTTATTGGGG
>NW_022111369.1:43775969-43777741 GCF_000313985.2 Echinops telfairi
GAAAAGAAAACCCTTCTAGTCAATGTCAACATCTGAGAAAAAGAATGAGACTGGGAAAAGAAACACTAAGAGTGAAGTAAGTTAATGGGCAGTTATCAATAATGCAGGCAGTCATGTGTTGGCCAAAATTAATTCTTCTTAAAAAAAACAAAAAAAAATTAATTCTTCTCAGTGCTCTTCTAAAACAGTTCCTGCCTAGATCTTTCATATTTGGATTCAGGCTGGGCTATCTCAGGATTCCCCTAAAAAAACCTACCTGAAGACTGGTCATAGAAGGGTATGGATCAGTCCTATAAACCTCTCTGCTCAGCTTTCTGTGCAAGGCATGATGGTTCCATGTCCTAAAGGCTTGCGTCACTCATTGGTGAAACCAGGAATCTAAATAATGTACATTATAAGTCATTGCACTTAATTAAAATAGGGCATGGATTCTAACTCCACTTAGTATTTAGACAGAAAAGCACAGTCATTCGCACTATCATCATGGTCAGTAAGTCCATGAATGACACAATGAAAAAATCAAAGTGGGAATGGTTCATATTTGGAAAAGTACAGACCCTTATCTACCAGGCCCTTTTGCAATCCCAAGAGGAGTAAGACCCTAAGAGCTACAGAAAGACCCTTCCACTTAACCTAGGAAGAGAAGCCTAGCGAACTGCTTCTGAAAAGATTACAGCCAAGAAAACGATATGGAGCAGTGTCACTCTGGAGCACTCGGGCCGCCATGAGTGGGGATGGACTTTAACAGCAACAAAAGAGACACTGCCATTGAGTCTATTTCAACTTAGAGTGGTCCGATAGGACAGGGTTTCCAAGACTGTAATAACCCTTTACTGGAAGAGGGAGCCTGATCTGGCTTCTCTCAGAGCAGCTGGTGGTCCCAAACTGCTGGCATAACCCTAACCCTAACCCACTATGTCTCCACTATGTCTTCTTAGCTTAACTATATAACAAAAAAGTCCCTGGGAAGATCATCTGGTTAAGTACTTAACAACTAACCCAAAGATCCTTGGTTTCAGCCCACCCAGAGGCACCCCCCACCTGTCAGTCTGCTTCCCAGACCCTGTGGACCAGCTGCTCTCTGCACACAGCAGACCGGACCACCATGGTCAGATGACTCCACAGCAGCCGAGAACAACAAAGCCCGTCAACTGTTTTCCTCCCAGCGTCCTCACTAGTCTTCCGTGTCTGTGACCTTTTCGGCAGCATTCCATTCAAAGAAGGAGGATAGAGTGTCTACCTCGTTCTTAAGTTCTTGTCAGAAGGTCAAGGCTCCTTTCAGTAGGAGCCTGCTTATAACTTTAGGTCAGGCAGAAGTTGTTCATGATAAATCTTAGGCACGCCCGAGAAGACAGTAGCTCATCCCATACTTTCCTCAGAGACTGAAGGCAAGCACAAACACATGTAGGTTCTTGTCCAGATGGCCAACTCAACAATGTCATGTTTTACCGAGGGAGAAAATATCACTGTGCCTCACCAGTCCTTAATAATCTAATAAGCTTTATGCCCCAGACAGCAATATTTAAATCTTATAGTGTCACAAAGGTAAAAAGAAGTTGAATGATCAAAAAAAAAAAAAAGAAGTTGAATGATTTGACCAAATTGAGCATATGATCTGTCTAAACTAGTCAAAGTTTGAATTGTGAACACTTTTTTCTTTCTTGTTTAATGCATGTTTTACTTTAAGGTACATAAAATTACTAGCAACATTGGTAAATGGAAATACTAAGTATCTTTACAAATAAAGAGTTGTTTTAAGATTCTTTTTTTTT
>NW_022111369.1:43778071-43783680 GCF_000313985.2 Echinops telfairi
CACTATCATGACCCCACTTCTACCTTATAAATCCAGTTAGACTGGAGCATGTACACTGGTACAGATAAAAGCTCTGGACACTCGGAGTCCAGGACAGTTAATCCCCTCAGGAACAGTAAAGGGAGTAGCAATACCAGGAGGGTAGGGGAAGGTGGAGGAAGAAAGGAACCAATTGCAATGATCCACATATAACACCTCCCTCCCCCAACAGGGGGAAGAACAACAGAAATGTGGGTGAAGGGAGACACAAAATGGTGTAAGATATGAAAATAATAATTTATAAATTATCAAAGGTTCTTGAAGGTGCGAGGGTGGAGGAAGGAGGGAAAAAAGAGCTGATACCAAGGGCTCAACTAGAAAAGAGAATGTTTTGAAAATGATGGTGGCAACATATGTACAAATGGGCTTGATACAATTGATGTATGGATTATTATAAGAGTTGTAAGAGCCTCCAGTAAATTTTATATTTTAAAAAGTTGTACAATCATTACGACAGCCAATTTTAGAACATTTTCTTCTTTCTTGTACACCTTGCTAACTCCCATTTCTCCCCAATGTCCCCTACCATATCACCAAAGAAACCATTAATCCAGTTATTGTCTTTATATTTTTATATTTCTATATATCCACATACTTTAAATCTCTATAGATTTACCTATAAGCTAATTTTCTAAGGAAACAAATTTCCTTCTGAAAGGCTCTTTCTCCTCACTAGCCTATTGCCAATCATTGGATATTGAATTAATGAACTTATTACATCCATAATCTTATACCAAAGTAAGCAATGTAGTTTTCATATCAGAATATTCCTAAATCAGACCTTCCCCTGTCTTCTTTTGTCCACTCCCCAGTGCCTGATTCCAATTCTGCTTACCTGGCTCTTAGCTTGTTTCCTGCTTGATAAGAAAGATCTGGGGGATCAAGCAGAGTAGATTACTGTATGTTTCCCTAATGCCATGCCTTGATTCTACCTGTCTGATTCATTGCTTCATTCTACCTTCATACATTGATCTACTTGTAATTTTTGATATTAATATTCCCCAGTAATCTGAATGTCCTTCATCCTCCTGAAGAATCCAGAAGGCGCAGTTTTCATTTGTAAGTCAAAATTACACAACAGAAAGCCATGATGAAGCTTGCTGAATGGAGAGTCTTTTTCCTTTTTCAAATCGCAACCTCTTCTATTTGGAACCTGAAAATTGCCTAGCAATCTTGACTAACATTCCATCCGTTATCATTCCTTATGGAATGTTTCTGTACCTACTACTTATTTCCTACAAAGGGTAGCGCGAAACATTAAGGTCGAATTTGTTTGGTTGCTTTCTGACAGATGGCACCTTTATAATCAAAAGAAAAAAACTGTGAGTGAAATACAAATGAGCTCTAGTCTACAAAACTTCAGTTTAGCTAACAACTTTTTTTCTTCAGATGTTTAACACTGAATGCTTATTTACATGTAAAAAATGATAAGCAATGGATTCCTTTTTCTTCCCATTATTTTGATAGCCCTACCTACATCTATTTTTCTAAAGAATTAGGATTTTATTAGATGTATTTTTCTCCTTTATACTTCATTAATTTTTGCTTTTATCTGTAGTAATTCCTATCAAGTGCTTTCTTTTGGTTTACTTTTTTCTATCATTTTCTATCTTTCACTCTTTTCTCTCATCTATTGATTTCTTTTTCTCTTTCCACTGTTTTCCAGGTATCCCACAGATTCTGGTACATCGTGTTTTCATTATTGCTTTCCAGAAGTTCTTGACTTTTTTTCTATGGAAACCTTTGTCACATGAGAGTTGTTTAATAGCAAAGCTTTTAATTTCCAAGTGAAAGTCTTTTTGTTCTGGGAATTCATCTTTAATGGCTAGTTTGATTTCATTGTGAATAGGTGGTGTTGCTTATAACATTTCTACTTTATGGAACCTACTGAATTTTTAAATTTGTGCCCTAGACTATGCCTGATTTTCATGGATGTTTCATGCGCACTAGAGAGGAAGGTATGTCCTCTGTTAACAAAGAGGACTATCCCTCATCCAAAAGCTCTTGGTGAGTTTTTCATCTCAATCTTCTTTGTCTTTGCCCATTTTTTGTCCATTTGGCCTATTGCCATTGAGGTGAGTAGGTAAATAGGTAGGTAAGTAGAGCTAGGTGTACTGAGAGGTTAAGTAGGCAGGCCAGCAAGAAAGAATGAGGAGGAGGGAAGGTCAGAGAGCGAGTGAGAGGGAGGCTGTGGAGTCAGTCTGACTCATGGTCTTCTGAGCAGCCAAGCAAAAGTTGCCCTGTTCTTGTCATTCTCACAACCACAGCTTGTCTGAGTCCATCATTGCAGTCGTGTCCATCTGTCACACGCAGGGTCTCCTTTGGCCTTGCTAGCCTTCTACTTCACCAAACGTGATGTCTTCCTCTTGTGACTAATCTCTCCTAACGATGTATCCAAAGCAAGTAAGCCAGACAACACTTCCTTACAGGTTTTCAGTGTCTAATTTTTATAAGCAGATCTCTAGGACTTTCTTCCTAGGCTAGCTGAGGCTGGAAGATCTGCTGAAGCCTGTCCACCATGGGTGACCCTGATGGTATTTGAAATAGCTGTGGGCATAGATTCCTGCATCAGACCTGAAAAAAGCCCCATTACTTTGAAGTCGATCTGACTCATAGTGAATCTGTAAGAACCGAGTTGAGCTGTTGTTGGTGGTTCCAACCCATAGTCACCTTATATACAACAGAACGAAACACTGTCTGGTCCTGCGCCGTCCTCACAATTGTTCCTGTGCCTGAGCCCCTTGTTGTAGCCACTGCAGAGCTACTGCACAGATTGACAACAGAGGGTTTTCATTCTTTACAGCCTGACCCAACCTATGGGATTTTCAGTGGCCTCATATGCATGCAAAAGTAGGACATTGAATAAGGAAGTCTGAAGAAGAATTGATGTACCATATATACTTGTGTATAAGCTGACTTTTTCAGCACATTTTTAATGCAGTTTTTGTGGTAAAATTAGGTGCCTTAGCTGATAGTTGGGTCGGCTTATACTTGAGTATATATGGTATTTGAATTATGTGGCTGACAAAGAATATTGACAGTATCATGGATTGCCAAAAGAACAAATGTCAGTCCAGGCGAAATAAAGCCAAAATGTTCCTTGGCAGCAAGGATTGCAGCACTTCCTCTCTCGTGCTTTGAGCATGTTGTTAGGAGAGACCAGGCCCTGGAGAAGGACATCATGCTGGGTCAAGTTGAAGGTCAGCAAAAAAGAGGAAGACCATCAACAAGATGAATTGGCACTGGCTGCAACAATGGGCTACAACTTAATAACAAACACTGCAGGACCTGGCAGTGTTTCCTTCTGCCGTGGACAGAGTCAGAACCAACAAAATCTTTACAGAAGCAGACAGTCTGTATGCTTTATCCTGTGGAGCCGCTGGTGGGTTCTAACTGCCAAACTTGTGATTAGCCACTGAGTGATTAACCACTTGCTGACCATCAGGACTCCTCGCAGCAGCATGCAAGCCACCATAATACAACAAACTGGCTGATGGGTGATGGTTCATACTGAAGGCGGTCCATTAAAGTCTTTCACTACTACTGTGTTTCTAAGGTACCTGAGCTGTGCAAATGGTTTGTGCTTGGCTGCTAACTCAACGATTGGCAGTGTGAACCCACCCAGGGGCTCTGCAGAAGAAACGCCTGGCAACCTGCTTCTGTACAGACTGCCGCCAAGAACAGCCACGGACAACAGTTCTGGTCTTGAGTGCAGAGAGTTTGTTTTTAGGGGGAGATGGGCATGTTTCCAGTTCTATCTGCTTTTCCTGCAATTGTTGTGTAATGCAAGTAATTGCTGTGTTATTTGAAACATAGAGCTGCCATATCTTGGGTTTTGTGGGAATGTGGCTTTTCATATAAAACACCTTTTATATTATTAAATGCTTTTTGGTTTGAAATCTACCTTGTTTGATATCAGGATTTTGATCCTTCCTTATTGTTTTCATTTGCCTGCTAAATCTTTGTCCATTATTTTATTTTTAGCTTTTTCCAGACATTGCAGTTGAGTTGTGTTTAATAAGCCAATTTGAAAATCTTTGGATTTTCCTTTGGATAGGCAAGATTCTGATATATAGGGATAAGGCTATTCCTACTTGTCAACATGACTGTTATATTTGATTGATCTGAATTGTGTTACATTCTCATATGAAGGGCCTTCAAAAAGTTCATGGAAACATTCTATTATCTTCTCAATCCATTTTTCTGTGAACTTTTTGAAGCCCCCTTGAATTGTTCTTCTTTGATGTGTCCTTCTTACTTTATATTTGTAAAGTTTTCTCTTTCTTTTCTTCTTGGCATTTAGGAAGGTTACTTTTAGCGGTTACTGTATATACTCGAGTATCAGCAGAACTGAATAACAGACGAGGCACCTAATTTTACCACAAAAACTGTGTTAAAAATGTGCTGAAAAACTCAGCTTATACACAAGTATATATGGTACTTTTGTTTTGATACTTAAATACAATACACCTTCAAATCCTTTTTTGTTATTTAACATTTTACTTTTAGCCAGTGAAATTCCTAGCTGGGAAGTGCCCTCACTGTGCGGTTTCTTCTATGAATGATGATGCTGGTGGGATGAGAAGGGTTAGGATGCCTTTTTTGTCCATTTCTAATGATGTTCTTTAGCTGCTCCATATTTTATCCTTCTAACAAGGAGTGGCCTTCTACTTTGCTCCTTTTCTCTTGCCTTCTTATTTTTAGTGACATTCTTTCTACTGTGTCCCAACATGTAATATTGATATATTCCTCTCCAATGTTGCAGTCTCAGCTTTAAATTTCAATCCTTAAATGTTCCCTCTCAGTCTTTTTCAGAACAGTGCTTATCTTCTACCTCTTTTCTTTTTTTTTAATGAACAGATTTCATTTTGGCCAAGAAATAGAAACACTGCAGTCTATTCTTGTGTGTTTTGAGATTTTCAGTGAGGGTGATCTGTTGTGTGTCTTTTTCCTCGATTTCATTCCAGTTTTCTTTGCCTTCATGTTTGTTTTGGGCAGGGCAGAGTGAGGCGGGGCTAACTTTGAGGGGATGGGCCAGTTTTTGAAAAAACTGTTAATTCACATTTTCTGGCCTTTAGCAGTAGTTTATAGTGAACATGGCTGGCTTCTAGCTAACCTGGTAATTTGTAAATAGCATTTTCTGTTTGAGAGTGCCCTCTTCTGGGCAGTTATTTTTATTATAGTTCAGGGTATTGTTGGGGCTTGATACATATTTTGTTTGTTATATATGTTATATATATTTTGTTTGTTTGTATTGGTTTATTTCCTTCTTTCCATTTACTGCCATGTGTCCAGGGGGACACCTCTTCTCTCCACATCGGAGTCTTCCCTTGATGCACTGCTCCTTCTGACCCCCCGCACTTTCAAGCCCTTACCTTATACCCAGGCCTATAGATTTATCACACTCTTTTTGTTTTGTTTTTTTAAATCATTTTAATGGGGACTTATACAGCTCTTATCATAATACATACATACATACATTGTGCCAAGCACATTTGTACCTATGTTGCCATCATCATTTCCAAAAGCTTTTCTTTCTGCTTGAGCCCTTGGTATCAGCTCCTCCTTTT
>NW_022111369.1:43784043-43788683 GCF_000313985.2 Echinops telfairi
TAATTGATTTTGTGGCTGTTTGGGACGCTTGAAGGAGACCTGGTGGCATAGCACCTTGAACCCCCCAGCCACTCTGTGGAAGAAAGATGAGTCTTTGGAAAGATTCCACCTTGGAAGCCCTAGGGAGTAATTCTAGTCTTCCCTATAGGGTTGGTTTGAGTTGGGTTGGGGAAGTGGAGAGGGGAGATCTGATATCAGACTATCTCCATTGTTCTTCAAATTAATATGTTTACTCCATCTTAATGTAAAATTATGAGTATTATTTGATGACAGAAGGTTTTCAACCTTTACTAATGGTTTTTGATTTGCTGGTAATTATTATTGCTAAGATGATATTGTCTTTCATTATGTGACAATGTAGCCTATGACAGAGAATTCTCCTGCAAAATGAACTCACTGCTAGCAGGTCGATTCCAACTTTATAGCCATCTTATAGCTCTGTCCGGTGCGTCGAAGACTGTGACTCTTTATGGGAGTGGAAGGCCTCAGCCCCAAATCAGAGCATTCATTACCAGAGTAATGAGAATAATAGATTTCAGTTTCCAGGTTGTATTTTCTAAGTCACTTGACCAATAAAATCACCAATTCTGACAATAAGATTCTATTAACTTTTAAATTTTGTTTAATAAAATAGTTTATGTAAATATTTCCCTATGGAAAGATTATTATGAAATTTTGAATGTTAGTAAGATCAGTTCCTTTTCTTTTATTAATTTAAAAAATGTATTAATGATTAATCAAGATTATAAATCCCTGTCTTTCATAGATAAATAAAAGAACTATACCGGGACGCATTCACATTTTCAAAATCTCAAAGAAGAAGTAGCATTATTTAATATGGAACAAAAACCTTGTGAAACACATAATGAAGATCTTTTTTCAAGTAGTGGCATCGCATCCAACGGAGGTATGTAGGCTATATAAAACAAAATGGGGAAAATATTATAATTAAGTGGTCCTTATATTATTCAGGCAAGCTGTTGCCTTTCAATATGTTTTATTTTTAACTGTGCATTGCACAATGAGTCCATGGTCTTAGTCTTAATGTTTTTTAAAAAACAGCATATCTATTTTTTAGCTTATGTTTTAGCTTATCCATTTGAGTCTAAAAAATTGTTTCACTTTTGAGGTACTTCAGCCTTAACATGTTTCATGTTTCCCTAATGCCTTCTCTTCTTCCTGTTGCTTCTTGGTCCACCCAGTCAGCTAAGCCATTTTGACTTCCCTTCCTACCCCTCACGTCCAGCCAGTACCTACACTTCTATCAGAAATGTACCCTGGGTCAATTTTTCTCTCTCTCCCTATAACTACTACCCTAGTTCAGGCCCTCATCACCTCTGACAAGAATTACTTCATAGGGGGCAGGGAGGGAGGGGAAAAAGAGGAGCTGATACCAAGGGCTCAAGTAGAAAGCAAATGTTTTGAGAATGATGATGGCAACAAATATACAAATGTGCTTGACACAATGGATGGATGTATGGATTGTGATAAGAGTTGTACGAGCCCCCAATAAAATGATTTTTTTAAAAAGAAGAATTACTTAATAAGGGAGGAGGTGGGGCAGACAGAAACAACTCTAGGTTCAATCGGCAGGTAGAATTTAATACAGAGAATTGGTTACATAGGTATTAAAAAAGCTGAGAAGCCTGAGACAGCCTAGAGATTAGCAACTGCATGCATCTGCTACCATCCTTTGAGCTAGAACCACAGAGGGAGCTTAAGCCACAAAGGAGTACTACCAACAGATCATTGGAGGCAGAGTAAGAGGCAGCGTTACCATGTTTTCTCCCCTCCTCCAGACTGCTTAATTCTCACTTGTGTATAATTGAAGACTTCTTCTGCTCACATCCACGTTTGCTAAACTCCCTAACCCCCATAGTCTTCCCCTCCATTGTACCCTCTCTCACAGCCCTTCCCATCCTTCCTTTCACTTCTCTTTCCTCATGGATCTAATAAGGGGGCATCTAATATACTGTTTTTCATCAAAGCATTTTATGAACAAGTTAATGAGTGAATTATGGAATTCTTTTAACATTTAGGTTCAAGTCCATTTTTTATGTCATCTATTCGAGGTACAATAATTGAAAACACATCTTCATCTGGGACTTTGACACAAATTCCTTTTTTCCCTAAATATGAAGTAGAACTTGATTCTCATAGAAAAATCATCTCATTCCCTGGAAAGGAACACATCGAACGTGTTTTAGAAGAATATTCACAACAAGTCAAAGATTTGCAGAGAAAATTAAATGAAGTAAGTTGCATCTTTGTCTTCTAAAACACCAGAGTATGGTCTTTGGGGGAGGGAAGAAATGAAGCACATTACCTTGGAGTAACTTCCTGAGCAGGGGGGGGGAAGAATATATATTAAAATATATGTATATATTTTATGTATATAATTTATGTATAAAATATATATTAAACTTATTAAATCTGACTTAAGTCTTCTATTATAGTATTAAAAATTGAATTGATATTAAGTCTATATGACGGGGTACCCCAAAACACCCCAGAATTATTATTTTTTTCCCCAAAGCTAAGTATTTAAATTTTTTTTAACACAACAACTGTATCACCTTTAAAGTACTCTCCATTACACTTAATACATTTGTCAAAATTACGATTCCATCCTTGGAAATATTTTTCAAACCCATCTGTTTGGATGGCTGACAGCACCTCCTTCATTTTTTTCTTCACCTTGTCTACATGGTCAAATCGCTGTCCTTTCATGTCCCTCTTCATTCGTGGAACCAAAAAGAAGTCTAACAGGGGAAAAAAAAGTCTAACAGAAAGAGGTCAGGTGAGTCAAGTGTGTGGGGCAAGAGAGCCATTCTGTTTTTTCCCAGAAACTGGCACACTGAGATGACGGCGTGAGCAAGTGCATTGTCATGCTGGCAAAACCAGTCCCCCATCTGCCACCAATCAGGACTTTTTTGTCACACACTCTTACTCAGTCTTTTCAGAACCTCTCAATAGAATGCTTGATAAACAGTCTGACCTGGTGGAACGAACTCCAAATGCACTGTCCCCTCATATCAAAAAACCAAATGAGCATTGTCTTGATCTTTGATTTCATTTAACGAGCTTTATTTGGTTGAGGTGACAATTGGCATCTTCCAATGGCGTGCCTAAGAATAGCATCATGTCTCATGACCAGTAATGACCTTGGAAAAAAAGTCTGGGTTGCTTCAGAGCTGTTCTTTCAAAGCACAGCATATTTCCACTTGACACTCATTTTTCTGGTCAGTCAGAACCTGACACACACGTTTTTCAGCGACCCTTCTCATTCCCAAATCTTCCGTTAAAATTTGCTGAACTGAGCTCCAGGATAGTCCAGATAACTTCCCCATCTCTTCAACGGTCTGTGGTTCGTCTTCCAGCATAGGTGCATGAATTTTGTTGTCATTTTCGTCCATTCGGGGAGTTGACAGTTGTCCGGAACGAGGTTTGTCATCAATCAACATTTCACCTTTTTTGAAATGACAAAATCACTTCTACACTTGAGCTTTTCCCGTAGCACTGCCCTTGTAAGCTGTGTTTAACATCACAACAGTTTCTGTGGCATTTTTCCCGAGCAGGAAACAAACTTTCAAAGTTGTACCTTGTTCTCTTAAATCGGCCATCACAAAAAACAAGGTTTAAGCAAAACTGCTTTTACGAAAAAATTCACTGTGACCTGAGAACCTTCCCAGATTATGCCACTGGGTGTACCAATACAAAAGCTCTGCCCCGTGGAGCTTTTTTCCATTTTTTGGTACCCCCTCATATACCTATTTCCTACTGTTAGTAATAATTAATAATGCCTTGGTTTCCTAGTGTTATTTTAATAAAGCTTGATGGTTCCGGATGTTATAATTCATAATTTAATCGACATTTTCTTTATGGTATTGCTAAATAATATTTGAAAGTACCATGGACTGCCAGAAGAACAAACAAATCTGTCTTGGAGGGTGTATAGCCAGAATGCTCCTTAAAAGTGAAGATGGCAAGACTTTATCTGACGTACTTTGTACGTGTTATCAATAGAGACCAATCCTTGGAAAAAAGGGCATCATGCTTAGTAAAGGGTCGGTGAAAAAAAGAGGAAGACCCTAAACCAAATGGATTGACCCAGTGGGTACAGCAGTGGGCTGAAATATAACAGCACTGTGAGAATGGCACGTGACCAGGCAGCGTGCTGTCCTGATGTACATCACTGCGTAGATCACTATGAGTTAGAGCCAAGCTAATAACACTCAACAGCAACAATCCCCCAAAAAGGAATCCCTCAACAGGACAGATTGACCCTTGCAACAGAGGGCTAAACCATAGCAATTGTGAGGATGGCTCAGCACCGGGCAGTGTTTTGTTCTGTTGTACACAGGGTGACTAACTCAACATCACCTAACCACAACAGTTTTGAGCATTGACCTTGGATGTAACAGACTTTTACTAGGTCCGATTATATAAGGATAAATAAGACCTGGTCTCATCTATTTATACATTTGTGGTTTTATGGATGGGGTATTTAAAATAAGAAATGATGGTGACAGTGTGATCTGTGCAACAAAAGTGATAGAATGCAAGATGGGGTTGCAACATACCTGCATGAAGCAGGGAACCAGTAGAGAGGTCTGAGGGGCCCGTCCCAACCCCAACTA
>NW_022111369.1:43790664-43791751 GCF_000313985.2 Echinops telfairi
GAGATATGGGAGACGGGGAGGTGGGGGAAGTTAGTAGTGTTAACAAACTCAGGGAAAAGGGAACAAGTGATCCAAAATCAGTGGCAAGGAGGATGTAAGAGGCCTGGTGGGGCTTGATCAAGGGCAATGTAACCAGAGGAATTACTGAAACCCAAATGAAGGCTGAGCGTGATAGTGGGACCAGAGGAAAGTAAAAGAAAATAGAGGAAAGAACTAGGAGGCAAAGGGCATTTATAGAGGTCTAAATACAGACATGTACATATGTAAATGTATTTATATATGAGGAAGGGGAAATAGATCTATGTGCTTAGATTTAAAGGTTTGTATTAAGGTAGCAGATGGCCATTGGGCCTCCACTCAGGTACTCCCTCGCAAGAACACTTTGTTCTATTAAACTGGCATTCCATGATGCTCACCTTCCCGACACGATCATTGATGACAAATGGGTGCATAAGCAAATGTGGCAAAAAAAGATGATGGTGCCTGGCCATCAAAAGATGTAGCATCTGGGGTCTTAAATGCTTGAAGGGAAGCAAGCGGCCATCTAGCTGAACAGCAACAAAGCCCACATAGAAGAAGCACACCAGCTTGTATGATCACGAGGTGTCAAAGGTATCAGGTATCAGGCATCAAAGAATAAAAAGTCATATCATTGTGAATGAGGGGCAGTGCGGAGTGAGGAGGCAACTGGACATCCCCTTACAGAAGGGTCATGGGGAGGAGACGAGCCAGTCTGGGTGCAGTGTAGCAATGATGAAACATACAACTTTCCTCTAATTCTTCAATGCTTCCTCACCACACCCCTCCCCTCCACTATCATGATCCCAATTCTACCTTACAAATCCACCTAGACCAGAGGATGTACACTGGAACAGATAGGAACTAGAAACCCAGGGGATCCAGGACAGATCCCTTCAGGACCAGTGGTGAGAGAGGTGATACTGGAAGGGTGGAGGGGAGGTAGGGTAGAAAGAAGGAACCCATTACAAGGATCTACATATAACCTCCTCCCTGGGGGACGGACAACAGAAAAGTGGGTGAAGGGAGACGTTGGACAGCGTAAAATATGGCAAAATAATTTATGAAT
>NW_022111369.1:43792348-43794100 GCF_000313985.2 Echinops telfairi
CCCTGACAATCATTTTATCCCCAAGCCCATCAAAGAGTACTTCATATATATTTCTCAAATTTGTTTGCATTTCCACTATTGTTATCTAAAGTTCAGATCATTACAGTCATTTACCCAGTCTGTTAGAGGAGACGCTAAGAAGGGACTTTCAGATCACCTAATGAGCATTGTCAACTGCATTACCTTACAGTCTTGTGTAGCTTTTTGTTTTTCCTGTTGTTCTTAATTGCCTTTCCTTTTCTTATATTATTTGCCTTTATGATATACTTAGTAAGGGGGAAAAAAGAGAGGGAGAGATCATGTATATTTTCTGTCAAATTCCCCTTTGACCCAAGAGTCTTCTATTCTTTTGCTCAGTTTAGATTAGTTCCTGCTTAGTCTGTTGTCTAACTGTTCTTAGGCTTTCCTCACTGGCTCTACTGTGTGCAGGATTCACTGTTTTCTCGCTTCCTCTCCGAATAACTTCTTAAGAAAGAGTATATGGGGGGAAAAAAGAAAGAAGAGTATATGGGGGCAATGTTTCATGAATCCTTGTACATCTGGATTGAGTGTACATTCCTATTTGATTGATAATTTGGCCAGGTAAGGTTGAAAGTCATTCTCTCAACCGATGCCTTCGGAGATATTTTGTGCCCTGGCTTTTAGCAATCAATATTGCTACTGAGAAGCAGATGCCTGTCTACTTTGTAGATGCTTTCTATTTAATTGATTTTACTCTGAAAGCTTTAGGGTCTTGTCTTTATGAAATTCCACAATAATGTGATTAATTCTAAATTTACTTTTCCCCCCTTCCAATTCCCTACACAAGGAGGGTTTTTTGTGTAGCGATTCTCTCAACTTTGAGAATTCAACTGTGCTTTTCCTTTGATTCTGTCTCCCTCTTTTCTCAGTTCTTTCCTTCTGAAGCTCCTGATACTACTTCCTAGATTGAGTCTCTGTATCTCTTAACTTTTCTTTCAAAAATTTTAATCTACTTTTTCTGCTTTTGGGGGTGTGCTTGATTTCCAATGTTCTATTGAATTAAAGTTTTTAGTTCTGCAACTATGTTTTTAACTTCTAAGAACTCTTTCTTGCTCTCTGATCTCGTCTTTGCTTTATGGCCATATTATCAACGTGGATTTCCCTGTAAAAATATATTCTCAAAAGCATTATTTCTTTTTGGATGGTTGCTAGTTGGCTTATTCTTGGTCTCTAAATTTTAATCCTAGAATCTTCATCAAGTCCAGGAATCTTGGGCTTTCAGTTTATATTCAAGCATAAGTCAATAAAAGAGCTGACAGCAAACTCATTGGTTTTGGTTGTTGTTGATTTTCCACTCAGACTGCACTCTCTCCCTCTCAATCCGCACAAAGGCGGAGAAGAACGATCATCAATGGCAAGCAGCAGCTGCAGCAAAGCAGCACCAGAAGCCGGCTTCACACTCAGGAGAGAATGCTGCGCCTCCTCCTCGTGGTTTTCGGTGCTCTGCACGATCAGAGAAACCTCTCTAGTAACCAACTATAGAAATGACCCCTGAAAGTATAGTCTTAGCAAGCTCATTGTTGATGGCAGAGCTTAGTGACTTTGTTTTAGGATGAATGGGTGGAGCATCAATGCTTTTCAGTACCTGATTTTCAATATCGTTATGATTTATTTGATGGTAGAACACTCTGATTTGAGTTGGGCATTACCTGCTGCCAGTATTATAAGTGAGCTGAGAGGTGGAGGTTGATTTTTCTTTTTGTTTTTTAAATCATTTTATTGGGGCTCTTA
>NW_022111369.1:43796036-43798091 GCF_000313985.2 Echinops telfairi
GGACCACGTCCTGTCCCCAAAGTCCACCCTCATCATTCCCTGGGGATCTTGCTGCTCCCCTATATACTGATTTTCACCAGTTTTGTTTTTGTTTTAAGAATAAAATTTCCAGGAAGCCCTGGTGGCATAGTGGGTTACACATTGGGCTGCTAACTACAAGAATAAAATTTCCTACTTTCCATCTTGATCAAAAGTTTGATTTACTTTATAAAGCATGCTCTAGTTGTAAAGTACAGAATGAATAAAAAATAATCAACTCTTGAGACAGAAAGACTAGTTAAGGGGTATTCCAGTCATCTAGGGGAGAAATGAGGATCCCTGGTAATGTAGTGGTTGCACATTGGGCTGCTAACCACAAGGTCAGCAGTTTGAAACCACGAGGCTCTCTACAGGAGAACAACAGGACTTTGTATTCCTGTAAAGAGTTACAGTCTCAGAAATCCACAAGGGCAGTTCTGTCCTATTCTGTAGGGTTACTATGAGTTGGCATCGACTCACTGGCAGTGAGTTTGGTTGGAGGGCAGGGATTCTTAAATAGACCCTGAACTACAGGAACAGCAGGGGAAAGAAATGCGCATAAAAATAACAGAATACTATATAAATAGAACAAAATCTTTTTTAAATCTCTCCAGTAAAGACTAATTTGCATGATTTTTTTTCTCCTTAGAGCAGTGACCTGCATGAGAAGCAAAAGTTTTATTTGAGACAATCAGTCATTGATTTGCAAACAAAACTTCAAGAGATGCAAATGGAGAGAGATGCCATGGCTGACATCAGGTTGGAATTTGCCACAGAAAATATTTTTCAAGTTTACTTTTTGTAGTAAAAAAGTCCACGTGTGAATGTAAATGCTAATCATTTTTTTCTTTCACTTCTTTCATAGACGAAGAGAGAGTCAGTCCCAGGAGGATTTAAGAAATCAGCTTCAAAATACAGTTCATGAACTTGAAGCTGCCAAAAGTATCAAGGAGAACATGCTAAAAGATAGCAGCTCACAGATAGAACAGCTTAGGAAAATGATGCTTAGTCATGAGGGTGTGCTACAAGAAATCCGATCAGTCCTAGTTGACTTTGAAGAAGCCTCAGGCAAGAAAGTATATGATCATGAAAGCATGTCTACTCTCCACATCCGAAACTTGGGCTCAGCTATTAGTAAAATCCTAAGAGAATTAGACACAGAGATTTCTTATCTTAAAGGGAGGATATTTCCAGTAAGTGGTGAGAACACTAATTTTATATTATGATCTATTTTAATTGTATAAAAAGCTGTTAATAAATAAAGAGAATTAGCTAGATTTACCTGGTTAGCTTCGTGTGAGTAAAGCCCAAAGTAAAAGATCTAATGCAATACAGTGGTGTAATGCATCTCATTTCAGTATTTCTTTAACTTCCAGCTTCTAAAGCATTTAGAATTGCGAAATTTCTAACATTTTCTAGACTTTACCAATCCCTAAATCAATGACTTTTTTAAAAAAAAAAACAGGTGGAGGATCAGCTTGAAGCATTAAAATTGGAATCACAGAACAAAATAGAACTACTACTTCAGCAGCATCAAGATCGGTAGGTTTCTGACTGTGGCATAGACAATGTGAAAATTGAACCACAGGTCTCTCATTGTATAAAAAGCACTGTTAAAATAATGTCTCAAGATATTCTCTCATAGACTCTTTTAAAATCTAAAAATCCCAGAAACACAAAAGGTTGATTTCATAGATAATAGTGGCAACTTCATTTGTTAGTAAAAATTTGAGCGAATGATAAAATGCTTGTAATTCATTGTGATTGTTTGTAAATTTAAGGAGCTCTGGTGGGGCTGTGGGGTAGTTATTAGGTTGCTAACCACATGGTCATTGATTCAAACCCACCAGCTGCTCCTTGGGAGATTGTCTCCCTTAAGGATTTAGTCTCTCAGAAACCCTGTGAGTTAGAACTGACTCAATGGCAGTGGGTTTGGCCTTTTTCTTTTGCTGTTTGTAAACTTACCTTTGCCCTGCTAGTATGTTTGGTTTGCAAGATGCTTCTGTAGCTCTCCCTAAGGATGTCATATCCTATGTG
>NW_022111369.1:43798983-43800868 GCF_000313985.2 Echinops telfairi
CAGCAATTTCAGCAACATCCCTTAGGTGGTAAAAGATGTAGATGGAATGCCTCAGACCAGAGTCACTCTGGTGTCATCCGGTTTCCTCAGATCTGTGCCTTGTGGGAGGGTGTGTGTGTGTGTGTGTGTGTGTGTGTGTGTGTGTACAGCAAAAATCAAGGGAAGTCAGCAGTTGGTTCTTTTCAGTTTGGAGTCTCAGCCAGCAGTACCAGCAGGGAAGTGGTCTCTCAGAACATATTTGCATCACTTATCACTGATCAGCAGAAAGATGAAAAGAAACTTTTGGGAAGAATTATGGAAGCTCTGGAAGTTTGTGAATCTTCAGGGCAGTGGATGTTTCCGTTTACTCACCAATGAAAGATAAACCTACTATTTCAGGCACTTATTGCTATGAGATTCTCAACAAAGACATCCAGAAACTAATATTAAGTTTTCTTGATGGGATAAAGGAAAACATGGGAAGTTATTTAGAAGAATTCAGAAAAACTATAGAAGAACAAAACAAGGAATTTAATAAGGAGATAGAAACCTTAAATAAAAAGCAACCAGCCATTCCAAAGCTTCATAATATAATAACAAATAAAAAGCTCTCTACAAGACTACAGAAGTAGAATGAAAACCATGGAAGGAAGAATCAGTGAACTAGAAGACAAAGAATCTGAGATTACTCAGTTTGAAGAGCAGGTGGAAAAAATGAACAGGGCATAAGGGCTTTCTGGGACAGCATGAAGAGAAATAATATATGCATAGTAGGAATTCCAGAGAGAGAAGAGAGGAAACGAAATCCAGAAAATATTTTTGAAGAAATAATCATTAAAAAATTCCCAAATCTGGAAGATGAAAGTTTATCATCCAAGATGCTCACCAAAGTCCATATATGTCAAACCCTAAGAGAAACACCCTAAGACATACCATAATTGAATTTACCAGGAACAAAGATAAGGAAAAACTTTTTGAGAGCAACACAAGACAAGGGAAATGTCACTTACAAAGGAGCATCAATAAGAGTAAGTGCTGATTTCTCACCAGTAACAATGCAGGCAAGAAAGCAATGGGGTATTAAATACCAAGAAAATAACTATCAACCAGAAAGAATTTACCCAGCAAAATTATCATTCAAAAGTAAGGGTGAAATTAGGATTTTTCCAGGGAATTTGTAACCACCAGACTAATCCTGCAAGAAATTTCAAAGGGAGCTCTCTTGAAAGAAAACATGATCCCAGCCCAACAATCCAAAATGGTGACACTAAACAACCACCTGAATACATATAATAAAATAAATTTACAATGAGATGGGGGATCTGGGCTACACAATTGTAATGGACAATAACAAAAATAAAATGGAGAGAACTTTCAGGTGTTAAAGGGAATATAATTGACTTGGTAATAAAAATTATCCTACAAAATAATAAGAAAGAAAAAATATTCCTAAAGAGAACTCAGCTTTGAAGATAGAAAACAAAGAAGCCATCAGTCTCACCAGGAGAGGGGGTGGGGGAATGTTTAATAAAATGTTTCAAGTAAATTCCACTCTACTGATAATCATTGCGGTGAATATAAATGAATTAAATATCGTAGTGAAGAAACGGTGGTATACTGGACCCCAAATATGACACGTTGTTATGACCAGGGGCACAGGTGCATACATAACGTGGGGTGGAAATAGTCGACATAACAAGTAATACAAAGCAAACAGGAGTGGCAATGTTAATATATGACAATAGTTTTAAGGGAAAATTTATTATGAGACAGAGAAGGACACTAAATGTACACCTTTTAATGTTGGATGGCACCATTTTAAAAGGGAATAAAGAAATGGAAGACCTACATAATACTAACAATTTGGACTTAACAAACATAGAGCACCCCACTCACCAGTAGCACA
>NW_022111369.1:43804813-43806830 GCF_000313985.2 Echinops telfairi
AAAAAAAATGTAGTTGAAGAGGTAAAAATTATTGTATTGAGTCTTCATCCTAGAGTACTTTGGCAGTTACAAAATCTCCAGTCTACTTGCAAAGGGGTGGAGTCTAGTCTGTCAATCAGGCCATAGCCAAGGAGGCCTCTGTGTGGGCATGGCCTTCTCCTGAGGATTCTGGGAACTACTGTATTCCTCCCTGGAGGTGAGAGACACTCTGCCTCGGATTCCTGAGACAAGCCACATGGTGTTATGCTGATGGCAGTCAGCGCCTTGGAACTGGAGGAGCCACGTGGAGACCCCTGCCAGCACTAAGATGCTTCCATCGCCACTGGATCCACAAGACTTTCCACCCACTGGCCTGTGATCTTCCTGCATTCGGCGTCATTGCATGTGTTGCATGAGTCTGAAGAGGAATTTACAGACTGATAATCGTACATATGGGCTAATATTGAACTAATAGACTAGATCTGGGCTGGGATGTTTTCTTAATGTACAATTGCTTTTTTATAAAGTTATCTCTTACACACAGATGAGTGTGTCTGCATTTGTTTCTTTAGTCTACCCAGACTAACACAAGTACACATAATTTTCGTAGCCTATGTGACAAAATTGGGAGGAATATTTAATGTGCTTTTACTGCAGATCCAAATATTATGGTTTAGTTGCAGAAAGCACTTGTGGGATTGAGCTGTGAGTTGGCCTACCCACTTGATTTACAGACCATTTTTGTTGAAAGAATGAGTAGCAGACAGGTGATGGCTATTTAAACATAGTCAGTTGGCAGACGTGTTCTCCAACTGCCTGTTACTTCAGATAAACTGGCAGTGCTCCCTGCTGTGACAAATGTAAGTCACTACTTGGAAACATTAGGGTTACAGAGAATACTTTCCTGCCACCAGCTTCTCTCCAGCTGGTAGAGATGGTGGCATTAACACGTAAACTTTTTGAATAATGTCATATGCCAACATTTAGAAGTAATGCGTTACTTGGTGAACCGACATCTTTCAATTGTTGTTAAAAATCTATTATAAGTAAAAGGGTCCAATTGATTTTAATGTAACAGTATTAAAAAGGTATTGGTGAAAGTACCACTTGTCAAGTTAGGTGTTGTATCAAAAAAGTATGCTCAGTTATCTGGAATGATATTAAAATCTTTTTCTTCATTCAAAAATACATCCTGAAGTCATCTTAAAGTTAGTCCGCCTGCCTGAGGATTATGCTATTTTAACACCAGTCTCTGTGGGATCAAGTTTACAGTACATGCTTGAAAGATTAGATAGACCCACCATGGGGTAATGAGTTTGTTAATGAGAGAAAGTGCAAATGGTTGTACCGCTGCAACAACGTAATCAGTATGACTAACTTGTAAGTGTACAAACTATGTTTACCTATGCTCTCAACAAAATAAAATTAGGAAACTCTTTCCTTTTCAACTAAAAAAAAAAAAGTGTGGCCAGAGTGCTCCTTACAAGCAAAGATGGCCAGACTTCGTCTTCCATAGTTTGACATATTGTCAGGAGACCAGTCCCTGGGGAAACACATCATGTTTGGTAAAGTGGAGGGGCAGTGAAAGAGACCCTCAATGAGATGGACGGACACAGCGGCTGCATCAATGCTCTCAGCACAGGAACAACTGTGAGGACGGTGCAGGACCGGGCCGTGTTTCCTTCTGCTGTCCTTAGGGTTGCTATGGGTCCAAACTGCCTTGATGGCACCTAACACCAACATGGTCTCATAATTCCATATTAAATAACTAAGGGTAGTTTCTACAAAGTAGAGTACCCTGAGACCTCACACTTAAGTTTGCTATTTGTTTTTATTACCCTTTTACACCCTGCTTAGAGAACAAGCAAGAAACCAAAATTCAATGTATATGCGTCAGCTCAGTGACCTGGAGTCTACTGTTTCTCAGCTACGCTCTGAATTAAGAGAAGCCAAAAGGATGTATGAAGACAAGGTGAGTGTAGGTTTTGCTGTTCTACTTACAGAAGCTTTAATATACACGTTTAATATATATAATAAT
>NW_022111369.1:43807439-43809524 GCF_000313985.2 Echinops telfairi
GATAGAACTGTGTTTCCTAAAACGTTTTAGATGTAGCTTTTGCAACTTACTAAAGCATTTTCGTATAATGCTTTTTTCTATTCTTCTCTTTCCATTTCAGGAGAACCTCCAGAATCCCCCTTTACGAATTTGGACCAGTAGAAGCTGTCACTATTGGCTCAGTAGATTTGGCTTTTACTCTTCACTTTTGATTTTTCACAACAAAATGTCTCATGAACTTGATTCTAAGTTTGCTTTTCCTACTTGGGGGATGGTGTGGTACTCAAAAAAAAAGAGAGAAAGGAGATTTAGTAGCACTGGCTGGAGCTCAAAGGTGTGCGGGGAGCCCCGTGCAAACCGCCTCGCACACTTCTGCCAGTGCACCTCCGTGCTGAGCGGCAGCATCCTTTATTTCCATGTGCTTTTTCAACACAGACCAAACAATTTAAAACAAGCCATGCAGTTTGGCATGATTAGTCATGGCTCTACAACTCACTGTAAGATTTGACTGTGAAAAAAAAAAAAAAGATTTGACTGTGATCCCAGGCCTCATTTGTCCAGTGATCCAAACCAAAAATTTGATTCATAGATGGTGAAAGGGAAAACCAGTGCTGCTATTTACAAAGAAACACAAAAGGAAACAAAGCCTTTACTCGATGTCAGATGTCACTGTTGATTCCAGGCACTGTGAAAAGTTGTCCTTTCCGGTGGTCTCGACAGCTGTTTGTATCAGCTCAGCTGCTACTTCAATGGTTTTCCCTTTCACTCTCCATTTGTCCTTTTTGATTGATTAACTAATATGCATATTTGTACTCTTAAAAAGTGAAAGGTAAAAGCAGAGCTCTAGCAGTTGAGTCAGTACTGACAGCTTCAAAACAAAGGCTCCCGAGGGGCTGGAGGGACTTCTCATGCCCAGTAAACGGAAAGATAAGACTTGCCCTTTTCCTTTCTTGTTCTTCTTCATTTCCTTTGGTTTTGTCTCATCGATTGGCCATAAAATTTAATGTCATGAAATGGTCATCTAGAATATTGTTAAATGAAAATAGGCATAAAAACAGAACTGGGTGCCATTGAGTCGATGCTGACATAAGGCAACTCCCATGTGTATCAGAGCAGACTTGCAGCCCTTGGTGTCAAAGGCTGCAGTCCTCCCAACATGGCTCCCCGGGCTCTTTGTCCATCGGCCCCTGGGTGGATTCGCTTCTCCAGCCCTTTGGGTAGTAGAGACTGGAAGAGGAATATCATTGTGTCATGCTCAGAGAGCATGGTAAAGTTGATGACACATTTAATTGGATCTCCTGTTTGACTCATTTTAAGGTTCTTTTAGTTTTTAATACTTTCTGCTTTCTTTTCGATTGAGGTTTTTTCCTCTGTCTAGTCATTTGTTGTTGGTTTTTCGTTTGTGTGTTTGCTTCCTGTTTGTGTTTTGTATGATTTTCTGTATATGGAATCCATGATAGGTAAATCGATAGAGACAGTAACTGGATTAATAATTACCTAGGGCATAGCAGGGGAGGTTAAGGGGATATGGGGAGCTTTAGAACGAGAAGAAAATGTCTGAAATTGATTGTGGTTATGACAACACTGCTCTTCTTAATATGAACAATTCAATTGTATGAGATGTGAAGTATATGCAAATAAAACTTTTTAAAAAATTGTCATGCTAGAAGTAGAAAATATTTGCTCTAGTCAAATTATTAACTTTCAAATTGAATGTGCTCTGTTAAATTTATAGTTCAAAATACAGCCTGTTTTTATTATACGATATATTGTTTCCAAGGAGAAGTAAGAAAATAAAGAATATTTTTAATACTGCCCTTTTTGTGTGAATTAGTATTAGAAACCATCGAGAAGAACTTGACAGATCATCTAGAATATTCTTTTCAGGTTACATGTGAAAAGAATTGTGACAGAATCTAAACCAGAACTTAAGGTGATTGGCTCCTTGTCTAATGATACTGCCTCTGTTCTCATTTGCCTACTCGTTCCTCACCAGGCGAATTGATGACTGTGTGCTATGAACGCTCTCCCCCACCCTGAAGAACTCCTAGTGTGTGTGCTGGCTTAGTCTTTCCTGATAAAAACAGAGCGGCAGAGGTCATGCCA
>NW_022111369.1:43810535-43812049 GCF_000313985.2 Echinops telfairi
GAAATGATTGGACAGTATACATTCCACTTGCATGACATCTGTCGTAAAAGGACAAAACTAGTATTTGATGATGTCCACTTGTGAGACATTTGACTGCCTAGGGGAAGGATTGTGAGTGGATTTCTTTTTAAAAGCAAGAAAATAATTTTATTACTACTTTGACACCAAATCTGACCCCCCCGAAAAACCCTTTACAATAAACTTTTAAACGTTTGCCCCCCACCTCTGCCCCACATAATACCACTGCTTTCCAAAGACTGTTTCATGCAGTCACTGGCCTAGTTGGATGCTGACTTGTGCTCTCCTCTCAGATAGAGGAGCTGGAGAAGCAGCTAGTTCTTGCCAACTCAGAGCTAACTGATGCTCGGACGGAACGTGACCAGATCAGCCAGGAATCTGGGAATCTGGACGATCAACTCCAAAAGCTTCTGGTAAGTTTCCTTTCCAAAGGGTAATTGGGCTTAATCCCAATCCAAATGATTGGGATTAATTCTGAGACATTCTTCACCAAAGTATTTCAGAAAACCAGTTTCATTTCTAAAATTACATTTGCACACACACATATGTACAGAATAGGATATTCTAGACACTGTTCAAGCTTTTCATATAAAATATAATATTTATATACTTTACCTTGTTTTAAGCAGAACAGTGAGTAGCTAAAACGCTGTTGTTATCAGGTGCCATCAAATTGGCCCCAAATCATAGTGACCCTGTGCAAACAGAACCCTGCCTGATCCAAGCACTTGACCATTACCTTACCAGGGCTCTTTGACGGAGGTGCTGCAGGCTGAGACATTCAGGAAAGGAGAAGTTCGCTCCCCTTTGTGTGACAATACTGGTCAGGTAGAATAAATTTCTCTTTCACATCCAACCCTATTGTACTGTATAGGCTTTCTGCTGCTAAATCCCTCCATGGGATCACAGGGCTTGAGGAGCATGTGGTAACTGTGATGCTCTAAACCTTGGGATAATCCTCGACTTGTTTCCTTGAAATACTGCAACTTTCCCACATAAGTGAAAAAAGAAAAAGAGGAAGACCCTAGACATGATGAACCGACACAGTGACTTCAACCATGGGCTCCAACCTAACCAATGTGAGGATGGCACGGACCGGGTGTGTGTGGTCTGTTGTACATCGGGTGGGAGAGGACTCAAAGCCACTTAACGACAACAGCAACAAGTTGAAAATCTTACAGATTAAATGTCTGAACGATCCTCAAACTCATCCCCTCCCCTTCATTCTTGCCACCACTGCCCCTCACTACCTCTTCCCTGCAGCATGGCAGTCATCGACTGACTAATATTTTAACACCAGCTTCTCCCATCTCTGTTTCATCTGGCGAAGGGCTGCCATGCCCATCGCTATAAGTTATAGTATGTGTGTCACTCTTCAAATGAAAGAGTACAATCTCCCAGCCTTTTAAGAATGTTCCTGATCTGGTCCCAGCTTTCTCTCTACATATGCCCAGTGTTCCTGGCAAACCATTGGCATCACTTATCTCTCTTCCTAA
>NW_022111369.1:43813960-43832897 GCF_000313985.2 Echinops telfairi
TCTCCACACACTGTCCTCACTCAAGTCCATCTGATTTAGATGGAGGAGATTATATAGGGGAGAATAGAACTGTTCTTAGGGTCTCGCAGATTGCATATCTTTTACTCGAACAGCCAGCCTCATCTTTCTCCTGGGCTCAAACCTCTGACCTCTCAGAAAGCAGCCCAGTGCTTAACCCACTGTGTCAGCAGGGCTCCTTAAGTCCTCTCTAGTTTGGTCTAATGAACGTGTGTCATATTTCAATCAAGAATTCTGCTCAGTAATGCGATCGTTAATCTAACTCTACATTTTCCAACCCCGAACGTCATATTTTCGAGTTTAACAACTCTACTTCCTAAAGCCGCCTGTCCCTATCCTCCCAAATGCATGCAATTCTCTTTTTCAGATGGCAGCAATTCAGGGAAAGAATGAAAGTCTAGAAAAAGTGTCCTCCTTGACGGCTCAGCTGGAATCCACCAAAGAGATGCTTCGCAAAGTCGTAGAAGAGCTGACGGCCAAGAAAATGACTCTGGAGAGTTCCGAGAGGACCGTGTCAGACCTGACGGCTTCGCTGCAGGAGAAGGAGCGAGCCATCGAGGCCACCAACGCAGAGATCACGAAGCTCCGCTCCCGGGTTGACCTGAAGCTGCAGGAGCTGCAGCATTTGAAGAACGAGGGCGATCACCTCAGAAACGTGCAGACAGAGTGCGAGGCCCTCAAACTGCAGATGGCAGAAAAGGACAAGGTGATCGAGATTTTGCGACAACAGATTGAAAATATGACGCAGTTGGTTGGCCAGCATGGACGCACTGCCGGGGCCATGCAAGTGGAGAAAGCGCAACTTGAGAAAGAGATTAATGATCGGAGGCTGGAACTACAGGAATACAAGGTCCGTAGAGGTTCTGGTGTCTTAGCTTGTGGATTTTTTTCTCCCACTATGAGTAGGTATGACATAATTTACTGTAAAAGGGGCCCTCTGAAATGATTTAAAATTATTTGTGTCTATCTGCATTTTGTGGTTTTGTAAGAAAGAATTCAAACTTTTATCAGCTCTCAAAGGGGAGACTTGTCCAAAAAAGGTGGGGGGTGGGGGGTGGGTTCAGACCTATCAGGAGAGAAGAAAAGAATTCAGAGTATCTAGCTTCTCCAGGAAGTCTTTCCTGATCTCACCATAAACCCAGGTTCATGGACACTGAGTCCTTTAGAACGGCCTCTGTGGGTTTCTGAGACTGTAGCTTTTTATGGGAGGAGTAAAAAGCCTCATTTCTCTCGAGGGGCAGCTGGTGATTTTGAACTGCTGACCTTGCGGTTAGCAGTCTGATCTCAGGGTTTGATGTATTTTCTCCCTCTTCAGACAGACGTAGGTTTGACTTTCATCTCTTACCACTTAATAGCTATAAAATATTAACCAGTTAGCTGAATATTGGCTTCTGTGTCTGTCAAATAAAGTCAAACAAGAAACAGAACAAAAAGCTTCAACAGCCTCCCTGGGTTCCTGTGAGGCTTCAGTGAGAAGGGACCTGTGGAGGACTTAGTCTGGTTCCTGTGAGGCTTCAGTGAGAAGGTACCTGTGGAGGACTTAGTCTGGTTCCTGGCTGGTCAAAGGCTTTTAGTAAGTTTCCTTTCCCCATATTCCGTGCCATTCTGAACGTCAGCACACTTTTCTTTGGGCCTGTTCTAGCCTGGCTCATATTCTGTCCTTTACTGTGTACATGTGGGTGCAACGTCTCCTTTCACAACACGGCTGCAGGCTTCCCCAAGTAGGGCACCCACTCATTTTTGTACCCAGTGGGGGCTCAGTAAATATTTAACAAATCCAAAACAAATGAGTGAGTTTTTAAAAAATTGATTTCCTAAGCTTTACGCCACCAGCTTTCAGGGCAAGATTTTCTGGGTGAGAAGAACTTCATGCAAATGCCAAGAACGTGAGGGGCCTTCAAAAAAATTCACGGGGGGAAAAAAACAGAACTAAAAGACCAAGGACATTTTTCACACACTTTTTGAGGTCTCCTTGTATAGATTAAAATGCCCTATGCTCTTCCCTCCAAAATACAGTGAGGAAGAAAGGAAAGGGACCCTATTTTGAGAAATGATGTACAAATGCGCTTTACACAATTGATGTGTGTATGGATTGCGATTAACAGTTGTATGAGCCCCTAATAAAATGTTAAAAAAAAAAAGGGAAAGGGACCCTAGCAGGAGAAGGTAGTTAATACCATGGTTTCCCACCCTCTCTAGGCTCATACCCACATCAGAGAAAGAGTGAGCTTTCTCCTAGTAATCAAGGCTCCTCTGAGGAGTCTTACTCCCAAGGCCGGGAAGAACTGAATGTCCGCCAGCTGGTCCCAGGAGGTGGAATGGGAGCAGTACATGCCCAGGTCATGTGCAGTTGTTCTATTCCAAGGAAAACCCTCGCCTTGTCTGGGGCTGTGAACCCCGTTAGATTCACTGTGACAACTGCCTCAAGTGGGTAATTGCCAAAGGTGGGCATTGAGACAAACCTGGAGCTCAACACGATTCCTTTTTTAAACCGCTTCTCATATGCTGACATCTCAAACAACATTGCTGCATTTGAACTGCTGTCATGCACTCAAGTTATATTAAAAATTTTTTGTAAATTTTCCAAGCCTTTAATACCATTGAGTGGATTGTGACTCATAGTGACCCTATGTAGGGTTTTCAAGGCTGTAAATCTTTACGGGCAAAGCTACCTTGCTTTTTCTCTCAAGGAGTGGCTAGTGGATTTAAACTGCCAACTTTTAGGTTAATGCTTACCAGACAGTTAGCAAGTTTTATATTTAAGGCCAATAGTCCTTAATTTAGGAGGATAATCTGATGACCAAGAAAAGTAAGCTTCTGTTCAAAAGACATTTGCTTAGAAGGATGTAGACCAGCTCTGCCCACTATAAATACAATTTGAGTCACATGCATAATTTAAAATTTTCTAGTAACCGCATTAAAAGGCATAAAAGTAAGCAGGTGAAATTAATTTTAATGACATTTTTAACTCTCTATATCTATAATGTGGTGATATTTTATTATGTAATCAATGTAACAAGTTACTGACTTATTCAGCATTCTTTTTTACATGAAGTCTTTGAAATCTGGTGTTTTTTTATACTCATCGTGCCTCCCAACTTAAATTAAACATTTCTCAATAGTCACATGTGGTTGGAACCCATCCAATGGACTGATGGACCATACAAACCTCAGGCTCCACAGCCCTGAGACCAGAATATCGAGATGGTACCCGGCAACTGCTACCAACTTCTCTGAAAAAGGAGCACATCAGAAGGTCCTGGGTTGAGTGAGAGAAAAACGTGGGACAGAACTCAAACTCATGAAGAGACCAGGTTCTTTACTGGTCAGACAGAGACTGGTGCAATGCCAAAGACTGTGCCCCTACCCTTCAGGTCTGGAACTGCACTCCCCTCTGTGGTAGCATAATCAGCCATTTAAGATCAAAGGGGGGAAAAGATCAAAGGAGAAGAGGAAAGAAGGAAGAATGGAAACAGGAAGCAAAAAGGAAGTGGGATAAGGGCATATTGAAGGAAATGTTATGATAAATGGAATCCGGTTGCATAGGAATTGCTAAATGTACAACTGTGATCTGCTCTGTAAGGCTTCACTTAATTCACTATAAAAAGGGTTTGTTTTTAAATGTCACATTTAGCTAGTGGCTACCATATTGGACAACACAGGCCTAGGCTCTGGGAAGAAAAGGGTTCACCGTGGGAACCTCAACAACCCAGATATAAACCAGTGATGAAAATAATCCAAACTTGGGACCGAGTTGGTGAATAACTGGTCATAAAGCATTGGAAGGAAAGACCAAGCAGACAGAGAGATTGGATCTTTAGGATCTGAGAGACTGGGGAATGTTGGCACCCTGACAGAGAACATCAGGTAGAAGTCAAGAAGGAAAGCCCTTTGTGAGATAGGAATGAGGGTCTGCTCAGAGTGTGTAGAGCACACCTAGCTAGGAATTTGGGGCAGTTTGTTAGAAGCAAAGAATTAGAATTTCTATACAGTACTCATATTTCCTACTCCATTCAAAGGATCAGATCCCAAGCCTAGCCACTCTAGTCTAACTTACCACCTCACTCACTTGCCCTTGTAATTGTCTTCTGCTGATCTCCCTGCTTCCACTCTTAACTCTGCTGCCACCACTTTCAATTTTCCACACGTCTAAAAATGTTGTTTTTAAACATCATGTTAAATCACCCCCATGCTGAAAACTGTCTTTATTATCTTATCAGCTTCTTATCTCAGAATGAAACCTCATGTTCTTACATCACCTGTAAGATCACTTGACTGTGGCCCATGCTTCCCTCTGTGCCTTTGTCTTCTACCACTTCCCCCAAGCTCAGTGCACTCCAGCTAGACCAGTGGTTCTCAACCTTCCTCATGCTGTGACCCTTTAATACAGTTCCTCATGTTGTGGTGATCCCCCCCCCAACCATAAAATTATTTTCGTTGCTACTTCCTAACTGTAATTTTGCTACTGTTATGAATTGGGCGACCCCTGGGAAAGGGTCCTTCAATCCCCCCAAAGGGGTCGTGACCCACAGGTTGAGAACCACTGAGCTAGACAGATAGTCCTGTTGTACCACAGCCACTTCACCTGACCTAGAAATCTCCCCCAGCTAGTCACAGGGCGTGCTCTTGGGCCACCTGGAAGTTTCTGCTGAAATTTGACCTCCTCAGAGGCCTGCTCTGACCAATTGTGACAGGATTCCCAAGACCAAACTTCTCTGGGAAGACTCTCAGGATGCAGAGAGTAAATTAGACTCATGGCGGTGGTTTATTACAGCAAACAGATAGATGCAGGGGACCTAGCAAAGGGAAGAGGCACTGGGAATGGAGCCGAGGGGAAATCAGAAGCAGGGCTCCCAGGTTCCTCTCCCAGGAGTCACACATAACTCCCTTCATTCCCTCAGCAATGCCTTGTGACCTATGTGAAGAAGTATCACCAACCAGGGAACCTCATTAGACACTCGATGCCCAGCATTTCTGTTGAGGGCTGGTCATGTAGGCACTTTGCCTGGCATGTATCCAAAATCCAGTTGCCCGGGAGGAAAGCAGGTGTTCAGCATAAATCATAATTGTTACACAAATAGTCTTGGCACAGTGAGCCACCCTTGTCTGGCTGGCTGAAACCCTCCTGAAATCCAAGTTCCCACACTCCAGCCGAGGACCAACCTTGCAAGCAGTCCTTTCTTTCAATTTTTTTTTTTTTTGCCACTCAAATATTTTATTGATTTTTTTTTTAACCTGAAAGGAAATTCAGTTTTGTTTAAGGAGTTAGCTAGGTTGGTGGGTTTTTTGTTTTAATCATTTTATTGGGGGCTCGTACAGCTCTTATCATAATCCATCCATCCATTGTGTCATGCACATTTGTACATTTGTTGCCCTCATTTTCAAAACATTTTCTTTCTTCTTGAGTCCTTGGTTTCAACTCCTCATTTTTACCCCTTCTCTACCCCACAAGCAAGCCTTTCTAAAGACAGCATTCTCAATCCTGATATGGAATTTTTTTTCTGCATACCAGTTTATCTCCATCTCCATTAGCAACCCCCATTCTGCATGCCCACTCTACCCCTCCCCCTTCCTTTGCATAGGGTCTCACGGTGCTGGAAGGAGCCCCTGGCGGCACAGTGGTTATAAGGTGGGCTGCTAGCTGCAAAGTGGCAGCTCAAAACCACCAGCCAGCTCTGAGGGAGAAAGACGGGGCTTTCAACTCCTGCAAGAAGTTACCATCTCAGAAACCCAGAGGGCCAGTTCCACCCTGTCCACTAAGGTCTCCATGAGTCAGAATTGGCAGTGAGTTGGGGTTTTTTGTAGTGTATGTGTTGGAATCAACTTGATGGCAGCGAGAGATCACTGATGATTACAAACCCCCAAAGTCATTTCTGACTCATAGCAACCAACAGGCAGGCAGAGTAGAACCACCCCTGTGGGTTTCCGAGACTAACTCTTGACAGAAATAGAAAGCCTCATCTTTCCCCCATGGAGCAACTGGTGGTTTTGAACCCACTCTGCCACTTCCAGGGTCCATAGTAAATAGATATGTGTTTGTGGCCTATCTGCTCTCGCTAGAATATAAGCTCTGTGGAGGCAAGGGCCTTGTTTATTTTTTGTACAGGGCAGCCCTAGGGACAGGGGAGCAAAACTAATGGACATCCTCCACCCAGCCATCTCCCTTGTCTCGCCCTAGTCCCCGCCCTATTACTGTATCCTCAGGGTGTAAAGTAGTACCTTGGCACAAAGTAGGTGATCAAGGGATTGACAGGTAAGCTTAAAAGAAAGGTTAAATATTCTTTGTTTTCCTTACTGTTCATGGTTTAACACAGAATACAAATCTAGAATCCTGGGAAATAGTGAAGATATTAATATAAATAATGTAGTAATAGAATATCGGTTTTTAGCTACATATAGGCACATTTTCTTGTTTCCCTTTTTGATCGTTTGTGTTCATATATTTAGATTTTAAAAGATAAAAAAGATGCCAAGATACGGGAGCTTGAGGCCAGAGTGAGTGACCTGGAGCTGGAGAAGGTGAAGCTGGTGAACGCAGGCTCGGAACGGCTCCGGGCCGTGAAGGACATCAAACAGGAGAGAGACCAGTTACTAAGTGAGGTGAAAACTAGTCGGACCGAGTTGAATAACCTTACAGGTACGTTGCTTCCTTTCAAAATCCCGTTACAAACAGTGGTTGCATCACTGAAGTCTGATGTGGACTTAGGACTATTGTTTAAGAGAACATAAGGTTTCTCTTCACGTGTGACAAATAAGGGTTGTTAGGCTGCCTCCGAAGAGAGAACAGTAGTAGAGGCATCAGGCCAGTCAACAAGTTCATGAAGATTCGCTATGTGGTTAAATCTGTAAAAATAGATGTAATAGTTATAATAGATACCCAGGTACGGACCAATTGCACTGGCTAGGAATAAAGCAGTGAACAGTCGGTGGATAAAGGAAACAGATTCACCCAAGCAGATAATAGAAAGGTCAGCCTAGTCCTTGGAATCGTTAGGTTAAGGTATCGTTAGGTGTCATCGAGTCCACTCCAACTCAGAGCGGCCCTGTGTGCGACAGAAGGAAGCACTGCCCGGGCCTGCGCCCTCCGCACCATTGTTCTTAGGTGCCCATGACTGCAGCCCCGGTGGCCGTCCACCTTGCTGAGGGTCTTCCTCCTTTTTGCCGACCCTCTACATTGTCGCGCACGATGTCCTTTTCCAGGGACTGGTATCACCTAAAGAGGTGAGACAAAGTGTCACCATCTTCGCTGCTCAGGAGCATTCTGGAAATGTGTGTGGACATCTAATTTCTGTGTTAGTCCAGGTTGAGCAGAGAAACAAATGCATAGACACGCATATGTGTATGAGAAAGAGCTTTATATAAAAAAGAGCTTTATATCAAAGAAAACATCTGAACCCAGGCCAGATGAAGTCCTATATTAGCCCATATGTCCGATACTAGTCTATAAATTCCTCTTCAGACTCTTGCAACACATGCAATGACACTGAATGCAGAAAGATCACAGGCCAGTGAGGGGGAAATCTTGTGGATTCAGTGGTGATGGAAGCATCTTAGTGCTGGCATGAGTCCCCACGTGGCTCCTCCAGCTCCAAGGCGTTGGCTCCATCAGTGTAGCTTGCCATGTGGCTTGCCAACAGACATGTCTCAAAAGGAGAGTATGTGTCCCACCTCCAGGGAGGAAGACAGAAGTTCCCAGGAACCTCAGGGGAAGGCCATGCCCACACAGAGGCTTCATTGCCTACGACCTGATGGACAGGCTAGACCCCACCCCTTCCTCAAGGTGACAGGAGATTATGTAACTGCCACACAATGGTAAGATGTTCACTAACCAAGGGCTTCAGTGAAGAGCAAATGTCTTGAGAATGATGAGGGCAACGAATGTACAAATGTGCTTTACACAATTGATGTGTGTATGGATTGTGATAAAAGTTATATGAGCCCCCAACAAAATGATTTTAAAAAAAGATGCTAACTAAATAAAGACACTTCGAGCTCTGAAATTCTGTGTTCGTTAATTACAAATAAAATGTATTTTATTACAATAAGGTAGAAAAAGTAACCATTTGCCTTGATTATCATTGTTCAGAGGACTATGAAGTCTTAAAAAGGAATTTTCGAAACAAAAGCGAAGAGATGGAAACTACTACAAACAAGCTAAAAATCCAATTAAAATCTGCTCAGTCTGAACTCGAACAAACGAGAAATACGCTAAAGTCGATGGAAGGATCTGATGGTCATGGTATGTTTCACGAGGCCATCCCCTATGTCTTTTCCTGTCTTTCTAATGTCATTGACCTGGCTTTACTACAACATGACATGCCCCCTTGTCTGCCATCTGCTCCACAGAGCCAGATGATGAGAAATAGACAGGAAGAGATAGTAATTAGCGGCGTTTTGAAGCAATAGCGCTGAGAATTTTTTGAAGAGACTGCCATGTGATTAACTTAATCACTAAAGAATCTGAATCCTCAAGTTCCTGTGGCTGTTTAGCTCATTTCTAACAGACTGCAGTATGGGAAACAGGAACGGGAAGGGAGTGTATGTGGACAAATTCTTTATTCATATTTTAAAAAGCCTGAGAGGCCAGGTGGAAGGAGGCCTTTGCACTGGTTAGTTAGGATGAGTCCCAATCACATTCTCATAAATAAGATTATTCCTCACAATATCTTTCCCTAATAATGCTACCTTGAAGTTTCCTCTTACAAGCACATGGCTGGTTGCTATCTGGCCAGCAGCTTTATCCATAGGAGCAGACATGTTGCTACTGCTCTCCCTGCTCAGGGACAGTCACTCCCCCTTACCTGCCCCCAGCACTGGTGTTAGGTTACCACCCCCAATGAGCTCTAGGGTTAGGGTACAGTCCACTTTGTTATATATGTGGTTACCTGTAATTAAGAGGGCTTGCATGCCCCAGACTATGTAAGTTGATGTTAGAATGCATTGTCTCTCTCTCTCTCTCCTGCTCGGATCTGGCTGCTGGTCCCATGGGTGGAGTGAGCACCCAGAGTTTTGTCTGTCTCTTAATTTCTTCCCTTCAGCTTCACAGCCATCTGGGCGTGGGGCTGGATCCCACACCACAGTGTCTACAAATGCCAGTCCTTTATTTTTAAGGAAGTGCTGATCGAAATACAAATGACTGAAAATCTTCATTCAACCCCCTCAGGAGATTCTCTACACAAACTCTATATGGGCTTAATTGGCAATTTTTTTTATTCCTCTTCTCTGATAATAAAGGAAGAAACTCAGAATTGAACTGCTTGGATGAAGAGTCCCTAGACCGGTTCACTTTTTACCTTACTCTTTATGTGAATAGAGAGCTAACAAGGTGTTCTGTCTTCTATTACTCATACCAGTGTTAGTATGACTATGTTATCTGACCTTAAGAATTAGTTTGTTCAATTAAAGTATGCGTTTTTTATGTTTCTCGATATTTTTCTGATGTAGTCCGAACCCCATGCACTCCCTTGAAGAGACAGGAGTAGAAAGCCCCAGTTTTCTCCTGCCAAGCGGCAGTTGCTTTCCAACTGCTGACTGCGATCACAGCCCAAAGCTGAACCATGTTTCTCAATATTTTTAATGGTAGAAAATTGACTTAAGAAAATTACCATTATGGTCAACTGCAATCTGTCTTTCAAACGAGAATTACATTGTCTTCAAAGTGGTCAACAAATAATGTCGGACTTGTGGTTAATTAAAGGAATTTGTCAGCGATACCTGTACTAACCCTGACGCTGGCAGTTTCCATAGCAGAACTTAGTATATCTCGCAGTGAGAAACTGACCTTTCACTCTCGGATGGTTTGTTTTTATACAGAATGGAATGTGTTGTTGTTGTTGTTACCTCTAAGAACAGCTGACTTGAGACATCAAAGCTCTCTCCTCCGCTCACTATACCAAACAACATAAGGTCATCTGCCTTTCAACTTTTCTCTAGAATGAATTTCATATATCTTTTCAGTGACCTGCCATGTCGTAGTCAGTGCCCACTACATGTCCAGAGTATTCTCGACATATCACTAACTGTATAAAAATAATCATATAAACTGCTTATGCTGGCAATTTGATGAAGGAGGCAGCAGTGAGTTCTATGCATAAGGCAGTAGCCATGAGAATGAAAATGAAATGGTTTGTGATCTCACTGGAATATTGATTATTAAGAGTCAGTTTCTAGTGTGATGTTTCAAATACAGATTCCTGGAAAAGTCATTTGAGTAAAAGTACCCTGTACATGATTTCTTATATGACTTCCACCAACTCCTCACTGATGAGCTTGTTATTTGGCATTTCGCATTTATGACCACTCTATTTGTCCAGGCACAATGAGGGACTGCAAATAGAACCAGTGTCTCTGCGCTTAAATGGTTGATTGATCTCACTAAGTTTTAGCATCACAGGGCTGAGTGATGAGTGGGCGACCTGAGGCACAGCGACAGACTGACTTCAGGAGACCATCTCCCGTTTGTCCACAAAGTCTGTCCTGCCACAGAGGGTGTGGCGTGATGGTGGGATGACTCGAGGTTTCAGGCAGGCTGGGGGAGGCCAGGCGAGGACACAAAGGCGTCCAAGGAGGTCAGTAAAGGAGAAGAGACAGGGGAAAGAGCGAAGGAGGCTGCACCTGCATGGGGCTACGGGATCGGGGGAGATGGAGGACAAGCAGGGTGTCCCCCCAGATCAGTGGACAAGATGAGTGTGGTCCCAGACCTGGATGGGCGCTGGGAGGTGTAGGCAACACCCCACACCCATGGGCTTTGAGGTAAGAGGGAAGGGGTGAGAGGGAAAGAGGCCTGCGCCACACGTATCCCGAGATGGACCAGAGGAACCAGGTGGATGGTGGGCAACCAGAGTGTGGGGTGGACACCAGCACAGAGGGTGAGGCAGAACCCTTGACTCTTGCATACCACCAGTTTCACACAACAACTTGACCTTCGAAACTTAACCATGTCAATGAATGTCGAGTGGATACATGTAGTTCCCAAGTACAGGCTTGGTTGGTGCTTGCATTATCATTGGAAATACAGCAACTATTCATAGTCAGGGAAATGAATTCCAGCAGCAAGGAAACCAGGAAACATCATCCAGCTTCCCAGGTAGGTGCCTTGGAAAATCTTGCTAGTCATCTTCTCATAAAGTCTTGTGTTGTTCTTTTAATTTGTCATTGTGACTGGGTGATGGTTTATAGAGCAGATCATCAGTCTTGCTTTCGCAATCCATCCTTGTTTTCTTTCAGCTCATCCATTGCAGTCCCTCAAGGTACCATTGCCTGTCCCACTTCCCCCCAGTGTTTCCGGTTTCCATTCATTCTTCCTTATTTCATAACCCTCTGAATTATATCTGTGGGTAAATGGTGCCCTTTGGATCTTACATGGTTGGTTATTCTCACAAATTTTAGCATCAGTTTGCAGTAAGCAAGCCAAAACCCACTGCCATTGAGTTGATTCCAATTTGTAAAAACTTTCAAACTGAGGCACAATTTGTTTCCTTGATTTTTCTTCCCCCCAGCTATGAAAGTGGCAATGGGGATGCAAAAGCAAATTACAGCCAAAAGAGGTCAGATAGATGCCCTTCAGAGCAAGATACAGTTTTTAGAAGAGGCAATGACAAATGCAAATAAGGTGAGTTCCTCTCTTCCTTGCAGGAGGAAACCAGCGTGTTCATGCAGTACATTGCAAACTAGAGGAACGGATAGCAGACGCACAATACCAAAAACCACTGCCATTGGGCCCATGGTGACCCTATATAGGGTTTCTGAGGCTGTCCATCTTTGCAGGGACAGACAGCCTCAACTTTCTCCCTTGGCGTTGCTGGTGCGTTTGAACTGATGACCTTGTGATTAGTAGCCCAACTCTTACCCAACAGTGCCACCAGGTCTCCCTGCTGACTGATGGAATGGGGAAAGTTCCTAAGGGAGTCATTGAGCAGGATCTTGAGAGAGAGAGACCGTATTTTAAGTGCAGGAAATGAATAAAAGGACATTCTTGCTAGAGTTGGGGAATATTTTTAAGCAAAGTATAGTCAATTCTATATTGTGACCTGAATGTTCCTGAAAATCATGGCACCGTGCACTTTTGTGCAGTAAAAACTGCCAGGCTGATAGGCTAAGTGCACCGCGCTGAGAAATTTAGGCAAGCTGCACCCATTACCTTCTAGTCGATCCCAACTCTTGGCCACTCTGGGGGCCTGATACAAACAATAGCACTGTCAAATGTTGAATGGTTAGAGAATACAGAAATATAATAAGTATGGCATGTAAATTCCCTTGTCTTTAAGTTTCATTTTTCCATGACCTCTTTGAAGCTCTTTTGTATACTTGACACCTTATAGATTTCCTTTCCCATGTTTTTCTCCCCTCCTTTTCTTGCATCCTGAGTGTCTTCCTTTCTTGTTCTTGGTCTGTCATTTGTCTACTTGGAGCCGAAAGCAGTGCTTACCCTCTCTGTTAGGACTAGAAGTCACTGCCTGCGGTCGTCAGAGATGCCTGTCCCACCTAAGAAGGATCTTCAGAGCATGATGATATATCCTCCAGACACAAAGGCGGAAGCGCATCGAATTAAGCCCTCTTTCTTTCTGAGCTATTCTCTGCCTAATTTAATCAAAAAAGGGCAATTGAGCTGCATTTTTCAGTGCATGGCAGTGGCAATACAAGCTAACCAGCCCTACTGCCATGGAGTGTTCTGACTCGAGATACCCATACATAGGGCAGAGTAGACGTGCCCTGCGGTTGCTGAGGCTTTAAATCTTTATGCGACCAGGAAGCCTCATCCTTCTTCCTGCAGGTGGGAGCACAAAGCCTCAACTTTCATCCTCCAAGTGGCTGCTGGGTGCAAACTGCTGACCTTGCAATTTGCAACCCCACTCCTAACTCACTGTGCCACCAGGGCTTCTTCACAGCAGAAGGAATAGACACAAAAACTTCTGCACACCTGTCTCAAACGTCTGTCAGCGACCTCAGTTTACTCTGTAGAAATGGAGTCACATCCGTCCATACCTGCCGTGACAGCAAACGTTCCTTCCATTCCTTTACAGTAACTCCCAACTCTACCCCACCGACACACATCTCCATGGCCCAACTTTATATCTTTTCAACAGAACATGCCATACTTAATACAGTGTATATGTATTTCTTAACCATTTCACGTGTGTGAACTGTGCCACCAAGGCTGCAGATCTTGACAGAAGCAGCCTGTCACACCATTCTTCTTTGTAGTGGCTAGTGGCTCTGAACCGCTGACCTTTTGATTAGGAACTGACCACTCAACCACTGTGCCATCTGGGCTCCTCGTGTGTGATTGCTGCTGTCAGGTGTTACCAAGTTGGTTCTGATTAATAGCAACCCTGTGTACAACAGAACAAAGCACTGAGTGGTCCTGTGCCCTCCTCACAATTGTTCCTATGTTTGAGCCCATCGATGCAGCTGGGTGTCAATCCTCCTTATAGAATGTGTGTGTGTGTGTGTGTGTGTGTGTGTGTGTGTGTGTGTGTGTGAGTTCTTTGTCCCAATTCACAACAGGGCTATCTCTTTCATGACAACATAGTTATTATATGTTTGTAGATCTCATCAAATATTTAGAAACCTAGAAAAGTAATACAAGTAGCAGCAATGAAACGAAGTACATATTCACACAGTTCTAGCAGTTCTAAACTCCAACTCAAAAGCAATTACGTGGCACATGGATTACATTCGATAGTTGTTTAAACAAAAATCGTGTGTCTTCACCCGTCAGCAGCTGCGGGAGCATATTATTTCTGGCATTTTCCTCTCTGTAAATCTAGGAGAAGCATTTCCTAAAAGAAGAGAAGACTAAACTAAGCCAGGAACTGAATACTGTTGCAACAGAAAAAAACAAGATGGCTGGGGAACTGGATGTCCTGCGATCTCAGGAACGTCGTTTGAAAGAAAAGGTTGCTAATATGGAAGTGGCTCTTGATAAGGTAGTTAATTTCACTAAATATGTAAAGTGGCTGTCCACTAACTATTAACTAAAAAGAATTGTTCGGAATGTACGTCCCATGGCAAGAGGGACCAAGTCTGTCCATTTATTTATATTGTAGCCTAACCACTTGGCACAAAGGAAGAATATATCTTCTAGAGAAATTCTTCTGAGCCTGAAAGGCATAGTCATAATAGGTACATTTTGAAAAATTCTATTTTTCAACCTAGCAGAGTATAAGCATATTGATTTCCTAGGGTTGCCATGACAAATGACTACAAATCAGGTGGGATATAAACAACAGAACCCTAATCTCTCACCAAAGTCTAGGAATCAAGGCTTTGTCAGGGTTGATTTCTCCTGGAGGCTCTAAGGGTGAATTTATTCGGCATCTCTGTCCTAGTCCCTGGGGGCTGCTGGCGATCTCTGGGGCATTATGTCTTGACTTGTGGAGACATCACTTCGGTCTCTGTTTTCCTTCTTACATCACCTGCTCCCTGTCTTTTTCTTATAAAGACACACATCATTGGACCTAGGACTCATCTAGTTAACTCAGGATGATCTCATCTCCAGATCTAAGACTTCATTATACCTGCAAAGACCCTTTTTCAAATAAGCTCCCATTCTCAAGTCGTGGAGGCTCGGGCTTGGACACATCCTTTAGCGCTACAGTTCCCTCTTCTACCCAGGGCGGCAGAAACAGTCAAGTATAAGATGGCAGACGTGCTTGGCATCCGTAGTGACCTGGCTAAGTCTCCACGAGTGCCTGACTTACAGAGGACTTGAGCGCTGGGTGGAATGCACTCAGAATGTTAATGAGATCAGAAAGCAATGCCGACACTCGGCACTTTGGGGAGTCGAGAAAGTGCAGGTAGAGAACTCAGGTTAAAGAACAAGAAGGCTCAGGGTCTATATTTGTCATTGGCATTTATGAAAGAGACATAATGTCTCCTTTAAGAATTCTGGAAGCCTAAACAGCTACCCACACCAGTCTTTGTGATTCGAAAATACAGCACAGTCTTCCTGGTTGGACAAATCCATCTGTGATCTCACCCATGCTGGTTTGCTTCTTCAGACATGTTATATTGACCCCTTTAATGAATTCCAGTTGTGACTATTTGTGTGTCATCCAGATTTTGATACTAACTTTTGAATTTTTTTTCACATGTTTTCTCATCTATCTTCCTTCCATCCTTCATTCCTTTGGGTGCCCTCTACTATATTAAGTGCTAGCTATGTGCAGGAGATATAAAGGATAAAGAAAGACATGGCTCACAGTTTCCTGAATGAGACATAAATAGATCCTTGCAATCCAGTGAGCCAAGAGTGGGAGAAGTTTCCTTGAAGAGATAGCAGCTCAGTATTCATAGGCTAATAAAATAAAAGTGCAAAAAGATTCAATGATAAACCACATGTGGTTGCTTGATTGTAGGCATCTTTGCAGTTTGCAGAATGTCAAGATATAATACAGCGCCAGGAACAAGAGTCCATGCGCCTAAAACTTCAACACACTTTGGATGTCAAAGTAAGTCGGTTCCTTTTTGTAAATAATAAGTTAATAGAACAATAACACACAGCTTAGAATCCTCAACCATTTTAAATTAAAAAGGTTAGCATTTAACCAAGGACAAAGTTCAGAGGGGTTGGGGAAGGAGGAGTGGAAGCAGGAAATATAAACTGGGATGTGTGATGGTACTTAGCAGGGATTGCAATGAACGGAACAATGCGTATGAGTTGTTGAATGTAAAACTCATGATCTGCTCTGTAAACCTCCATCCAATTCACATTAAAAAGTTGTGTCGTTTAAAAAAAATAAGTAAAAATAGTGCCTCTCTTTGATATACTTTGACATTTTCTTCATGACCCTTACATGCCTTCCATGTAGTCTCAATACTGTCTGATACTATCATTTATACATTTTTTACAAACATTGTTCCATACGTCACCTGCCTTTCTTCATATCGAAACATTCTGCGGTATCTCTAGTTTACAATGAGAGAGTGAAACGTGAAATACCTGCCATGGGGATACCCGAGGGAAGAGCCTTCACGCAGAGCGTTCTGATAAATGCAAGCACCCAAAGAAAGAGTGGCTTTTTGGTATAGCAAAAGTGATACAATCTGTATGACAGGTCAAAGCATGTGCCTGGAAAAGCTGTTTCTGTTAGACACTAGTTGTGCCTCTTGAAGGGGAAACAATGGAAGAGTGACAGGAATCCCTCAAGATGTGTGTGGAAAGGGGCCCGGGAGAAGAGGCTTTCTGTCCCCTCATTTCTGGCCCCTGCCCCACCTCCTGAGGGCTTACGGTTCTCAGAGCATAAGGAAAAGACCATGCTAGGATCATTGGGCCAAATTGCTCAGTTTGGGAGTGAATGAAATACCCATTGTAGATCTCTAAGGAGCTGGACAGCTCATCATTTCTTTAACAAGGGAGACTTGAACCTCTAGCTCCCGATTTGAAAATCCAGTATATGATTGAATGATTAAGTTGTACGATATGTGAAATATACCAATAAAATATTTTTTTAAATAATTTACATTGGGCAAATTTGCTGCAAAGGACCTTGTGGCAGTTACATAATCTGTCAATTTGAGGGACGGGGTGGAGTCCAGCCTGTCAATCAGGTCATAGCCAGTCATGCTATGTGTGGGCATGGCCTTCTCCTGAGGATTCTGGGAACTCCTGTCTTCCTCCCTGGAGGTGGGACACACACTCTGTCTGTTTCACATTCCTGATGACAAGCCACGTGGAGCAATGCTAATGGCAACCAAAGCCCTGGAGATGCTTCCACCACCACTGGAGCCACAGGACTTTCCACCCACAGGTCTTTTCCTGCATTAGGCATCATTCAATGACAATTCTAAAGTACATTCCATATTTTCTCCCCTTTTGGCCAGAATTCTGCTATAGAATCTTTGATTGCAACAGTAATGAAAGTAGGTCACCATCCAGTTCTGGTCTCATAGCAAAGGAGGCAGCTATTCATGGAGGGAGTTAGCCACACATTTCTTCCTCCTCTTCCTGACTTTCCTTCTTTTTCTGTTGCTCCGGGTGAATAAAGGCCAGTTACAGTACCTTGGGTGACTGCTTGCAAGCTTTTAAGACTCGAGGCACTATGAAGGCAACTAGGAGGTTGATTCCAGTTCTTGGTGACCCTACTTAGGACAGAGGGAAGCACTGCCAGTCCTGTCATCCACACACCACTTGTGTTGAGGCCTGTCGTTACAGCCACCATGTCATGCCATGTCCTGGAGGGTCTTTCTCTTTGCCACTGACCCTCTGCTTTGCCAGGCCGGGGACTGGCCTCTCCGGATAGCATTTCCAAAGTACATGAGGAGCCGTAGGAATTTGAATGCTAATTTATGTAAATCGCTATAGTATTCAATAAATGTTTTATAGAACATAAAAAAGTTTTTTTTAATATGTGGCAGTGTCTTTCATGCCATTTTCAAGGGCTCTAGGTTATATGTTGGATGGCTAACAGCATGGTCAGCAGTTCTAAGCCATAAGCTGCTCCTCCCGAGAAAGAGGAGGCTTTCTGTACCTGTAAAGATTTACAGCCTCCGAAAAATCTATCGGCTCTCGATGAGTCAGAGTTGACTTGATGGCAATGCATTGTTTTGCTTTTCACTGGCTATACCAGTAGTTAGCGGTGCTCTCTAGTCTTTGCTATGGAGAGAACACAAAGCTTGAGAATACACTTAAGAATACAAAGCCCTCCCCCAAACCTACAATTTTGGAACTAGAAAAAAAAAAAACCAGCAGAGTGTGGCCAGAAATATGAGCATCCTCATTCTCTTTGTTACTAAGTCTACTTCTTTTTTTTTTTTTTTTTTCACTAGAAAAACATGGTTTATATGTCTGGTCCCCTGCCGGAGTGGCAGAACTCAGGAATTAGACTATATTCAATCTGATCCCCCACCCTCCCACAAATGTAACGTTGTACAAAACGGTATTTACAGGAAAACCAATTCAAAACTGAAGGGTGTATACAAAAGTAGACCAGAGAGCCAGGAATCAAGAGATATCAATGCCGGGGAAGGCTTTGGTAAAGGGGACCATCCCATTCCACACTGGAATCTGGGGCAAGGCATCTTGTTCTAGGCTGGGACAATCTAGCAACCTTAGTGCCAATTTTAGGGGCAACCAATCATTGCAGGTACTAAGTCTACTTCTAAGACTTTCAAAGAAATGTCATTCACCTGGACCCACAAATCCCTATTCTCAAACATGTATACTGGTACTGTTCATAAAATACAATAGAAAACCACCAAAATATTCAACACGATTTGCAATTTGTTTTACAAAGTAAAATATGTTAATACATTAAAGAATATTATGTAGCCTTGAAATAATTGTGAAAGCTACGTACATTCAACAGATATTGATGGAATGCCTACTGGGTACGAGCCAGTGCGCAAAGTGCTTCAAAAACAGATATTGATGGAATGCCTAGTGGGTACGAGCCAGTGGGCAAAGTGCTTCAGAAACAGATATTGATGGAATGCCTAGTGGGTACCAGCCAGTGTGCAAAGTGCTTCAGAAACAGATATTGATGGAATGCCTAGTGGGTACCAGCCAGTGTGCAAAGTGCTTCAGAAACTGCTCCATGAAGGGAGTGTGCCAGTTGCAACAACAACAAAAACGTGTTTTTAAAGAGTAGTACGCCCACCCAGGGGGAGAGTGTTGGTTGTGTCTCCACAGAACTGGAACGGGCATACAGACCCCATCAGGACACGCCAAACCAGAGGAGCAACATAACACGCGGAGGAATCCACGGAGAGACTGGACCAGGCGCCGGCCCTACCCAGATTTGGCCTGACCCCCACCATGGAAGGGAGCACCACAGAGGATGGAAGTAGATCGTCTAGTGGGGGAGGGGAGCTGACCTACCACACCACACCCAGAGGGAAGCTGGGGCAAAGGAAGGAGGAGGAAAGGAGCGGAGCACAACTGGGCCCACCAAACTCAGAGGACGATGGCCCAGCTCGG
>NW_022111369.1:43834854-43845809 GCF_000313985.2 Echinops telfairi
AATTTTGGGAATGATGAGGGCAACAAATGTATAGGTGTGATTTACACAATTGATCTATGTATTGTGATGAATTGTATGAGCCCCAATAAAACGATTTAAAAAAAAGAGTAGTACATTTCCTCCTGAGAGCGCCCTGCTGATGTCAGATAGAAATCACAGGACACATTACATTGGACAGATCTGCTGCAGGTGACCTCTTCAAAGCATTAAAAAGCAAAGTTGTCACTTTGGGGACTAGGGTGTGCCTGACCCAAGTCATGGTCTATACAGTCACTTCATATGCATGTGAAAGCCAGGCTATGACTAAGGATGGAAGAACTGATGTATGTGAACTATGACATTGGTGAAGAATCTTGAATATACTGTCACCTGCCAGAACAATGAATGGGTCCCTCTTGGAAGAAGTACAAGCAGATGCATCCTTGGTAAGCTGGCACATTTTGGACTTGTGTTAGGAAGGCGCATCCTTGGAGAAAGACATCGCACTTGGCAAAGTAGAAGGTCAGTGAAACAGAGGAGACTCCATGAGACAGGCTGACCCAGCGGCTGCAGCCAGGGGCTGACTCCGTCAGACTGGGGAGAACCACGTGGACCGGGCAGTATTGTTTTCTGGTACACGCAGGGCTGCTCTGAGTCGAGCGGCCTGGACGACACATAACAACACGTTTTCCACACAAATATATGCCTGATTTTCAGACACACATTTTAAAGTTGGACACATACTTTAAAGCCTCAATAATGGATACTTTCTTAGGCAAGAGTTCGCCATAGTTGTCAAGAGTCTTTCTCCATCATTTGCCATAGTCTTTTGTCAGAAGTCAGAAACCACTGCGTGAGCATCCTAGGCTTATCTTCACCTCTGAAATCCTTTGACTAATCACATGTGGGAGTGCATTCTTGTGCACTTAAGCATCTGGAATCATCTTGCTTATTACTCTGGTTTATAGCTGTAAGTTCAACATCTAAGACAGCAATTTATATTGAAAATAATATATTTTTTTAAAATATCACAATGCTTTGTACTTATAAGTTGGCAATGATTTTGCTCACATCTATATTGTTTTCTAGGAACTTCAGGGCCCTGGATACACTTCAAATTCTTCTTTAAAACCACGTCTCCTACACTCGTCCTCTGCTGTCCGTTCCCACTCTAACGTCCCATCTTCCCAGTCTTCAGGCAGCTTCCTGTCACATGTAAGTCACAAGTCTTGCAATCCACAGAGGCAGTGCTGTAATGTATGAATAATGACATCTACAACACGTGAGTACTTTTACATTCGGGAGAATTTCACTAAGAAGTAATGCACTTTCAAAGAGTGGATTTTAGATTTACACATTTCACTATATATTTAAACATTTCCCTGTAAATCCAACATAGATCAGATGAATGGAAAGGCTTTCTTTACTATTTGTTGTTTTATCTGGGGAAAACAAACAGGTGTCTATTCAATGTGAATAAAGTCAGCAATAGTTATAATTATTAAAGTAAATTTTTTACTAGCCCTGTAATCAATTCTTTGGGGTTTTTTCCCCCCATCCCAACAACATCAGAATTACAAAATGAATGCTGAGATGGCTAAAATTTAATGCTCTAGCAAGATAAAAATAAATTGTTGGATATTATTTTTTGTGAACTCTGTGTGACATTACAACATAAAAATTTTATTAATCATAAATCATCTTTTTTTGCCTTTAGTTCAAATACTAACAACTTTAGAACATTTTTAGAACTTTCACACTTGTAAAGCTCAGGAAAAATATGCATGTTATTTCAAATAGAGGCTTTAGCTCTTCTGAAGATAGCCATTAATCCAATAATCAACCAATAATTAATCCAATAATCAACCAATGTCCCAGCTCTAAAGAAATAATAAGACTTATTCCATAAATCATACTTTAAAATCAGCTCCATTAGTTAAAAGTCTGATAACTTGCATGATCAATAGTAGCCTGGTAGTAATTCCCTCACACCAATTACATGACATTTATAGAAATCAGACAGAGAGCTGAAATGGACTACTCCCACCACACACATCCTAGTTTAATGCTTATGAAACTAAGTGTAAAATTGTTTTTCTGGTGGTCATCTCTTTCTAATCGCTGTGTCCTTGCCATTATGGAGCAGAAAACCAACTTGTACACAGGAGTTGCTCAAAAGTTGTTTATTTATAAACAAAAAGTTGTTTATTTATTAAAAAAAAAGTTCACTGTGTGGAATTGTTTTCTGCTCTTAAACATTCATATCTTGAGTTTGAATCTGTTATTTTTGCTTCTCTTCATTACTTTTTAAATCCCCTACTATTTTTAAATAGTTAATACTTACTGTATATACTCAAGTATAAGTTGACCTAAATACCAGTCGAGGCACCTAATTTTACCACAAATTTTACCAAATTTTACCACCTAATTTTACCACAAAAACTGCTTTAAAAATGTGCTGAAAAAAACTCCGCTTAACACCTTTCTAACACAATCGCTGAAGACAAATGTGTGCATAAACAAATGTGGTGAAGAAAGCTGATGGTGCCTGGCTATCAAAAGATATAGCGTCTGGGGTCTTAAAGGCTTGAAGATAAACAAGCAGCCATCTAGCTGAGAAGCAACAAAGCCCACATGAAGCACACCAACCTGTGTGTGTACATGAGGTGTAGAAGGGACCAGGTATCAAGCATCAAAGAACAAAAATATCATATCAGTGGGTGCCCACCTTCCCGATATGATCACTGAAGACAAATGTGTGCATAAGCAAATGTGAAGAAAGCTAATGGTGCCCAGCTATCAAAAGATATAGTGTCTGGGGTCTTAAAGGCTTAAATATAAACAAGCAGCCATATAGCTCAGAAGCAACAAAGCCCACATAGAAGAACCACACTAGCCTGTGTGACCACGAGGTGTTGAAGGGATCAGGTATCAGGCATCATCAGAACAAAAGATCATATCATTGTAATTGAGGGTGAGTTCAGAGTGGAGACCCAAGGCCCATCTGTAGGCAACTGGACACCCCTTAGGAGAAGGGTTGCGGGGAAGGAGATGAGCCAGTCAGGGTGCAGGGTTTCAATGATGAAACATACAACTTTCCTCTAGTTCTTAAATGCTTCCTCCCCCCACTATCATGATCCCAATTCTACCTACAAATCTGGCTAGACCAGAGGATTTACACTGGTACAGATAGGAACTGGAAACACAGGGAATCCAGGACAGATGATCCCTTGGGGACCAGTGATGAGAGTGATGATACTTGGAGGGTGGAGGGGAAGGTAGGGTAGAAAGGGGGATCCGCTTACAAGGATCTACATATAATCTCCTCCCTGGGGTGAAGGGAGACGTCAGACAGTGTAAAATATGACAAAATAATAATTTGTAAATCATCAAGGGTTCATGAGGAAGCGGAGAGCAGGGAGGGAGGGGGGAAATGAGCTGATATCAAGGGCTCAAGTAGAAAGAAAATGTTTTGAGAATGATGATGGCAGCAGATGTTCAGATGTGGTAAGAATTATACGAGCCCCCAACAAAATGATTTTTTAAAAACTCTGCTTATACACGGGGTAAGTCAGTAAAGATTCTTTTTTTTTTTTTTTTTTTTAGGGAGTTCAGCTTTTTTAAAATTGAATGTGTTACAAGCATTTGCTCCCCTGTTTCACACAAGTTAAAGTGTAAAAGGGGGAGAAAAAGAATGAATCAGATATCCTGGCCTTCAGGAGTATATGAGGCCCCTGTTTCTGAGCCTTTCTGGAATACTCCAATGCAGAGAAACTTGCTTCTTGCTGGCCACCTTCGTTGGAGTTACTTTGAGTCTCAGTTTTCTGTGTTCTGCTAAGTCAGTAATGAATTAACCATTTTCTTCCATCTTTCAAAATGTTGATATCATTGCTCATTAATGGCCTTTCATCTTTCTTCTTTAACTTTATTAGTTTTTTAATATTATCATCGTGAGGTCTCAGATAGAGCAGAAATACAAGCCAGGTTTCATATTTGGAAGTAAAATAGTAATGTCTATGCATTGTCCTACATTGCTCCTTCATTTTGCCTTTTAATTCATATTCATGATTTGGAGAAATTAAGTGACTTAAAAAGAGTTCAGACAACCAAAACAGTTGAGCCAAGACTAACCACTAGGCCCGCAAACAGCTCAGAAGGCAGACAGGGACAGAAAGTAAAGGAGATTGGAAGCGGGGAATTCAGAGAGGATGTGGGAAGAGTGCATTATTCATTGAGAGGATTGCAACCAATGTCAAGAAACAATGTGCATAAATTGTTGAATGGAAAACTAATCTGCTCTTTAAAATTTCACACAAGTTACAATAAACTGTAAAAGGGGGAAAAAAGAATTAATCGGTTATCTTGTGGTTTTAACCATTTATAATGGTACTGACTCTCTACCCGATACTGCTGACATGATTTTTATATAACATAACTGTAATAATTATAATACTATAACATAATTTTAATCTGTTTACTGTAGTAAACAGATTCTCAGCCTGAATGAATAATAATTTCTTTCTTTCTTTGTGATTAAAGATCATACAATTGTAAAGCTTCAGAGCTTGATTATCCACTTGATTCCTTCTATGTTATAGATGAGAAAATAAATTGGCACAAGCTCAATCACCAACATGAATATGTATATGTACATATACATATTTATTACCACTACAGTAGAACCCTGGACGACCACGCTATCCATTCTGGAAGGAGCATAGAGATGCAATGCAGTTGAGTTCCGAATCCATTTTTCCCATAAGAAATAACTGAAAATGGATTAAGCCGTTCTTGCCTTTTTTATACAAAACAGTACACAGAAGTTTCAAAGTAAATAAGTTCATAGTTAAATAATATAATTTAAATAAGAAACACAACATTTAACATTTTTAACAACTACAGTATAGCCATCTCTTGAGACTGAGGAGGATCTGGATCTGTGACCCGGATGGGGAGAGGAGGTGTGGAGAGAGAGAGAGAGAGGCATTGGTGGGAAGGGGAATCCCCTTCCATACAATCAACTGGTAGCTGCTCTTCAGGAGGTTTTCTTTTTTCCTCTTCTTTGCCTTTTTTCACTAGGACCTGGCTGACTTTCTCTAAAAGAAAATTAGTTTAATGTGGTCTGCTGTTGCCGTTTCCTTAACTGTTTTCTAAAAGGGTTTGCTAAAGTCTCATCAATAATATCGATAACAGTTAACCAGTTCCTTATAATGATGATTTTTTTCAAAAAACTTTCTTAGGACCCATGTTTTTTATCTAAAACCAGTACAAAAAGCTACAAAAACTAAGAAAATTATAGCAAAGAGCTTGAACACAGCCGCAAAAGATTTAAACAACACATACTAACAACGCCAATTAACTGCTGAGTGACTGAAACACGAACTGCCTTTGTTTACAAAAATCACGTGCCTTGGGTCAGATTCCGATGTTTTGTTCAAGCTCCGATGAAAAATGTTCTCGATATTTTGCATCGAAATTTGATTATGTCGAATACTGCTGCGGGCGAGTCCCGGGGTTGTACTGTAGTTCTGAACCATATGTTACCTCTTGGCTTGGTGGAATGTTGACCAGTTCGTTTTAGGACAGTGACCATGTTCTCCTCATCTTCTTTAGGTGCTTTCTGTATCCGTCAGTAGTTTGCCAGCAGAGTCTTTCAGTATTGCAACTCAGAGCTTGAATTTTTTTCTTTAGTTCTTTCAGATTGAGATCTGCGGAATGTGTTCATTTTGGCTTGTCTAGCTCTAGCTGCTTGCAAATTTCGTGAGGATGGAAGACCACTGTCTTTTGAAGCTGCTCTTGGAGGTTTTCGGTTCAGCTCTCCGGTGTCATCATTCCTACTCCAGTTTTTCTGTCTCCCACACACACAATTTTGAGCATATTATCTTAAGCTCTCTTTGTCTCCATTTTACCATCTCTAAAATGGAGATAATAATCCCTATCTTACTGAGTTGTTTGGGAGATGAAACTGGATGATAAGCATTAGATAATGTATTCATTATCCTAACAATCTGAATGATGAGTCAGATCTGTAAAGAGAAAGCTGAGGGATAAATGTAATTTTTTTTAATAAATGTAATTTTTTTAGTTGGCTTTTAAAAAATTGTTTTATTAGGGCTCATACAACTCTTATCACAATCCATACATACATCAATTGTGTAACATGCATTTGTGCATTCATTGCCCTCGTCATTCTCAAAACATTTGCTCTCCACCTAAGCCCCTGGCATCAGCTCCTCATTTCTTCCCCTCCCTCCCTACTTCCCCCTCCCTCATGTACCCTTGATAATTTATAAATTATTATTTTGTCATATCTCACACTGTCTGACATCTCCCTTCACCCACTTTTCTGTTGTCTGTCCCCCAGGGAGGAGGTCACATGCAGATCCTTGTATAAATGTAATCTTGAACTTGGTACTAAATAACTAACAAAACAAGGTACTGGACATGCACAATGAGGCTGAGCAAGCCCTTGTGGTAAAAGCACAGCAGCCTCCGCTGACGGGCTCCTCTAACTAGCCTGCAGTTCTGTGTCTGGCACATCTTCTCATTTGTTTTCCCTTTTGACCAATTTTCAATTTGTTCTGGTTTTTATTCTGCCTTTTTTTTTTATGTGAAATGCTGAGAAATCTGTGTGCTTTCTTTTTTTTTTAAATCATTTTATTAGGTGCTCATACAGCTCTTATCACAATCCATACACACATCAATTGTGTAAAGCGCATTTGTACATTCATTGCCCTCATCATTCTCAAAACATTTCCTCTCCACTTAAACCCCCGGCATTAGGTCCTCATTTTTCCCCTCCCTCCCCGCTCCCCCCTCCCTCATGAGCCCTTGATAGTTTACAAATTGTTATTTTGTCATATCTTGCCTTGTCCGACGTCTCCCTTCACCCACTTTTCTGTTGTCCACTCTGCCTTTTTAAAAATTGATGTTTTCCTGTGTTTTATTTTGTTATTGTAGTCACTGGCAAGTGGTAGGGAGACTGTATTGTTTTCTTTATATGAAATCCAGGATAGGTAAATCTATATAGTCAGTAACTAAAATAATAGTTTCTTAGGGTTTTGAAATGGTGGGAAATGGGATATTAATGAGGATAAAAATGGAGAAAATTTATTGTGGTGGTGATTGTATAACTTATTTTTTAAATCATTTTATTGGTAATTCTTGTTAATACATTCAAACCATTGGAAATTAAAGAGTAAAAAAGGGAATAATAATAATAAAGATTAAATTATTAAATAATAATAAAGATTATTATTAAAAATAATAATAAAGATTACAAGAATAGCATCCAGATCTGCTGTGGTCAGAAATGTCCCAGAATGTTTTATATTTCATTTTGGGCATTCCAGTTTGAGAGAATCATTGATTATCCAGAGTCTGCTTTTTAAAAGGACAATCAGAGGTCTAAGAACATGAGTCTGTGCCATAGGAAAAAAGTGGGCAAATTGAGAATGTTTAGCTTGTGCTGTATGTAGGGGAGTAGAGTGGGAGCAGAGGTTGGAATGATAAGTACCCATTTCTAAAGGTTGATCATGTTAGACTTGTCTTGTATGATCTATGGAGGTCAACTCTGACCAAGAATGAACATTGCATAGAGGCAGATTCAACTTAGTAAGCTAGTCTTTCAAAAACTTAAGCCATTAGAGTGCCATTACCAAATCGATGGCCTTCCTTGATTTGTAATGAGCAAACATAGACCAGATAAGCATAGTACAGGGATGCCAAAGGGAATTCATCATCATGCCCATTGGTGATTGGACTACAAGTAATCCAACTTCAGGATCCTTCCACACTGATATTTTTGTAATTAACAGTAATATTGTAATAAATTATGGGTTATTTTCAATGCACTGTACAAAGAAAATGGTGTATTAAGACTATGGGGAAAGCCCCAAATTAGCAGAGAACTTCTCAAGAAGAAGAACACAGTGGGAGGGCTTGCTTTACCTGATTTTAGCACATATAATACCGCCACGGTGGTCAAAACTGCATGGTATTGGTGTAATGACAGCTACCCAGACCAATGGAAAAGAACTGAAAACCCAGAAATAAAATTATTAGCATATAGACAACTGATCTTTGATTAGGGCCCAAAATATATCAAATGGGAAGCAGATCCTCTCTTCAACAAGTGGTGCTGGAAAAAAATGGATATCTACCTGCAGAAAAATGAAACAAGACCCTTATCTCACTCCATGCACAAGAATAAAATCAAGGTGGATCACAGACCTCGAGGTAAAACTCCAAATCATTAGGGCCCTCAATGGTAATTGGGAGCAACCTGAGGACTTAGGTGCAAGGAATAAATAGGCTATCAGAAATAGGGAAGGACACAAATACAGATGAGTCACAAATTGACATGTGGGATATACTGAAGATAAAACACCTGTGTACATCGAAAGAATTTACCAAGAAAGTAATGAGAGCCCATGTACTGAGAAAACCTCTTTAGCAATGACACATGAGACAAAGGTCTTATCACTAAAATCTACAATACTCTGCTAGCTTCCAAAAAGAAAAAAACCTAATTGCCCACTGAGGAGGTGGGCAAAGTACCTGAACAGAAGTTTCACAAGGGCAGCAATCCAAATGGCCAATAAAAATATCAGAAAATGTTCCCAATCACTAACCATAAGAGAAATGCAAATTAAAACAACAATGAGATACCACCTAACACCCTCAAAGATACCCCAATTCAAAAAATCAGAAAGCAACAAGTGTTGGAGGGGCTGTGGTGAGAGGAACTCTCAATCACTGCTGATGGACCTGTAGGTATGTATAACCACTATGGAAATTGATTTGGCGATTTCTAAAACAGATGGAAATTGAGCTACCATATGACCCAGCAATCCCCCTACCGGGCATATACCCAGAAAAGCCAAGAAATTTGTATTCCAGACATTAGTATTACAATATTCATCGTGACACAGTTCATAATTGCAAGGAGTTGGAAACAACCCAAATTTCCATCAGCAGATGAATGGATTAAAAAGCTGTGGTACATACATACAATGGAGTACTATGCATCACTATAAAGCAGTGATGAATGAATGAAGCACATCGCTGCATGGGAAGAACTGCCGGAAATCATGCTAAGCAAAGTAAGCCAAGCACAAAAGGACAAGTACAACATGAGTCCGCTGAGGTAAGCTTTTAAAAAAAAATGCAAAGGGGGCATAGTGAAAAAGCTCCTGTATACAAACATTCCTGGGGTGAGGACCAGGTAGTATGGCAGGGGCCAGACCAAATCCAGGGATACATATAGTAGCCAACTAAAAAGGAAGGGGGAAAAAGAAAAAAAGAAATGGGTAGCAGGGGAACAGGGCACTAACCCACCCAAGGGGAGGGTATTGTTTATATCTCCACAGGGATAGAGGGGGACCAGACTTTAACCTGGTGCTCCAAGATGTGAATGCCACATACCTGCATGAAGCAGGGAACCAGTAGAGAGGTCAGAGGGGCCAGTCCCAATCCCAACTACATGGACAGCCTCTCCTTCCCCCAGAAGAATTACTTCAGAGGATGAGAGTGAAGCTACAGCTCAGGGAGAGGGACATGTCTGATCTGAGCACACTGGAGCAAATGAAGGGGGAGGAAGTGAGAGTGGAACACATCCTGGCACACCAAGCCTTGAGGACGATATCCCCGCCCAGAGCAGCCAATGCACAGAGGACCATATGGCCGGCCCCACTATGAGACAAGACATCCCTCACTGACCCATAGCTCTACAGGGGACAACACTGGAAACACGATGTGGTGTGAGGGAAAAGAGGGCCCTCAACAAATCATCACAGGTCCGGTAGGCGCAATTATATGGCGATAATAAGTAAAGATTATAGAAAGTCATAGAGAGCAAGAGAGATTGAAGTCATGGAGTCAGACACAATTCATGGTAGCATGCTCACCTCAGCCCCACTTCGTGGTCATCGTGGAGAGATCCTGAGAGCGAGAGCAGGGGGCCCAACTTTATTGCTAACCAAGGCTTATAACTACTTAGAGGAGCGTGATTACAGGTAACCACATGTCACAGGAAGGGGTAGTACAATAGGCATACACATCATAGGAAGGGGATGTACAATAGGCATAAGCGTGACAGGAAGGGGATGCGCTAGGGGTGTGTCCATAGGAAGGGGGAGGACTAGAGGTATACATGTGACAAGATGGGCAGACCCTAGATTCATGTTGGCGGCCTAACCTTGGTCACCCTTGGGTGGGCTTGACCTCTCTGGGGTCTCCTGGGCCCTACTTGTTGTGGGATAAACAGTGGTGTCTGCTTGCTCTGGGTGGCTGATAACCCTTAAGAAGAATAACCCCTGACCTTCTTCTATTTACCTCCAAGTGTACAGTCATTTGCCACATGTAGCAAGCAGCTAAGTTTGGCTTATATTTGGGGGAGACAACTTGGGAGAAATCTTTCTGTTTCCCACAGTGTGGGAATTGTGCCTAATCTGACCCCACCACACTGAGGCAGGTAAAATTCTGTTTTCATCATCTAGAACAGTAGTGGGTGTGGTAGTGGAAACACTGTATGTTTTCCAGGATCCTGTAACTCCTGAGGAGAGGATTTGAATAAGGAATTTGCTAAGAAGAAAGGGAAAATTCCCCACAACACCACGGGAAAACACTAAGGGCATGTAACAGAACAGCAAGGGGAGCAGAGTAAGGAAGTCCAGAGGGAGTACCAAAAATAGACTTTGGGGCCAGGGCATGGCACCCCATCAGACTCCATCAGAAAACACTCCTAAAGGTCAACAAACAGATCTTGATCTATTTACAGACTTTTCTCTTTTTTTGTCATTGGTTTGTTATTTTGTTTTCTTTTGTTGCTTTGTTTTGCTATATATGTTTTTTTGTGCATGTTATTATCTCTGCAGGTCCATCTAGATAAGAGAGGCTGGATAAACAATCTGGAGGAGAAAACAACGGGATCAACAGTTCCAGGGAGACATGGGAGATGGGGAGGTGGGGGAAAG
>NW_022111369.1:43846528-43857068 GCF_000313985.2 Echinops telfairi
GAAGGGTCTCAGGGAGGAGAAGACCCAGTCAGGGTGCAGGGTATCAACAATGAAACATGCAACTTTCCTCTAGTTCTTAAATGCTTCCTCCCCACCACTCTCATGATCCCGATTCTACCTTACAAATCCAGCTAGACCAGAGGATATACAGTGGTACAGATAGGAACTGGAAACACAGGGAATCCAGGACAGATGATCCCTTCAAGATCAGTGCTGAGAGTGGCGATACCAGGAGGGTGGTAGGAAAATGGGGAAGAAAGAGGGAACCAATTACAAGGATCTACATGTAACCCCCTTCTGGGAGATGGACAACAGAAAAGTGGGTGAAGGGAGACGTCGGACAGTGTAAGACGACATAATTTATAAATTATCAAGGGTTCATGAGGGAGGGGGCACAGAGGGAGGGGAAAATGAGGAACTGATACCTAGGGCTCAAGTAGAAAGCAAATGTTTTGAGAATGATGATGGCAACAAATGTACAAATATGTTTGATACAATGGATGGATGGATGGATTATGATAAGCATTGTATGAGCCCCCAGTGAAATGATTTAATTAAAAAAAAAGACTATGGGGAGTCAACCCCAATATCAGCTATGTGGACCCCACCTCCCCCTGCCCCAGAAGAATGCACTTCAGAGGACAGCACTGAAGCTACAGCTTGGGGAGAGGGGCACATCTGATCAGAGCACACAGGAGAAATGAAGAGGATGGAGAGTGAGGGGGGCACGGGAGAAAGGGAGGTGAGAGAAAGGAACTGGGGAGGGGGCGTGTCAACCAACCCAGGGACAAGGAAACAACCAGTGAACTAAAATCAATGGAGAGAAGGGTGTAGGAGACCTAGTGGGGCTTAATCAAAGGCAATAACAGTGAGGATTTACTGAACCCGGATGAAGGCCGAACATGATAATAGGGAAAGAGGAAAGCAAAAGGAAATTGAGGAAAGAACTAGGAGGCAAAGGACATCTATGGAGGTCTAAATACAGGCATGTACATATGTAAATATATTTATATATAATGACAAGGAAATAGATCTATGTACTTATATTTATATGTTAAGTATTAAGGTAGCAGATGGACATTGGACCTCGACTCAAGTACTCCCTCACCCACCACAAGAACACTTTGTTCTAATAATCCGGCATTCTGTGATGCTCACCTTTCCAACACAATCGCTGAAGACAAAATGGGTGCATAAGCAAAGGTGGTGAAGAAAGCTGATGGTGCCGGGCTGTCAAAAGATATAGCTTCTATGGTCTTAAAGGCTTGAAGATAAACAAGTGGTCATCCAGCTGAGAAGCAACAAAGTCCACATGGAAGAGCACACCAGCCTGTGTGATAATGAGGTGTTGATGGGATCAGGTATCAGGCATCTAAGACCCAAAACAAAATCATACCAATGTGAAGGGGGTGGGGGGTAGCGGGCATGGAGTGGAGACCCAAAACCCATCTGTAGACAACTGGCATCCCCTTACAGAAGGGTCACAAGGAAGAGACGAGCCAGTCAGGGTGGATTATAACACCAATGAAACATACAACTTTATTTCTTTGATGCTTCCTCCCCACTATCATGACCTCAAGTCTACCTTAGAAATCCTGACTAGACCAGAGCATGTGCACTGCTACAGATCAGAGCCTTAACACAGAATCCAGGACAGATAAATCCCCTCAGGACCAATACTGAGAATAGCGATACGAGGAGGATAAGGGGAAAGTAGGCGAGAAAGGGGGAATCGATCATAAGAATCGATCGACATATAACCCCCTCCCAGGGGGACAAACACAGAAAAGCGGGTGAAGGGAGACAGAGGATGGTGTAAGATATGAAAATAATTATAATTTATCAAGGGTTATTGAGGGAGGGTGAGAGAGGGAGGGAAAAAATGAGCTGACATCAAGGGCTCAAGTAGAACGAAAATGCTTTGAAAATGATGATGGCAACAAATGTACAAATGTGCTTGACACAATGGATGTATGTATGAATTGTGATAAGAGCCCCAAATAAAATGATTTAAAAAAAAGAAAATGATGAAGGCAACATGTACAAATATACATGACATAATGGATTTATGTACAGATTGTGATAAAAGCTGTAAGAGCCCCCAATAAAAATATTTAATAATAAAAAGAGTATGGGGATCCAACCATTCCTTTGCTCCATATACAGAGCTTGCATTTTCATTGGAGGAGCAATTATTATTTCAAAAGTTTAAAAAAATAAGGCTGAATTCATAATACAATAATATCAGAAGGCTGGTTATGTGTAATTACTAGATGAATGATAGACAGGAGTGATTTTCTACCTTATCTGTCTGGTAGATCACCAGTTACCAAGAACTGATAACAAAAAAGACTGATGTATCTGTTTGTAGAAGATTCTATTGCTGACTTATATTAAATGTCAAAGTGGGTAGAAGAGAGCAGGGTCCAGGTGCTCTGCTGAAATTTCTAAAATTAAAGTGACTGAACATTGCAATGCCATAAGGTTATTCTTAAAATTTATAAAATGTTATTTCATATTGGCTATTATGATTATCAAACCAAGGATACCAACAAAACCAATAAAGGTATTTGGTAAAATTGGATCATCTACTTGAGTATCTTCAGCAGGATTTTATTTGTGGTTGATCGATGAGACTTGGGAGGGGAAGGAAGTATTATCATTTGTCAGCAGCTCTTGGTCAGCATGGACTAGAGAAAACCCAAAGGGAAAAATGTCGCAGTGTTCACCGTGGCATCTCCTGTCTGTGGTCCGTGTAGGCCCCCAGTGGGGACAGATACCTCAGGCTATGAGTGAGGACGCTGGGTGACTGTCCCATGAAGGTCCTTCATCTGAGGGCCCTGCTCACAAGCCCACTTCTGCCTGTGAGTTGACCTGCCCTCTGGCTGTGCCTGCTGAGAACACACTTCTGATTGCTCATTGGAGGAACACTTGGTATCAGTTTGAAGATCCCATTTTTGTATTTTTCTCAGGTGTCAAATGCAAGAGTTGTAAAAAGTTGGATGCGTCTTTCTTCATCACTGAAATGTGGAACATTTCTATAAAGTTTCTTCTAAAACTCTGGAGATTTGTAAAATTCATTTGTCTTTAAAGATAGTACTAATCATTTTACCTGTGTGTTTTAGAAAAAGTGTAATGACATGGCCAGGATATTCATCTTGCATTGTTAATTTTTTAAGAGTTTGAAGAGATATATATACTTTGACCTCCAGTATGTGCATGAATATATGTACTCACTTAAGCATATATAAATTAGATTTAGTATTATATTGTGGGACATTGGTTAAGCAAAATTTTGGTGGTTCGATCCAGCAGCTGTTCTATGGGAGAAAGACTGAGCAGTCTCCTGCAAGGACTCACATGCTGTGAGAAATCCTATGGAATCATTTTATTCTGTGCTGTAGGGTTACTCTGAGTCTGAATGGATTTGAGGGCAGTGGCTTGGCAGGGGGTAGAGTGATGATTGATTGCTTATTATAGATTATTTGTGGTGAGGAAGATACAGGCAGTTTTTGTTTTCCTCTTTTTGCTCTGCCACAATTTCTAATTACTTGGATTAAAGATTCATTTTGTAACAGGAATAGTGCATGAAATCTGGGGAAATAAAGTGCCTTTGTTTTCCAAATTATTTTAATTTAGCACTCTATAAAATCTAACACCCTCAAAGAAGACCCGACAAGAGACCTGAAGCAGCTGCTGCAAGAGTTGAGAAGTGTGATCAACGATGAACCCGCTGTGCCTCTGAACAAGTCCGAGGAAGACGGGAGAGTGCCATCTCTAGGCGGCCTGTAAGTAGCTGTGTGTGTGCCATACTGGCGTGTCCTTCAGAATGTGCAGTGAGTGGTTTGTGAATGGTCTGCCGCCGTTTGGTTTTCCACGTGTTCCTCTCATGGAGGTTGAGGTGTAAATCAATTTGAAAAGTATCTGATGCTGCTAAAGAAAACAGTATGAGAATGAAGGGGTTCAGTAAAAATAAATCATGAAAAGAAATGAGTACAATCATTCTATTCATATGGTACAAGGTGATACCCCAAGTTGTATCTATAGGGTAAATCATAATCCTCACCAACTTCATATCAATTATCTTATTTTACTATCACACCCTTTAAGTCAGGGAAGGCAGGTTTTTTTTTTTAATATTTATTCCATTTTACAAATAATAAGTTGTTTCCAAAGACTGACTTGCAGCTGCTATAATTGTAGTTCTAAATCTGTTGTTAATCGGTTCTGACTCATAGCAACCCTGTGTACAACAGAACAAAAGCAGTGCTTGGTCCTGCACCATCTTCAAACTCCTTCTGATGTCTGAGTGCATTGTTGCAAGCACCGTGTCAATCCATCTTGTTAAGAGGCCCTTCCTCTTTTTTGCTGCCCCTCCACTTTACCAAACATGGTGCCCTCCTCCAGGGACTGGACTCTCCTGACAACATGTCCAATTACTTGAGACTTAGTCTTGCCATGCTTGCTTCTTGGGAGCATCTTGTCTATACTTCTTCCAAGACAGACTTGTTTGTTCTTTTGGCTGCCCATGGTATGTTCAATAGTCTTCGCCAGCACCACAATGCAAATGCATTGGTTCTTCCTTATTCAATATCCAAATTCCACAAGTATATGAGGTAATTGAAAATACATGGTGAGACAGATAGGAACTGGAAATACAGGGAATCCAGGGCGGATGATCCCTACAGGACCAGTGGTGTGAGTGGCGATACTGGGAGGGTAGAGGGAGAGTGGGTAGGAAAGAGGGAACCAATTACAAGGAACTATATGTGACCTCCTCCCTGGGGGACGGACAACCGAAAAGTGGGTGAAGGGAGACGTTGGACAGGGCAAGATATGACAAAACAACAATTTATAAATTATCAAGGGCTCATGAGGGAGGGGGGAGCAGGGAGGGAGGGGGAAAATGAGGACCTAATGTTGGGGGCTTAAGTGGAGAGGAAATGTTTTGAGAATGACGAGGGCAATGAATGTACAAATGCACTTTACACAATTGATGTATGTATGGATTGTGATAAGAGTTGTATGAGCCCCTAATAAAATGATTTCAAAAAAAGAAAGAAAAAAAAAAGAAAACACATGGTGTGGTAGTTACATAATCTGGCCTCAATTTGAGAGGCTTATGAGTGAGGGGTGGAGTCTAGTCTGTCAATCGGATCAAAGACAAGGAGGCCTCTGTGTGGGCATGGGCTTCCGAGAATTCTGGGAAATCCTGTATTTCTTCTTGGAGGCATGAGACATGCTCTCTCACTCTGCTGACTCCCTGGAGACTCTCTACTGACAAGGCTGACTCCCTGCAAGACATCCCTGAGGAGAAGCCACATGGGCCTATCCTGATGCAGCCCTGGGTGCTAGAGAAGCCACGTGGAGACCCCTGCCAGCACTGAGATGCTTACAACGTCACTGGCCTGTGATCATCCTGCATTCAGTGTCATTGCGTGTGTTTCAAGGCTACCCATAATTTCTCAAGGCTACCCATAATTTGTTATGGTCCACATTGTTGAATGCTTTTGCACAGTCAATAAAACAGAAGTAAACATTTTTCTGGTATTCTCTGCTTTGAGCCAAGATCCATCTGACATCAGCAATGATATCCCTTTTTCCACATCGTCTCCCGAATCTGCCCTGAACCTCTGGCAGCTCCTTGTCAATGTACTGCTGCAACTGTTGATCTTCAGCAAAATTTTACTTGCATGCGACATCACTGATGTTGTATAATTTGAGTATCCTATTGGGTCAGCTTTCTTTGGAATGGGTACAAATATGTGTTTTTTCCTGTCAAGTGGTCAAGTAGTTTGTCTTCCAAAGTTCCTGGCATGGACAAGTAAGTGCTTCTAGTGTTTAATCAGCTTGTTAGAACATTTCATTAGTGTTCTATCAATTCTTGGGCCCTTGATTTTGGCGAATGCTTTCAGAGCAGCTCGGACTTCTTCCTTCAGTACCGTTGGTTCCTGTGCTATCTCTAAATGGCTCAGTGTTGACTGGTTCTTTTTGGTACCGTGACTGTGTACTCTTTCTATTTTTCTTTTGATGCTTCCTTCATCATTCAATATGTAACACTGAATTTAAGTCTAGAACCCTAGAAACTACACAATTCTCAAATTTTTTTCATATCCCAATAGAAAAGACTTTGATTCTCTATATATTCATGGCAGTCATTTATATAAAATGAATAAAAGACCAGATCACAAAAAGAGTCAGCTGGTTCACCATCCTTTTCCTATACAAGCATGTGGGAAGCTAAAAAAGTTATTCGGTTAAGGAGCACCAGTGAGGGAGTGATTACCGTTGAACTGCTAACTACACAGTGTTCTGTGAATGGATACGGCCTCCGAGACCTACAGGGACAATTCTACTCTGCCAGACAGGCTCGACATGAGTTAGAATTGATTTGATGACAGTGAGTTTGGTTTTTGGTATTATTCAGATTAATATGTATGAAAGCATTTTAACATGATATGTAATATTTTTAGTATAATCTGTTATACTGTTCTTTTGATTATATGTCAAATATCTAAAAGTGATACTTTCTGAAATAATATTTATATTTAAACAATCTTCAGTTCCTTAAGATGTCTAGTCAGTATATATTAGCCCCTATGACAACACATGATAGATGTGTAGAACTGGTGTAACGGCTTATCAGGGCATTGTGATGGTGAGCAGGTTGAAGGAAAATGGGAGTGGGCAGGATGTTCTGGAACTAAATTGTGGTGATATATATACAATGTTTTTTAAATATGACTGAACTATTGAAGTATATGATATGTGAATTCTGTCTCAGTAAAACTATTGGGGGAAGAATTATTTTTTTTAGAGAGCTTGTCAGCAACATCTAAGCTCATGGAAGGAAAGCACTTCTGAGGCCAACTGCAGAGGTAGCACTTTGCAAAATTTGGTTGGGGATCTAAAATCTGCTGGGGCTTATCAAATACTTAAATACATATGAGCGATGCTATTCTAAATCTACCTGAAATCTGGAAGTTGTCCTTTATAGAATTAACTGAGAGCCATATTTGTCTATCATACAGAAATGATAGAATAAGAGATTGCATTACTGAATTAAGACTGAGACCAGAGATATGCCTTAGGTAAGAATAATCGGAGATTCTGAATCTAATTAACTGTCCAGGAAATTTGTATGTGGTCAGGTTATTTGGGACTTCTGTTTGGACACGTGGCAGGAGAATGGGTGAGCATATAGGCTTCTGCAATAAATGAGATGAGAGGCCATGTCTGACCTCCTATGGCCTCCGTTATCACAGGCAAAAGTCAGACATGCCTCCATGCTCCATTATGCTGTACCTGTTCCTCCCACCCATGCTTCTCACACAGCTCTACCTCTATGCTGGGTTCCAGAATTCATTCCGGGACCACGCAGACTCGCAAGCAATACTCATAAGTGAAGGCGTTTACTAGGGAAGTCAACAGGTTACCAGAAGTCAGGATCAGTCATTGGTCACAGCAACTCCTCTCCTCAGCTGGAGTATAAAGAAATGAAATTCCTAACCTAAAATAACACCCTAAACAACGATCATCTCTCTCTGCTCCTCAGCCTCTCAGCCACATAGCCACATAGCTTTCCCCTCCGTGGACCAGGCAGCCCGCCTGTCACTCTGCTGTGTCTCACTGCCCCATAGTCTCAGGGCTGCTCTTTTCGCTCTGTGCCGTAGTCTCTGGTGCCTCTGGTCTCAGCCTCTGCCAGAACGTCCTGGGCTTTCATCTCCGCCCAAGATGGCTCATGCACAGAGAAGTGGCTTTGCCAGATTCGAAGAATCATGTTGTTGTTGAGAATATATGCAGAGGAGCATGCTCCAGTTCCATTTCTACGTGACATTGATTGCATTCTTTGCATTGCGCAGCCTTTCTGCCTCTCCTTTTCTACGTCAATCCTCCTCCATCCAGCTTTTCTTTCTTTCTTTCTTTTTTTCTTCTTCTTCAGCTTTTCTGTTTCTCTCAAGCTTCTCTCCAGCAGGAATATCCAGAGCCCCATCCTCGGTCTTAAGTCTGTGTCTGAAAGTGAACTTGAACCTAATACATTTGTTTTATCATGAATACTGTCTTGTTAACTTGCTATCAGTTGATAGTACTTCACCCAATAAGATTAAATTATTTTCCTCACATGCCTTCAGCCCATCGATAAGAAAATACCATTGTGTTATCTTTCATTTCTCCCATCCCTCTGCCAACAGAAGCAACAACTCCTTAAGGGACTCCATTGAAGGCAGCAAATCCAGTGAAAGTCTTAGCAGGTAAGAAAGGATCTTAGCAGCCCCTAGTTCATCTCACTGGCCATTGCACTATTGTTCCGCGTTGATTCAAGGCTTCTTACAGTTGGACAGGCAATGTGTTTCCTCGGTGGACTAGAACTAGAGGTGGTGACTGCAGAGCGCTGTGAAAACAAAACGCCACTGAGCTGTTCTCCTTTAAAGTGGCTACGACTGTGTTGTGTGAATTTTACTTCAGTCGGTAAAAAAAGAGCACATAGCATTTTAGCCCATGGAGCAAAAGAAAACTACTAGTAAATCCTGAAAGCCACATTTCTGTTTTGTAAAGAACTGACTAGTTTTAGGCTGTTTTGTTGTAACAGCTTAATGAGCAACCTTATGCCCTCGAGAAAGTTTCAGATCAAGACTTAAAAAATGTCTCAAAACCAAACAACCACCCCCTGCCATGCAGTCAGTGCTGACAGGACAGGGTAGAAGAGGAGTCTCTGAGACCACCAAGTCTTCACAGGAGTAGAAAGCCCATCATTCTTTTGGAAAGTGGCTGGGAGTTTCCAACTGCGGACCTTGTGCATGGTAGCCCAACTCGCATGACACCAGGGCCCGTCTAAACGGCTCCTATGCATGTTTACAGCATGCTAACCAGCAAATTAGCAGTTGGAAACAACCAGCCACTGTGGGGGAAAGGGGAAACAGTCCGCTCCCATAAAGGCTCCCAATCTCAGAAACCCACAGGGACAGATCTGTCCTAGAGGGTCACCATGCTTTAGAATGGACATGACGGCGGTGAGAGTCCACGCTTCACAATGACGGAAGGGGATCATTCCACAAACCTTCCCCTCTACCTCTTCCATGTGCGTAAGAGGCGGTATCATTTCACCAGCACTAACACCTAATCTTTACCATTACCCTTGATTCTCTTTCTCCTCTGTCTCACTTCTCTTGTCATCAAATGATAATAATTTGGACCCTAGAATAGTTCTCAAAGCCCTTTTTTTACTTTATACGTGTCTTAGAACTGCCTTAGATCTTTTTCCTTGTCTATAGATCATCATTTTGGTGTCTACAGTGTTTAGTGTGTATTTGTGTTTGGGTAACTCTCTTATGATCTCCATGTGCCAATCACTCCTACACAACAGTTTCAACATAATGTGCCTCAAATTCACCTCAGACTATTGTCTATTCTCCGGCCCCCAAACCTTCAAAGGCTCCCAGTGCCCCTGCACCAAGAGCGGACTCTCACGTTCATGAAAGAGGCACTGAATTGTATGCTTTCAAAATGGTTCGTTTTCTGTCGTGTGAATTGTGCCAGAATAATAATAAAGACCAAATAGCATCTTAGCCTTATAATGAAGGTAGTTGTGACTAGACGGCCACTACAACTGCTGTCATAAAAGTCTCATAACCAGTACCTAATGGACAGAGACCCACTTGCTCTGTTAGCTCATTGACAGAGAGATCTCATAGTTGAGTAATACCACTAAGAGATTTGTTTCGATTTTGACCTTTGACTTCTTCGTGTTTAAATGAGTCATTAAGATTAGATCTTTTTGAATCCATGAAAACGTGATTTGGTTTTGTAGCCACTATAGTTGCTAGGAAACCCTGGTGGCATAGTGGTTATGCATCAGGCTGCAAACCCACAAGGTCAGCAGTTTGTAATCATCAAGCCACTCTTAGGGAGAAAGACAAGGCTTTCTACTTCCTGCAGTCTCGGAAACCCACAGGGCAGTTCTACCCTGTCCTGCAGGGTCTCTATAAGCTCTAAGTGATTAGATGGAATGAGTTTAGTTTGGGTTCGGGAGTTGTTAGGTTTCTGGAATCAGTTTCAACTCATAACAACCCGATGTACTAGGGAGCAAAACACCACCCAGACTCACACCATCCTCCAAACTGTTCTGTTTGAGCCCATTTTGTCAATCCATCTTGTTCAGGGACTTCCTCTTTTTCAATAACCCTCCACCTTACCAAGTATGAGATCCTTTTCCAGGGACTGGGCTCTCCTGACTGCATTTCCAAAGTATGCGGAGGGGATGGGGTGGGGGGTGTCTCGCCATCTTTGCTTCTAAGTAACATTCTGGCTGTGCTTTTTTCCAAAACAGATTTGTTTGGCAGTCCGTGCTACTTAAAACATTCTTTGCCAACACCATAATTAAAATGTATCAATTCCTCTTAAGTCTTCCTTATTCTCTGTCCAACTTTCACAAGCATACGAGACCACAGAAAACACCATGACTTGGGACAGGGGCTCCTTATTCCTCCAAGCCGCATCCTTACTCTTCTCACCATTTTAAAGAGGTCTTGTGCAGCAGTTT
>NW_022111369.1:43860615-43880883 GCF_000313985.2 Echinops telfairi
CAAAACATCTCAATTGATATTCCTGTAGTCATGTTTTTTACTCATGCCATTGGTGAGCCTTGGACTTCTTCCTTCAGTACCTTTAGTTCACAATATAATGCTACCTCTTGAAATGTTGAATATTGACCAGTTCTTTTTGGTAGAATGACTCTATCTTCCTTAAAAAAATTTTTTTTTAATTCTTCCTCTTTTGTTCAATGTAATTCTTTGATTTTTCAACTCAGGTCTTGAATTTTGTTTGTGGTTTTCAATTATTTCAGCTTGAGTTAATGCTGAGCATATTCTTTCATTTTGCTTTCCAACTCCAGGCCTTTGCACATTTCCTTATAACATCCAACTGACTTTTCCAGGGGCCTTTGAAATTTTCTATTCAGATTTTTTACTTCATTATTTCTTCCATTTGCTTTAGCTATGCTATGTTCACGAGCAAGTTTCAGAGTCTCTTCTGACATACACTTCGATCTTCTTTTTTTTCTTTTCTGTCTTTTTAATGATCTTTTTCTTCTTTGTGTATGAAGTGCTTAATATCATCCCACAACTTGCTGGGTCTTCTGTCATTAGTGTTTAATGCATCAAATTTGTTCTTGAGATGATCTCAAAAATTAAAGTAGGGTATACTCACAGTGTTAGTTTGGCTCTTTGGGCCTATTTTAATTTCTTCAGCTTCATTTTGAACTTGCATGTGAATAATTGATGGTCACAGTAGGCCTCTGGACTTGTTTTATCTGATGATCTCAAGCTTCTCCATCTTCTCTTCCCACAGTTATAGCCCATTCGATCCCTATCTATTCTATCTGACAAAGACTACATGTATGGTTGTAGTTATGTTGTTGATAAAAAGGTATTTACAGTGAAGAAGTAATTGGTCTTGCAAATTTTTGTCTTGCAATCTCCAGCTTCATTTCTCTTGCCAAGACTATATTTTCCAACTACTTGTCCTTCTCCTCTTTGTTTCCAGCTTCTGTGTTCCAGTTGCCAATAATTACTGATGCATCTTGATTACATGTTTGATCAATTCCAGATTGAAGACATTGATAGAATTCTTCAGTTTCTCCATCACTAGCTTTAGCAGTTGGTGGTTTAATTTGAATCAAAGTTATATTAACCTGATTTGTTGACTTTTCAAAGATTTAATCTTGTTTGGATTCATAATCGATGGTCATGGAAGCAGCAGTCAAGAAATCAAATGAAGTATTGTACTGGGCAGATCTGCTGTGCAATAGCTCTTTAACGTGTTGAAAAGCACGGATGTCCCTGACCCAAATCCTGGTATTTTCAGTTGCTTTATATACATGTAAAATTAAAAAAGAAGATCAGAGAATAACTGCTGTATTTGAATCATGGTACTGCCAAAGAATATTGAAAGTGCTGTGCACTGGCAGCAGAGCAAATGAATCTGTCTTCGAAGAAGTACAGCCAGAATGTTCCTAAGAGGCCAGGATGGCCAGACTTCATCTCACATACTTTGAACATGTTATCAGGAGGGGCCAATCCCTCATAAAGGACCTCATGCTTGGTAAGTAGAGGCTCAGTGAAAACGAGGAAGACTGTCAAGAAGACGATTTGCCACAGTGGCTGCAATAAAGGGCTCAAACAGAACAACAGTTGTGAGGACTCACAGAACCAGGCAGTGTTTGTTCTGTTGTACCTAGAATCACTGGGTCAGATAGAACTCAGTGGCACCTGGGGTAGTAATTTCTTTTAGGAGAATTGATACCAAACTAGTCCCAGGATTTACAGGTATCCCCAATGTCAAACTCTTGCAAGATGTTATACTGCTAAACTTCCCCTGATGTTGACCACCACTCCTCTCGGTATATTCCCCCACCCCCCTGGGTTCTGCCATTCGCTGCAGCTTTGAACAGAACTCACAGCTGTGAGAAGATGGTTCGAGTGGTTGCGGGTGCTGTTAGGTCCCACACCTAAAGGTCAGCCTCATCCATGAGGCTGTAGAAGCTGGTGAGATCTGGACATGTGTTAGACTACAACTCAAGAATGGAGGTCAGGCAGAGGCAAGCTAAGCATAGGGTGTAGAGCCAGACCAAAAAATGTCTAAAAGTCAAAGCATGTCTTTTTGCTTCTATCAGTGCTCAAACAGAAAGGGGAGGCCACAAAAAATGGAGGTGTGGTTGCCATTTAGCCAACCACACCCCAAAGGAAACAATGGTGTAGGGTATTCCTCCTGCCCATTAGCATAGCAGAGAACGCCCTCCAAAATGGGGTCCTAGCCATAGGCACAGAGGCCAGAGTTTATAGTACATCACAAAGGAACTCTAGCTACAAGGGCCATACAACAACATTATCACTGACCTGTCCTGTAGGCTTATAGATACTATTCTTTCACAGACAACTGTGATAGATCTTGAAATGTTCCTTCTGGCAATGAATGTAATGCCTTTCCAATTGAATTTGCTATACCTCCACAGAATAAACTGTATCTTTGTTCAACTTAATATGGCCAGTGCCACTCATTTCAAGTCACTAATGCCTAGGATATTAATTGTTATGCATTCCACTTTTGACAATTCCTAATGTTCCTCAATTCATACTTTATAAATTCTGCATTCCAATTGGATGCTTAAAGCTATGATTAGTCAGAAATGAATTTTCTTATGAAGATGACTTAGTATGATGCTTACATTCTGCACAAATGTCATTGGTCCTAAATGCATGGAGGCAGTACAACTTTGGTTCCCCCTCAAAAGATATTACATGACCTCTGTAGTTTCGGTCTATGATTGCATTTGCTGTTTTGAGGTTATGTTTTAAGTGCTTGCTTTGGCCTGTGTTAACTTGATTCTGTCCAGGCATCTGAATGAAATGAAATGCTGGGGAGGGAGGGGAAAAATGAGGACCTAATGTCAGGGGTTTAAGTGGAGAGAAAATGTTTTGAGAATGATGTACAAATGTGCTTTACACAATTGATGTGTGTATGGATTGCGATAACAGTTGTATGAGCCCCTAATAAAAATTTTTTTTTAATAAAATAAAATATTTAAGGACCAAAAAAAAAGAAAAGAAATGAAATGCTGACCTTACCGCTCGTCTCTTTCCAGAGAGCCAGCCACATTACAGGCAGGGGACATGGAGGACCCTGTGAGTTGCTTCACGTTTACAGAAGCAGGTGAGTTTTCAGCAGAAGCACGGAAATGGGTGCTGCTTGAAACCCTCTGGTCCCCTCATTTCATTTCCATGAGAGCCAGAGACAAACTCCTTAAAGTAGCATCGCCCGTCGCATCAGTGCTCTGATTCCATTTCCTTCTGCCCCGCCCTCCCTGCCTTCATTCATTCAACCTTATTATCCTTCTAGTTGCCATTACTGGAGCCTGCATGGGGCATTTCTAGCCCCACTGTTCTATTTGCATTGCTAGCCCCACCTCCCTGTAAGCCTCTGCTCAGCTGTCACTTGCTCAGTGAGACCTGGTCTGGCCACCTTGTTTTCAAAGTACCCCCTTCCCATACTCCCAGCCCCCCCCCCACCTTAATTTTTCATTTTCTTTTTTACATTAATTATTTTATTCGGAGGCTCTTACAAATATTCTAACAATCCATCATTCAATAGTACTAAGCACACTTGTACATATTTTGCCATCAACACTTCCAAAATGATTTCTTTCTACTTGAGCCCTTGGTATCAGCTCCTCTTGTCATCCCCTCCCCGCCTTCCCCTACCCTCCCACCCTCGTGAATCCTTGATCAATGATAAATTATTATTGTTATTTTGTGTCTTACACTGTCCGTGTCCCCCTTCACCCACCTTTCTGTTACTTGTTGCCCTGAGTGGGAGGGCTAAATATCCAACTTGTGATGGGTTCCCCCTTTCACTCCCTCCCCTCCTCCACTCCAACTTTTTTCTTTTCTTTCTTTTTTTTAAATCGAAACATCATCTAACGTACTATATACTTTACATACTGAGGTTATTCATTATGTGTTTGTCACCTCTTGTTAAAAAACAAAAGAAAGAAAGCTGCCCTGATAACTACCGTGTTTCCCTGAAAGACATCCCCCGAAAAAAAGACCTACTTACAGTTTTGCCTCTCGCTGAAATATAAGGCATCCCCCTGAAAATAAGACTTCCCAGAACATAAGGCCTCCCGAAGGTACCATAACTCTGGACTCTGGACTGTAGCAGCAGGCACCGCCACACAGCTCACTGTTGGCTGCAGCGCAGCCGGAGCAGACAGGAAGTGCGAGGTCTCTTTTAACAAAACAATAAACAACAAATGTGTATCATATTCTTCTTCATGGAAAAATAAGATATCCCTTGAAAATAAGACCTAGTGCATCTTTGGGACCAAAAATTAATATAAGACACTGTCTTATTTTCGGGGAAACAGGGTAACATGATCTGGACCCTGTGCATCTTTACTAACTCCATTTTTGCCTCTTAATTTTCTAACGTCATCATGTCTCTCCATAAGCCTGGCTATTCCTGTTGGCTAGTCATTGTATATGACACATTGTACAGATGATGTGAGGGCTTCAGATGAGAGCACCTGTCCGCTGAGCGTTTATGCTGCTGCTTGCAGGGAGCTAAGGACACCAGCAATCCCGGGTCACTTTCCTCTACTCGGTCCTTGCGTTCATTTGAAGCTTGATTTCATCACCTCACAGGCAGCTCTGTTTGCTGTTCACCATTGTCATAAAGACAACCTTTGTCAGTCCCAATCCAGAGCCTGCGCCATTCACCAGAGCATTCTCTCCCCATCACGGGGAACATTTTCTCATGAAAAATCAATGTTTCCCACAAGTTTAATGTGATTGTTGTTGGACTGCAGGGGGCCCAGAAGAGCCCATCACCATGGCCAAAAACAGAGACCAGGCTGATTGGAGAAATCCTCTGTTTATTCCTGCAAGCATTTACAGAAAGGGAACAGCAAGGTTTCTCCTCTGAACTGTTTCATAATTCAATCCTGACCCCACAAATTAATCTACAGGATTAATTAAGAAACGTTTTTTTACAACGATTACGGGAGGAGATTCTCTGGTTTTTACAATGTCACAAGAGGTGATTGATACCCTAAGAACACAGGCTCTACAATGATCATTAAGAAATGCTCTATACCTACGTTTCTCCAGGGGCCATTAGACCACCATCCCCTGAAGCTTCCTGCACCCTCGTTTATCCAAACTGAGGTGATGTTTCATGTCTGGCTGCTTATCTTACTGACCTTGTTAGCCTCCCTCTCAAGTTGGAACATCCCTGCTGAGTAAGCTAAAAGGAATATTTTTTTAATTAATCATTTTATTGGATCTTACATATATTATTTATACATATCTTACCCTGCCCATTCTATCCCTTCACCTACTATCCTGGTATTTGTCCCCCTTGAGGGGGGTTATTCTGCTATCATTGCTATCCATTCCCCCTTCTCCCCTTCTTTCCCTTCCTTCCCCTTCCCTTCCCTACCCTCCTGGAATCATTACTCGCATTACTGTTTCTAAGGGGGTTTGTCAATCCTTAATTCTGTATATTGAAAGCTCTCGTCTGTACTGGTGTATGTGCACTGGTCTAGCAGGATTTGTAAGGTCGGACTGAAAACTTAATAGTGTGAGGAGGAAGGATTTAAGAACTAGAGGAGTGTTGTGTGCTAAACTGCTCCCCTGGATGTATCTTCTCTTCTGTGCAATCCTTCTATGTGGGAATGTCCAATTATCCACGGATGGGCTCTGGGTCTCTACTTTTACCCCTCTCCTTCACCTCGATGAGATTGTTTATTTTTGAACTTCTGATGCCTGCAGCCATTGACACCTCATGATCATACAGGCTGATGTGCTTCTTCCATGTGGGCTTTCTTGATTCCCTGCTAGATAGCCGCTTGTTTGGCTTCTTGCTTTTAAGACCCCAGATGCTATATCTTTTAGTAGCTGGGTACCATCTGCTTTCTTCACCACATTTGCTTATGCACCCAGTTTGTCTTCAGTGATTATGTTGGGGAGGTGGACATCGCCTAGTGCCACATTATTAGAACAAAGTGTTCTTGTGTTGAGTCCCAAAGTCCACCCACTACCTCAATGTATTGCCATATAAATATATGTACATAGGCCAATACTCCTAGTTTCATGTATTAATATATTTACATATATACAGGTGTATGTTTATACCTCTATAATTGGTTTTGCTTCCTGGTTCTTTGCTCAATTTCCTTGAAAGGAATTTATAGTGTAAGAGAGGGAACTGTTACAATTTGGATTTTAACCAACTAAATCTTGTTATGTTATAATTCTAGTTTGATTTGATTTTCATTATATCATGATGACCACTGGTCATTAAACTGTATATTTTTGAAAGCTCCATTTAATATATGTTATATATAAATTTTAAGTATCTTTTAATATTATTTACACATTTTATCTTTTGTTTTTACAAAATTTTAGCAAGCCCATCTGTGAAAACCTCAGCTTCTCGATCATATCATTCTTCTCCCAAGAAGTCTCCAGTGCACTCGCTCCTGACTAGTTCGGTTGAAGATTCAATAGGTTCTGTATCACAGTACAGATCCACCAAACCTGTTCATTCACCTGAGTCTGTTAAAGGTGAGTATATGATATTATCGATGATAGGTTCTCTGATTTCCTTCTCTGATGAATTTCCGGTTCTCTGAATGCAGAGCTAATCAGATCTTGCATGCTGTTCTTATATAGAAGGGGCCCTGACGGTGCTGTTGTTAGCCACTGAACAGCCAACCCAAAGGTCAGAATTCAAACCCACTAACCACTCCTCCGGAGAAAGATAAGGCTGTAACGGTCTGGGGAACCCTACTCAGGTCTCTATCAATCGTGACTGGGTTATGAATCTGGTTGGGTTAATATATGCATGCTCTAATTGATGATTCATATCGTATATGCCTTTTGTTTCTTCAGTATAGTTTGAATAGGTTAACATCACTTTTCTAGCAGTTTGTCGTGCTGGGTATGATTTCTCCTGTGGAGCCACCCAAGACGAGCAGGTTTTGGGGAGCCTTAAGAACAGATAACAAAGAAGGAGTAGGAGCTGCACTTCTGGGGATTGTACTTAGTCAGGTACCAGGGGGTAACAACCCCCCCCCCAATAAAACCAAAACAAAAAGCTCCACTGGGTGGATCTTTCATCATGAGAATTTTTCCCTCTAGGGGAGTATTAAGCAACTCAGTCTGGGTTAGTCTACCTAGTGGCATCACCTGGGAATGTTCTTTCTGGTCACAGTGAATTTTTTCATAAAAGCAGTTTGACTCAAACTTCATTGTTTGTGATAGTTGATTTAAGAGAACAGTGTGCACCTGTGAAATTTTGTTTCCTGCTCAGGAAAAATGCCACAGAAACTGTTGTGATGTTGAACACAACTTACAAGTACAGCACTATTGGAAAAACCCCAGTGTATGAGTAGTTTTCTTGTCTCAAAAAAGGTGAAATGTCGATTGATGATAACCCTCATTTAAACATCCATTAACTTCCCAAGTGGAAGAAAATATCAACAAAATTCCTGCACTTGTGCTCAAAGACCAACGAGGGACCATGGAAGAAATGGGGAAGTTATCTGGACTATCTTGGAGTTTGACTCAGCAAATTTTAACAAGATTTGGGAATGAGAAGGCTCACTGTGAAATTTGTGCCTCAGGTTCTGACTGACCAGCAATGGGTGTCCAGTGGAAACATGCCGTGCTTTGAAAGAGTAGCTCTGAAGCGACCGAGATTTTTCTCCAGGTAGTTACTGGTGAGGAGACATGGTGCTATTCGGACAACCCCAAAAGAAAGCATCATTCAAGCCAGTGGAAGACGCCATCATCACCTCTCTCAAAAAAAAACCCTCATCAAGTGAAATCAAAGATCAAGATGATGCTCCTTTTTTTTTTATGTGAAGGGGATAGTGTGTTTGGAGTTCATTCCACCAGGTCAGACTGTTAATCAAGCTTTCTATTTAGAGGTTCTGAAAACATTGCATAATAGCGTGTAACAAAAAAGGCCTGATTTGTGGCACTTGGGGACTGGTTTTGCCAGCAGGACAATGCACTCGCTCATGCAGCCATCTCACTGTGCCAGTTTTTGTCACAAAACATGATGCCAAAAAACAAACAAAAAAAACATCATGCCTTTCTTGCCCCATTGCCCCATGCACCTGATTCACCTGACCTTGTGACTTCTTTTGGTTTCCGGGAATACAGAGGGACCTGAAAGGGCAGTGATTTGAGGATGTATAAGAGGTGAAGGAAAAAATGAGGGAGGTGCTGTCAGCCACTAAACAGATGAGTTTGAAAAATGTTTCCAAGAATGGAATCGCAGATTTGACAAATGGATTAAGTGTAATGGAGTGTACTGTGATGGTGATAAGGTTATTTTATGAATTTTTTAAAATTAAATACATATCTTGGTGAGGGGGTGGATTCCAGGGTTGTTTTTTTTTCTGGTGCCCCCTCATATAGTACCAGAAGATGAGCCTCTCAGGCTGGAGGACACACAAAATGTGACTGGGGAAGTGCTGTTGACCATAATGATGTGGATGGAGTAAAGCGTCCAAGGCCTTCATTTGCTGGTGGGCACCACTCAAAATGAGAAGAAATGCCTGCAAATATCCATTAACAGTTGGAACATGGAACGCACAAAGATTGATATCTTAGGTGTTGGCCCCTCTTCTATCCATACTGCAACATTTCTTCCAGGTTCGCTGCTGCCAGCCAACTTCCATAATACCCTCTCCCATCATGCATCTCCCTCATTTAGGTGGCACCAAATAGACACTGTCTCACACACATTTCACACATTTAGAAAAGTTGCCAATGTCCACATTGGACCTTGCCATCCCAAACCCTAAGTTAATGGTGCTTCATGTGGTTGGTATTATACAAAATGTTCATTAAACTTTTGAAATCTTGGTCTCACTTTCCCATTCAGTAAGGAGTCTCAGTGGCTTCTGAGTCAGACTTCTAAACACAGGGTCAACAGTTCAAACCCACCAGCCACTGCAGGAGAGAAAGAGGATGCTGTGTGTTCCCATATAGATTTGTAGGCTTGGAAACCCTATAGAGGGTCTCTGTGAGTCAGAAGCAACCCGATGGCACTGAGACATCCATTTATTGCTCTGTCGGTAAGTAGATTGGATTGGTTTGAAACACATCCAGATATGTTGGTATTGCAATATTTCAACTAGACACAATTTTAAAATGTTACCAAGTCTCTTAGTTTTAAAGGAAATACTATTTAGCCTCTAGTCAGAAGATTTATAGGAAGATATTTTGAATATCACATCTGAGCAATTTTCTAATAGTTTCACAGCCTCAGCCAATAGAAACAACAGGAAAAACATGCCGAAAACTCCAGAACAGATTGGAAAGTTTACAAACTCTGGTAGAAGATTTACAGCTGAAAAACCAAGGTAAAGTGTGCATTCTGGGAACATTCTTCCTTGCCTGTAAGAACTAAGCCTTCTAACTTCTGTATGGAGCTCCGGTGGTATAGTGGTTACCAGTTGGGCTGCTAACCACAAGGTTAGCAGTTCAAAATCACCAGCTGCTCCAACGGGAAAATGATGAGGCTTTCTTCCCCTGTAAACATTTGCTGTCTCGAAAACCCCAGGGGCAGTGCCATCCGGTCCTATGGGGTCGCTATCAGTTGGAATCGCCGCAAGAGCAGGGGATTTGCTTTGGGTTCTATATGCCCACTGAAAACAACTTTGAATTGGCAGTTCCAAAACATTAGTCAAAACATGAGGGTCTAATTGTGACAAACACACTGTCAAGTAAGCACTGGGCTGCTACCCCTGCAGGTCAGCAGTTCCAACCCACCAGCCACTCCAGGGGAGACAGGTGAGGCTGTCTGCTCCCAGAAAGACTTACAGCAGTGGTTCTCAACCTTCCTCATGTCGTGCCCCGTTAATACAGTTCCTCATGTTGTGGTGACACCCCAACCATAAAATTATTTTCATTGCTACTTCATAACTATAATTTTGCCACTGTTATGAATCAGGTGACCCCTGTGAAAGGGTCATTCAACCCCCAAAGGGGTCGCAACCCACAGGTTGAGAACCACTAACTTACAGCATCAGAAACCCTACACAGGGTGGCAATGAGTCAAAACTAACCTGATGACAGTAGGTTTTAGAACTCTTGCATTAATTGTGTGAACTTGGACTGGTCTCCTCTGCCTCTTTTCTTTAATAAGGATGATAATATGAAGTCTCCATGCTGCAGTACAAAATTTTAAGAGAAAAATACAGTTATTGGAGAAAACTGAACTTTTGATGTTCTAAGTGCATCTTTTAAGCATGAGCACTGCTGGCCAACCCTGAGTTGGGCACGTGTTTTGGGTGGTTTTTCGCCTGAGCTTGCTTTTCTCATCTCTGTCTAGTCTGACAAGCATTTGCATTGCTGGTAGCCAGGATCAGAATAGCAGGCAGTAGCCTGAAAACAAAGTGATGATAGTTTGACACCAGATTTAAATTAGCATAGTGTTGTATGAAATCATCCTGCCCATTGAATCACGCAATAAAAGAAGAACTCATTTCAAAATATAATAACACTACTTCAGTAAGAAATTATGGCAATCTACCACTGGTAGACAACTTTGGGGACACAAGTTCAGCGTACTATAGGTAGAGAAGGGCCATTGTGGTTTTTTGGGTTTTTTTACATTTTATTAGGGGCTCATACAAGTGTTATCGCAATCCATACACACATCAATTGTGTAAAGCGCATTTGTACATCATTCTCAAAACATTTTCTCTCCACTTAAACCCCCAACATTAGGTCCTGATTTTTCCCCTCCCTCCCTGCTCTCCCCTCCCTCATGAGCCCTTGGGGCCATTGTGTTTTATGTTTGTCTGCTGGGAGGTCTTCATAAACCCAAGAGCCCAGGAAATGACTTAACCTTTACTTTATCAGAGAGAAGTTAATTTTGGAATACAGATGTTATAGTGATTTCATATTTCTGTCTTTAAACATAAGTTTCCGGATGAATAAGATGTTTTTCCTATGAATAACCTGATTAAAAACACATTTCACTTTCTTAGTAATAATAACACTCAAGGATTTATTGGGCATTTGCTTCCCAACTGTGTGCCGGCCCTGTGCTCAGTGCTTGATTTACATGTTCTTCATGTGACCCTCACGATGACACTGGGCAGTGGGCACTGTTATTTTGTGGGCACATACTTATTTATACTAAGGATCTCTGATGAGGGAGGGTTAGCCCACTGATGGAAGCAAGAGAAAGTCTGACGCTTCTTAATTGTTTGTATTATTTGCAATTGATATATATTACTTCTGTAAAGATCCCTGATCGAACAATAGTTAAACCCTGAGCTTCCATAAAGATTACAGATAAGAACCCCCTATGGGGCAGTTCTACTGTCATTGGAGAATACTGTGAGTTGAAATGAAGTCGGTGTCACCCACAACAATAACACTTCTAGACGCAGCATCACTGTGCTCATTTAGAAGATGAGGAAACAGAAGATAGCAGCACAGTAGATCCCTAAATTTGAAGTCAAAGAATAAGTAGCAGGACTGGGACTTGATCCATGCAATTCCAGACTCCAGAAACCCCTATTTTTCAATACACAAAGATTCTACCACACTGTTGTTCAAACTCCCGGTTCTCTGTTGTAGCCTCGTGAGATCCCCATGACCATGAGCATCGAGTGCGTGTGTTCCGCTTGTTGTGCGTTTTTAAGCAAGAGTCGGTCTCTTAATACCTCAGTTTTCTTCACACTGACATTGAATTCCAAGGGGAAGACACGTATTGATTTTAAAACTTTAAAAATACTGTTTCAAGAAATATATACCATTAATGAATACATTGTCTTAATAGACATTCTGAAACATTCCTTTCTGAATTAAAGTATATTTGGAAAGCATTTATCAAAATTTAAAATACACACACAACTTTTGACCCAGAAATTCTACTTTGAATCATTTATTCTACAAGCAATAGCTGTACACATATGCACAGATCTACATACAAAAGTGTTTATAGCAACAGTGCTTATAAGGAAAAGCAAAGGAAATAAGCATTTAAAAATGTATTCACTAACATTTTGGGTACATTCATATAATGAAATTCTGTGACATCATGAGTTGAACTGGATGGATCTGACACTTGGTTAAGAGGGAGGGAGGAAAAAGCAGGGCCCAGAACAATTCATACCACATATTTCCATTTGGTTTTTTTTTTCATATTTCCATTTGTATGAAGTAGAAAAGTGTGTGGATATCTGCGTACATGTGTATTATGTGTCAAGCACAAACACACACACATACTTATTTATACTAAAGATCTCTGATGAGGGAGGGTTAGCCCACTGATGGAAGCAAGAGAAAGTCTGACGCTTCTTAATTGTTTGTATTATTTGCAATTGTTATATATTACTTCTGTAAAGATCCCTGATCGAACAATAGTTAAACCCTGAGCTTCCATAAAGATTACAGATAAGAACCCCCTATGGGGCAGTTCTACTGTCATTGGAGAATACTGTGAGTTGAAATGAAGTCGGTGTCACCCACAACAATAACACTTCTAGACGCAGCATCACTGTGCTCATTTAGAACAATTGAGTAGATTCCCCTTCGACCTGTCCCACAATACCACACATCTAAAAATGTGTCACATCCAACACGTTCATAATGTATCTACTATGTAGTAACAAGCCAGTCTCTTAAGAGGCACTTCTTAGAACTTAAAGCTGGGGTAGGTTGTGCTATTCTAACTTTGTTTCATCCACATTTTCAGCAATGTCTTCAATGATCAGAAATCAAGAAAAGAGGATACAGAAAGTGAAAGACCAAGAAAAAATGTTACTAAAATGATACATTGCTTGCCTATTCTTTCCAAAGGAATGATGTCCAATTAATTGTGGTGTTACTTGTAATTAGTGCCCTGTGTACAATTTTTTTCTTTTTATGTAAAAGGTTAATAAAAAGATATCCTGTCCTGAACTCTTGAACTAAATTATTCCTGAATGCTCTCCCTGTAAAATTACAGATAAAGGCTAGATGTAGAAGTATCTGTAGGAAGGAGCCTTGGTCGCAAAGTGGTAAAGCTTGCTGCTGTGAATGGAACCGTGGGGCTCACACCCACCTGCAGCTCTGAGGAGAAAAGTGTGGCAGTCTGCTCTGTCAGTTCAGCTCGTGCGCGTGGGGTCACTAGGAACCAGAACCGCCTTGCTAGCAATGAGTGCGTGTGCATTTATTTCTATAAATTAATTCCCAAACCAATAGAAGGTATTAATGTGCTGTTACAAGCAGTCTGTTGGAATAATTGTGCATTTTCATAACTTTTACTTATTTGGAGAGTATAGATCCCTTTTCTTTTTAACCTTAAAACTATAACTTACTAATCCAACTTTATATACCCACAAAAATGTGTATGTGTTCTCTAGAACAGCACTGTACAATAGAAGTAGCTGTGTCGCATGCTTGTACATAAATGTTTTAACTTCATATTGTAAGTTGGGGGAGATTTACATTTTACCTCATTTTAAAATTTCTTTTTTAATATGTGCATTTATTGTTATCAATTATCCTCTAAATACTACTTTTGCTGTGTCCCAAATGTTTGGGTATGTTGTAATTTAGTTCTTGTTTCAGGGATTTAAATTTTTTTATTCCTTATTTCTTCAATTACCCAGTAGTTTTTAAGCAAGATGTTGTTCAATGTTCATGTCTTTGATTTTTACCCCCTTGATCTTCGTATGTTATTTCTAACTTTTTAGGGTTGTGAGCTGAGAAGATGGTTTGTAAATATTGTAGTTTATTGAGGTTTACTTTGTGGCCTAACATATATATGGTCCATTCTGGAGAAAACCCCATGTTTACTGTAAAAAAAGTGTACATTGAATGGTTGTTGGATGGAGTGTTCTGTACTCCTCGGAGGTCAAGTTGATTGTGTCATTTAATTCTGTTTTCACTGAATCTTTCCAATTATTCTCCTTTCCTTACTGAAGTCTCCTATTGGACCCATTCGCTGTCATCAAGTTGATGAACTGCCCGTGGGTTTCCCCACCATAGATAGCAGTCTGCGGGAGGAGAAAGCCGAGTCCTCTCACGAGGAGTGACTGGTGACTAAGACTGCACACCTGCTGGATCACAGCCCAATGTGTAACCACCACATCACAAGGGGTCTTATCTCTTTCTTTCCTCAGCTGTAAGAGTTCAATGTATTTCGGGAGTCTTTCATTAAGCGTATATATATTTATTATGGTTATGTCTCCTTGTTCAATTGCCCCTTTAATCATTACGCAATGCTCTTCTTTGTGTCTCATGATGGAGTTCGCCTGGAAGTCTATTTTACCGGAGATTCGTATTGCCACTCCTGATTTTATTGATTGCCATTACCATGATAAATGAACTTTTCCTATACACATGACTATTGAGATTCCAGGAAAAGATGTCAGCAGAAAGCGGTGCCAGCAAAAAAATCTTGTGGGTGGGGAACCTTCACTGGTACGGTCGATTATTCTGAGATATGTAACCTAGTGTATTGTTCATTCAGAGACTATTATGTGGCTGAAACTCGAGCCGTAGGAGGTGAGTTCATTTCTAGACCTGAACAGTGACCGAAGAGCCATAATCTTAAGAATGCCACCAGTCTCCATGTGACCAGTTGCTCCTGGTCTTTGTTTTATGGCTGGGAGTTTTGTTCAACACTTTTCTCCTGCTCTATCCCAGGACCTTCTAATATGATCCCTTTTAGAGGTACATATCTAGTTCTTCTGGTCTTAGGGTTAGAGAGGTTGTTTGAGTGGTCCATTGATCCAGTGGTCTAATTGTTTTCATTAAATAACAATGCTTTAGTAATATAAACTTTAATTTTGTATGTATATCTTAAATCAATTGGCTTTACTGAAATAATTACTGAAGTTTTCTATTCTATCAAGTAATGATAAATGGCTAATAGAATCCTAAATATATTTTTATTATACATTAGTTTACCTTTAGTTTTATGTAATAGGAATTACTGTATATACTCGAGTATAAGCCGAGTTTTTTAGCACATTTTTTAATGCTGAAAAACCCCCAAGTTTTTTTGTGATAAAATTAGGTGCCTCAGCTTATATTTGAGCATATACAGTACTTGAGCATTCTGTTTAGTAATACACGCATGCTACATTATTGTAACATTTTGTGCTTGTGACAAATGCCTTGTAAACAAATATAAAATGCATTAACTATGTAAGAATATAAGGATTTAACAATGAAGAAAACATCTCATAAGCCCCAAACTCTAAGTTTTTAAAGCACTTTCCAACCCCATTTTCAGAAGCCTATGAGTGGTGACACAGTTAAATGTTCAACTACTAGATGGAAAATTTGAGTCTATAGACAAAATATTGAATGATAAAGGAAGCATCAAGAGAAGATGTAAAGAACACAGTCACTGTACCAAAAAGCACTAGTAGACAGTCCACCATTTCAGGAGGTAGCATATGAGCAAGAGCAATAGTGAAGTTCAAACCGCCCAATCCATTAGCCAACGACAAAGCTCCGGGAATTGACGGGCACTCACTGAAAGGTTTCAGAAAGCTGAAGCACACTGGGGGCACTCGCTGTGTGTGCCGGGAAATGTGGGAGACAGCTACCTGGCCAACTGGACCAGATCCATGCTTTTGCCCATTCCAAAGAAAGGCATCTCAACAGAATATCATTAATATCACATACAAGTAAACTTTTGCTTAAGATCATCCAACAAAGGTTGCAGCAGCACATTGACAGGGAACTGCCAGAAGTCCAGGCCTCATTCAGAAGACATGGAACAAGGGATACTGCTGAGCCAACCTGGATCTCGGCTCAATGCAGAAAATACCAGAAAGGTGTTGCATAGTTGTTGCATTGACGATGTAAAGGTATTCGACTGTGAGGACCATAATAAACTGTAGATCACCTTGAGAAGAATGGGCATTCTCAAGAACACTTCACTATGTTCATTTGGAACTTAGGCTGATGCTAATGAAATAATTAAGAAAAAAATAATTAACAAGGACTACTTTATGGTTGAAAACCAGGAAAGGTGTGGGACAAGGTAGTATGCGCTCACCATATACTTGTTCAATCTGTATGCTGAGCAGTCATCAGAGAAATGGGATTATACGAAGTGACATCAGAATTGAAGGAAGACTTATTAATGACCTGCAGTATGCAGATGACACAACTTTGATTGCTGAAAGTAAGAATTGAAGCAGTTGCTGAGAAAGATCAAAGATTATAACCTACAGTATGGATTACAACTCGATGTAAAGACCAAAATCCTCACAATGGGACCAAAAGGGAACATTGTAAGTGGAGAAAAGGTGAAAGTTGTCAAGGATTTTGTCTTGCCTGGATCCACAATCAATCCTCATGGAAGCAGCAGTCAAGAGATCAAATGACTTATTGCATTAGATAAATCTGGTGCACAAGACCTCTTCAGAGTACTGAAGAGCAAAGGTATTGCTTTGAGAACTAAGGTGCACCTGACCCAAGCCATGGTGTTCTCCACTGCATCACACGCTTGTGAAAGTGGGACACTGAATAGCGAAAACTGAAGAGGAACTGATGCGTTTGAATTGTGGTGCTGGAGAAGAAAACCGAAAGTACTCTGGACTGCTTTAAGGACAAACCCATCTGTCCTGGGAAAAGTACAGCAAGTGCTCTTTAGAAGGATGGCAAGACATCATGTTTCGTGAAGTGGGGGTGTGGCGAAAAAGAAGGCCCTCGGTGAGGTAGATTTTTTTTGTGGCTGCACCGATGGGCTCGGGCACAGGAGCAAGGGCGAGGATGGCAGTGTTTTGGTCTGTTGTGCATACGGTCGCTATGGGCCAGGGCCAACTTGATGGCCCCTAACAGCTGTAAGGTTAGCAGCTTGGACCGATCTAGTCTCCCAGTAAGACAGGCTCGGCAATCTACTTCCAAAAGGTCACACTCTTGAAACCCTACGGAACAATTCCACTTGGTACTCCTCATGAGTTAAAGTCAGCTTCACAGCAACAAATGCCATTTCCAGTTGTTTTATGCTTCCTTGGCAAAGACTGTCACTAAGATTAAACATTGTCTTGCCAGTTACACTATTAAAAGTTGTTCTAAAATTGACTGTGGTTAATGATTGTACGAATCTTCTGGATATGATTGAACTATTGAATTATACAATATGTGGATTAGGTTATCAATAAAACTTAATTGTTTTCACATACAAGAATTCATTTTCTAGACTTGCTGAATTTCTCCCCAAGCAAAGGTAGAGTTTCAAATATCAACTTTTTCTGTAAAAGAAACAGACTCTTAACACATCTTTTTCTAGGCTTCCTAATGTTTACTTTTCTCTGTACCCCTTATGAGTGGAGGAAAATATTTCATTTATATCTACAGTGGTTAGGCCAGCAAGTCAAACACTTACTGAAGCCATTAGTGTTCCGGCTTTATTATTTGCTGTTCTAAAGATGAAGGGGGCCTGTCCCTGAAGTGGAGACTGTAACTATACCTCCCAGTCCTCCAAAGTATCTTCAGGCCATCTCACTCAGCCCAGCCTCAGCCCTGTTCACCGTCCCTTTTCCCAGCACTTGCTCCGGATGGACTAACCCTAGTTAGGCTTCTGGATTCTCCACCAGCTGTAGAGCATCAAAGCAAAGATGTACGTGTTCTGTACGATATGCCTACAAAAACAACATGCACAGAGCTAACTTAGCTACATGAAAACATGGCCCTGGCCACTTTCAAAGGCACGCTGGCAAGTAAGATGTAGTCCCTACACAAGTTCTAAAGCATTAGTTCCTATCTGTGCGAATCACACAACTGGGGACCAGCTATTTCCTGATGCGTCCCATAGTGGTGTTAGGTGCGTCAGTTCTGATACATTGTGACCCCCCATGCACAACAGAGCACTGCCTGGTCCTGTGCCACCCCCACAGTCACTGCTGTGCTCGAGCCCACTGTTGCCAGCATGGCGGCAAGCCATCAAAGGTTCGGAGCACTCTGAAAGGTACCTGTGGCAGTGTTTCTCCAACCGTACAATAGGAAATCCGATGATCCTGGGGTGAAGCATGTTTTGCGTCTTTGGTTTAAAGTTCACTCAGAGGCTCAAGCTTGAACTGTACGTATTGTTCCTTTCTGTGCTGCAGGACCACAACCTGCACCCTCAGGCGTAGCCCAGCCCCACCCACCCAGCTCTAAGTCAGGGTGATCAGCACAAATCAGTGCCCACGTGGGGAAGCAGCCCATGTTCACCAGGAGCATTATCTACATAAACATTTATTCATGCATATTAGTAAGTAAAAGGCACTAGCAAATGTGAAACCACTCGAATGACTAAAGTCTGGGCCACACCTCCTTTATTTTCAGTGACTCGGGTACTCTGCAGCCTTAGTCTCTTTCCCAGCCAGCAACAGCTTCTCCGGTACGTGCAGCTAGGATCCGTGAAGCCCCCACCACTCCTGAACTACTTTATCCTCATGGCCAGTCTCTAGCAATCTATTGCTGCATTCTTCCCACCGGGTCACCTCCCCCTTCTCGACCACCACAAACTTCCACTGCACCACTGTGTCGGCTGGCAGGGCGATGGGACGAGACCAGAACCCATCCTTGCTCCCCTGGAGAGGGATGTAAGTACTCCATCCCCCAAGCCTCTCATGGTCTCCGGTCACTGCAATGAGCTGCTCCCCAGGGCTGGTGACATAGTGGACCTGGAACCTGACACTAACTTGCTGAGCCTCAGGAAACAACGCCACGGTTTTCACTTCTACTCCCTGACCTTTCGCTCCTCCCAGAGCGCTTTGGCCACAGTCCATTCCCTGACTTGCGCTTAACACCAGAGCCTCCAGGCTGTTGCTCAAGCCAGCATCTCCCCAGGATGAATGCCTGGACACCATCTCCCAGTCCTCCTGCTGGTCAGCCAGGTCTGAACTGTCCGAGGGGGGATGGTGCACTCCTTTGGGTCTGTCCCTGTGGAGGTTGCTCGAAGGCGCACTCTCTGTCAAACACGGGGCCTCCTTGGAAGGGGTCTCCTGTCCTTTTTGGAACCCCCCGCCTCGTACAGGATGATCACGGCCTTTGTTTCTTGGAGCTTCAGAGCAAGCGCTGGAGTCACCCGAGGCAGCTAGAGAAGCTGTGTTAGGGGACTGTCCAGAAGAAGCCTGCACTCTCGAAGTGTCACAGGCACCGTCTGCTCCGGGAGGGCCGTGCAGCGGCCACGCCGCTTCCTGTGGGTGCCACAGGTTACCCAGGCCTGTGGTCTCTGAAACCAAACAGCCATTGTTTCCTTGAAGGTGCTCTGAGAGACAAAAGAAAAGCCAGAATCGTGTTAGTTCAGGTCATCCGAGGAAATGAAAGTCTGAGAGAGCAGGTTTCTTTATTGAAGACTTTTGCCCAGCAGCTCATAAAATGTCCATTAACACCAAGCACTCTGTTACCTACCTACCAACAATGCAAGGCACAAGGAGGTGTGCCAACTGACCAGCACAAAGGTGTAAATGAAGTGGTAAGTTGTAGGTGAGTCACCCAGCCACGATCCTCAATGCCAGGCTGGTAGGCATACATACAGCCAGAGCCGCTTGGCTTGGCTCCCATCATCAAGCGTGTTAACCAGCCTGTGGGTCAAAGGGCTGCATGGCCACCCTGCAAACTAGCAGAGACTCGTGCAGGTCAGCTCTTGCCTGGTGCGGGCAGGTGACCAGCAGCCGCCATGATGTTGTCGCTAGGTGTCACTGGCTGGTTCCCACTAACACCCCTGTGCACAACAGAAGAAAGCGCTGCCCGGTCCCTGCACCACCCTCACAATCCCTCACGTGTGAGCCCATCACGGCAGCCACTGTGTTGTATCAATCAATCCATCTGGTCCAGGGTCTTCCTGGTTTTTTGCTGACATTACCAAGGGGGACACCAAGGACAGACCAAAAGTTGGGGTGGGGCAAGAAAGCTGGTTTCAACTTGGCATCCCAGGAACCACTTTCATCAAACGTCAGGCACTTTGCATCACTCTCGATTGTACATGCTTCACTTTTCTCCCAATGTTCTCAAACGCACACTCCATGGTCCCTAAAGATTCCTTTTCCTTCTTGGTCACCTGCTAGTCCAAATAGCCTCCTGGTAACCCCAAATCTCCAAAACTGAACGGCAGCACAGGCAGTGTTATTTTAGGAGGATAAGACTGGTTTCTTTTTAAGCCCTTGACACATGGAATCCAGGACAGATAAACCCCTCAGGTTCAAAAATATAAGTAGCGATAACTACATGATGGTAGGGGAGGGTTGGGGGACAGAGGGGAACCGATCTTAATGATCAACATATACACACCACCCCGTCTGTCCTGAGTGACAGAACAACACAAACATG
>NW_022111369.1:43882164-43886877 GCF_000313985.2 Echinops telfairi
CTCCCGCCGCCACCCAGCTCGCCCCCGGGAGGGCCGTCCCGCAGCAGCCACGCGAGAAGCGCCCCGGCCAGGCTGCCTCCGACGAGCAGGGCGGACCAGACGGCGCCCATGGCGGAGAGGCCGCAGCTGCGGGAGACGCCGGCGACGGATCCAGCCGGGGGCTCCTCTCAGGCGGACTCAGCCACACCTCCCCGTCCGCTCCAGCCTTTTACGGCCCCCGCGGGCGCGCGCCCGGGCGCGGAGCCCAGCCCCAGGCGCCGCCGACTGCTCTCCCCCCCAGCCCCAGCCCCGCCCCCGCCCGCGGCGCCCGCCCCGCCCCCGCCCGGGGCGCCGTGCTCCGATTCCTCAGTCTGGTCTAGGTGCCCGGGTCCTCGTGCCCTCCACGCCAGGAAAGCGCTCAAGTGCGCGCGGCCACTGTGCGCACCCAAACCTGCCCCGCGGCCCTTCCTTCTCCGCCAGCTGCCCGCGTCTCCTCCCCATTTTCACCCCGAGGCCAAGCGACCAGCCAGCCCAGGGCTTCCAGGAACTTGAACTCTGGAGACTCCGGTTTGCGTCAGTGACGCGCGCGCGGGGCTGGGGCTGTGGTTTGTGGTTGCTTGTCGGCGTTGCGCTGCTGCTAACCACTAGGTCCGTGGTTCAAACCCATCAGCCCATCCGCGCCCTAAGTTGGGGCTATAGGCGCCAGTAAAGATCCACAGCCCAGAAATATATACTATGTATGTAGTATATAGGGGCCTCATAGTGGGTTTGATTTGAGGTTTGGGATTGATTGCTGTCAAACGCGTGCGCTCCTGTCGGGATGTTTCCCTGGGACAGGCTCTTAAAGATCATTTATTAATAAAAAATAGTAACCTTTTATTAAGCACCTGCCTACCAGGTAAGTTCCGAGCTGCTTTGAGAACCCTGTAGAGCCGTTCTGCTCTGCACACATGGGGTCCCAGGAGTCAGAATCAGCTCATCAGGAATTGACAACTGCCAGGTGTTTTACGGAGTAGATTTGATCCTCATAAAAACCTGTTCCCTGAGGATGGCACACGTTGCTTTCTAAGCTCCCGCCATTAACCATCAAGTCGTTTTACACACCAACGGAAGCTCCTCGTGTTTATTTTATTTTTTTAAGTCATTTTATTGGGGGCTCGTACAACTCATCACAATCCATCCATCCATCCATTGTTTCAAGCACATTTGTACATTTGTTGCTCTCATCATTCTCAAAATATTTGCTTTCTACTTGGGCCCATTGTATCAGTTTTTCCCCTCCTTCCCCTCCCCCCCTGTGTTTATTTATGTAGTTCTGCCCTTTTTTTTCAATTGGCAAATACCTTGAAATAATGATCCAAACTGGCTCCCTCTGGCAGGACAAATCACTACAAGTGGCCCACTGCCTGGGCGACTGCAGTGCTGTTTCCTTGGGTCCCCCTTAGGAGCCCTGGTGGATGCTATCCCCGAGGCCACTGTGGGGGGTGTGATGAGGCTTTCTACTCCTGTACAGAGTTCCAATCTCAAAAACCCACAGGGACAGGTAGGTCTACCCTGTCCAGGTGTCAGAATTGACTCAATGGCTGTGTCTTTGACTTTGGAGTGTGGGTGAGAGGTTGAAAACAGAGGAAGGCCCGGGCAGCGCAGAGGCCCCTCCTGTTGGTCCCGGGTCTTTCGGTACCAAGAGGAGGTGTGGAACAGAGAGAATTTAGCCAGGAATGTGAAGTTGAGAAAGGCTTTATTGAGGCAGGGAAAAAACTTCCTGGAGGGAAGGGAGAGCAGAGAAGGACAGGGGCATCTTGAGCCCCTGGCCGGGTTCCCAGACCCAACAAGTTAGGTCAGGGAAATCGCGTCTGGCAGTGAGGCAGTGGGACATATATAGGGCTTGAGCCAAGGATGTATGTACTGATAAGGGGAAAGAAGGCCTTCTAGTGCTGCAGTTGCAGGTCTGAGTCAGGATGTGGTCTGTGAGTAAATCGTCCCCGGAACACTGAGGAAGGACCTGTACAGACCCAGCCCAGAGAGATAAGCTCCTTGGATGCTGGAGGCAGGGACTGCACAGTCCAGCTCTGGTCTTGAGAGGCGCCCCCCCTGCATAGTCCATCAGGCTATCTTTCGGAAGAGGTAGGGGAGGCAGCTGCATGGTCCGGACCGGCACAAACAGTGGGTCCTTTAGTGCTGGTCACAAAGGAGATGGGACAACTAACTTATTCAGCAGCCCCTCCTGAGTGACTATTTCCAAATCCCAAACCAGTTGTTCTTCAGTCAGCTCTACCTTCTGGCTACTCAATGTGTACCAGAGTGGAACTGTGCTCCTGAGGGTTTCCCATGGTTAGTTTGAGGAAGTAGATCGCCAGGCCTTTCTTCCAAGGCACTTCTGGGTAGACTCAAATCAACAGGCTTTCAATTAGCAACCAAGAGTGTTACCTGTTTGTACCACCCAGAGAGTCTAAGGAAAGCAAGTTGCTACCATCGAGTCAGGCTCGTAGTGGCCCTATATGACAGAGTAGAACTGCTCCCTGTGGGTTTCTGAGACAGTAACTCTTTGGGAGTAAACAGCCTCACCTTGCTCCTGAGGAGCATCTGGTGGATTTGAACTGCCAGCTTTGCACTTAGCAACCCACAACATAACCCACTATGCCACCAGGGCTCAAAGGAGGTAGAAAAAGAGGCTGCCATTAGACCTCTTCTTCACTGAATTGTGCTGATTGTAGTCACAAGTCTCTCCCTTGTCATGCAGAATGCCCTCGCCTCATTCCCCCTCCTTTGTCCAGGAAACTACAGTTGCTTCCTAAGTCATCTCTATACCTCCTTGCTCTCTGAGCTCTGACAACCATCACTAATTTAGTCCTTGTAAAATGCAGCCCTGTCCCTCCGCATTGTACTTCCTCTGCTACCTGATTGAATTCAGGCTTCATGCCAGCCCCAACCACTTCTCCAGGCCCTTCCCCCTCCGTGTGCCTGCACTTCAGCCAAGCTAGACCCATGGGTCAAAATATTACTAAAATGCCCCATTCTTTCCATTAAAGAGGAGCTGTGGTGGTACCCTGAGGTAAGTGCTGGGCTGCTTACCACAATGTCAACAGTTCAAAACCACCAGCCACTCCGTTGGAAAAAGATGAGGCTTTCTACTTCTGTAAAGAGTTACAGTCTCAGAATCCCTCAGGGGCGGTTCTGCTCCGTCCTAGAGGGTCACTAGGCGTTGTAACTGACTCGATGTCTTTGTTCTCCTTAGGTGGCATCAAGCCAGTACAGACCCATAGCGACCCTACCCACAACAGAAGGCCCCGCGCCATCCTCACAGTAGTTCCTGTGCTCGAGCCCATTGTTGCAGCCCCCATGTCAATCCATCATCTCCTTGAGGATCTTTCTCTTTCAGGCCACCTCTCTACTTTACAAAACGTAACTTCCTTCTCCTGACAATATGTCCAAAGTATGTAAGACAAAGTCTTACCAGCCTTGCCTCTCAGGAACACTCTGGCTGTGCTCTTCCAAGACAAATTCATCTGTGCTTTGGGCAGTCTGTGGTGCTTTCAGGATTCTCTGCCAGCACCACCATTCAAACACACTGACTTAATAGCAGGGAGTTTTCCCATTAAAACTACCCCTAGCCCTAAGTCCCACTCCCCACCCTCTATGGCTTACATTGACATGATTCGTTTTTCTTTGAACTTTGCAAGCATACTATGTCCGCACAACTTTCTTTGGGCAAAATAGAAGGTTTGCTCATGTTATTGCTCATGCTATACCCACAGGCAATCCTAAATCCCCTGAAGGCCAGAGCGTTTTTGTTTTTTTTTGTTTTTTGTATGGCCTGTAATGCCAGCCAGGTCCAGCAGCCAGGCAACTTATTTTTTTATGGTGTCCCTGTTTAGGAAATACTTACTACTATGCTTTATAAGGATTATCTCAGGAAGGACTCAGAGAAAATAAGTAACTTGTTTAAGATCATATAGATACTATAGGACAGAGCTAGGATTTGTACCTGGTGGTGTATTCTGGCCCAAGGCACCTGCTTGGAACATCTATCTACACTAATTCTTTTTCTTTTCTTTTGTAAAACAAAGTTTTAGTTGGCACAGGAGATAGACATAGGCGAGATAGGCAATGGGCCTATCAAAATATGCCTGGCCGAGTCTGACAAACAATCCAAGATTAGCCATTTATATCCTCACAGTGCCGTGGACTGCCCATGAACAAACAAACTTGTCTTGGAAGAAGTACATCCAGAATGCTCCTTAAAAGCGAGGCTTCTTTTCACGTTCTCCTGAGAGATAGGAGCTGGAGAGCCCTCGAGCAGAGTGAGGGAAAGGGGGCTGAATGCAGAAGCAGTGGGAGTGCCAGGATATCTGGCAGGGTGACCTCTTCCAAAGTCATCAAACCCAAGACGCTTTTTGCCAAAGACAGACCTTGCTTGCTTACGTCCCTGTCCATGCCCACTCAAAACCCAGCCAGGAGGGAAGCTGGACCGGGTTTATGATTAAACCTGAGAAATAGGACCAGTCCTGGGATTGGTCCTTTCATAGCCCAGAGATTCAGACTGGCCAAGTCCCCCACACCTGATAAAAGCCCCTGGATACAGGTTGTTCATTTGCGTCCCTATGTGCTGCATCAGGTTCTGGTCTTTTCTTTCCAAATAAACTCTGCCTTCTGCCTCCTGTTTGTGTGTGGTGAGACCAAGAGTCCCTGTGTGGGAAACAAGGATTTCTCCCAAGTTGTATCCCCCAAATATAT
>NW_022111369.1:43887292-43897185 GCF_000313985.2 Echinops telfairi
AGAGGTCAAACCTGCCCAAGGGTGACCAAGGTTAGGCTGCCATCATGAATCTAGAGTCTGCCCTTCTTGTCACATGTATACCTCTAGTTCCTCCCCTTCCCACTATGTGTACAGTCCTAGCTCATCCCCTTCCTGTTATGCCTATGCCCATTGTACATCCCTTCCTATAATGTGTATGCCTATTGTACTGCCCCTTCCTGTGATGTGTGGTTACCTGTAATCATGCCCCCCCTAAGGAGATATAACCCTTGGTTAGCAATAATGTTGGCGCTCTCTCCTGCTCCCCCACAAGGACCGCCAAGCAGGGCTGAGGTGAGCATGCTACCACGAATTGTGTCTGACTCCATTACTTCAATCTCTCCTCTCACGCTCTCTATGACGTTACTATAATCTTTACTTACTATTGCTGTACAATTGCACCTACCGGACCTGTGACGATTTGTGGGGGACCCTCCTCTCCCCACATCCCTGGGCACATCTGAGAAGTTGCAATTCTTTGGACTTGCTATCAGGGGAGAGCAGTCCCTGGAGAAGGGCATCCTGCTTGGTAAAGTGTAAGGGCATGGGGTTGGGGGTGGGGGGAAGACCCTCTAGGAGATGAGCTGACCCCATGGCTGCAATAATGGGCTCAAACAGTACGAATGGTGAGGGTGGCACAAAACTGGGCAGGATTGACTTCTGTTCTACACAGAGGGCAGTGACGAGTTTGAACCCGCTCCGCACCTGTGTGTTGTTACATACAGGGTTGGTGGTGGTTTGATCCTTTCTGATAAGCCTTTCTGATACATAGTAAATGCTGCCAAGAGCTCTGTTAAAAGCTTTTGCAGTAAAAACAGTCTCAACTCTACTCAGGCCACCGGCATCGAGTCGACGTCAACGCATAGCATAGCAACCCTATGGGACAGGGTAGAACTGCCCCTGTGGATTTCCAAAACTAACTCTTTAGAGGTGCAGAAAGCCCATCTTTTCCCCGCAGAGCGATGTGGGGTCCCAAGCTGCAGACCTTGCGGTGGTTTCAAACTTTCAGACTTGTGAGGGCTCCGTGGAGAGAGATTCCTGTAAGTCTGACTTCCTGATACTTTGTGAGTGGTCCGGCTACCCCTCTCTTTCCCGGAGGCTCCCTGCTCCTCCAGGCCTTCCCTTTACAAGGGAGATTGCTCAGGGCCATTGGCTCTCCCAGTCTCCGCGGAGTGGCCCTGAATTCTAAGGGCTGCTAAGCCTTATCATATTTCCAAACGCATCGTTTGAAGTAAGGGTGCAAGCTTGGAGGTGGGACAGCAGAGAGCTCCGCTGGGAGTATTGCAGCCCGGTGGTGATTTCGGACTTGTTGGCCTGTAATCCTCTCCCCTCAAGCCCTCACCTCTGTAGGGAAATGGACTCTGGCCACGGACAAGCACCTGTCTGCTGCTGTCAAGCCCCTGGCTCCCGTCCCTGCACACAACCTCTGCCCCAGAGGGGACCTTTCTGCAAAGCTGTCACATGGGTAGCTGCCCAGCATCAGGTTTCACACAGACTTCTCCTGACAGCAGCTCCTTGCAGACCTCTGACTCATCTCTGTTCTAAAATAGACACAAGGCTGAGGGCTCATATGGCCAACCTTTTGAAAAGGCAAATCTGTGCTGGGAAAGTGGCTCACACATGGAGAACGCATAAAGCCAGATTCCTGCTTTACACCATCTGACACAATCAACTCTAGTTGGAACAACGTTAGAAAGATAAATGGGAAAGCTCTCAAAAACGCATACTCCCTGCCATCGATCGAGTTGATGCCAATTCATAGTGACCCTATAGGACAGGGTTAGAACTGACCCCGTGTTTCCGAGACTGTAACTGTGTACAGGAATAGAGAGCTCAGTCTTTCTCGCATGGAGAGGCTGTCATTTTGAACTTTGGGCCTTTTGGATCATGGCCCAGTGCATAACCACTCCACCACTAGGGCTCTATAAATGAATAAAATAAAATCCAGGAGATGCCATGGTGATATCGCTTACACCAGAGGCCAAAAAAGATGTTATCAATATAAAGGCTCTCTAGTCAAACTAGATGGAGTCCTGTGGGTGTAATGATTACATGTTGGACTGTGAGCTGAGTGGTTGGCAGTTCAAAACCGCCAACAGCTCCAAGGGAGAAAAACTGGGCTTTCGTTCCCATAAACAGTTATAGTCTCAGACACCCACAGGGGTTGCTATGAGTCAGCATTGACTCGATGATCCTGAGAGTCAAACTACAGAGATCATCGAAAATAGGGACAAACGTAGGGGCCCTGATGTGTGGCATAAAGACACTCTCCAAGCACACCAGCCGCAGAAGCCACGCCAGATGTCTGCAAACTCCTCCCGAGTAGACTTTCCTGCATCCAGACAGCTCACCAAAAGAGGGAAAGAGAACTCACAGACAAGGAACTTTTTTCTGTCTTTTTTTTTACAATGACAAATCTCTAAAATTTGTAGAAAGTTTCAACACCCCAACAACAAAAAGACAAATAATCCAACTGAAAATGGACAGAGGACATTTACAAATATTTCACCAAAGAAGATATGCAGGTAATCAATAGCAATTAGACATGAATCAAAACAAGCAGAGCTCATCGCACCCTAGCATCAAAAGCTGTGGTGAAGTGAAATTTTGGTTTTTTTAATAAATCATTTTATGGGGGGGGCTCATACAACTCTTATCACAATCCACACATTGTGTCAAGCATATTTGTTGCCATCATCATTCTCAAACATTTGCTTTCTACTTGAGCCCTTGGTATCAGCTCCTGATTTCCCCTCTTTCCCCATTCCCCCCTCCCTCATGAACCCATGATAATTTAGAAATTATTATTATTTTGTCATGTTTTATACTGTCAGACGTCTCCCTTCACCCACTTTTCTGTTGTCCATCCCCCAGGGAGGAGGTTATATGTAGATCCTTGTAATCAGTCCCCCCTTTCTACCCCACCCTCCTGGTATCACCACTCTCAGCACTGGTCCTGAAGGGATCATCTGTCCTGGATTCCCTGTGTTTCCAGTTCCTGTGTGCATCCTCTGGTCTAGCCGGATTTGTAAGGTAGAATTGGGATCATAATAGGGGGTGAGGGGGGAGCATGACTCTTCCATCCACAGCTCTGTAACTCCCACCCATATTCATCATAGCACTATTCACAACAGCAAAAAGCTGGAAACAATCTAAATGCCCATCAATGGAAGAATGACTAAAGGAGTACTACACCATGCTAAAGAACAACGATGAATTACCTCCTAACTATGAAATCCATCAACCGAATGGGGCTTCACAACGCTGTGGGAGAATGGAATGAAAAAATCATTGGATTTTTCCATAAACCTTTGGAAGGCCCTTTGTATGATTATGAGGCCACTGTTATTAAAAGTCAGAAAATGTTGTCATACTAAAATAAACATTGCTTGATGGTTACCAGGGGAGGTTACTGGCTAGAGTGTAGACAGCTATCAACTTGGGTAAAGGGGAAGGCAAATATAATAAGAGGTCAGCAAAAAGTGATGGGAGAGGGGACAGATGCTGGGAGGAAGGCAAGAATCACTGGCAACAAGATGAATACTGTGATACACATGATTCTGCAATAACTGATCACGTGGATGCCTAGAGCATCCTGGGAGAAAGAGTGGGACTATACCTATGGATATATATAGATTTGACAGAGAACATGCATTTCCCTATTGTCATAGGCTGGTTTTTCTAGAGAAATAAAATCAGTGACGCTCCCACATGTATAAGAAGGAACTTTATATCAGGAAGTAATTTGTATCAAGAAAGCATCCCAGCCCAGTCCAACTCAAGTCTACAGGTCTGATGCAAGTCAGGAGGGCCCCCTGCAGACTCACGTAGCTGCAGGCCAATGATGCAGAAGATTGAGGCCGGATGCAGAGAGCTCCCAGGCCAGCCGATGTGGAGTCCCGTGGATCCATGGTCCATAGAAACCTGTCAGGGTGCTGACAGGTCCCAGGCACAGGCGGCCCACATAGTGCTTCCCCGGGATGCAGGCACAGAATTCCAGCAAGAAGGAAGGGGAACGGCCAGAAAGAGAAAGGAGGAGCCCCCAGTGTCTCTCTTATAGAAAGGTCATACCTCCCAGGAGGCATCATCAGACTGTGACCTGGTTGACAGGTTAGACTACCCCTACCCAAGTGCAAGTTGACATAAAATCCTACTGCTACTCCTATGCTACAAATATATCCATGAATGGAGTGAAATATACAAGGGCAAAGTTACAAAAACTTTTTAGCTGTAACCAACACCTTGAGGGAATGACTTACTGGGCTCAGGGGCCCAGAACCCAGGTATCAGGAAACACCGAGGTCAGTTGATATAACATAGTCCACAAAGACAGTGAGGAGTGGCTGAGGTCTTCAAAGCTCATGAGGGGTCATCTAAGGGGAAACTATTAGTCTCACCTCATTTGGAGCAAAGAAGAGCGAAGAAAAGTGAAGCTGTCTTGAAGCAGTTAGACTCTTGGACCAAGGAACCTCAGCCTCCCTGATCCTGAGCCCAGTAGAACAAGACTGTGCCAATGGTGAAGGACTGGGCAGGGCCACAGCTCACCTCCTCTGGCTTCCCAGGTGCCACAAGGCAGGTGTCAGGCTGACCTCCACGCTCATCCTTCTTTACCTAGTCTGACACCTACCATTCCTCCCACGCCACTCTACGTCAATGCTGGGTTCAATACTTTGTTGCAGTGGCCACACAGAACTTACAGACAACACTCAAAACTAAGGGGTTTTATGAAGGATGTCAATAGGTTGCCACAGGGTCAGCAAACAGTGAGGATACACCTCCAGCCAGCCAAGTCTCTCTCTTCAGTTCTCAGCCTCGCAGCTACCTGGTCCCTTGGCTTTTGCTTCCAAGGACCAGAAAGCCAGTCTGCCTGTCACTCTTTCCCACAGTTCTGTTAAATCTCTCGGGGGAGACATATCCCTCGGTGTGCACCAAAGCCTGGTTCGTGATCCCAGTGAGTTTTATGAAAGGTAAAAGAAGCTTAAGGTTTACACAGGCACCTCGGGGCACTTCACCCCGCACGTGGAGTCCGGAGGCCAGAGGAGATCCCATTGCTGCATGGCCTCTGAAGAAGCAGAAAACCCACAAGGCTCTGGCTGCTGGCTTTTCAGGTCCTCCGCTGAGAGGCGTGGTTGACGAGTCTGGTTGACCCCATTGGCTGAAATGAATTCACCTGGCCCAGATGGGCCAATCCAGGTGTAATGCCCACCTAGGTTTGCCATCCCTTCTTGGCCAGAAACTCAATTCAAACCTCTGAGCATGCGCTATGGACACCCCAGTCCCTATGCTAGCTACCTAACAGTTCCATCATCTCGGGCCAGCTCAGGTGAAGGCCCCGTAGTCACAGCGCTGCCCCTCGGTCTCCGTGCCACAGTCTGTGAGGCCTCTGGTCTCGGAGGCCCTCGGAGATCCTGACCGTGCTCTTCCACGGTCCTGTCTCCCTTCTCTCCTGCTGCTTCAAAGATGGCTCATCTTTATAGCCTGGGCGGGGCTACGAAAAACAGCCAATTTCATCAGTGTTACATTCACCCTGTTGGCAGTCACTTGGTGGGAGATACAGAGACTTAGGTGGAAAAGCCATATTAAGACATTTCACTCCACCACAGTGCCCACCTACTGCTACCAACTGCTCTGAAAGGGAACACATTCGAAGGTTCAGGATAGAGTGGGAGAAAAATGTGGAACAAAACTCAAAATCATTAAGAAAAAAATAACAAAACAAGCTTACTGGTCAGATAGACACTGGCTCTTAGTCATCATTCTTTTTTTAATTTTTAAAAATCATTTAATTAGGGTCTCATACAACTCTTATCACAATCCATACATACATCAATTGTGTAAAGCACATTTGTACATTCATTGCCCTCATCATTCTCAAAACATTTGCTCTCTACTTAAGCCCCTGGCATCAGCTCCTCATTTTTTCCCTTCCCTCCCCGCTCCCCCCTTAATCATCTTTCTGGTCTAGAACTAAACTCAACTCCATGGATCAATTTTCAGCCAAACCATAGACTGACAAGTGTGCAAAAAGCACAGTAACACGGGTGAGCTGTGTATGTTTTAGAATAATCAACAATTAAACATCAAAAGGGCAGCGCTTGCCCAAGAACAAAGCTCAGACAGCCTAGGAAAGACGTGGAACAGAGCCAGGGAACACGAAGAAGAAGTGAATAGTGATGCTGCATTTGGGGAGGGGTGTCGCAGTCAATGACATGAAATGAAACGCATACGTTTTGGTCAATGGAAAATTTGATTTGCTCTATAAACTTTAAATCAATTCACAACAGAAAGCTAAAAACACAAAATAAAATATAGGTATTCGGTCAGTGAAAAATGCCACCACGTTAGCCCATTGACCCAAGTAGGAGACATTGCCATCATCTGAAACTGACAAGTGATTAATCTCAAAATATGCAACAAATAGAAGAAAAAGCATGAAGATGTGAAGACAATATAAATGTGAACAAGAGATACTCTCTTCAGTGCCCAGGACAATGCTTGGCACATAACAGAGACTCGTAACAATTCTTAGTTGAATAAGTGAATGGCTGGTGAATAGACGAGGAAAGTATAAAAATCACTGGTCATCAGACAGATACAGATTAAACCAGTGGTATCACACCATTCTTTAGAGGAGGTTGGGGGGTGCAGTAGGTTCAGGGTCCCGCTGCTAGCCAGGGGTTCCAGTCACTCCTCAGAGAGAGACGAGGCAGTCTGCTTCTGTGACATTGTATGGAAGCCCTTTGGAAGGGCTCTTCTGTGTTTCAGGGTCAATGTGGAGAATTGTGGGAAAGTGGAAACCAGGAAGAGAGTGTTGCGGACATGAAAGTTAAGGAGTCTGGAAGGCCAGGGCTCCCCTGGAGGAGGACCTTCAAGTTCTTAAGTTGGAGATGCATTCCAGTCACATTCTCATAAGTAAAAGTCTCATTCCCCTCAATGTGCCCCCCAAACAATGCCAACTTTAAGGTGTTCTTTGCAAACACATGATCTCTCACTATATCCTGAAGGCCAACTGCTTGAAGGGTATCTGCTTAAAGGTTGTCTGCCATCAAAAGCCCACTCCCTTCTGATAAGGATCCCAGATCATTCTCCTGGAGAAGAGCTCAGACATCTAAGGTCAAACCAACTCAAGGATGACCAAGGTTAGGTTGCCATCTTGACTCTAGAGCCCGCCCATCTTGTGGAGTCCGTACCTTCCTGTCACATGTATGCCACTAGTGCCTCTCCTTCCTATCACGTGATACCCCTAGCTCATCCCCCTCCTGTTACGTGCGTGCCTCTAGCACAGCCCCTTCCTGTTACATATGTGCTTACCGTGGCTTGCATGCCTGGGATTCTGTAAGCTCATGAGAATACATTGTGCTCTCTCTGCTTGGATATGACCCCTGAAGTCATGGCGGAGGTGAGCCCTTGCATGCTTTATCTTGTCTGATGACTCTTTAATTTGCCCCTCAATTACACAACAGACCCCTTGGACCCATGGAGTTGTGGAGGCTGGCCCCCCACAGAGGACAATCTAGAATAATTTTGCAAATATAGTTATGCATTTACCCTATGACTCGTAAGTTCCGTTTCTTGAACACATGCCAACCAAAAACTCATTGCCATCAAGTCGATTCTGACTCTCGGCAGCCCAACGTGTAACCACGATGCCACCTGGGCCCCTTGAACGTAGACGAGTAGAGCCCAGGGAAAGTGTTGCACAGGTTCTAATGTGTTGTTCAGGGTATTGGGAAGTTTGAGGTCGCTGAGCTTGGCAGATGCATCTGAAATCCTGCGCCGTCGTTAGAGTAATGAACTAGTTTACATGCAGCAACTTAATTTGATCTTACATTGACTGAAAATTCAAACAGTATGACTTATAGACTGTGTGATTTATAATATGTAAAATGAAGTGCATGCACACCCAAACGTCAAGTGTGTCTATATGGACAATTATTAGACATATAAATAAGTAAAGGAGAAAGGAATGAATAATAATTAGAAGAGCTTTGCACAGATCCGTGAACATATGGACAATGAACCAAGGCATCTCAGCCTCCTGTTTTCCAGAAAGAGCACTGGTAATGTGACTAAACTACAAATTCTGTTACCACAAAAACAAAGACTGCTCGCTGCTGGAGCAACTGCTGTGAGATAAGCTTTTGGACAAGAGAAAGACAGTTTTATTTGCTTATTCTATGAAGCAAAGGAGATAGGATGTAGTTTCTGTTAACACCTCCCAAAACAAAGGGGGAAAATGAATTTTTGTTCATTAGGAAAAGGGGTCTTCATCCTAGCACGTCAGCTAACGGGCCTTCCTTCTCAGGCCCCCGTGGGTCAGTACTGAGGGTCCTCAGTTGTCATTGTCATTCGCTGACAGCGACAGCCCAGTGGTAACTCACCTGCCCTCTCCCAGGACTCCAGAGAATCCGCTGCAGCTGAGCTATTCATCAACAAACACGCCAGCTTTGGAGCGACAGCTGTTTTTAGGCGTCCTCGAATCAGCTCAGACCCGCACACAACAGAATGAAACACTGTCGGGCCGCGCTCTCCTCACGATGGCTATATGTGAGTCCACCAATCAGCCACGATGTCCGTCTGTCTTGTCCAAGGCCTTCCTTGACTTTTCCAAGCACGCTGTCCTTCTCTGGGGCTGGTCTTCTGACATGTCCAAAGAACATGAGATGCAGGCTGGCCATCCTTGCCTCGAAGGAACATTCTGGCCGCACTTTTTCTGAGAAGAGCTTTTGGAAAGGAGTTACAAACTAGTTATATACTTTATAGTTACAATCTATTTATTGACTCCCAAGTTTTAATTCTTTGGAAATGAAAACAAATCCTATTGAAAGCATACACTTAAAGTAACTTCTTAATTAATTTCTTACATATTTTACACCAAATCAAATTAAGTTCTTTGTCCTTAAATCACTTCAACAGCAATTGCATTAATACCTAACTTCTAAAGGAAAACTGCAAAGGTAAATGAATTAATCCCCAGTTAAACTATCGAGCCGAGCAAAATGCACCATGAGGCTCCAGCACTTCACTGCGCCCTGGTGCGACTTCCATTCCAGTGGTCTGCTTCCACAAAGATGTACAGGGAACCCCTATCGGGTCACGATGAGTGAGAGTCAACTTGATGGCAATGAACTTCTGACTTGGATGGTGGCAATACAAGTTGATAATGTGCTGCTTGGACTTCTCTTTGGAGTCTGGAGGCCGGATTTAGATGCGCTGTTTCAGCTCATTCCTTTCGTTGTTTGAGAGGTTGGAGCTTTGAGTGCAACCTGAAGCAAGAGGAGGTTTTCTCACCGATCAGAGATGCCACAGGCTGGAAGCCCCTGTAGTCATCAGGGGCTGGCTGGAGTGCTGGCAAGGCCCCCCCAAAGGGGATCGTACCACGGCCCCCAGGGCTCTGCTGCCAAGCCATGAACTCTGCAGCAAATGCTTCTCCTTTGGGGAAACAGATCCTGGTTGGTGATTGGTTACTAATGATTACAACCTGAGAATGGACACTAGGTAACCAAGCAGCCAATGCCCATTACAAACTGGGGGGTGGAGGGGTGTTATCTGATCTACCAGGTCATTGAGTCATAGAGTCATAATAGCTGACACTTACTGGGTAGGAATGCTGTGCCAAGCTCAATTCTAAGCGCCTGTAATCTTTCCTTTAACCCTCACCACAATCCTAGGATAAGCTTACTCTCACTATGATTCCCATTTAGATGAGAGGCAATGCATCGTATAGCTCAAGGGTCCTCAAACTATGGCCCGTGGGCCACATGCAGCCTGCCAAGGACATTTATCCAGCCCTACGGGTGTTTCTGCCACCACTGCCTGTCCTGCTTAGCAGCTGACTCATCCAGTGTGCATATATATATATATATATATATATA
>NW_022111369.1:43897381-43910212 GCF_000313985.2 Echinops telfairi
TATATATATATATATATCTTTTAAACTATAGTTCAGCCCTCCAACGGTCTTAGGGATAGGGAACTGGCCCCCTGTTTTAAAAGTTTGAGGACCCCTGGTATAGCTAATAACTGACAGAGCTTGCTTCGAGCCCAGGTCCTCGGACTCCAAGATTTAATCACCTAGTTACATCATCTCTAATGATAGACTTGAAGCTTTCTCTGTAGGCGTGGGCTTCAGAAGAAATTGAAGACAGTAATTCCATTGGGGTACATATTGCTACTGTACTATCATCTCTTCCTCAACCTACCCCTCTGACCTGATAGGGAGGTTGCTAGGTTCAGGTGACTACTGCCTAACTGATAGAGGTCTCACACAATACATTGGCACTAGTCATATAGTGGCTACAACTTTAGCAAGGACTTAGGAACAACTTTTAAAAACTCACTGCCATCGAGTCAGTTCTGACTCATAGCAACCCTACAGAACAGAGTAGAACTGCCCCTTTGGGTTTAAAAAACTGTAACTCTTCATGGAGGGTTTTTCCAGAATTTTAAACAATCTATGCTGCTGACCTCTTTGTCTGAAAGAATAAATAGTCTGGGATGCCAATATCACCAATCAATAGGCGGTTGTTGACATCTTAGACTCCAGTGGGGCGTGAGTATTGTGCACATGGTTGTAGAAAGACAGGCATGGGTTCAGAGCCTTGGATTTTGCCTCCATAAGCCTGATCTGGCACCTAACACTGAACTTGAGCTCCTGCTATGAGTTAGGTTTGTGATTGTAGCAAAGCCAGGAACACAACGGGGCCAGGGGGAAAACACAGCTTCTCTCCCGGCCACCACTGCCAACAGCTCCTGCTGCCCAGCACCTGACTGCCAGAACCGTGCCCCAGCTGTCCTAGCTGGATGCCACCTCCAGTGGTGACAAAAGCAGCAGCTCTCCCTCTGGTGTCCCGCGGGATTTCCACATCTCATGTTGTCACATTCGATGAGTTGAAACATCCAGGAAGTTGGGCAAATGTGGCTTTGGTTTTCCAGCCTCCGGAAAGCAAGTGGAGGGTTTAGAACGGGCGTGGAGTGAGGGAGTGAGTCAAATGCCACAGACCATCTTCCACTTTTGAGAAAAGGCAGGAAATTACTGGGCCAGCATCAAATTCTAGATTCAGATGTGCTTTCTCGGCTTATTAAATTAAATTCAACAGCCATACATTTACTGAACGCTTTACGCACCAACAAGAGATTCCACTCAACATAAGTTCTCACCAAGAAACTTATTTTAAAAAAGAAGAAAGAAATGAATTTTACAACAAATAAAAAGCAATGGGTAGACACTCGAGTTCTTTCTTTGCCTTGTTCGTTACACTAAAGTATCGGAAAGCCTGACGGGGACCATCTCGTGCTCCAAATGGGAAACAATCCGAGCACCTTTCCCAGTTGGACTCTCTTCTCCAAGAATCCATATTTCCTCTGCCCAACAACTGAAATGTCTTTCTCCCATGGTCAGAATACAGGTCTGAGAGTCAAAGTGGCATTGGGAAGAGAACTTGCAAAATCATTGCTTCTTAGTCTTATGACTGGGCTCTGGTAATTTAAGTGCTGTTACACAAGGGGTTAAGGCTTCTATCAGTAAAAAAATAGTAACAGTTCCATTGAATTTAAAGCTGCGACTACCACCTAGTCCTGTGGGGCTCCTCATGCATCTTGAATAATTGGGAAAAAGAGAGTTGTAGTGTGAGTCGATGAATCATCACTACCAAGTGAAAATCAAAGGTCATGGAGAAGTGGTCTGGAAACGAGGGGTCACCTGGAATTGGATTCCACTAGGATTGCCATGTCTAATGGTACAAATGCCCTGGATGTTCAAGAGCACCAAGGCTCACACACTTTAGGAATGAAGGCTCAGGTCACTCTGTTGAGTAAATAATTCCTATCAGCCCAGGAACTGGCGAAAAGCCGAAGGAACATAGAATGGAAAGTGGAAGAGGAAAATCATAAATAGCTACTATACAGTCTTTGACCAATTGTAAAAATGAAGACCATTGTATCCACTTATATTTTCCTTTCTGCCATATTATAGATATACAGATAAATGGATGAATGGATGATGGAGAGAGAGAGAGATACACCTTTCCTCCCCAACCCCAACCCAAGATTTCTCTTCTTTCCTGGTCTCTTCTCCCAGTGAGGGTATACTGGGGATAGATAGTTACATTAATTACAGGCAAGTTGTCTGTTTGCTTTGTTTTTTGTTTTTTTAAAATCATTTTATTTTAATAAAAAAAAATAGGTCAGGCCCTAGACCCTGAGGTTGTCCTACACTCGTTTTCTCTAATCTGGGCAGAAGGTTGGGTGACTGCAATTATGAAATGAAGTGGGCGACTCCATAGTGGGGACCGGGTGGTGTTGGCGGTGATGGCTGTAGGGTTGCAGCCATCTTCAGAGGTGACACTGGTAATGGTTCTGGTAGTGGCATCCAGCATCCGGAGTTGATAGTGACTTCCGTGCTGGCTACTGTGTTGGTGTCCAAGGCGAAAATAATGTTTTCACCAGATCGGCTTTGGGGTATAGACTTCCTTGATTTTCAATTTAGGTTCCCTAGCTAGGAGCCTAGTTTCAAATTAGGTTCCCTAGCTGGGCTGCAGATTGCAAGGCCACTAGTTCAAAACCACCATTCACTTCTTGGTAGAACGATGAGGCCTTCTACTCCCATAGAGCTACACTCTTGGAAACCCACAGGGGCAGTTCTACCTGTCCTATAGAGTTGCTATGATGCAGAATCAACTCGATAACAGTGAGTTTTGGTTTGGAGCCATCAAAATATTCTGTGGAACCCACTATTCTTTTAATGAACCCCTTTCTGATTAAATGATCCTCCATGGGTTTTACTACCTCTGATTGATGAGATGTATAAACAGAAAGATCTGTAAGGATGCATTCCAGTGAGTGGTTATTGTCGAATGGATAGGAATTCTGTGTCATTTTTTGTTTGGTTTGGTTTCAGTGGTCTTCTTTTTCTCATCTGTATTTTGTGTTTCCTAACACGAGCATTAATGTTTCCATAATAAAACTACTTTTAAAAGAAATTCAAAATATATGCTATTTTGAGTCTCCATTAAACTTTAGAAACTTATGACCCTATATTACAGGTACAAATTTATTATCAAGACTGACATGTCTAAAAAGGGGGCGGAGAACTTCACTAAGCTCAATTCAAACTGAATGAAAATAATGAAATAGAGTAATTCTACTTTTATTTACAGTTTTACAAATAAGTATCTAGTTTTACAAATAACCATGTTATATTCTCAATACTATAAAATGTGAGATGATTACACATAAATATTGATCTCTATGTTATTAAAGATGATCCTTTTCTGGTTCATAAGCATGATGATTGGGTTTTCATGCATTTGTGTGACATGTGCCTCCCATAAACCTTGTTATGACCTCGGCACATTACCTATCTGACATGAAAAAAAATGTTATTAAAGAAATATGGGTTAATGGACGAAACAGCTCATTGCTTATAAGCATTAAGCATTTAGCTTGAGGATGTTGCTGAGTGAACGTAGGATAGCCATGGTCAGGCACTGTGCTAGTTTGGGCTGACTAAAGAAACAAATTCAGTGACACTCCTATGGGTGTGTAAGAAAGAGCTTTATATAAAAGAGTAATTGTATATTAAGAAAACATCCCAGCCCAGTCCAGATCAAGTCCATAAATTCTGATGCCATAAGTCTGATGCTAGTCCCTCAATTCCTCTTCAGACTCACGCAGCACATGCAATGATGCAACATGCAGGAAGATCACAGGCCAGTGGGTGCAAAGTTGTGGATCCAGTGGTGGTGGAAGCATCTCCAGGGCTCTCGCAGGTCTCCATGTGCCTCTACTTGGCTTGTCAACAGGAAGGTGAAAGCAGAGAGAGGGTGTGGCCCGCCTCCAGGGAGAGAGAAGCCAGCTGCAGAGAGACTATCTCAGTTGCCCCCAATCAAGCTGCAACCTGATTGACAGGCTAAACTCCGCCCACATGATCCTATGGGAGCCATGTTGGCACCAAAAAACCTAACTATCACAGGTACATATCATAAATTCCGTTTGATGTGTAAAATGAGAAAGAGAAGTAGTCAATGCGTAGTAAATTTAAAACAGATTCTGCAACTGTTTAACCATCTTCCCAAGATTCTTCTATGCTTCATTTAGTATTTGTTGATTGTTTTATAGGAATCTTATTACTTTTAGATTTACATTCTTTTCTGCTATTCATCTTCTCAAGGAACTAGAAATAAAGAGGGAAAACCTTCATTAGATATTAGATTAGCGAACTGACACTGTATAGTTCTCTTCACTTCACTACCGTCCCCAATCTAGTCTCCCACATGGACATGCGGCTACACAAAAACACATCTATCTGACGATGATAGATGTTGGTCTTGGAAAGGTAGGTGCTCAATATCAGTACTGCCCAGAAATCATTCACACTTGTCGTGATCCAGCCCAGCTCACCTCTCGTGCGGTGGGTAGTGCAGAAAGTAGACACTGGAATGCATCTATAAGTTACATGTGCTCATGTAGCAATGATGAATGTGAGTATACACACCATGCATGGAGAGAGAACAAAATGTCCACCGTATTATTAAATAAATAACAGTGCAGCAGACATAGACACGCATAGATGTGCCACATTTGTTATTATCGATTCCCTCCGCTCATTTAGTTCATATCTTATAGATCAAGTAGAAGATACAAGACATCAGATTATAGAGACAGAATATTCCAGGGTGCTATCAGGTTAAGGGTGAGCTTGCTTATCACAAGGTTGTTAGTTCAAACACACCAGCCGCTCCCAAGGAGAAAGATGAACTTTCTGCTCCCAGACAGGTTTACTATCTTGGAAAGCCTTCACAGGGTCACCATGAGTCAGAATCGACTTGAAGGCAGAGGGTTTGGTTTGGGGGTCACAGGTGATCTCAGAGAACTCAGCTACAACCAGGGGGTCATTTCTCCTCAGTTATGCAGATGAGAAGTAGATAGCCAGGGTGTCAGGCACACTTCCCTTTGTCCAAAGTTGAACTACATGTTCATCAATGGAATGGATTAAACCAACAGGGAGCAAGTCAAAACTTCTAAATATTTATTTTGTCACTAAAAATGTTAACATAAAATATATGAATCATAATAACAAGCAAGACCAAATAGGAGTGAAAGTATATGCATATAAACACATATATATACCTCATATAGTTATATTTATACTTCAGTATATTTACATATATAAAGGTAAATCCAAAATATTGCTACTGAATCATAGAAACCTTTATTAACAAAAACAAAAATGGGAAGCTACTGTTTCTCAACATATCCTTCATCTAGGTCTACACCATATTGAAAGTGGCATTTCCATCTCTAAAGAATTCTGGGAGTTGGGTGGGGGGAGGTGCTCTAAAATGGATGTGGTAATTATTGTATAATTCTTCTTTTTTTTAAATCATTTTATTGGGGGGCTCATATAACTCATCACAATCCATATATACATCCATTGTGTCAAGCACATTTGTACATCTGTTGTCATCATCATTCTCAAAACATTTGTTTTCTACTTGAGCCCTTGACATCAGCTCATTTTTCCCCCTCCCTCCCAGCTCCTCTCTCCCCTCTCCCCCATGAACCCTTGATGATTTATAACTTATTATTATTTTGTCATATCTTACACTATCCGACATCTCCCTTCACCCACTTCTCTACTGTCTGTTCCCCAGGGAGGAGATTACATTTAGATCCTTGTAATCTGTTCCCCCTTTCTCCCTCACGTTACCTCTATCCTCCCGGTATCGCCACTCTCACCACTGGACCTGAGGGGTTCATCTGTCCTGGATTCCCTGTGTTTTCAGTTCCTATCTGTACCAGTGTACATCCTCTGGTCCAGCCAGATTTGTAAGGTAGAATTTGGATCATGATAGTGGGGGCAGGGGAGGAAACATTCACGAACTAGAGGAAAATTACATATTTCATCATTGCTACACTGCACCCTGACTGGCTCATCTCTTCCCCGCAGTCCTTCTGCAAGGGGATGTCCAATTTCCCACAGATGGGCCCTGGGTCCCCACTGATTGAAGTGCTGAATTGTATGATATGTAAATTATGTGCCAATAAAACTGTTAGAAAAAAATACATTTTAAAAATAATTCTGTACTGTTCGAGTTGCACCATGTCAAAACAGCCTCACCTTGTATTCCTTTCCAAAGGTCTTTGAGTTTCAGGAGTGAAACAGTTGGAAGAAGCAAGATCAAGGTTGGAAGGTGAACAAGGTCAGGTTTCCCACCCAGAATTCTCATGCAGCCATCCTCGCTCCCCTCACAGCGGGAGCAGTGCATTGTCGTGATGAAAACAAGCTCTCAGTAAAACTTCCCTGGTCTTTTTCCCACCAGTGTAGTTTTCTTAAAATTTCTCTATCACGAGCCCTAGTGATTATCCTGTATCCTTTGATAAAATCTATCAAGATTAACCTTTGGAATTAAACAAACAGGTACCCTAATCGCCTTAGCCGACTCCTTTGCCTTGACATTGTCTAGCATTGTTTCATGCAGACCTTTCTCTTGGTCAGCACTGTAAGGAGAGTCGGGAGCCCTAGTCCCACCGTGAGTTCGGTGTGGGGCTGATGAGAAACAAGTCGGGGGTTCAAACTCCCCCGCTGCTCCACACGACAGTGATGAGCAGCTGTCTGCTCCCAGAAAAGGGACAGGCTCAGAAACCCCAGGGGGCAGTCTTACTCCGCCCTCTGGGGTGCCCGTTTGGGAAGGAGACCAAGACAAGTGTATTCCTGAGAGAGCTTGTCCGCAGCCATCCACTGATGAAGGATGCAAGTTTAAGCGTGCTTTGTTTGGCATAAACCTGTGCATGAGAACTGGTACCCTCGTAGCAAGACTTTCTGATTTACTCTCATGTTGTAGGCATATATTGTCAGAGACAATTAAGAAAACTAGTCATGTAAACACAGTTTAGACATATTTTCTTGCATTGTACATATAAACCCACTTATGGGACTCCTGTATACAGATTAGGCAGTTAGAAACATATAACAAGTCTATCTACCCTATTCAAAATCTGTTAACCCTGTCTTCACAGCTATGCTTGCTTGCATATGATCTGGTTTAATTTGGAAGCTAGTCTGCATTTGAACATGGTTAGTATTTCTATTTGTCAGTAAGTAGAAGCCAGGCTTAGTTCTCTCTCCAAAATAAATCCGAGTTCCAAGACTGTTTGACCAGCTGCCTGTCTTGGCTGTACCTCCTCCTGCAGGTCCCGTGGGATGTGCAGACAGACTACACAGGCAAACGTTTGAGTTGTCATGTATGACTAGTTATGACTCAGCCCCAGGTACCTATCTGGTCCTGCTGTGGCGGCAGGGCTGGTGTGGGTACATAACTCCAGGCTGCAAACCCTCCTGCTAAATAGTCCACTTGTCAACCTTCCACTGCTCCCTACTGTGCACTGGAGCAGCTTGTAAAGGGGAAACCAGACCAAAAAGGAGAAAGGTCGCAGAGAGAGAAGACACTGACCTATCCTACAAGAAGCTGAATCAAAGATTGCTTGCAGTATGACAAAATTTCAAATCCCAACTCTGGTTGGGATTGCCCTGGTCCACACCACAGATTCATCCTTAGACAAGGAGGCCACGGAGATTTAAATACTCCCTCAAGAAATGAGTGGTACAGTAACAGAATGTACAAGGCACATGGAGACACCTCCCCGCCACCCCTTTACTTTGATCTCATTAAGGCCAAACCCAAGGAAAGTGGGCCAAGCATTGGCCAGGAGACAGTACTTTGGCAACACTGGAATCAGGGAGGCAGAATCAAAAGGGAAGCCCCACCCCCGAGGGGATCCTTGTTGGGAAGTAGGCACACCCTTTCATCCTGGAGTCTTGAGTCACGTGTGTTTGCAAAAGCCGGGTTGTGATTTTGTCAGAGTGCTAAGCCCTTCCAACCAACAACCGTGAGCTGCAGACCCGCCAGCAGGTTGCTCCAAATGACCCTTGACTCACCCTGGGCATCCGGTAGCCTCTCCTTAGAACGAAATCCTTAAAGGCAATCATCCAGTGAAGCTCTTCAAGTAAGTCCTCCTAAAAGAGTGTCCACATTGCAAAATGCATGTCAGTTGTCAGAAGCTTGGTTTCATGAGCCCAACCCAAACCCACTGCCACTGAGTCACTTCCAACTCATGGAGACCCTCCAGGGAGAGTGGCACTGCTCCCTCGGGCTGGGTGTCTGAAGCAGGCTTTCTCCCTCTGAGCGGCTGCTGGGTTCAAACTCCTCACCTGTCCGTTAGCACTTCAACACTTTCAACACTGTGCCACGAGGGTTCCCTTGGTTTCATATGCATCCTAATTAAAAGCACTTGTCATTTTATAAAGGAATACTTCCTTCTCATTTGGTAATACTTGTATAGATAATGTTCATGCATTGATAAATACAGAGGTTTTTAAAGGATAGCTTTTCCTCCTATTTTTCCTTACTTATTCTCTTATTAAGGATAAACAATAATTTTAAATGAATAAATTAGACAACGACTGGCCTAGGGTGGCTACAATCAAGCCTAATTGAAATGAATAATATATCCACACCTCATATGGACTGGCAACAGGCCACAAACAGCTACAGCACTGGTGGAGGAGAAGAAGGGAGGCAGCCTCAGACTTTCAGATCCAACACAGATTACACAGTGACAGTAATAAAGACAGCCTGCCACTGCTGTGACAATAGACACAAACACACACAAATACACACCCTGACCAGTGGAATAGAATACAAACCAAAAACCAAACACCCAGAAGCAACTTCAAAATGGGTTAAGGATATAAAAATGCAAACAGAAACCATATAATCCTTATAAGAACAAGCCAAGATAATAGCTTTCAACAACAAGTTACCTAATATAATAAAAACTCAAACAGCAAAAGACAAAATAAATAAACATGATCTCATAAAATTTACCAAAAAAAAGACTTTACCAATAAAATAAGTGAAGAGATAAGTTAATTGATGGGAGAATCTTCAGAAACCACTTATCTGACAAGAATCTAAGAAGCAAAAACTATATAAAACTTTGGCAACATAAACATAAAGACAAATAGCACAATCATAAAATGGGCAAAGGACTTGAATACACATTTCATCAAAGAGGATATTCAAATGGCCACTAAACACATTGTGACAGTTACATAATCTGTCATTAACTTGCGGAAGGGTGGAATCTAGCCTGTCAATCAAGTCACAGCTTGATAAACTAATTTGGAGGCCCTAAGAAGATAAATAGCTCACTGGAGGCGGGACACACACTCACTCTGTGTTTGGTATTCCTGGTGACAAAACACATGGAGCTGCTTTAGAGCCCTGGAGCTGGAGGAGCCACAAGGAGACCCACGCCAGTGCTGTGATGCCTACACTGCCACTAGATCCACAACTTCCACCCACTGGGCTGTGAGCTTCCTGCACTCGGTGTCATTTCATGTGTTGCGTGAGTCTGAAGAGGAATTTACAGACTGGTACTGGACATATGGGTTAATATAGGATTTATGGACTTGATCTGGGATGTGTTCTCAATATTCAATTGCTCTTGTATATAAAGCTCTTTCTTACACACGAGTCTCCGTGGATTTGTTTCTCTAGTCCACTCAGACTAACACACACATGAAAAGATGCTCAATACATCAATAGCTAGAAGAGAGATACAAATGAAAACCACTATGAGACACAATTCCATACACACTGGAATGGTTATATTGGTCAGCGGTTCAAATTTACCAGATGCTCCTCTGGAAAAAAATGAGGCTATACTCCCATAATGATTGTAGTCTTGGAAACCCAAAGGGGCCGTTCTACTCTGTCCTATGGCACTATGAGTTGCCCTCAACTCTATGGCAGTGAGTTTGGGTTTGAGTATAGATTATTTTTAAATGTATGAGTATTAATAAAGATGTGGAGGTATTGTAACCCTTGTCCATTGTGGGTGGGAATTCAAAATGTATAGCTGTTATGGGAAACAGTATGGTAGTCCTTTAGGAGACTAAAAATAGAACTACCAAATGATCCAGAAATTCTAGGTATATTCCCCAAAGACGTGAAAGCAGAGACTCAGATTTGTGTACAATGTTCGCGGCAACCCTATTTACAATAGTCAAAAGGTGGCAGTTCTAAATGCCCATCAACAGACGACTGGATGACAAAATGTGGTACATTCACAGCACTTACTCAATAAGAGAAACAAAATCTTGATAGATGTTACAATATGGATAAATTTTGAAAGACCTTATGCTGATTGAAATAAGACAAAAGGACAATTATTTATACAAAAGAACCAAATTTATACAGAAAGACAAGAAAAGGTAAATATATAGAGACCAACATTTATTAGTGGCTATCAGGGGTGGGCAGGAGGAGGAGGCAAAGGGGGTTCTGAGTTTGGATTTACAGTGCTGGAAAATCACATTGATGAAGGATAGGGTTGCAGTTTTATAATTGCTGTAAATAAACTGTACACCCTATAAAAGTTGAATTGGCAAAAGTTATGTGAGAGAAAGATTTACAATGATCCAAAAATTAAAAAGTGGTTATTGTGGTTGATTCTATAAAACCTCATGGGATTTGGTTCTTTGCTTGGGAGGTTCAGAGTCTTGGTTTAATGGGACATCCTAGTAAACTGCCCTAATTTAGCACTTCAGTTCTGCCTCCTACTTCATAGTGCCTGGGCTTCTAAAAGCTTGCAAGTGTCATTCAAGATAGAAATGATCTGGATTTGCCTGGAGCAACAGTGGACAAAGTTAGAACTAGGAAGAGAAAATGGGTAGGTAGCTACTGTACATACTCGAGGAAAAGCCAACCCAAATATCTGCCAAGGCACCCAATTTTACCAAAAAACTGCTTTAAAAATGTGCTGAAAAACTCGGCTTATCTATGAGCATATACGGTAATTGCCTCCATGAACACCTGCCTCCTTTGCCATGAGACTCAAAGAACTGGATGGTTTCCAGTTACCATCCTGATCAGGAGGGGGGGGGAATGCAGAAAAGCATTAACAATTCAATCAGAATCCAGATCCATGGAGGCTTGCTGAACCCCTGGAACTATTGCCCTGAGAATATCATTAAACCATAAACCAAAAGTATCCCCTTAAGTCTTGTAAACACAAATAATAGTTTAGCTTCTGTGGGGGGAGGTCAGATGCACAGGCGCCCCTCCCCCCTGAGGGCAATCAGTTGCCAAACTGCAGTGGGCCAGGCTCCCTGCCACTGGGGACAATGGACAGGCTCCTGAGGCAGAGTTTACACCCTACTGATAATGGTTACTATGGAGACCTAGGGAACAGGTCAAGGTTAAGCTGCCACCCTGAATCTGGGATCCACCCATCTTGTCACATGTATACCCCAGTCCCTCCTCTTCCTGTTGCATGTTATGTCCCTGGACCACCCCCTCATTACTGTGTAACCTGTAGTGTAACCCCTTCCTGTGACGTATGTCTTTACCTGTAATTAGTGGGCGTGCATGCCCCCAAAAGGTATATAGGCGTGGGTCAGCAATGTAAAGCTCTCTGACTTCTCTCTCCCTGGTCACCCCCCTCTCTACGCCCACTCCTCTCCAGTCCTCTCTCCCTTGTTCCCTCGCCCTCCTTCCCTTCCCCCTTTCTCCACGTGGACCACCAAGCTGGGCTGAGGTGAGCAATGCTAGCATGTAATGTGTCTGACTGCATTATTGTAAATATCTCTCATGCTCTCTATAACTTTAATATAATACTTATATATCTCAACCGTACAATTGTGCTTACTGAACCAGTGGGTAGTAGTAGTAGTGGGTGGGGGCTGGCCCCCTACCCCACCTCATAACTTAATACTATAAGCTTCACTAGTATTAAATGTCTGTGTTGAGCAATAAGCTCTTTTAATATCTATCAATATTAACCACAACTTGAAAATTTGGGGATAATGTGTTTATGTTAATGGGGTACGGGAAGGGAAGGCTAGAATGGATTCATAGCACAAACAATGTAATTAGTGTCACAGAATTGTGCATGTAGAAACTGTGAAATTGGTGTATGTTTTGCTGTGTAGATTCTCAACACCAAAACAAAATATGATTTTTTTAAATCCAAGCACCCAAAACAGTTTTTTTTAAAAAAGGCAAAATGAAAAGTCTCAGATAATGAGACCAGGCTATATAGAAATTACATCAAATAAAATAATCCTTTCAATTAAAAACAATAGTTCTGTAACTAATTTTTTGTTTTTAGATATATAGTTAATTGGGTTGTTTTTTTTAAGTGCAACTGGACTAGTTTTATGTTAAGGATTAAATCTATAGCAATTTAGGCAGCTCCAAAGAACACATACCAAGAAATTATGGTGACCATTATTCTAGTATTCTGAGGCTTATATAAATATGGTATGCCCCTAAATTTGTGGAATGCCTCTCATACTTGAAAATAATAATTTAATAGCCATTTACTATAAAAATCTAAATCACAACCCTCCTTGTCTTAGCTTTCCAATCTAATATAGATAAATCATGAATGATTACTTAATAAATAACTCAAAGCTGTGTTCTTGTTGTTGTTAGGTGCCAATGAGTCGGTTCCAGCCCATAGCGACCTCATGCACCACAGGAGAAAGCACTGGCCGGTCCTGCACCATCTACACAGTGTTCCTATATTTGTTTCTCTAGTCCACTCAGACTAACACACACATTAAGCAATTCTTAATCTAACAATAGCTAGAAGAGAGATACAAATGAAAACCACTATGAGACACAATTCCATACACACTGGAATGGTTATATTGGTCAGCGGTTCAAATTTACCA
>NW_022111369.1:43910522-43928975 GCF_000313985.2 Echinops telfairi
TGCGCTGAAAACATTAGCTTAAAACAAGGCTCCAGGAATTGATGGAATACCAGTTTCAACAAGCTCTTGAAGCACCAGGAACACTCAATTGTTTATGCAAAAAAATTGGAAGACCGTTACTTGGCCAATTGGCTGGAAGAGCTCTATATTTGTTCTCATTCCAAGGAAAGGTAACCTAACAGAATGCTCAAATTATACATCAATATATCACTGATATCACATGCAAAGTTGTGTAGTGTTTTATTTATCACTATGACAGGTTTCCCCACCTGTCATTTGGGAGAAATGATGTAGAAAAAGAGAAGACATCTACAAATGTTCTCATCTGAGTCCCGTGTAAGTGCTGTCTGTATTTCCTAATTTCCAGAACTATGATGAGACTGTGTTTCCATTAGATACCTGTACACGAGACGTTGACAAGCGCAGAATTTATTTGTAGTAAAATTAAAGGGTGTCTGTTTGTTCCTTTGTAATATCAAACAGAGCTTAACCTTTGCCCCTTTCCTCCAGACAGATCCTGGACTTTTGAGTACTGAATTGCATAAAATAAGTGTCCTAAGTTTTGGAATCCTTTGACATTCATCCACTGCCACTAGGAAATCATGTCACATTTAGTTCCCCAAACAGAACTCCATTCTGAGTCCTGGCTTACCAGGTCACATTGCCATTTAAAGCAATTGTTTTTTTGTTTTAATCATTTCATTGGAGGTTCATACAGCTCTTATCACAATCCACACATACATCCATTGTGTCAATCACATTTGTACATTTGTTGCATATTTTAGAAGCCTCCAGCCAGGATTCTCATGGAGGGAGGCCTTCACGCTTGTGGGGGTGGGGATGCATCCCAGTCACATTCTCCCAAGTGAAAGTTGTTCTCCACAACATCCCCCACCCCACTCCATAATAATGCCAATTTTAAGGTACTTCTTGCAAGCACATGGTTGCTACTATATACTCTTGCAAGTTCACTGTTTGAAGGCTACTTGCCTGGAGGTTGTCTGAGCAATCAGACCCTATCTGTCCCACCCTAAGGAGGGCCCACTCCTTCCTGATAAGGATCATAGCTTGTTCCCTGGAGAAGTGCTCAGGGACACATAAGGTCAAGCCAGATCAGAGATGACCAAGGCCAGGCTGCCATTTTAACCCTAGAACCTGCCCATCTTGTTACATATGCACCTTCCACATGTATGCCTCTAGTTATCTCCCCTTCCTATTATGTGTATAGCCCTAGCTCATCCCCCTCCTGTTATGTGTTTGCCTCTAATACAACCCCTTCCTGTTATGTATGTGCTTACCGTGGCTTGCATGCCTGAGATTATATAAGTCTGTGAGAGACTACACGACTCCCTCACTCTGGTTCCGGTAACCACGGAAGAGGTGAGCCCTTGCATATCTTGTCTTGTTTTCCTTTAATTTGTCCTTCAATTACACAACCACCCCTTGAACCCATTTGGTTGTGGCGGCTGGTCCCCCACAGTGGTCCCATGTTCAGAGACGCTGTGTCGACCAAATAGTAATGTCCCATCTTTCACACTCCCCCATAAGAAGTTGGCTTTTTCACTGATGAATAAAGTGCAAGCTGTAAGATTTGGGGAGTCTATATAACAATGGGCTCAAACCTAAGAGACATTGTGAGGCTGGCTCAGGACTGGGCAGTGTTTTGCTCAATTGTTCACAGGCTCCCTATGAGTCAGAATCGACTCAATGGCACCTACCAACAACTGAACACTACAGAGCGCAAATGCTTTGTGCTTGACTATTGTGCACCTATTGTTGATTGGCGCTTCAAACTCACCCAGCAATGCTACAGAAGAAAAGCATTGTGCTGCTGTAAAGATTACAGCTAAGACAACCCTATGGAGCCCCGTTTTACCCTGTGAAACATGAGGTCATCACGAGTAGGGATTGACTCGCTGGCAGTGGCTGGTAACCCTCCATGTATTTTGGCTCCGGTATGAGGGTAATGGTTATAATCTTCAGCTCAGCTGAGGAAATATACACACACCTTTTCCTGCAGCTCCTTTTGAAAATTCTCATCTTGTGCTTTCTGTAAGATCTTGGGGTCAACCAAAGGCTCGTCTGCTCTTTGCTTTTTCCACAACTTGGTGTTCAGATACCATGCTCCATATCTCATCTTCACCCACTCTCGTTTATAAGGATTCTGTAGGAAACAACAGGATCCCCAATGATGTTAGTTCTATGGGTTTATCATTTGGTTTATCATTTAGCTTATGAAAATTATATCATTACTTTGAATTTGTTGGTCCTTAGCAAAGTACTTAATGAAGTTTCAGTATGTTCTGATTTACAAAGGTAAAATGAAAGGTTTATGATTGAGAAAATACTATAGTGCTTTAAATAGCATGGTCATATCTATAAGAGCACTCAATAAAATGGTTAAATTTGAAAAAATATTAAAAAGTATGGCTTTCAATTTAAGCTAAGGCTAGGTTCACATCAGATTCCACAATTCAGAAGTTAGGAATTAATGGACAATTGGCATCATTGTTCAGCTTCAAAATGGAAATAATTATATTATTCATCCTATAGCTTGGATGTGAAGATTAAAGGAATGTATTTTTTAAATATAGAAATCATAGAAAAATCATATATTCACCCAATGGTAATGATATCATACAACATTCAATCATCCAAGACAATAAATTATGAAACAGTATGAGCCCATTACTGTGCTGTCTTATAAATGCAACATTATTTTTGATTTAAATCCCATTCCAACACTAATCTCTGTTCCTTTTAATTAGAAGAGAGATAAAGGAAGAGTAATAGAATACACACTTCTTTCATTCTTCAGTAGGACAGCCAGGCTGTAAAGAGAATCTCACATTGGCTCATAGTCTGACCCTGGGTACGATGCTCACACACTGTCTTGTCAAAAAGAAAGAAGTGTGTAGTTTTCTTTGGACAAATCTTTTGTTTCTGTAGTTAAGTATTTCATTTTTTGTGTGGCTATGGTAAAATGGTACTATGAGGAACCAAAAGAGGCCTACATAAATAGAAGAATATTCCATGCCTATGGATAGGAAAGGTAAATGTTATGAAAATGTCCATACTGCCCAAAGCAATCTACAAATACAACATAATTCTTATCCTGAACCCAATTCCATTCTTTAAAGAAATAGAAAAATGAATTGCTAATTTTACTTGGAGATGAAAGAAACCCAGGATAATCAAAGAACTTTCCTTTTTTTTAAATCATTTTATTGGGGGCTCGTACAACTCTTATCACAATCCATACACACATTCATTGTGTGGAGCACATTTGTACATATGTTGCCATCATCATTCTCAAAACATTTGCTATCTACTTGAGCCCTTGGTATCAGCCTATTTCCCTCCTTCCCCACCCTCCCTCCTTCATGAACCCTTGACAATTTATAATTTTTTTTCCATGTCTTACACTGACGTCTCTCTTCATCCACTTTTCTGTTGTCTGTCCTCCTGGGAGGGGGTTATAGGTAGATCATTGTGATTAATTCCCCAGCATAGAACTTCTTAAGAAGAACCAAATAAGAGGCCTCTTACTACCTGACCTCATCATAGTCACAGTAGTCCAAACACCTGGTACTGGTACAATGATAGGTTCCTAGATAAATGGAGCAGAATAGAAAACCCAGACCCAGAAACATATTCTTCCACCTATAGACAACTGATGGTTGAAAAGGGACCAAAAACCACTCAACGGAAAAGAGACGGTCTCTTCAACAAATAATGCTGGCAAATTGGGATCTCCATCCACAGAAGAATGAAACAGGGCCCACACCTCACTCCATGCACAAAAATAAACTCAGGATGGATCGAAGATGTAAGTGTAAATTCCTGAGCTATAAAGAGTATCAGTTAAAAAAAATAGGGACAGACTTAAGGGCTCTATTGTAGGGCACAGACAAACTATGAAAAATAATTAAAGAAGCATATACAGTAGACTATAAGATCAGGGACAGGGACCTACTAAAAATGGGACACTTAAGTGAAGCAAAAGAGATCCCACAATGACACAACAAAGGACTAATCTCTAAAATCTATAGAAAACTGCAATGTGGGAAACAGAAAGATTGCTCCCAAGTTGTCTCCCCCAAATATATGCCAAACTTAGAAGCTTGCTACGCGTGGCAAATGACTATACAATTAGAAGTAGGTCCGGGGCTATTCTCCCTAAGGGTTATCAGCTATCTAGAGCAAGCAGTCACCACTGTTTATCCCACAGCAAGTAGGATCCAGTCCCTTCTGATATGGATAGTAGTTGACTGTTTCCTTGTAGTAGACCCCAGAGAGGTCAAGCTCTCCCAAGGGTGGCCAAGGTTAAGCCACCATCATGAATCTAGGGTCTGCCCTTCTTGTCACATGTATACCCCTAGTCCCTCCCCTTCCTATCATGTGTGCACCCCTAGTTCATCCCCTTCCTGTCACACATGCCTATTGTACAGCCTTTTCATATGATGTGTATGCCTATTGTACATCCCCTTCCTATGATGCATATGCCTATTGTGCTGCCACTTCCTGTGACGTGTGGTTACCTGTAATCACGACCCCCTAAGTTGATATAACCCTTGGTCAGCAATAAATGGGGTCTCCAGCCTCCTGCCGAGTCTCCACCCTACCTCGCCTCCCTCATGCTGTGCACGGGCCTGGCTGGTAAGATCATTGCCATCCAGGAGGTGAGCATGCTAATATGAAATGTGTCTGGCTCCATTATTTCAATCTCTCTTCTATCTCTCACGCTCTCTATGACTATATTATAATATATATATATATATATATCTCAACCATACAATTGCACTTACCGAACCCATGATTAGTTGTGGGGGGCTGGCCCTTCCCCCCACACTGAAATACCTCAATAAGATTTTTTAAAAAAATCTAATTAAAAAGTTGGTCAAAGACATGAACAGACAGTTCACCAAAGACGACATCCAAGTGGCTGACAAACATGAACAATGCTCAGGATCCCTAGCCACCCAGGAGATACCACCTTATAGTGACAATGACACCTTAAAAATAAATAACAAAACAACAAATGCGGGAGAGGATGTGGAGAGGTTGGAACTCTCGTAGCTGCTGGTGGGGCTATAAATATATGCACCTGTTGCGGAATGTCAAATGGCACTACGTCAAACAACTGGGAGCAGAAATTCCACAGAGACAGCATCTCTCTGCTGAGTATATATCCGAAGGAAGAGCCCTAACACCAACAGACACATGCACTCCCATGTTCACTGCAGCACTGTTCTCACTAGCCACAAGTTGGAAACAGCCCAAATGCCTATCAGTAGAAGAATGGATACAGTAAGTTTTGTACACACACACAATGGAACACTGTTCACCACTAAAAAACAATGATGATATCATGAAGTACCTGATGACATGGATGGACCTGGAGAATGTTATATTGGGGGAGGTCAGCCATCACAAAAGGACATATGTATGAGACCGCTACTGTAAAGATAAAAAGAGTCTAAGACCTGCAGACCAAAAGGGAGGGAGGGGGTGGGGGGACATGCTCTAGAGAAAATGAGAAGGTCAGAATGCTCTGAGGAGGGTTAGCTCTCGGATCTACTTGTCCCATTATGTCTGATCTAAAAAAGTGTATCTGGATGGACGCTAGGATGGCCCAAACATACCACTGCAGAGAGAATAAAACAAGCAAAGCTAAGGTAGTTTTAAAGAACAGATGATATCAGGCCTGAGAGTATGTAAGAGAACTCCAACTTCTGGCAAGGGGACTAGTTCTACCCTCTCACCACCACCACCAAACAAATAAAAAATACCTATTATTAGGTACCGTCGAGTCAGTTCTGACTCACAGCAACCATATGTACAACAGAATGTAACACAGCTCATTAGGCAACATTCTGACCATCACTGTTATTTTTGAACCCATTGGTACAGCTCTGGGTTCATCCATTTCATTGAAGATCTTCCTTTTTTTTGCTGACCCTCCACTTTATCAAGTATGATGACCTCCTTCAGAAACTGGTCTTTCCTGATAACACGTCCAAAGTATGAGATAGGAAGTCTTCACCATCGCCCCACACCAAGGAGCATTTCACCGACACTTCTTCCAAAACAGATTTGTTCATTCTTTGGACAGTCTGTCGTATATCCAGTATTCTTCACAAACCACATAATTCAAATGCATCAGTTCTGCTTTGCTCTCCCTTATCACGGCCCAGCTTCGGCATGTATAGGAAGGCCCTCAACTGTATGGCCGGATCAATACCAGGCTGGCTTCTAACAGCAAGTGACCTTGAGTCTTCCCCACCCATGTGGAGATGACCAGAGCTAGCTTAAACAACTAGCAGCAAGTGACCTTGAATCTCCCACACACATCTGCAGAGCTGATCAGAGCTGGCTAATGGCCCCCTTTGTTCTCAACCTGCCGCTCTGCTCCGGGTACCAGCACAGCCTATTTGGCTCAGTGCCCACTTTGCTCTCGACCCTCCACTCTGCACCCAGCATGGCCCGTTTGGCTCAGTGCCCACTTTGTTCTTTCCCACCACTCTGCACCCGGCACAAATACACCCGGAACAAGGAAGACACCTTACATTCCAGAAACCCTGGAGATACCTGTCCATATAAGCAGCAGCCCTGTAGCCTGCAATGTGACTCCCCCAGCCCAGACGTTGTGGACTGTGGGACTTCGCCCAGGCTGAGTTTTTCTCCCTAATAAAGCCTGTTTGTTCTAATTCGACTGATTTGGTCTCTGGCACCTCTCGACTACCTTACATCAACGAGTTAGATTAACCTTGTAACTGTTTCAATGGAACAATTGTGAGGATAGTGCAGACCGGGCAATGTTTTGTTCTGCTGTTCGTAGTGTTGGAACCAACACGATGGCACCTAACAACAACAACATGAAGCCATTGAAAATACCATAGCTGAGTCCTGAGTGCCTGAGTCCTCAAGAAGACAACCTGGCTTTGTCGCACTTTAAAGAGGCCTATTCATGACTGCTGAAGAAAAATGTGAACATAAGCAAATGTGGTGCAGAAAGCTGATGGTGCCCAGCTATCAAAAGATTTAGTGTCTGGGGTCTTAAAGATTTGAAGATAAACAAGTGGCCATCTAGCTGAGAAGCAACAAAGCCCACATGAAAGAAGCACACCAGCCTGTGTGACCACGAGGTGTCGAAGAGATCAGCTATCAGGCATCAAAGACCCATCACATCATTGTGAATGAGGGAGAGTGTGCAGTGGAGACCCAAAGCCCATCTGTAGGCAATTGGATATCCCCTTACAGAACGGTCTCAGGGAGGAGACGAGCCAGTCAGAGTGCAGTATAGCACCAATAAAACATACAACTTTCCTCTAGTTCAGGGTTCTCAACCTTCCTAATGCCACAACCCTTGAATACAGTTCCTCATATGGTGCTGTCCCCTCAACCATAAAATTATTTTCATTGCTACTTCATAACTGTCATTTTGCTACTGTTATGAATCAGGCGACCCCTGTGATTCCCAAAGTTCATGACCCACAGGTTGAGAACCGCTGCTGCTCTAGTTCTTTAATGATTCCATTCCCCGACTCCCCAACTATCAGGACCCCAATTCGACCTTACAAATCTGGCTAGACCAGAGCACGCACACAGGTCCAGATAAGAGCTGGAAACACAGGGCATGCAGGACAGATAAACCCCTCAAGACCAATATTGAGAGTAGCCATACCAGGATGTTAAGGGGAAGGCAGGGCAAAATAGGGGGAACCGATCACAATGATCTACCTATAACCCCCTCCCAGGGGGATGGACAACATAAAAGTGGGTGAAGGGAAACATCAGTCCGTGTAAGACATGGGAAAAAATAATGATTTATAAATAATCAAGGGTTTATGAAGAAGGGAGGGGGGAATATGAGAAGCTGATACCAAGGGCTCAAGTAGAAAGAAATGTTCTGAAAATGATGATGGCAACAAATGTACAAATGTGTTTGACACAATGGATGGATGGATGGATTTTAATAAGAGTTGTACAAGCCCCCAATAAAATGATTTTAAAAAGAAGACGTAAAACCCAAAGTACCAAATTGTTTCCAAATAATCTGGTTGCATATGGTGTGTATGTGTATGTGTGTGTGGGGGGGGCGTGTTGTCCAAGGGGTGAAAATATACATTCAGTGAGCTTAAGAGCACACTAGAGAGTTCAGGAAAATTGTTAGAGTACCTACAGGCACAGCAATAGAACTCAGCAAGGAGTAGTAAGAAATTGAACAGAGCAGCAATGAACTGTGGAACGACTTCAAGTAACTTACTACACATGCAATGAACAAGAGTCCCAGAAGGCAGGACAACGAGAAATGGAAAGAAAAAAATTGGTCACAATTTTAAAAATTTGATGAAAATCATAAACTCACATATTGAAGAATCACAATAAACCCCTAGCACAAGAACTATGAAGAAATTTACTACAGATACATAATAACCAAACTCTCTCTCTCTCCTGCCCGCTCACTGTCATTGACTCAATACTGACTCATAGTGACCCTACAGGACAGAGTAGAAGCGCCCCTGTGACTTTCCCAGACTGTTAACTGGGACAGAAGCACGTCTGTCTTTCTCCCTCGGAGCACAGGTGGTTTCAACTGCCCACCTTACAGACTGCAGCCCAACAAAAATCTTAAAAGCCGTCCAGGGTAAAAAAATGCATCATGTTCAAAAAACAACGATAAGGATGATATAAAATTTGTTATCAGTAGCAGTATCAGAAAGAAGTTAGAGGAGCAACATCTTTGAAATTAAAAAAAAAACACAACAGAACAAAAACTACGAGGCAAGAATTTATATCCACAAAAATATATATTTTTTTTTTTCACAAAAATATATTTTAAACGGGAAGGTAAATAGGATATTTTCAGATATATAAAGTCTGAAAGACCTATCATTCATAGATTTATATCACAAGCAAGGTCCTGCAAGACATCTGGGGTCTTAAAGGCTTGTATCCAAACATCTCTAAGTGAGAGTCAACTAAGTCCACCGGGAAGAAGCACACCATCATCAGTCGCTGAAGGACTGTCAATCATACAGTCTAAGTCAAAAGAGGGAATGGTATCAGAGTTTAAAGAATCTGTGAGACTCTGGTTTGCAGAAGGCTGTGGGTGACAGTGGGAGCCCAAGAGATATTTGTGGGATCGACACAGGAAACAAGACTGGTGATTTCCCTCTCTCTATAATAAGAGGGAATGGAGGAAAGTGGTTACCCAATAGATAGAGTGCATTGGAGAAATGACTATAGACGATCAAGATGATAACCCTGACTTGAGCAATGAAAACCGTGTCACTTGATCCCCCGGTGTTACACATTCGGCTTGATCTGATTTCCAATATTTTCTGTGTTGTTGTTTTTGGGGTTTTTTGTTTGCTTGTTTTTTCCATTTTGGGGGTTTTATCTCTAATGTATTGTGTCATTGGGGGTAGCCCGCTTGAATTTTTGCTATATTTTTTCTGTGTTTTGGTATATGAAACCCAGGATTGACGAACCAATAGAGATAGCAAATAGAATAAGGTTTTTTTTTGGGGGGGGGTACAGTGGAGGAGAGGGGCAAATGGGAGCTGATATCAGTTCAAGAAGAGAATGTTTTTAAACTAGTTGTGGTAGCAATTATACAATACTGCTTTTGTGATTGAATTACGGGATGATATGTTATCTGTATTAGCTCCCATAAAATGTTTTAAAAGCAAGTGTTACCATGTGAAGATATGTTTTGAACTTTTGCATACTGAACTTCTGTCTGCCAGTTAAAAGTTCGATTTTGGCAATAACCACCAAAGCTTATAAAGCAGCACTTGTGCAATTATTTGTCAATACAAGCGATTGAGCAATTGGATTCAGCCGGGTTCAGGACAAGCAGCAGTTCCGGCCTCACATGTGATGAGCATAATTTGCGTGTCTAGCAGCACTGTGTATTTCACTCTGTAGAAAATCAGAGGAAACAGGAAGCATGAACGTGCTGGTACCAGCGATGGACTGTGGTTTCCATAAGCCTTAGAGAACAGAGTCGATGAAAGCATAAGGCAAGTCCAGATAGGGAGGTCAACTGTGGTCAATTGTAAATTGAATTTTAGTTTTTTATGAACTTTAATGAACTTGTCCAAAATATTGAAAACATAGTGTCAACAATTCTATGTCATGGTACGAAATGATTGGAGGTAATACAATTTTTCATTTTTAGACAAAAGAATTCTGTCACCCATTCCCTTCGTGTGTGTGTGTGTGTGTGTGTGTGTGTGTGTGTGTGTGTTCTCTTCCCTTGCTACCATCCTTCTGACAGTGTGTCATACTGTGAGAATATGTGCTTTGCTATGGTGTGGGAAGTTACTATGCCACTGATATTTTTGATACCAGCAGGGTGACTCTTGGCAGCAGAACTTCCAGGCTAAGATGAATGAGGGAAAAAGGCCTGGCAATCTACTTTGGAAAATTAGCCCATCAAAACCCTATGGGATCACAGCAGAAAACTGTCCAATGTAATTCTGGAATAGGATCCTTCTAGATCAGAGCCCTTAAGAATCCACAGGGGCCTCAATAATGGGCTCGAGCACCCCACAGGTCCTAATGATCTAGTGCAGGCTTGAGCAACACTTCGCTGTGTTGTACATGGGGGCACCATGAGTTGTGAAAAACATGGGATGATGTGGGGTGACACCTGACCTGCTCCAGCTATGCCCCAGGAGTGGAAAATCAACTCCACATCAGCAATGCCAAGGCCAATTTCTATGATGTTGAGGTCCGCCCCTTACCCCCCTATTCTGACACTGATCCTCCCTCACATGGCAGGCACTCTACTTCCGTGGCTGTGTTAGACTATTCATTACCATGGTCACACAGAACTCAAAGGCCATATCCACAATTACAGGGTCAGTTAACGACGCTAACACGTGACAATTCAGATGAGAAATGCTCAGGATGTAATTGTCCCAGCAGTGCAGTTTCTTCTCTGCTGGGCCTGCCTTCAGGCTTCTGTCTGGTCTCAGTCGCCTGGCATCTGTCCTGCCAGGGCAAGGCTATAAAAGTATTTGAGGACTGTCAATGCAATGGATTAGCATGCCACTCTCCTGTGAGCCCCAATCTGAAGGCACTCAGCAATAGAATATGGTTCAGCCAATCCAGTTCCCGCAGTTAAATGCTCAGAGGCACTCCACAAGCCAGTCTCCTGCCCAAATACCCACAGCTCTACTTGTTCTGTGGGCTGCTGGGAAGCCCACTTGTCTGATCCTCTGGCTCCTGGTCCTTCTGTTGCTGCTCCTGTGTCACTCCTCTGGTTCCATAGCTGGGCCCTGGGTCAAGAACATTCGATGCATAGGGATCTTGGGGCCCACAGGACATGCTACACTCCTGGCTCTTCTCTCTCGCTGCTTATGAGATGGCCACTTTATACATAGCAGGTGGTAATCACAATGAATTCTGTTAACAATCACTCATAGCTGAATCATAATCCAACCAGTATTTCCCCCCTCCTTCTCAGACAGACCCATTAGGAAATGAAGGCCACTTCATGGGGACAACAAAGGCTATAGCTAGAAGAGCGCTATAGCTCTTTCATGTATTGCAGGTCACCGATGGCCCTTCTAGCCACTGTCCCTTTCTTTTTCTTTCGTTTTTTATTAAATTGTTTTATTGAGGGCTCTTACATCTCCTATCACAATCCATACATTCATCCATTGTGTCAAGCACATTTGTACATATGTTGCCATCATCATTTTCAAAGCATTTTCATTCTATTTGAGCCCTTGGTATCAGCTTCTCATTCCCCCCTCCCTCCTCTGCCACTGTCCTTTTCATATGGAAGGATTAACTTCTCATCTTATTATAAACATGCCCATAAAATTGGACTTGCCAGCAACTAATAATATACACACATATATAATAGTTGCATTAACATTGTAGTTTTCCAATTCACCACAATTGAGCTGACTCTGACTCACAGCAACCCTATAGGACAGAGTAGAAATGCCCCTGGGGGGTTTGAGAGTGTAACTCTTTATGGGAGTAGAAAGCTCTATCTTTTCCCATGGAGCTGGTGGTTTCAAACTGCCAACCTTGAGTTTAGCAGCCCAACTCGTAACCATTACACCATCAAGGCTCCAACACATTGTATAAAAACAGTGCTGTCGGGCGTCAATGAGCACACACGATGTTTTTCTCCTTTCATTGTCCACCTTCACCACAATCTACAAGCTGGGTAAGTTGTTAAAGATCAGGTTATTAAAAAGCACATGATCAAGAGTAATGGCTTAGAGTTAATGGGACTACCATAACAATTCAAGAATTCTATCATAAAAGGCTAGCACCAGAATAATATGACTTCATTTTCTTTGATATTTTTAAAATCAATTTATTGGGGGCTCGTACAACTTTTATCACCATCCATCCATCCATCATGTCAAGCACATTTAAACATTTGTTGCCATCATCATTCTCAAAAAATTTTCTTTCTGCTTGAGCTCTTGGTCATATTCTTTGATTTTTAGTCCCCCTCCCACCAATTTTGCCATTACCTGTGGTTTTTGGAGTTTCTTCTTAAAGTCCAGTTCCTGGAAGGGCAGATCCAGCTCCCGTAGTTTACTTGGCCCCACACTGGATTTTTGGTCCTGGGGAACTTTGTTTAATCTCATTGTGTGGAGTGCATCACAGGATGGCTTGTTCTCACAGTCAATGTCAAACTGTTGCAGGATGAACTCTTCATCAATTTTTGAGCTTCCCTGGAATAGTACCACATCTCATGAGTGGAGGTCAAATAGTGACAGGCTCCTTGCTTTCTGCATTACTCTAAGAGCAGTGTGTTTGTCTGGGTACATTAGAGAAACAAATCCACAGAAAGTCTTATGTATAAGAGAGAATTTTATATAAAGGGTAAGTGCACATCAAGAAAACATTCCAAGCCAGTGCTGCCCAAGCCCACAAGTCCAACATTAGCCCATATGTCCGACACTAATCCACAAAGTCCTCTTCCATCTCACAAAACACACACAATGATGCCGACTGCAGGAGGAAAGCTGAGTCAGTGAATGTGTAAACATCTCAGCACTGGCAGGAGTCTCCACACAGCTGCTCCAGCACCCAGGGCTGCATCGGGGTAGGTCCATGTGCCTTCTCCTCAGGGATGTCTTGCAGGAAGTGAGCTTTGCCAGCTGAAGCAGGGACCTGGCTAAGGCAGCTGCACCCTGGTCCAACCATCACAAAGCAAGAGACTCAAGGACCTGAAAGGCGAGGCTCACTGAGCTATTTATCTCTCGGCCTATCAATTAACCCCACATGTGTTTATTGGCCAGGTTGGCACAATAAACTTTAACTATCTCAAGCAGTAACTAATCATTTCTTAAGAATAGTAATCTGTCTACCATATGACTCAGCAACCCCTTTACATGGTGTGTGTTTGTATGTGTGTGTTTGTGTGTATATATATAAACACACACACATATATATAAATAAATAAAATCCAAATATCAAACCAATACATACATATCTATGTTCAGTGCAGCACTATTTATATAATAACAAGATGGAAATAACTTAAATGTCCATCAGTGGAAGAATGGATCGATAAATTTTAGTATATACACACAGTGGAATACTATATATCACTATAGAATAATGATCAAACTGTGAAACATCTCATGGCGTGGATGGATTTGGAGGACATTATGATGAGTCATATATTAGTCAATCACAAAAGGACAACTACTGTATGAAATCAGTGTTATAAAAGGGGGGGGATCAAAATCAAGGTTTTTCATGCCAAAAGAAACAGACCTTGATGGTTGCCAGGGGCGGGAGGGGAGGAGAAGAGAGGGGGAGCAACAGGCTAGAGCGTGGACAGGCGTTCGCTGAGGGAAGAGGAAGGTAATATTCTACAAGAGGAGGAAGGTGGAGGTGAGGGACAGGGCAAGCTAGTGGGAGGTTTGATGAATTGTTGAAGACAAAAATGAGCTGCTAAGTAAACCCCCACTTACCACAAAATAACAAGTTTTAAAAAGAACTGAAGCCCTGTGAGAAGCAGGAATTCCTTTGTGAAAACAGGCAGAGTACTGCCATACTGCAGCGATGGCAACCTGTGTCAATGGGCAATCTGTGTATGAATTATTGAATGGAACTGAATTTTTTATGTGAACTTTAGCTGAGGGGCACAATAAAGATGTTTTTAAAATAACCCCAGCCTGGGCAATCTACATTGGGAAGCACAAAGAGAGGAGGCCATTCGCAGTCTGGAACAGATGGTGGAGTGGAGTTGAGGGAGAGGAGTCTGGGAAGAGACTCGGGTTTGCAAACTGAGGAGGACAGTCAACCCTGAGGCACACTCACGATGGAGCAGAAGTAGCGTAATTGGAGTCGATAGGGTGAAATGCATAGTTCAATAGCACGGAAGGACAGTATCCCATTAATATGGTGAGAATAGCGCAGGCTGATTGCAGCAGGGTCTAGGTAGGAGAACAGAGGTAGAGAGGGGGCTTTGGTCATAGGAAATGAAAATATGGCCAGTTACCAGACTAGCTAAACCATGAGGCTCCAAACAACTGAACTTGCTGCTGTCGAGTCAATTCTGACTCATGGCGGGCCTTGTGTTAAGAGTAGGACTGTGTTCCACAGGGCTTCCTGGTGGCATAGTGGGCTAGGCATTGAGTGCTGCCAACCACAAGGACAGTGCTTTGAACCCACTAGCCACTCTACTGGAGAAAGATGAGGCTGTCTGCTCCCATATAGGTTTAAGATCCCGACGCCCAATGGGGCAGGTCAGCTCTGTCTTCCAGGGTCGCTATGAGCCTGAATTAGCTCAATCACAATAAGGCAGGTTAGTAATAAGTGCTCGGACAACACACATCGTTTGGGCTTGGCTGCTAAACAAAAAGCTGGCAGTTCAAACCTACCTAGCAGCTCAGCAGAAGGAAGCCCTGGTGATCTCCCTCTACAGAGATCATGGCCACGTGGAGCACAGTTCTACTCTGTAAGGCATGGTCCACCCTCGCTCAGAATCCACTGCCCTGAAACAGCTTTGGCTTTTTGGAGGCTACTAGTTTAGCAACTCTGGTAAACTAGCCTGCTGTTGTTGATTTTAAGTGCCATACAGTTGGCTCTGACCCATAGCAACTATATGTACAACAGAAGGAAACACTGCCCGGTCCTGCACCATCCTCACAATTGTTCCTGTGCCTGAGCCCACTGGGGCAGCCACTGTGTTCGTCCATTTTGTCCAGGGTCTTCCTCTATTTCGTTGTTCCTCCACTTACCAAGCATGAAAGTCTGTCAGATGAAGGCTCACCATCCTTGCTTCTAAGGAACATTCAGGTTGTACTTCTTCCAAGACAGATTTGTTTCTTCTTTTAGCAGTCCATGTACTTTCTGTATTCTTTGCCAGCAGCATAATTCAAATGCATCGATTCTTCCTTTGTTTTCCAGGTACACTCTAGTCCTCAAAGTCCCATCTTTGGTTTGCAACACCTCAAAGAGCTCTTGTGCAGCAGATCTGCCCAATGCAATGCACCATTTCACCTCTTGACTGCTGCTTCCAAGGGCACTGCGGTGAGTCCAAGCAAGACGAGATTCTTGGCAACTTCCATCTTTTCTCCATTCTCCGCGTTACCTATTGGTCTAGTTGTGAGGATTGGGATCCATACTGAAGGCTGCAATCCGCAACCTTCATTAGTGGTCCGCCAAGTCCTCCTCGCTTTCAGCAAACGAGGTAAACTAGCCTCAAAAAAACCAAACAAACAAAAAAATCAAACTCGCTACCATCAAGTCAAATCCGACTCCCAGCAGCCCTACAGGACAGGGGACAACTGCCCTGTGGAGTCACTTCTGACTCATGGCTGAATAGAAAGCTTCATCTTTCTCCTGAGAAGCTGCTGGTGGTTTTGAACTCCTGGTCTGTGGTTAGCAGCCTAAGGCGTAGGCCACTATACCACCAGGGCTCTGTCTAAATTCACCTGTTTCCTTAAATACCCTAATAAAGGAGTAGCAAGTCATAGAGATGGAAGCGATGAAAGGACGGGGTGAAGCAGTTTTACCCAGCCAGAATATAGATAAACAGGCCTTCCAGCTCCAGGACTGAAGGGCACGATGAGCTTTCGCAGCATTCCTACTCCAAGTCTCCTCTAGGGAACCTCATTGCCCAAATCTCAGTCAGTCCGTTGCAGCTGAGGCTGAAATCCTACCTTCCCACCCCGCTTTGGATTCAGGGTGAGGCACGTGACCTGGCCTAAACAATCAGCATATTCCACCTCCCTAGTTCCAGTGGCTAATTCAGGCACAGACCTGTGATTCAACATAGCCCGCTGAAAGTAAAGCCTAGACTTTTCCCTATCAGAAAAGGTTTGCTTATTCCCACTAAGGTTGTTCACTAGTAGGATATAAGTATGAGAATTTAATGGCAACTTCTGTCATTTCTTGGAGAAAGACTAGAAAAATACCCAAAAAACTCAGTGCCATTGAGTCGATTTTGACTCACAGTGACCCAATAGGGCAGCATAGAACTGCCCTTGTGGGGCTGGTGGTTTTGAACAGCTGACCTTATGTAGCTGTGGCAGTTACATAATCTGTCCATTTCAATGAAGGGGTGGAATCTAGCCTATCAATCAAGTCATAACCAATGAGGCTTCTATGTGATGGTCTTCTTCTGAAGATTCTGGGAACTCCTGTCTTCCTCCATGGAAATGGGACACACACTCTGCTTCACATTCCTGTTGACAAGCCACATGGAGCTATGTTGATGGAGCCAGAGCCCTGGAGCTGGAGGAGCCATGTGGAAACCCATGCCAGCACTGAGATGCTTCCACCGCCACTGGATCCATAAAACTTTCCACTCACTGGTCTGTAATCTTCCTGCACTCAGCATCATTACATGTGTAGTGTGAGTCAGAAGATGAATTGATAGACTGGTATCAGACTTATGGGCTAATATCGGATTTATGGACTTGATCTGGACTGAGTTGGGATATTTTCTTAATATATAATTACTCTTTGATATAAAACTCTCTCTTTTTGTTTTTTCATTATTTTTAATCATTTTATTGGGGGCTCATACAACTCTTATCATAATCCATCCATCCATCCATTGCATCAAGCACATTTGTACATTTCTTGCCATCATCATTCTCAAAACATTTGTTTTCTACTTGAGCCCTTGGTATCAGCTCCTCATTTTCTCCCCTCCCTCCCTCCCTCCCTCTCTCCCTCAAGAACCCTTGATAATATATAAATTATTATTATTTTGTCATGTCTTACACTGTCCGACATCTCCCTTCACCGACTTTTCTGTTGCCCGTTCCCCAGGGACGGGGTTATATGTAGATCCTTGTATAGAAGCAAATTATTGTTAGCTTTATAGACATGATAGATCATTTTTGGGAGAAGTATTGAAAATCAATGACTTGTTTGTTTCTGACATTGCTAATTGATATAAAACTCTCTTACACACAGATGAGTGTCTATGAATTTGTTTCTCTAGTCTACCTGGACTAACACAGTAGTTCAATGGGTAATCACTACACTCTCAGAGGTTGAGAAATATGAGGGGGTGCCCCCCACCCCCACCCCAAAAGAAAAAAAGCTCCAATGGGCAGAGTGGAGCTTTTGTAGTGCACATTTTTCCTGCTAGAGGAGCAATGAGCAACTTGCTCTGAGTTAGTGCACCCAGTGGCATCACCTGAGAAGGTTTTCCCTGGTTACAGTAAATTTTTTCATAAAAGCAGTTTCACTCAAACCTTGTTTTTTTGTGATGGCCGATTTAAGAGAACAATGTGTGGCTGTGAATTTTTGTTTCCTGCTTGGGAAAAATACCACAGAAACTGTTGTGATGTTGAACACAGCTTACAATATCAGTGCTATGAGAAAAACTCAAGTGGTTTTCTCGTTTCTCGTTTCAAAAAGGTGAGATATCAATTGATGGCAAACCTCGTTCTGGACATCTGTCAACTTCCCGAATGGATGAAAATGTTGCCTCACAGTGCATTTGGAGTTTGTTCCACTAGGTCAGACTATTAATAAAGCTTTCCAAAGAGAGGTTCTGAAAAGACTGTGTAATACTATGTGACAAAAAAGGCCTGATTTGCGGCAGGCAGGGGTCTGGTTTTGTCACCACGACAACACACCTGCTCACACAGCCATCTCAGTGTGCCAATTGTTGGCAAAAAACAGCATGCCTCTCTTGCCCCACACACCTGGCTCACCTAACCTTGCTCTGTGCAACTTCTTCTTGTTTCCGGGAATAAAGAGGGACATGAAAGGATAGTGATTTGGTGACACAGAAGAAAAAAATGAGGGAGATGCTGTCAGCCATCAAACAGATTAGTTTGAAAAATGTTTCCAGTGGGTTGGAAAGGGGGAACCGATTACAAGGATCTACATATAACCTCCTCCCTGGGGAACGGACAACAGAAAAGTGGGTGAAGGGAGACATCAGACAGGGCAAGATATGACAAAATAATAATTTATAAATTATCA
>NW_022111369.1:43929383-43931212 GCF_000313985.2 Echinops telfairi
GGAGCTCGGGGTGTTTATCTTACTTACTCCATTTAACCTGAACTGCGTTTCAGGCACTGGCCAGTGAAGCAGTCCTAACTGCTACAAGGACTAAAACTGATGAATACTCAGAAACTGGGAGAGGAGGGAGATGCAAACACTGAGAGGCCTTGAGTCCAAAGAAAGCATCACATCCAGACATGTAAAAACTCTGGACCTCTCCAGGAACCAGTGAAGAAGGCTAGATAACGCAATAGGCCTGGGACAAGAACAAGGAAAGACCTTAAGAGCCGAATCAAAAGTGGCCTCGTTTCATTAATATTTTTGGCAGGAGCTATCGTCTAGTAAAGCAACCCAAGTACATATATGCCATGGTAACTGGGAACAATGAGGGGCGGGAGCAGTGAAGGATGGAAAACGGGTCTTGACACTGAGATGGAAAACAAGGCTATGAAACCACAGGGGTGCGGTGAGTGAGATGTTACAACATTCCAATTGGCTGCAGGCCTGTAAAGTGTCATCTACCAAAAACATGTTTGTCCATACATTGTGGGAGACAAAGACTACTTTAATCCCTTTGATTTTACTTGGATTTTATCCAAAGACTTTTTCCCCCCATAAAAGCAACTTTGGGAGTGGCTTTTAAAAGTCGGCCGTGTGGGGATTCTAACTTACAATGGCAGTAGCCCATCTGCAGAAGTCATCAACTCCTTTTCGAACACTGTCGTAGAGAAGAGGGCCATGGAGCAAGTCTGTTCCCTGTGGCTTCTTGTCTTCACAGACCCACTGGCGCGAACGAGACACACGAGTCTTCGGGAGACTACAGATAATGAGATTATCAGTGAATTACCATCTGAGGCCAAGGAATCCAACTGTACTTCAAACCACACAATGGGAAAAAATCAACATAAAGCAAGTAGAAAACAAGTGTGTGTATCAGTCTCTTGCAACCCAATCCAGCTCACTGCCATTGAGTGGATTCCAACTCATAGCCAGCCCATGCAAATTATATTTTAATCTTCTAACAATCACACTCTCCTATCAATATCATAAAGACAACTCTATCCCTACGAGTTATAACAAAATTGCAGTCTACCATTAGAAGTCGATTCTTTAAAGTACTTGCTGTTGTTACTTTCCATGAGTCCCCACCAACTCATGGCGAGCTTATGTAGAGCGGAAAGAAATGTAGCCTGGTCTTGCTCCATCTTCACAATCAGTGCTATATTCGATCCCGCTGTGGGGATCAGTCATCCTTTCAATCCCTGTGCTGACGGTTCTCCTGAGGCTCTACTTTACCAAACAAGATGCCCTTTTCTATCTAGATTACAAAATTATCCTATTTTTAATTTATTCGTTTATTAAGGCATGTGCCAAATAAGTGACCAAATCACTGGCTTAATTCTACCAAAGCTGCTATGGCCAGAGTCCAAGACTCAGACCAGGTCTCTCTCCCTGCTTCCTACTAATCTAGCCCATTAGCAAGTCTGGTTGATCTGGACTCTGTTTCCTCAGAATCACTGGATGCGTCTGCAGCTGCTCCAATACCCAGTTGATTCTTCACCCCCTAATCAAATCAATCATTTCCAAATGTAAATCCGGATGCACAAGAGGGTTTTAAAGGGTTTATGAAAAAACTCCCATTATTGCTTCAACTGGTCCTGAAGGGTTCATCTGTCCTGGATTCCCTGTGTTTCCAGTTCCTATCGGTACCAGAAATCGATACCCCCTCCTGTAACACACCCCAAAACGATTAAGCCTCTTCAACAACTTTTAACATTTATGATTTACCTGCCAAAAAATTCATCCTTTGAAAGTGTACAATGCAAAATGATCTTTAGAAAGAAAGT
>NW_022111369.1:43932766-43933707 GCF_000313985.2 Echinops telfairi
AGGCTGGTGTGCTTCTTTCATGTGGGCTTTGTTGCTTCTGAGCTAGATGGCTGCTTGTTCACCTAACTCTAGGTCTTTGCACATTTCATTATAATAGTTCACTTTGTCTTCTCGAGCTTATACATGATTTGTAAAAAAAAATCTCAGAGCATGCCTCAAGTATCTCTAAGTCCTCTCTACACTTTAAAGAACTAGTAATTATAAATCATAGAGCATGCATTACTTCCATTTGCCTTAGCTACTCTACAATTAAGAACGAGTTTCAGAGTTTCTTCTGACATCCACTTTGATTGATTTATTTCTAATAAATAAGTTCACCTTAATAGAACCTTTCCAAAGCATTAAGCTTAATTGTCATAGGAGCAATTTTCTTTTGCTTTACATTCTTATGTTCTCAATTCACTAATATTTAATCAAATATTATAAGTGTAATTAGAATGTTTGCTATAAGGAGATTCGGGATAAAAGATTTGACTTTTGAGTGGAAGCTGAAGAATTTGGGGGGTTCTAAAAGAGTAGCCCATCCATCACAACATCATCAGCCCTTACATAATATGGCCACCGTCTGCATATCTGGTATGGGCAAGGAGTGCTTTAGGAGTCACGTGGGTTTCCAACAGGGAGGAAGAATCCACTCTGTTGAGTCATTTATATTTGTTAGGGGGAGATGCTTCTTTCTCACATCTGGCATTTCCTGCCAGGTGACAGGAGCTCTACTTCTGGCCCCTCAGTCCACCCATTCACTGTCCCCTCTGGAGCCTCGGGGAAGAGCGTCTGGACCCACGCATCTCAGCTCTGTCCATTGTCTACCTGGGAGCAAGGCAGCACAAGGGAAACCCAGGTTCTTTTCTGCATTACTGGTGTGGTTTATGCCAAAAAAACGACAACCAGGAAACTTCCATCAGTCCAGCTCACTGCCATTGAGTGGATTCCAACTCATA
>NW_022111369.1:43936195-43937446 GCF_000313985.2 Echinops telfairi
TTTCTGCAGGTTTCCAATTTCCAAGCATTTCTCTCAGAGTCATGTAGATACAACCCTGTATTTTCCAAAACCAAACCAAACTCACTGCCATCGAGTTGATGCCAACTCATACTGACCTTATCACACAAAGCAGAGCTGCTTCTGTGAGTTTCTGAGACTGTGACTTTCTACAGTATACAGTTTCGTCTTTTTCCCTTGGAGTGACTGGGGATTTTGAACTGCTGACCTTGAGGTGAGCAGTCCAAATTGTACACCACTAAACCACCACGCTCCTCCTTTGTTGGGTAATTCACATCCATTTAAGAAAGTAGTCCTACTCCTTTCTCAACTCAGGAATTTAATTACTCTGATTCCTTCGATTATCCTAAAAATGAAAAACTTTGGAAAGTGTCTGGCTAATTGGAAAAAAAAACAAAACAGAAAATAACAAATGCTGGTGGGGGTGCAGAAAGAGAGGAATGGTCATACTCTCCTGGTGGGACTTTAAATATGTGCAACCATTGTGGGAAGTGCTGCAAACAACTGGGAACGGAAATCCCATAGGACCCAGCAATCTCTCTGCTGCTTTAGGGTATATACCCTGTGTTAGTCTGGGTTGACTAGAGAAACAAATTCATAGACACACATATGTGTATAAGAAAGACCTTTATATAAAAGAGCAATTGTATATTAAGAAAACATCCCAGCCCAGTTCAGATCAAGTCCATAAGTCCAATATTAGCCTATATGTCTGATACCAATCTTAAATTCCTCTTCAGACTCACGCAACACTTGCAATGACGCTGAGTGCAGGCAGATCACAGGCCAGTGGGTGAAAAGTCTTGTGGATCCAGTGACAGTGGAAACATCTCAGCACTGGCAGGGCTATCCACATGGCTCCTCTAGCTCCAGGACTCTGCCATAGCTCCACATGTCTTGTCAGCAGAAATATCAAGCAGAGAGTGAGTGTGTCTAGCCTCCAGTGAGCTATTTATCTCCTTTGTGCCTCCAAATGAGGCCCTAAAGCTGTGACCTGATTGACAGGCTAGACTCCACCCCTTCACAAGTTGACAGGAGATTATGTAACTGGCACACACCTTAAAGAAGTAAGAGCCATAATACGAACAGACATATGCACTATTCACAATGGCAAGAAGTTGGAAACAGCCCAGATGCCCATCAGTATTAGAATGGTAAAGAACATTTGGTACACACACACACACACACACACACACACACACACACACACGGATACTCTGCATAAAATCCAAT
>NW_022111369.1:43938518-43939881 GCF_000313985.2 Echinops telfairi
ATGATTTCTTATCCCAGAGTCACCAGACGAAATAGATTGGGAGAACTTCAGGGGAGAAGAAGGCAAGTATTTCCAGTTTGCTCTACATAAGAATCGGAATGGTGTCACTGGATGATGCCATTTATTGCTGCTACTTGTGTTTTTTGCAAGGGACCGAGGAAAGAAGGCTGCTCTAGTCCCCAAAAGAACTCTTACCTGTGGGAGGAGGGGTGTGTGGCAGGGGCAGGAGAGACACTGACACTACTCCTCCTTATAAATACTCACCCCTCAAGGGTTAACTCCAAAGCATTCAACATAATAATTTTCTAAACAAACAAACGTGTTGCCATCAGGTCAACACAGACTCAGAGCAACCCTATGGATGGTGGTTTTGAACTGCAAACCTTGCAGTTAGCAGCCCAAGGCTATGTCATCAGAGCTCCTTAACACCGAAAAACCAAGCTCACTGCCATTAAGTCAATTCTGACTCATAGAAACCCAATAGGACAGGTAGAACTGCCCTAGCGAGTTTCCAAGATGGTAACTCTTAACGGGAGTAGAAAGCCCCATCTTTCTCTCAGAGCTCCTTAATGCCCCTGTAAAGTCCCACCCACAAAGCTAGCATGAGACTGTACCTCTACAGGTAGGCTTTCTTCCAGATTTGGGCAGGCAGCCAAGGGATGCCTGGCCAGGTGGGCTTCAATGTCCTCAATGTGTCTCTTCTGTGCCCGTTGGGCTGGTGAGAGCTTGGGAAACATGGCTGCTTCCTTGGGTAGCTTGATGTGCTTCATCTTTGAGGTAGGTTGGGGAGCTCTGTGATAAATCAGGGGGAGGAAGCCCTCCTGAGGACCCCTAGTGATCAAACCTTCACAGGGGGGGCAGCCTTTCCTGAAGTCGTCCAGCCCCTTCCTCACAAATATCCACTGCCGGCTGTTGAGGGAGGTGGGGAACTTCAGCCTGCTCTTGTGCTGTGGGAAACTCCGGGAAGGTAGATTCTGGTGGCACCTAGAAGACAACATGCCTGGTCATATGAACTCCCAGGGTTGAGGTAGAAGGAGGGAACTGTATGGAGGGGCTTCAACAGGTTATGGAAAAATTGCATTGACTTTCAACTCTATCTCTCCATAAACTTTTTAAAGCTTCTTCCTAAGAGACTGGCAGCCACCTTTTTACTTTTAAAGGTGGGGTGGAGTCTGGGGGAAGCCCGGGAAGGAGATTTTATATTAAAAGTATACTTTGCGGCAATTCCACCCAATCTGATCCCACCACAGGGAGGCAAAACACTATGGGCGTGGTGCAACAGAACAGCAAGGGGAACAGAGCGACGAAGTCCCCAGGGAGTGCCAAAAATAGACTTTGGGGCCAGGGCTTGGCGCCCCACAGA
>NW_022111369.1:43951575-43952483 GCF_000313985.2 Echinops telfairi
CGGCCCCTCCGGTTCTGCGCGCCGGGGCCTGGCTCGCCGCTTCCTTGGGGGTGGCTGAGGGTCCGGTTCTTGGCTTAATGACCTTATTGTCTTGGGGAAGCGCTGTGCATCTGCTTCCCACGGAAACTCACTGCAGGTTGAACCACCTCATTTTTGCTCGTTTGTTGGAAAATAAAAAAGAGACAGACAGACAGACTTGACTGAATGACCATGGTGGGAAAGCAGAGCGGAGGTCCAGGAACTCCTCATGGCCCCAGGTGGGAAATTTGTATCCCGTCATCAGCAGATGCCCATCCAGCTTTTGTGCTGACTTGCCAGGAGCCCGGAGGGTGGAGTGGCTTACAAGGTTGGCCCAACCTCAAGGTCTGAAGCTCAAAGCCATCGACTGCGTCTCGAGAGAGACTTGAGGCTTTCTACCCCAGGACAGCCTTGGAAACCCAAAGGGCAGCTCGACTTTGCCTATTAGGTCTAGATGGGGCAGAATCTACTTGATGGCAGTGAGGGAAGTGAGATTGCCAGCAAGGAAGAGAGTGACCCTGCCCTCTAGGGACCATCCAGCTAGCCCTGGGAGGCAGCTGCTCTGTAGCAGGATTTCTTAAGCATGTGGTTGATAGGTTCTCATGCTGGTGGTACTTTTGTGGATCCCGGATTTACTCTTCACCTGCTACAAAATTATTCCAGGATGGCAACATATGTACAAATATGCTTGATACAATTAATGTATGGGTTTTTATAGGAGCTGTAAGAGCCCCCAATAAAATGATGTTTTAATTTTAAAAATAAAATAAAGTTATTTAGGGATCAAATTATGACTGATGGAGGGGTCGTTTTTGCAGTCCTTAGCTAGAATTTCATTTTCACCCTCTGCGGTATAAATTACCTTCACGTTGGGAATCTATTAAATACCT
>NW_022111369.1:43953475-43955255 GCF_000313985.2 Echinops telfairi
ATGGCAGCCTGTAATCAAGGATAAAGTGTTAAGCAGCTGCTTTTGCAGCCTCCCCTCACCCCATTGTTCCAGCACACCCCCGTGGCAGTACCACCAACTTTGAGAAACACTGGCCTAATGCAATACATCTGTTTGATTTTTTGACTCCTACTTCCGTCAGTGTTGAATGTGGATGCAGGCAAAATGGTTACTTGACAACTTCAATCTTTTCTCCATTGACCTTGTTCTGTGGCAAGGATGTTTTTGTTTGAAGTGTATTTCATACAGAAATGTATTTTTTTTTAATTTTCATCAGTAAGTACTTCAAGTCCTCTTTACTTCCAGCAAACATGATGGTGTTATCTGCAGCTCACAGGTTGTGAACAAGTCCTCCTCCAATCCTGGCACCTAGATCTTCTTCATGTGACCCCACTTCTCAGATAATTTGTTCAACATACCAACTGAATAAGGATGTGCATTTCAAGAATTGGTATGATCTTCTTAGTCTGGCATCCTCCAGTCATTTTGTGCTCCAACTATTAGTCATGAGTTTTATTATTATCAGTGGATGAGTTAGTCATTAAGAAAACATGTAAGATAATGGATGAAACTTCTTTTCACATAAAAACAAAAAAGTTCCCCCAAATTCCCCCCAACCCAATTGTTCCAAAGGTTTGTTTTTCAGTTCAGTGGACAAGCAAGGAAACCATACAGCAGTTTGGGATCAGAAAGTCTTGAGTTCAAATGTGAGCGATGACGCCTGTTGGCGGGATTGTATTTTCTGTGGAACTTAATGGGTGCAGCAGATCGTTGTGCTAAAAGAGCCGTCAGACCAGCTCTCATTACAGATGTGCTCTACGTACAGCAGAGTCAAACACTGCCTGTCCTGCAGCAGCCCCACGACTGTTGCTGTATGTGAGCCCCTGGTTGCAGCCCCTCATCATTCAAATTGTAAAAGATTCTTTCCATGTTAGAGGTTGTAACAAAACTTTCCTGGAAATGCTTTTTAAATAATCATAGTATAAATGTATCTTTTAAAAACCAGGCATAAAATGAATGCCATTCGTCTCGTTTTACAAGTGGAGAAGCTGTGAAGTGTTCTTTGCCTGATTCTGGTGTTACCTCAGACATAACTCCTCCCTCTCAGGAAGGATTTAGTACATTTGATGGTGTTTATTTGGGCCTTTTGGTAATTGTACATAAACATTTGTTAAATTGAACTGATATTTTTTCCCACAGGTGGTGAAGCTGTTCAAATAAACAATATTGCATGAGAGGTTTATTACACATATGTCAAATAGCATAAGGAAATTAAAATAATCACCCAAGTTCATGAAAACAATTAGATTTGAATCATAAAGCCCATCAATGAAAATAGAGACAAACTTAAGGGCCCTAAAACAAGATATTAATTCACCACCAAACATAATGAAAAATATTCGCTCTATAGAAGACAAAGGACAGAGACCGTCTGAAAATATGACAATGATATCGAAATACTTCATCTAAAGAGTTCAAAGGGAACCCACAGATTGGGAAAAAGATTTAGTAATGCTGCATCAGATAAAGGACTCACCTCCAAAACCTGTAGAAAATGTCAACATCTTCACCAGAAAAATTTATATATCCCAATTTAAAAATGGGCCCAAGACATAAATAGACAATTTACCAAAGACAACATACAAGTAAGTGCCCAACAACCATATGAAGAAATGGTCATGTTCATTAACAAGAACCAATTAGACAATGAGATACTGCCCCACACCAACACTTAAACAAAGTTCAATAAAACAGAAAACAC
>NW_022111369.1:43972105-43984507 GCF_000313985.2 Echinops telfairi
TTTTTTTTTTTTTGAAGTTGAGAAAGATTTTATTGACTGGGTATCCAGTTTTTATACTGCCCACTTATATTAACCTAGTGCTTGGAGGAGACAAGTATGTTCTTTGATGTGAAGAATCTTTATTCCATTTGGAACCTTGTGAGTCCGTGTTCATAAGCAAAGTCAAATCAGAGCAGGCCATCCATAAAGTCAGCAGCAGTATGCACCAATTTTAGCTTCATCTAGTGGGGTTCTGGTCAACTTAATGTGGGCTGCCTCCCTTGGCCCCACCAGGGTGCCCATTGGTTGCCTTGCCTTTTGACCACAGGCCCAGTCCCCAATTTTTAACAACTTCAGCCCCCTTGGGCTAGGCTGCTAGATTCAGCAGCCAATCGCTCCTGTCTTCTTTTTCAGTTCCTGTAAACCAGGTTTACGGGTGTTAGTGACCAAACTGAGCCCGTTTTCTTCTTGCTGCAATTCTTTCCACTATCATTGCCATTGTCATTGCCAAAATACAATTCCCCTACGATGGGGCTTCTCTTTTTACCTTTTGGTGAGGTCTCTTGATGCTCACAAATGCATGTATTTTAGGATGTCCCACTTCTCTACCTTGTCATTTGCCGTATAGGTATTTTTATTATGTTTGCGAGTGTGTTTATGCCTTGTCTTAGGACCCCTGAGTTAGACCCTATTTTGTGATGGATGATCTTCAGTGTTCTGGGGTTTACATTTCAGTCTTTAATCCGTGTTGAGTTCATGTTTGCATCTGGTGTGAGGTCTGAGTCTGGCTTCCTTCCTCTGCAAATGGAGATCCAATGTTGCCAGCACCATTTGTTGAAGAGAAGATCTCTTCCCCTTGCAATGTCTGTAGCAGCATTTTAAAAGGAGGGTTCTATGCCATTTCATTTTGTGCGTGTCCAGTATTTCTTCCTGTCAACTGTTTAGGCTGGCATAGAGACTGCTTGCCTTTGAGGGCATCTTCTGACCTTTTGTAACGTTTCTTGGGAAAGCATCAGCAAGTTTGCCTCTCCCCAAACCTGTTTCTGTTCGCTTCAGCGTTCATAAGAATGGTAATAATATTTATCGAACACTTGTACAGCATGCCAGGCTATTTATATGCTTCATTTCCTTCAATCCTTAAAAACTCGTTCACACGATACATACTATAAGCAGTCCCCTTGTACAGATGGAAAATTGTGACACAGAGCGCTTATGTCCTTTGCCTAAGGACTCATAGGTGCTAAGTGAAGGAACCAGGGAGTCAAATGTGAACGGGCTTCAGAAGCAGTGGCCTCACTCGAAGGGTGGAGAAAGGTGATGATTGCACCCCTTGAGCTTAAATTTCTGAATATAGAGTTTGAAAAAGGCTCTGTTTTCCAGTGGAAACCTTAAATCTATTTATGAGCTGCCACATAAAGTTTGCTTCCACTGAATTCCTTCTGACCAGTAACCAGCAACCTGTATAGCTTTTCCCTCAGGCAGAGTTCATTAGAGAGTGGATTGTGGCCACTCCCCTGGCCTGTCCAGGGAGAAGCAAGGTAGCCTTTAGGGAACCTCACCTGGGTGTGCTCTTAGTGGAAATTAGGGTGCTAGGGCCATGAGTCACACGCTGACTGCCTTGGCCAGAGGCCCTGAATCAATCTTGTGAGCTAACATAATGCACACGTTATCATCTTGTAAATCTAATATCATGTACGGATCCCAACCATGGTCCCATTCCCCATTCTGCAGTCCCATCTGGAACTGTGATGCAGTGAGTTTTTACAACCAGTTCCTTTGTGCTCCGGTGTCCTTTTTTTTTTTTTTTAAATCATTTTATCGGGGACTCGTACAACTCTGATCACAATCCACCCATCCATCCATTGTGTCAAGCACATTTGTACATTTGTTGCCATCATCATTCTCACGTGTCCTTTTCAGGCCTCTGAATCTCTGCAAACGCTTGACCACATTACAACCTCGTGTTAACGGTCTCCCTCATCCAGGTAGTGCATCTTTACCTTTGCCTTGTCATTTCCTGTTTAAGACTTAATGCGTGTTCTCATTACATTATATTTGAGGTTTGGAGCCTCTTTGCACCTTAGCAGTCCTTGTGCTGTGCTGGATCACACATCGTACCCGAAAGCTCATCAGTTTGCACCCAGCAGCCCCCACGGGAGAAAGCTGAAGCGTTCTACTCCACTGAAAACTCACAGTCTCGAGAGCCCACAGGGGCAGTTCTGTCCTGTCCTGTAGGGTCCCGATGAGTCAGAATTGATACAAAGGCTGTGAGTTGCTTTGGTTTGTACCCTAAAAAAGGGGATGGTACCAAGCTGATCTCAGGGTTAAAGGGGGGCGGGGGTGAGAGCTGCCCAAGGCAGGAGAGTCACTAGTGTTGGTCGTGCTCATCATCCTTTGTGTGTGGCACTTAACGCACACACAAACCCTCCCCACCCTCATGGCTCCCCTTTCCACCTTGGCCAGTGGGAGGAGAGGTGCTGCAAGGGGCACTGGGGGCTGGGCCCAGAGGGGTGGCATGCAGGGTGATTCTTGGCCCAGCTCTAGGGTGAGGGGTGGAACAGGGCCAGGACACTAGAAGTAGGTCTTCAGGCTGGCTCCACCCACTGGGAGGAGGGTATGACTACATGAGTTAACCACACTGGGTGACCCCAATGCTGGGGATACCACTGTTGAGAGCCCCAACAAGGTTGAACTTTATCTGAACCTGTGCTCCCAGTGATGGTTAAGAAGCCCCCCAACCTTTCTGTTCCGGTGAATCCCAAACCACTCTGACTGTTCTGTAGAGACAGGTAGACAAGAGATTCATTAAGATGGGTGAAGGTGGTAGCTTAGAATAGTTTTCATCTTGGGAAAAAATTTAAAACCATCCTCGTGGGTCCATGGTAGAATTCTCCTTTCCTTTGTCAGAAATCCGGGCTCAAGCCCCAGCCACTGTTCTGCAGGGGTAGCTGCCACCTGTCTGTCAGCGGGGGTTTGTGTGCTGGAATGATCTTCACCAGGGTTCAGTGGAGCTTCCAGATGAATATAAAAGGGACTAGAGAAGATCAGCCAATGAGCGCCCAGTGAGTCAGAGAGGTCTGATCCGCAAGGCATCTTGGGGAGGGCACAAGACCAAGCAGCATTCCATTCCCCCACGCGCTAGTCGGGTACCAATTCATGGCCGTTAACAATAACACGAAAGCCCAGGCCACTGTCTTTTCGGTGGGATTAAAAGAAAATTATTATATGGTCTCAGTTTCCCCCTCTTTGGTGATGGAACTAAGCTCTTAATTTGTAAGAGAGAAGTAAGATTCAAATCAGTAAGTTAAATATTGTACATAAAATAAAATATTTTTACTACACCTCTAAATATCTTCCTATTCTGAAATCATAGTGCGCATCACCACGGCTATGAAGTTGACCATCTTAGTGAGGGGCTTCTATTTGCAATAGCCTGAGTAAATCATCTCCTAAATGATGTGCATTGTCTTCACATACTCTACTAAGGGCAAAATCAGGATTACCTTAAACCAAACTTATCACTGCCATCGAGTCATGCCGACTCATAGCAACCCTGTAGGACATCGAACTGCCTCCTGCGAGTTGCTGAGACTAACTCTGAGTAGAACACCTCCTCTTTCTCCCTCAGAATTGCTGATGGTTTAGAACGGCTGACCTCATGGTTAGCAGACCAATGCATCACCACTACGAGCTCCTTAGCAATACCTCAGAAAATAAAAATGCAATTTGAAAGGTCTCAAAATGTCAGGAAATGCCCCTTTTGGGGTACTGTTGGCCACACACATTTCATCTATTCTCTTGAAATCATTTCAGAAATGTTTACCAACAGACAGAGGGTCCTTGAGAAGATCTGGTGAGGTCAGTTCTTTGGGTCCTAAAACTGCACAAGTCAAAGGCTCTTCTCAAAGAGAGAGCTGATGCAGTAGAGAGGAGATTTTGAAGACGCGACTCCTTTCCCAAAGTGTATCAAAAAGTAGTGCCTTCCCTGACTCCATTTTCCTGCCTCCCTTTTTAAAATCCCACATACACACAATCCCTTGAAAAATGACTAATTGATTACTTAGAAAAGAGCCTAGCCTATGCTGCATCAGACTGAACTCTTTTGAAACCCAAACCACACTCCCTCCCATTGAGTCTCTGTCAGCTCATAGCCACCTGTAGGGCAGGGCGGAGCTACCCCTACGGGGTTCTTCATCTTTCTCATGAGGACTGGCCTTGTGGTTAGCAGCTCAACAAATAACCACGACACCCCCAGGGCTCCTTATGATAACAGACAGTAAATAGAATATCTGAGGGGCTCTCAACAATAGCAAGGGGAGGAAGAGTTTATACTGTAGAGTTCCTCAAGGATCTGAAGGACATAAAGCTTTCTCCAGGATCTGTTCTAGAAGTATGGCCAGAGGGCCCCTTAGAGGCAAGGGTGGGGAGACTTCGTTTTACATACTTTGGACATGTTGTCAGGAGAGACCAGTCCTGGGAGAAGGATATTGTGGGAAACAGAAAGATTTCTCCCAAGTCGTCTCCTCCAAATATATGCCAAACCTAGCTTCTTGCTACATATGGTGAATGACTGTACACTTGGAGTTCAACAAAAGTAGGTCAAGGGTTATTCTCCCTAAGGGTTATCACCCACCTAAAGCAAGCAGACTGTATAGTCTGCCCCACCCTAAGTAGAGTCCACTCCCTTCTGGTAAGGATAGTAGTAGACTGTTTCCTTGTAGGAGAGCCCAGGGAGGTCAAGCCCGCCCAAGGGTGACCCAGGTTAGGCCGCCATCATGAATCTAGGGTCTGCCTATCACGTCACATGTATACCTTTAGTCCCTCCCCTTCTATCATGTGTATACCCCTAGCTCATCCACTTCCTGTTATGCATATGCCCATGGTATATCCCCCTCCTCTTGCTTGTATTGCCTATTGTACAGCCCCTTCCTGTGATGTACAGTATGTCTTTACCTGTAATTAGGAGGCATGCACACCCCCAAAGATATATAAGCCTCGGTGAGCAATAAACCGCTCTCTCTCCTGCTCTCTCCCCTGCCCTCTTGGCCCATGCTGTGCTCGGACCTGGCTGTTGAAATCATGGACATCCAGGAGGTGAGTATGCTACCATGAAATGTGTCTGACTTCTTTATTTTACTCTCTCTCCTATCTCTCTCATTCTCTATGACTTTATTATAATCTTTATATATCTCATCCGTACAGTTGAGCTTACTGAACCTGTGATTACCTGTGGGGGGCTGGATTTTCCCACAGGATATCGTTCTCTGTAAAGGGGAGGGGCAGCAGAAAAAGAGGAAGGGCCTCAAGGAGATGGATTGACCCGGTGGCAGCACCGAAGAACTCAGGCACAGGAACAATTGAGGACGGCGCGGGACCAGGCAGTGTTTCGTTCTGCTGTGCATAAGGTCACTGTGGGTTGGAATTACATACTCTGTAAAGAATTAGTGTCAGAAACTCACAGGGGCAGGTCTACCCTCTCTTGTAGGGTCACTGCGAGTTGGTGTCAATTTGTTGGCAGCAAGTTTTTGAGAAGGATGCAGATCGGCCCTGGGGGCACTGTGGGTCACCCCTCCAGCTGCCAACTGCCAGGTTGGCTGTTCAAACCCACCAGTCGCTCTACTGGAGAAAGCTGAGACTGTTTCTGTCTACCCTCACTCCCAGAAAGAGAGCCAGCCTCGGGAATGTGGGAGTTGCTGTGAGTTGGATGGACTGGGTGGCAATGGGCTTGGGTTTGAAGGATGCAGACTTTTGAAACCCCCAAACTAGGAAGAGATAAAGTATTTGCCTGGTTCCCTCTTTCCTTTGTTGAAGTAATAGTACAATCTCTTCTCGCTGGTAAAATGTGTGTGTGTGGAAACAAGACAAGGGGGCTATGAGGAGAAATAATGGACCAAAAAAAGGGTTAATAGGTAAAAGTGCTCTCAGCTGCCTGGATGCGTGCCAAGCACTCTGCCAGACACTAACCTCACACTCACTGTCACTGGCTTGATCCTAACTCACGGCCGCCCTGTCTTATAGGGTGGGTTTCTGAAATGGTAATTCTCTATGGGAGTAGAAAGCCTTGTCTTTTCTCAAGGAGCAGCTGGTGGTTTAGAACTTCTGACCTTGAAGTTAGCAACCCAACAGGAAACCACAGCACTGCCAGGCCTCTCATCATTTTATTTAATTAATCCCCACAGCACCCTATGATGATTTCTCTTCGGACTATTTCACTTTTAAAAATGAGGAGACGGAGGTACGGAGAGGTTGATTCACATGGCCAGCAAGATGCACAGGTCACGCTGGGTCCCAGTTGGTCGGCTGCCCCTTTAATCACTGCGCAGGACAGTGGGCCTCGTGCTTCCTGAGAGCGAAGGGGCAGCCGTCAGCACTGGTCCTGGCAGCACGGAAGTCCTCCCAGTGCCGTGCACTGCAGCCAGCAGGACAGGGGCTGGAGGGAGATGGTTTCAAATCTCTACCTGTCTGGGCTGGATGGCTAGGATGGTGGGCCCGGGTTGGATTGCCAGTTCCCCCTCAACCTCAAGGTGGCTGAGAATGGGTCCCCTGTGTGTTCTGCTGTGAAAACGTCCCGATATCTCACTTGAGGTAGCTTCACCATGACTTGTAGAAGTCAATGTAGTTTGGGTTGGATGTTTAGATTTCCATTCAACCAGTGTGATAAAGTCAGCATATTACAAAATAGCAGGCCTGTCTGATCCGGCCCGCTGGGAAATCAGGGAGAAAACAAACCGCTGTTTTCAAATGATTTATTCCATGGGTAAAAGCTGTTTTAAGTGAGAAAGTCCACTTTACCCGCTCGCTGGTGGCAAAGGCTCTGGCTGCTGCAGCTGAATGTAGGCGAGGCAAGAGGGGAGGTAGAGCGTGAGGAGGAGCCCCTCTGAAGGTGCGTCAGTCTTGATTAGCCCTGAGTAGGGAGGGGTGAGCGGGAGCGCTGGTGGAGTAGTGGGGTCCACAGTGAACTGCTCACCCCAAGGTCAGCAGTGTGAACCCTCAGCCGTTCCAGGGACAGTCCCACTTCGTCCTATAAGGCAGCAATGGCAGTGAGTTTGGTTTGGTGAGGGAGTGGTGGGAAGGAACTATTTGGCTGGGGCTAGGGATGGCCACAGGGGTGGGTAGGAGTAGAGCCTATTCAAAGTCCACTGCTGTCGAGTCAATTTTCTCATAACAGTACTATCTAGAGTTTCTGAGGCTGCGAATCATTCCTCTTTCTCCCTTGGAGTGGCTGCTGGGTTTTGACTTAGGGCTCAAGTTCTGGGCCCCGACTTGGCAGAAGGCTATGAATAACAGGGAAAGTCCCGAATCCAGTCTCCATGTGGAGTACACCTCCACCAAATCCCTTCTGGACATTAACCAGATACCTGAACAGCCTTGCCCTCGGGCAGAGTTCATTGTTCAGAGTTCAAGAATGTCTCCCAGGGATTGAATGTGTGTCCCGACTCCAGCAAGCTATTTATTTCCTTAGCACCTCCAAATGAGGTCATCAAGCTGTGATTTGATAGACAGGTGAACTCCTCTGATAGACAGGTGAACTCCACCCCTCCACTCATAAGTCTCAAATTGACAACACATTACGTAACTACCACAGCCCCTCTAGCACAGAGTATAACTAGAACTGCCCTTGTGGATTTCCAAGACCATGGCTTTTTACAGAAGAGAAACCTGGTCTTTCTCCAGTGAGCAGTGGTGAGTTTGAACCTTCAACCCTGTGGTTAGCACCCCTGGTAGATAACCCACTGTGACACCGGAGCTCCTTGTAAGATTTAAAGAGAGACAAGCCGCTCCACTGTGTTCATTTCCTAGCTCTGCTGTGACAAAATAAATAGGGTAGTTTTCAGACTAGAACGTTCTCTCCGTTCTGGAGGCTAGAAGTCCGAATTGCCACGAGCCACACTCTCACTGAAAGGCTTCTAGAGGAAACCCCTTCTCAGGTCTCCTAGCTTCCTTGGCTCACAGCTGCAGCATAACCCTTCAGATGGATTAGGACCCACCCTAGTCCATGTTGACCCATGTTACTGAGAGCTTCATCACCCGTTTCTAAACAAGGCCACATCCACAGCATTGACGACTTCGCCATATCTTTTTAGGTTCACAATCCAATCCATTCCATCCACCTTTGGGAAAAAGCAGCAGCCCTGGGGGTGTCGTGAGCTATGCGATGAGCTGCTGACCACAAGATCAGTGGTTCAAACCCAGCAGACATCACTCCTCAGGAGAGAGATGAGGGTGTCTACGCCCTGAAAGATTGAAAGTCTCAGACACTCCCTAGGGCGGTCCTATTTTGTCCTATATGGTCATGCTGAGTCAGAATGGAAAGTTTTGGTGAAAGGAACCACGTGAGCCTACAAAATAGGAACAATTGCAGGATGTCACACTGGAGACTGAACCACCCATCCAAAGCCAAACCCACCGCCATCAGTTAGATCCTGACTCACAGCGGTCCTGTAGGGAGTTTCTGGGGCTTTCGGAAATTTTTAAGGAGCTGAAGCCTCATCTTTCTCCTGAGGAGGGGCTGTGTACTAAACTAGGTGTAGGGTATGCCCTAAGAATTTGAGATAAAACAGCAGATGAGATGTTGAACAAGACAGGTGTGGGACAGCAACCCTGGCTGAGGATGATGGAGGCAGTCAGGCCTGGTGTTGAGCCCAGGACAAGAGAGGGTGAGACAAGGAGTTTTCTCCAGAGTAGACAGAAGGTCTTTCCCCACTAGGGCCTGTGCCCCAAATCCAGACTCTAGCCTGGTACCTGTGAGATGTATTTCTGTTCATTAAAATTACCCACTTGTGAAATGTCTAGTAATGCACCACGAAGAAACTAACCAAGCCACACCCAAGCTCACTGCCATCAAGTCAATGCCGAAGTCTAGCATTCTACCCTGATAGGACAGGGTAGAACCGCCCCCTGTGAGTTGCTGAGACTGGCACTCCGGAGTAGCTGGTAGTGGTGAACTGCTAACCTAGCAGATTGCAACTGGACGCATCACCACTATGCCACCAGGGCTCCAGGAAAGGATAGAACACATTTAACCCAGTATACAATGACTCTATGATCAACATTATTTCAGTATAATTAAAAAAAATAAAACTAAGGTGAGATCTAAAACACCTTTCTTGCTTCCCCAGAGTAGGCCTGCCTTGGGGTCCATAAAGGAGATTCCTCTTCTTGGCCCAGAGTGACTGTGTAATTTGCAACAGGTACCAGTTCATTCAGAAGTGCACTTGTTCTTCCCAGGTAAAGTGCTCTGGATTTAGGTATGGAGAGCTCTCTGGGACTATTTCTGTGGTCTCCCTGTCAGGGATCAGCCCTGTCCGCTGAGCATGCCTGTCTGAGCCCCCATGCATCGACCCCTTGTCAGAGAATTAGTTGGACTCACAGTAGCCCCTGGTGTTATTTTTTCTGACTGTGACCTTTATGGAAGCAGACCCCCAAGCCTTTCTTCTGTGACACCACTGTGTGAGTTCCAACCATCCATTTTTTTTTGTCTGCCAGGCAATTGCAACTTCTTGGATGTAGAGGGAGGATGAAATCTCACCTTCAGGAAGAGATGATTCTGGAACAAACAAACAACAAAAATACAACGATGTGATCATGTCAATTAGCAGCAGCCGTGATATGTCCCAAGAATCCAGGTGGCATAGTGGTTACTTGTGAGGCTGTTAACTGTAAGGTCATCAATTGGAAACCACCGGCTGCTCCCCAGGGGGATGACAAGGCTTTCTATCCCGCACAGTTGCAGTCACAGATATCGGCAAGAACCGTTCTGCTGTGTCCTATGAGGTCACTCTAAGTTGGAATTGACCCGATGGCCGTGAGTGAGTGATATATGTCCCACAGTCCAGAAATGAGAAGGAAGCCCCCAGGGGCCTTGAGCAGCTTGTGCCCAAATTTGGGGACTTTGGGGAGAAAGGAGTTGTTGTAGCATACGGAGGAGGATGGAACAGAACCGAACGGCAACCAAAAGTTGCTGTGAGACAGGAAGTACTGGAGAATCGGATTCCGCTATTTGGGGGTGGGAGGGGTTTTTCTTTAGCTGCTTATATTTTCTGTAATTAGGTCATTTTCATTCTCTCTTAGTGCTCAGTACATTTTTAAAATGCTAGTCTGCTCAGCTGTGCTGAGGAACCAAGAAAGAGTTTTTTGTCTAAATTGGATCTGAGTGCTAAAGTGGAAGCGGCTTCCCAGCCAACCGCTAAGCAGTGGAGACAGTGGGATTTGTGTTGGCACAGTGAGAGGTACCCAAAGGGGGAGGGCATAGAGGCAACCGAGCTGGAAACCCTTGTTCAGAAACGCTCCACACATCCAGAAAAGTTCACCAAACCTGGCTGCTTCTCTCCATTCCTGTGAGAGAGCTCTTGTGGTGTAGTGGTTACACGTAGGGCTGCAGCCTTCGAAGTTCAGCAATTCAAAACCATCACGGGTCAACTCATGGGAGAAAGATGGAGCTTTCTGCTGCCATGAAGAGTTTCAGTCTTGGAAGCTCATAGAGGCAGTTCTGCCCTGTCCTATAAGGCTGCTGTGTGTTGCCATCGACTCAATGGCAGCGAGTTTGGTTAGAATTTGGGTCTCTCTCCCTGTGGTGTCTTTACTCTGGGGCATCCAGAAGAGGGGCATGAAGCAGATGGGTACCCTTGGAGCTTACACTCAGGATGGAGCCAGCAAGGTATGGGGGTGAGGGGCTGCGAGGGAGAAGTTTGAGCAGGAACCACTGGGCTGCCAGTTACCAAATCATCTTTTCTAGCTGGGGAAGCAGTGTGGGACACATGTAGATTGCAGGAGGACCTCAACCAGTGCCCAGGGCAAGGTCCCCGTGAGGTTTTGGTGGGCTGGTCCAGCCTCTGAAGCTAAGGGAGGCACAGGGCAGAGGCCAGCTAAATGACTGCCATGTAAAGCAGAGATAAAGGTGGAATAGACTGAGGCCATAGAAAGCTAGAGGTGGACAAAGGCTGACCAGTGTAGGTCACCAAGGGCCACCAGGCACACTGGCCACAAGAGATGGAAGAGTTGACTCATTCTAGACCCCATCCAGGTTCTATTTGAGTCCAGGCCTGGTTTCTAGAGTTGCTGCTCCAAGTCCTATGGGGCCACCACTAAACAGAGTTGGGGGTGGGCAGCCACTGTCATGGCCAGTGCCAAGGTTCAGGCTGCCTTCACCATCTGCTGCACTCCTCTGAGTATACCAGATTAGCTTAAAACAACAAGCCTTTCTTTGCTCACAAATCAGCCTTTCAGGCAGAGCTCAGGGGTGCCGCTTGTCTCTGCCCCAGACTGTCTGGGTCTCATGCTTCCAATGGCTGCCAGTGGGGCCAGCCGGGATCTGCAGGATATCTCTCATCTTGCACACTGAGGACACTTCCTCGGGTCTCTCCCATGTTCTCCATCATGCTGGCCTCAGGGTAGTTCCACTTAGTGGTAGCTCGGGACTCCAACTGGACCGATACGTAACATCATGATAAATGCACAACAGATTGGAATTGTCAAGGAGCGTGTCTTGCTTGCACCCACAATCATTGCTCATGAAAACAGCAGTCAGGAGATTAAAATACGTGTTGCATTGGGTCAATCTGCTGCACAAGACCTTCTTAAGAGTACTGAATAGCAAGAGGTTACTTGGAAGACAAAGTTGTACCTGACCGAAGCCATGGTATTTTGAATTGCTTCATATGCATGTAAAAGTTGGACATTGAACTAGAAAGACTAAAGAAGAATTGGTGTGTTTGAATTGTGGTGTTGGAGAAGACTATTGAAAGCACCATGGATTGCTCAACCGACAAATCTGTCTTGGAAGAAGTACACCCAGAGAGCTACTTAAAGGCAAGGATGGGGAGACTTTGTCTCAGTACTTTGGACATGTTTTCAGGAGACACCAGTCCCTGGGGAAGGGCATAATGCTTGGTAAAGCAGAGGGGCAGTGAAACAGAGGAAGACCTTAAACAAGACGGCTTGACATAGTGGCTGCAACCACGGGCTCAAGCACAGGACAATGGTGAGTGTGGTGCAGGACCGACCAGTGTTTCACTTCGTTGTGCATAAGATTGCTATGGGTTAGCAGTTACATCATCTCCTGTCAACTTGGATGAAGGGGTGGAGTCTATCTTGTCAATCAGGTCATAGCCAATGAGGCCTCTGTGTGGGCATGGCTTTCTCCTGAGGATTCTGGGAACTCCTGACTTCCTCCCTGGAGATGGAACATACATTCTCTGCTTCACATTCCTGTTGACAAGACACATGAAGTTATGCTGATGGAGCCAGAGCCCTGGAGTTGGAGGAGCCACATAGAGACCCATGCTGAGATGCTTCCACCACCACTGGATCCACAAGACTTTCCACCCAGTGGCCTGTGATCTTCCTGAATCTGGCGTCATTGCATGTGTTGCATGAGACTGAAGAAGAATTTACAGACTGGTATCAGACAGATGGGCTAATATT
>NW_022111369.1:43986221-43991429 GCF_000313985.2 Echinops telfairi
AATTTGTTTCTCTAGTCAACCCAGGTAACACAACATCTAACAACAACAGGGCTTAAAGAGCAAGGATTTCCAGAGGCCCAGGTAGAAGTTGTAAAGTATTTTAACCTATCTACAGAAAATGGTAATTTCTACCATATTTTATTGGCCAAGCATGTCACTAATCCAGTCCATATTCAAGAAGAGAAGTCGTAGACGGAACCCATCAATCGGAGGAAGAATTTGTTACCATCAAAGAATTTGCTACCATGTTTAATCCATGATATCGTTTCACCAAGTCCTCAGCCAAGTCTCACGACTGAACTCTCTGTTCCCAGATTCTTATCAGTGGCAGCTGGGAGGCAGCAACACACAGAATATAAAAAGCAAAGGTCACAGAGTACAGGAAGCAAGGGTTTGAGGGCTTCCTTCCTGCTACAATGTCGTGGGCTGAACTGTCTTTTCCTTACTCCCCTCCCCTCCCACTCCCCAAGTATGTGTCAACTCTGCCAGCCCTGATTCTCAGTTGCATGGCAGTTATGTAATAGGTACTGTGTCACTTTTATAAAATGTGCTCACCTCTCACGAGTGATCTGCTAGGATCAATCAATCAGTTGTAAGAAGACTAAGGTGGGAGACTACATCCTGACTTAGAACACTGCAGTGATTTGATCTAAGAGGGGTTTCCTTGCAGTGTGGTTTGCATCACCTTTTATCTTACAAGAGATTAAAACAAAAACAAAACGAACAGAGAAGGAGGCACCTCATTACCACCAAGTCAGAAGATGTGGGAGCAGAGCTCATCCTTTGGACTGGGGCCCCAAAGCTGAGCACCTCAGAGGACTCAGGAAGATTGAAGTCAATACCCAGGAGCTCTCTGAGGACTCCCGGCCCACAGCTGGTGAGAGGAGGCAATGATCTTCCCCTAGATCCAGCAGAGAGAGAAAGCCTTCCCCCAGAGTTGCCACTCTGGATTTGGTCTTTTAGCCTCTTAAACTGTGAAAAAACAAATTTGCTTGTTAACACCATCAACTTGTGGTATTTCTTTTCTTTTTCACTTTTATTGTAAGCTATATTGACCCCCGAGCCCTAAGTTTGGCTTCTTCCATTTCTTCTGGGCCATCTTTTTTGGCTTCTTCCATTTCTTCTGGGCCATCTGTGCAACCTCCTCTTCTTCAGGTTTAGGAATAATATGTTCCTTTTCAGTCAGGGTCATTTCCATGTGGCAGGGATCGCTCATGCAGGGACTGAGCCCACCAGGAGCTCTGCACGTCTGGTGGCACTCCCCCTGGATGTGCTCAATGGCCAGAGAATCCACATCTAACTCTGTAAATTCAGCATTACTTCCTGCATTTTTAAGCATGTGCAGCAACAATTCAGGACTCTTTTGGGGTCATTAACCCTGGGTCCAACTCCACTGTTTGGTCTGTGCACACCTACCAACTCTGCCCTGTTCCACCTTCAGGAGGGCATGCACTGCTTCTGTAAAGTGACAAATAGTTGGTGGCTCTCAGGCTACGCCTAGCTTTGATGACCTAGGCAGTTTCATGAGCTTTCTGAAAAAGTACCTGAAGATCTGACACCCACACCCCCCTTGGTTTGCATGATTTTGTGGGATTTCCTGGATTCAGTGAGTATGAAGCCATTTGGGCCCATCCCCTCAGGCCACTAAGGAGGAGGAAGAGCTGTGGGTCCTGGGAGAATTCTGATTACTAAATCTCTCCCAACTTGTGACACTCTGTTGCAGCAGCCCATGATAGCTGAGACTGCAGAACCCACCACCGAGCCCCTGGATGAACTTGCCAGGTTATTTAACGTTCGAAGTCCCAATTTCCTTATGTGTGACATGACTATGGGTGGCTCAGTGGTAGAATTCTTGCCTTCCATGTGGGAGACTTTGGTGTGATTCCCACTCGATGTTGCTCATGCTTAGCTACTATCCATCCATCCGTCAGTAGAGCCTTAAGTGTTGCTATGATGCTGCCTAAGTTTCAGTGGAGTTTCCAGATTAGGGAAGACTAGGAAAAATGTCCTGGTCATTTATTTCTCAAATCAGCCAGTGAAAACCCTATTGATCTGAATGGTCCAATCTATAACCGATTGTGGGATGGTACAGGACTGGGACAGCATTTTTAACTTGTGTGTGGAATCGCTGTGAGTTGACGGCCTGCTTGGTGACAGCGAACAACAAAATGAGGAGAGTACTACTGTCCCCGGGAGGCCTGGTCGTGTAGTGGTTATGTATTGGGCTGCTAATTGCAAGGTCAGCGATTCGAAACCAACAGCCTCTCCACGGGGGCTAGAAAAGGCTTTCTACTCCTGTGAAGAGTTACAGTCCCGGAGACCCACAGGGGCAGTTCTACCCTGTCCTAGAGGGTTTCTATGAGTCAGCATCGACTCGATGACAGTGTTGCTTTGGACTATTATCCCAAAGGAAAAAACCACTGCTGTCAATTTTGACTCATAAGGACTTTACAGGCAGAATTGCCTCATACGGTTTCCCAGGCTGTAATCTTTAGGACAGCAGACTGCATACCTTTATCTTGTGGTGTGGTTGGTAAGTTTGAATTGCTGAGCTTTCGATTAGCCCAGCTCTTAACCACTCTGCCACCAGTAAAAACCAAGCCAAATTCACTGCCATCAAAGCGACACTACAGGACAGGGTAAAACTGCCCCTGTGGGTTTCTGAGGCTGTAACTCTTTACCAGGGCTCCCTTAAATCTTCAGTGCCCACGAAAATACACACTTGATCTCTCTAATGCAGCGAATACAGCTGGCCAACGGACCTGCCCCAGCCAGTGAACTCTGAAATCTATCCCCGGATATTTATCCCCCAGTTGGTGCAGCGTCCCAGACCGGCTCCTAGTCTAGGCTTGGATTCAGCAGAGATGTTAGGGCAGGCCTATTTCTGGGAGCCCTGGGGTTCCAGGGATAGGCTAGTTTGGTTCCAGGCATCCTTCCCCCACAGCCTTGCTGAACTTTCTTAGAGCTGCACTGCAGTATATGATGTGGCTTTCTACCTAACCTTCCTTCCTTGTCTCTATCCTTCACAAGCATCACACCTTCGCGCTAGGCCCTGCTTCCTGTCTATTGTTCCCTCCCAAGCACGACCACAACTCACAAGACTATCACAAAACACCCCAACCAAACCCATTGTCATCGAGTCAATTCTGACTCATAGAGATGCTATAGGGGATTTCCAAGGCTGTATATCTTTATGGGATCAGACAGCTTCATCTATCTCCCACCAAGCCGTTGGTGGGTTTGCACTGCTGACCTTGTGGTTAGCAAACCAATGCCTAAGCCACGATGACATCAGGGCTCTCCCTCAGGACTATTATCAGAAACCCACTGCCAACAAATACCTGAAGTTTTCTGATTCATAGTGAAGCTAGACAGGGTTTCCAAGGCTGTAAATCTTTATGGGCCAGATAGCCTCATCTTTCTCCCAAAGAGCAGCTGGTAGGTTTGAACCACTGACATTGTGGTTAGCTTAAGTGTCATTCTCGAAAAAACTCACTGCCATCAAGTCCATTCCGATCCAATTCCCCCTTATATCAACCCTATAGGGGAGAGTAGACATACCCCTGTGGATTTTCAAGACTAAATCTTTACAGAAGAAGAAAGCCTCATCTTCCTCCCTCATAGTAGTTGGTGGTTTAGAACTGCTGACCTTTCTGTTAGCAGTCCAATGAGTAACCAACGATGCCACCAGGGTTCCTTGGGGTATCAAATACATGGGTGTGTGAGAAGCATTTAGTCAAGGCTTGACATATAGTTGGCACTCATCTAACCATTCAATCAATATTCAGAGTCCCTACGTGGGCAGGCTTTGGAGCGGATACCTGAGACATAGTGATGAGGTATGCAGACAAGCATGACACCGTGTAGTTATTTTAAAGCATCTTGTCGATCCCCACTGCTCAGAGATAAAGGCTCAACTTTTCCAACAGGACACAGAGCCCTTCAAAGTCTCACACCTTAGGGTCACTTCCTGCTTTACATTCTGCACACCTGAGCCCACAGATAAAAGAAACTTCCCTTTCTCCTCTAGCTTTGCTTTCTCAAACCCAATATCATTTCTCTCCTTTCCTTTCTCCTTGAAATGCCTCTTCCCTCCTCGGCACAAGCCTGATCAACTCTTAAACATACCCAAGACCTACCTCAGCTTGTCACCCTTTGTCACCCCAAAGTAGCTACTAACCTAAAGGTTGCTCATTTGAACTCACCTGGAGAAAAGCGGGTTCCTATTCCAGTAGAGAATTACAGTCTCGGACATTGGGCCTCTACTCAAGTCCTCCCTCAACGCAAGAACACTTTGTTCTAATAATCTGGCATTCTGTGGTGCTCACCTGACCAACACGATTGCTGAAGTTAATATGAGTGCATAAGCTAGTGTGCTGAAGAAAGCTGATGGTGCCCAGCTATTAGAAGACATAGCATCAGGGGTCTTAAAAGCTTGAAGTTAAACAAGCAGCCATCTAGCAAGGAAGCAACAAATCCCATGTGGAAGAAGCACACAGCCTGTGTGATTATGAGGTGTCGATGGGATCAGGTATCAGTTATCAGAAGACCCAAAACAATCATATCTATGAACAAGGTGGGTCGGAGTTGAGCCCCAAAGTCCATCTGTGGCTTTGGACATCCCCTCACAGAAGGGTCCCAAAGAAGGGATGAGCCAGCCAGGGTGCAGTTAGCACCGACAAAACACACATTTTCCAGTTCTTTAATGCTTCCTCCCCACCACTATCATGACCCCGGTTCATAATTTATCAAGGGGTCGCAAGGTGGGGAGGGTGTGGGAGGAAGGGAAAAAGGAGGAACCCGGATACCAAGGGCTCAAGTAGAAAGAAAATGTTTTGAAAATGATGATGGCAACATAGGTACAAATGTGCTTGATATAACTGATGTATGGATTGTGATAAGAGCTGTTTGAATCCCCAGTAAGATGATTTATTTAAAAAAAAAAAAAGGGAATTACAGTCTCAGAGATTCCTGGTGAGTCCAGGCTGGATGGCAGTGCAGTTTTGAGGAACCCTTGGTGGGATAAAAGCCTGACCCTGTGCCACGGGGAAGTTCACAGAGAAAGCGCCAAGAGCCAGTCCAGGTAGCCCAGGCAGCACGTGCTGGCTGGGAACCTGGTCAAAGCACCGGTTACGTCGTCGTTGTACGTATTTACCACCCTGTGCCCGCTAAGTGGTGACCTCCCCTACGGCAGGGGCCGGGTCACAC
>NW_022111369.1:43991987-44004736 GCF_000313985.2 Echinops telfairi
GGTGAGCGGCGCGCACGATGGGCAGGTGCTGCTTCTACACGGTGGGCACGCTGTCCCTGCTCCTGCTAGTGACCAGCGTCACGCTGCTGGTGGCCCGCGTCTTCCAGAAGGCCGTGGAGCAGACCATCCAGAAGGTGAGGCGGCGCGGGGCTGGGGGTCTGGGGGTGCTGCAGGGGGAGGGGGGACACTGAGATACCCCTCCCCTCCCCACCCCCGCGCCAAAGCCACTAACCTCCATACGTCCTTCTCTTCTTGGGCTTGGTAGGCGAGGGCGAGAGGCGCACGGGGCAGGACAAATGGCAATGTCTCCGGGTCACTCTTCCCTACGCCCGTGGCTTCAGAGTTTAGCGGAGAGGGGGAAGAAGCTCTCGCGTCTGTGTGGTCCTTCGCAGCGCTCAGCCCCACCACACCCCAATCACTGTTGGGGGGCCCCCACTCTTCCTTCCCACTTCCTGAAGACAGGGCGGGACTTGAAAGGCGCCGCGGAAGAGGCCGAGGATGCGGCCGTGCGGGGCCTTTGTGGTGGCGCGGGGCTGGGGAGGAAGAGCGAGCGTGCGGCTATTGTGCTCCCGCCGCCCGCGCCGGCGGCAGGGCCCTGGGCAGCCAGGCCCCAGGACCCGTGGGCCTGTCGCCATCTGTGTGGCCGCTGCACTTCCTTAACTGGCTCGCTATCTTGCGCCATCTACTTAGGCTGCGTCCGCACCCTCGCTATTCTTGCCCGTCTCAAACAGCCGCAATCTTCAGGTGAAGCTGCCTGTGGCCTCGGAAAGAATCTGTGTCTTTTCTCTGGAGTCACTTTAGCTGCCTTCTCCATCGCCTGTCTTCCCTGGTCCTTTCTTCGCCCCTTTCAGCCACAGCCACCACACCGTGGAAGCAGGACCAAGAGAGAGTTCGTCCTCGGTTCACTTTTTCCTTTAAATAAAAGCATCACTGGAGCCCCCTTTCTCCTCAGCACATCGCTCCATGTGTCACTGGAGATGCCTGGGCTGCACGTGCTCTCCGCCCGGCGCTCCATGCTTAGGAATCGCTTCTTCTGGGGGGCAAGGGACCTAATCTTCTAATAGCAGTGTCCAGAAATATTCCGCTAATTGAATTTGTAATTAAAGGCAACTTAAAAAGAAAAGAAAAAAAACCCCAACAAAACAAAAGCACCGAGCAAAGCGTAATTTAATTTTCAGAGTTCACATTCCACCCCCACCCCACCCCAAATCAGTTCCCCCCACGGAGCTTCTCAAGCACCATTGTCCACTTGTCCCCAGGCACTCCACAATCAAGGAAAATAAACAAACTCTTGCCCTCCTCCAGCCCATGGCAAGATGTTTTCCAGCTTGCAGACTAGCAAGAAGCAATCATGGGCTAACTCAGAGGCGAGTTTTAGGCCGTTTCAGAAGAGGGGTGTGAGATAAGGGCCTGGCTCAGTGCCACGAAGAAAAATGAAACCAGTTGCTGTCTCGGGCGAACCCCGACGCACAGCCGCCCCATACCTGTCAGTACAACCGCGCTCCACAGGCTTTTCCACAGCGGACGGTTCTGAAGTAGATTACCAGGCGTCTCTTCCCAGGTCCCTCTGGGTGGACTTGGATGGTCAACCCTTTGGTTTAGCAGCTGAGCATATGCATCATGTGCACACGCAGAGACTGCCTCTGGAAAAGGCAGTGGTGCGCCAGGTAATGAAGAGGGAGAACAGAGGCCTTTGGATTAGGGTGTTGGTCAGAAATAGTGACTCTCCCCTTGATTGCCAGAAGAAGAAAGAAGTACCACAGACTGCTCCTTAGGAACGAAGAGGGTGAGACGTGCCTCACACTCTGTGGACATGTCATCAGGAGGCACAGCCCTCGGAGGATGTCGTGGTTGGTAAAGCAGAGGGTCGGTGAGAAAGAGAGACCCTCACGAAGATGAACTGACAGTGTTGGCAACTACACATCAGAACGACCGTATGATGGTGCGGGACTGGGCAGTGTGTGCACAGGGTCCCTGAGTCGGAACCATTAGGGGCACCAAACAACAAGGTTTCCGTGAACTGGACTGGTCTGAGCATTTCTTCAGCCATGCCCCCGGGGACTCCATTTCTTGACCCAAAGGGGGTGGCTATGAACCAGTATGTCTGGGGCTTGGGTTTGCTTTGATATTTGGTGACTGACTTTTGCCAAGTGGTTTTCTCAGTGAGGAATAACCTCGGCTCTAATTGATGAAAGCACTGAGGAAGTAAAGTTTCAGAATTGTGCAACCTCAGGTAAGGAGAGAAGCCCCAGTTGCATAGTGGTTACGAGTGAGGTGCTGATGTCAGCACGTTGTCGTTCACAACCACCAGCTGCTTCTTGGGCCATGGAAGTAGGAAGTCTCATCTTTCTCCTGTGGAGCAGCTGGTGGTTTTGAACTGCTCACTTTGTAGTTAGCAGCCCAACTCACAACCATTCTGCCACCAGGGGTCCGAACCAATGCAAGGAGTAGAGAGGTTATAAGAATTCTTAGAGAAAGTAGGTGTAGTTTTCACGGGAGATCGTTCCTGTTAACTGCTGTTGAGTTGGCCCTTGAATCGTGGCAACCCCCTCTTGGCACGATTTAGATGGTTGCCATGATTTTGATGATTTTCGTTGGCTGGTGTTTTGGAATAGTTTGCCAGGCCTTCCTTCCTAGTCTCTCCTAGTCAGGAAGCTTTGCTGCAAGTTGTTCAGCTTCATAACAACTTGCAAACCTCCTGACAGATGATTGTGGTCCAAGCATTGAATCCAGGTATCTTGAACCAGTGCCTTCTTGGGTATAGTTAGTGATTAGTCCATACGAGCAGTTCTATGTTTATGAGATGTCATATAAATAGGGGAAAATTGCATGAGATTTGGAATCAGATACAAAATACAAAACCCATTACCATTGAGTGAATCCCAATGCATAGCAAGCCTGTAAGACACATTAGAACCGCCCCATAGAGTTTCCAAGGAGCCCTGGTGGTGAAGCGGGTTTTATGTTGGGCTGCTGACCAGGAGGTTAGGAACACGGAATGGCCAGCTGCTCCAGGGGAGAAAGATGAGGCTCACAAGTCGAGTTGTCTTGGAAGCCCCAAGGGGCAGTGCTAACCTGTTCTACAAGGTCACTTTGAGTTGGAATCAATTCAATGGCAGGGAGTGAGAGAAGAGTTTCCAAGGCTGTCAATCTTTGCAGAAGCCCGCCAGGGCACCTCTTTCTTCTGCAGAGCAGAGCGGGTTTCAGTGATGGACCTCTTGGGTAGCAGCTGAGCACTTTACCACTGTGCTCTCAGGGCTCCTGGAGTCACACGTCCTACATTTACATTGAGCTCTTGCTATTTTACAGACTTTGTGGCTTTGAGAAAATGACTCCCCTTCCATTTTGTTACTTTAAAGCAGTGGTTCTCAGCCTTCCTAATGCCACGGCCCTTTAATACAGCTCCTCATGTTGTGGTGACTCTCCCAACCATAAAATTATTTTCATTTCTACTTCATAACTCACTTAGCTACTGTAATGAATCAGGTAACCCCTGTTAAAGGATTGTTCCAGTCCCAAAGGGGTCGCGACCCACAGGTTGAGAACTGCTGCTTTAAAGGGAGGTGTGGGATTGTGTGGGGGGTGCTAACTACCCTTGATGCACTGGTATGTTTACTTATTTAATTTATTTTTACATTTTTGTTGGCACCTAATCCACATATCATACAATTTAATAGTTCAATCGTTCAATTACATCGAGATGAATTATACAATCATTACAAAAATCCATTTTAGAACCAACTACCCCACCTCACCCCCGCCAACCCAGTTAAATCGCCTTTAAACTGAGTTGTGTAATCAGAAACAGTTCCAGTGCTCCCACCCCCACCCCGCCTCTGTTGTTACTCCTGAAATCCCCTCGCAACCGGTACATTTATCTTGAAGCTCACAAAGCTGAGGTTTCTGGAGCCCTTGTTTCAAAGACCCTTCTCAGGCTCTGGGCCTCATCCTGTATCCCTGATATTCGTATTCTAAGAGTGGACCCTTGGAGGTGATTTAAGCTTCAGGACCCAGACTGCTGCATCTGCCTCCCTGGGTGCCATTGTGGGACTCAGTGAAGCCATCCAGGCAAAGATAGCACAGTATCCTACACAGAGCAAGTCATCAATATCTGTCGGCTGCCAGGATTTCCATGATCAGGACGATGGCACAATGTTTGCATAACTTGACTTTCATTCATTCAAAGGTTGCTCTCCTCCTCCTTGTCCACAAGAGGAAAAGGGATGGCATTCGAATGAGTAGGGTTGGCTCGTTGTGGGCAGCTTAGTGCAGTCATTCCTAGTAAAAGAATTTATCTACAGGGATCATTGTCCGTGAGCCCAGAAGTGACGGGGTGTTGTTGGAAGAAAGTTCTTATATTCCCAGTGAATATGGTGGAAGGAATGAAGACAATTGGGCCCCGTTCTTGGCCACACTGGTGATTCTTCTGTTGGGCAAGACCTGTAATTGGTTCTGCTTCATTGTTTTCATTTGCCCATTTGTAAGTGTCCCTCCTCCTCCCCGGGCTGGCATGAGCATTAACAAGCCTGGGCTGGCAAGTGTTTTGAGCGAGTGTTGCAGGGAGACCCAGCAGTCTGTTCTATCTTCTAGAGCCAGGAGGCCTGGGGCTCTGATGGTGCCTCTCAGACCTGCTGACAGACAAGGGCTGTTCAGAGGGTTACTCTGAGGGCATGTGCCAATGGACTGTTTGAAGTAGGTGCAGCACCATAGCTTGGCTCAGGCCTGAGCACTTCTCCCACCACAGCACAGATTCATCCTCCAGGGCAGCGCCCCCAGACCTGGGACAGGCCCTCCAAGGCCGGTTGAGAGGGGAAGGGCTGAGTGAGGCAGCACTGACATGCAAATCCTGCCAGCTGCCTGGAAGGGCAACCCCTTGCCAGTCTGAAGTCACAATGTCAGGTATGTGGCTAGCTGGCTTGCTGTGTCCTAAGAGATTTTTCTGCATTGTGTGCCCCCCCCTTTTCTGTTTTTAAGTAATACCACCCCCCCATCTCAGAGCTTTTACTTGTCTATATATGAACCTTCCCCTCCTAAGAGGGAGCCCTGGTGTCATAGTGAAGTATACATTGGACTGCTAACCACAAGGTCAGCAGTTCAAAACCATGTCCTGCTCCATGGGAAAAAGAGGAAATTTTCTACCCCTGTGAAGAGTTACAGTCTCAGGAACCCATAGGGCAAGTCTACCCTGACTTATAGGATCACTGTGAGTCAGCATCAATTCAATGACAATGAGTTTGAGGTGTGTGTGTGTGTGTGTGTGTTTGCTTCCCCTCTTAAACCTGGGGGAAAGAATTGTACTTTATATAAAAATGCCCTCAACTTAAAAAAAATAAGAATAATAGGAGCTATCACAGAGCTTACTCTTTACCTAATGCTTCTGTAAGAAAATACCACTTTCCTTTATTAAGTACAAATACATATTTATTGAGCACCTACAGAGTCCCATAGGAGCCTTGGTGGAGTAGTCGGTTATGCATTGGGATGCTAACCGCAAAGTCAGCAGTTTGAAACCAGCAGCTACTCTGCCAAAGAAAGAGGAGGCTTTCTCCTTCCATAAAGAGTTACAGTCTCCAGAAAACACAGGGGCAGGTCTACCCTCTCCTACAGGGTCCCTCTGAGTGAGGATGTTTTAAAACAGAGTCCTATTGTGACGAGGTCTCTCCCGTGAGTCTGCAGCTAATAGCAGCAAGCCAGAACTGTGCTAGTTGGTTAGGATGCATTACAGGACAGCAACACAAGGGCAACACCTGCCTTCATGGAGTTTACATTCTCACCTCCAAAGAGAATGGAGAGGGGGTGTCTAGGGGGATCCTCAGGCTCCCACTCCATTTGCCTCCTTCCTGTAGCACAACCAAGAGAAGGCAAGACAGACCGCTCAGTTAAAAGCTAAAGAATGTTGTTGTTAGGAATCCTGGAGTCAGTTCAGACACACAGCGACCTTACAACAGAACAAAACATGGCCCGGTCATGCGCCATCCTCACAATTGTTCCTGTGCCTGAGCCTGTTGATGCAGCCATGGCTTCAGTCCATCTCATTGTGGGCCTTCCTCTCTTTCACTTCCCCTCTACTTTACCAAGCATGATGTCTTTCTCCAGGGACTGGTCTCTCCTGACATGTCCACGTACGAGAGACAGAGTCTTGACATCCTTGCCACTAAGGAGCACTCTGGCCGTACTTGTTTCAAGACGCATTTGTTTGTTCTTTTGGCAGTTCTTGGTACTTTCAATAGTCTTCTTCAGCATCACAATTCAAATGCATCGATTCTTCTTCTATCTACATTATTCAATGTCCAACTTTCACATACATGTGAGTCTATTGAAAATAGCCAGGGGTCAGGTGCACCTTAGTCCTCAGAGTAATATCCTTGCATTTCAACACTGAAGAGGTCTGGTGCAGCAGATTTACCCAATGCATTGTGTTGTTTGATCTCTTGACTGCAGCTTCCATAAGCAAAAGCTAAGCCATAAGAAAAAGGAAATAAACTAAGACAGTATGGTTTACTGGGAAGCTTGGTTGCCTTTCCATGTGAAACTAGAAAATAAAACTCACTGCCATCAAATCTATTGTGACTCATAGCTGACTTACAGGAGCGTTAGGACCCCTGGTGGCAATAGTGGTTACTCATTGGGCAGCTAACAACATCAGCAGGTTGAAACCACCAGCCACTCTTTGGAAGAAAGATGAGGCTTCCCACTACACTAAAGAGTTAAAAGAATCTTGAAAACCCACAGGTGAATTTCTTCTACTCTGCCCTTTCGGGTAGCTGTGAGTTTCAATGTAAGGCCTTGAATTATGGAAGGACCCAGTAGAGGCCCTCACCCAGACTGAGGGCAGGGGAGGCTTCTCACATTGGTTGCCAATGGGGCTGACTCTTCTAGAACTATTGGCCAAGAGGAGGCGGGAAGGGCATTCTAAGGCAGAGGAACAGCATGTGCCAAGACTTGGAGGGAGGACATGGCTGGTTGGAGGAATTGTATGGCTGGAGTCAGATGTGAAAAGGAGTATAGAGAAGGGAGGCCCAAGGTAAGCAAGGCCAAGTTAGGAAATGCCCTCCTAGTCAGTCACTGCACCCCCCCCAAGAGTGACCCCATTGTGACCTCCATTTACAGACCAGTTTTGCCGTTTTTTAACTTTATAAAGTATATGTCATAGTGTTTGTAATTAGTTTTCCTTCTATGCTTATCAAGCTTTTCCCCCTAAGTCTCCAATGTTTACAACCATGGCGTTAAAGTAGGTCACTGAACAAGAGCTTCCTCTTCTTCCATCTCTTCCACGAGATGGATCGATGCAGTGACTGCCACAATGGGCAAATGCTGTGAGGATGGCACAGGTCTGGGCGGTGGTTTGTTCTGTTGTTCATGGGTTGCTGTGAGTTGGATCCCAGCCGGAGGGCACCTGATAACAACAATACTGACCATGCCTCTCTTCAAAGTTAAGAAGACTTAGAACCGCCTTGCCATCAAATCTATTCCGACTCACAGTGACCTTACAGGACAGTGTAGAACTTTCTGGTGTGTTTCCAAGGATATGAATCTATATGGGAGCAAAACGCTTCCTCTTTCTTTTCCAGAGTTTTAACTGCTGACCTAGTGGTTAGCAGCCCAATGAATAACCACTACACCATCAAGACTCCTTAGAATCACACACACACACACACACACACACACACAATCTTAGTTGTTGTTTGGTGCCATCGAGTCAGGTCTGACTCATAGGGACCCTAAGTACAGCAGAGTGAAATACTGCCCTGTCCTGCGCCATCCTCACAAACATTCTGTTGGAGCCCATTGTTGCGTGTTGTTGTGGTTAAGTGCCATCACGCCAGCTGTGACCCATAGTGAGTCTACGTACAATGGAACAAAACACTGCACCATCCTGTGCCATCCTCACAATTGTTCCCATGCCTGAGCCCATTGATGTAGCCGTTGTGTCAATCCATCTCCTTGAGGGCCGTCCTCTACTTCAATGCTTCTCTGTTTTACCCAGCATGATGTCCTTTTCCAGGACTCGTTTCTCCTCCTATTAATATGCCCAAAGTCTGTAAGATGAACTCTTGCCATCCTTGTCTCTAAGGAGCACTCTGGCCTTACTTCTTCCAAGACTGATCGGCTTGTTCTTTTAGCAGTCCATGGTACTTACAATATTCTTTTCCAACACTAAAATTCAAATGCATCAATTCTTCTTTATTCAGTGTCCAACTTTCACATGCAAAAGAGGAAATGGACAATACCATGGCTTGGGTCAAGTGCACCTTAATCCTCAAAGTAACATCCTTGCTCTTCAACACTCTAAAGGTCTTGTGTAGCAGATTTATCTAATGCATTATGTCTTTTACTCTCTTGACTGCTGCTTCCATGAGCATTGATTGTTTATTGAAGCAAGACAAATCCTTCACAATTTCAACCTTCTCCATTTATCACGATGCTAGCTATTGTGAGGATTCTGGTCTTCCTTACATTGAGTTGTGATCCATACTGAAGGCTGCAGTCCTTGATCTTCACCAGCAAGTACTTCAAGTCCTCACGTTCAGCAAGCAAGGTTGTGTCATTGGCACATCGCCGCTTGTTAATAAGCCTTCCTCCCATCCTGATGCCACGTTCTTCTTCATGTGATCCTCCTTCTCCGATAATTTGCTCAGTATAGAGATTGAACAAGGATGGTGAGAAGACACAACCCTGATGCACACCTCTCCTGAATTTAAATCATGCAGTGTCCCCTTGTTCTGTTCGCGCTACTGCCTCTTGATCCCTGTACAGGTTCCTCATGAGTACAAGGAAGTGTTCCGGAATACTTCAGTGTGCTGGATGGAGTTCATTGCCGCATAAAGACCATGCAATCTGTGTTTTTACAGCTAAGGAAACAGGCTCAAGGCAAGTGAGCACTTTCTCTAAACCAAAATGGAGAACTTAGGCCGAGAGCAGGCAAGCGGGGTATCCTGATTTGAGATTCACTGTTTCGCATGCCAAGGATGACCGCTTCCCTAGGGTCCATCCTGCTGTCCCCATCTAACTACTGGCAGCCTTTTTTACTTTCCAAAGACTCCCAGGTAGGACAGTTTATTCTGTGGCCATGATCCCGATGCCACACTGCTTATTCTCCATTCTTTAGCAGTAAAGGGAAGCCGTGTTCTCTAAGACGCTGAGGTCCACCCAACCTAACCCAAGAAAAGTGAGATTCTTTTTTGGAAAGCTAGAGAAGGCAGCTCATGGAAATCTACGGGCGAGAGGCCAGTAAGGGCTCCTGGGGGTGCAGTAGAAAGTGGGAAGCCACCAGAAATCACGGGTGCCCGTGTCCTGTGCTCAGTCCCTTGCTTTCGCCACCAGCGAGCTTCCCCTGTTGGCTAATGGGGCCCAGCTTATCAAGACCTCCCCGCCTCTGCTGGATCCTCCACTTCCTCACGTGCTTCCTCTCTTAGCTGCTCCTTTCCAAATCTGTAAGGGAGTAATGAGTTGGTTCAGCCCAAGCAGAAATCCCAGCTCTAGGATCAGACAATAGGATTATTAATTTCCTTGCAAGATTCTCTTAATCCCTAAGCAAAGTAGCCTGGCGCCTCCATGGCTTCTAGAAACATCGTCTTGTAATATGTTTCAACATTTTATGCAGCCCTGTTAACCACAGGGGCACTCCTTATTAATAAGTAAGGCAACGGAGGAGACCACTGGCCTCAGTTTCCGATCCTGGGCTCCAGGGAGTCACGTCCAAATCGTTGATGGAGCTTTTGAAATAGCTGACCCCAGCCCACAGCTGCTGGGTCAGATTAGTCAAGGGACCCAGAAATCTCCTTTCAAAAGCTGGTGATGAAGTCCTCCAGGGGCTTGGATGGTCACTATACTGACTGCTAACCACAAGGCCAGCAGCTCGAAACTACCAGCAGCTCCGAGCAAGAAAGACGAGGTTTTCTGCTCTTGTAAAGAGTTAGTCTCGGTAACTCACCGGGCAGTTTTACCTGGTCCTGTAGGGCCACGCTGAGTTAACATCGACTCCTTGGCAGTGACTCTGGGTTTGGTGCTTCAGGTTGAGGCTATTACTACTAGGGATTATGTTATCTGCATGTTTATATTAAAGGAAAGATTTGTGGGGGGTTTTGGTGGCTGGGGATGGGGAGTGGAGGTCAGGGAAGAGGAAGGTTCTTGGAAATAGAAAGTATTTTGCTTCTTTGTTTAATAAAATGCATGATTTCAGTCTGTCAGGCCACATCAAAGGCATCATCTGTTCAGCCAGACATTTGCTCCTTTCCCAGGGAAGAATCAGCAGGCGGGGAATAGAAGATCATTAATGAAAAGACAGGCTATTGGCCAAGTGACTGGGCATGCATGGCATATGTCTTCAAGCTATAGACCATATAATAATGGAGGGAGCATGTTTGATTAAGCCTGGCAACTAGTCCAAAGAAAGCAAGCGAGGACTATATGGGCTACTTTAGATGTTTACTTTCTATCTCTTAAGGCACTGATAGGTCTAAGTGTTGGGAGTCATTTGCTCATTTAGCAAATAGTTACTGAGCAGCCCCTGAACTTTCAGAATGTAGATGCTAACGGGTCATCTTGCTTTCAGGCCCCCTTTACACTTAACAATCATGAGGATCCCTACGAATTTCTGTCTCCATGGGTTATAGCTATCCTATTTGCCGTATTAGAAATTAAAATGGAAACATCTTAAAACGGCCGTCCGAGCAATTACATCATGGCCCGTCACGAAGTGCCTGGAAAAGGCCATGCGTGCTCTCGCGAGAGAATGAGAGAAATGCTCTCTGAGAATGCTCAGGAGAGGAGTTTTCACTCCCTGGACCCACCGAGAAGCAGGGGCTGTGGGCTGCACGACAGAGCTGTGAGCGGCTGATGTGTTTTCTAGTCAAACAAATATGCCGATACTCTTTGAATCTTTAAGAAGCGTGTGGTAACACTTTTACACCACGGTAAGGGCAGTTGGGAAACTCTGTTATTGAAGTTTTCAAGTCACCATGATTTTGTTTAGTGCCTTCTTCATTTACTGGGCCCCTATAGAACGTGGGGTCCCTGCTGAATGAGCTGACCTGGCTGACTGCAAGGTTGGAGGTTTGTGTCTCCCCAGTGGCACCTCAGAAGAAAGGCCTGGTGGTCCACATATATGTATGTTTAAAATCAGCCACTGAAAACTCTATCAAGCAGAGTTCTTCTCTGACATACAGCATCGCTGTGAGTTAGAGGGGACTTGACAGCCAGTCTTCCTGTAGCTTCCCAAAGAGTTGCTGCTAACATGTGTCGCTCAGCTCTGCTCGGACAGGGACATTCTACAATCAAATCCCTCTCTCCTGCCCTGCTCCTCTCAAGTCTGGAGGGATTATCAGGCCGCACGACTCTGATTTGTTTTCAAAGCTAGTTGAAAAGCGCTCCTAGGAGGGAGAGAACCTATCGTAGTAACTCTGTGTCATTTCCTCGTAAGACCAAATGCACTGCCTTCTGCAAAATGGATGATCAGTGAATGCAGTCTTTGGTGGAAGGATGGAAGGATGAATAGGCTCTGTCTTTGAGAAGCATTCTGATGGCTTCTTGTTGTGCTTTTAGGGAGCCCTGGTGGCGGCCTGGTGGCGGAGTGGGTGGTTACACATCGGGCTGCTAACCGCAGGGTCAGCAGTTCAAAACCAACAGCCACTTGGAGAGAGAAAGAGGAGGCTTTCGACTTCTGTAAAGACTTACAGTTGCAGAACCCCACCGGGACAGTTCTACCCTGGGCTCCGGGCCCCTGTGAGTCAGTGGCAGCTCGCGGGCAGTCCTTCTGGTTGTGGTTGTGGTTTTGGAGTGCACCCTTTGATGACTGCAAGAATCCAGGCTGGGGCTGCTAAGTGTCAGGGCTCTCTAGCACTCAGTAGTAAAAGTTCATCAGCTTATCTCTGATGCATTGCTGACCGAATCGGGTCAGCCTGGTCAGCAATTCCATGCCCAGTGCGTAGATCTCTGAGAGATTTTTATTGTCGGTCCTGCCTTTGATCAGCTCTCTGTCTATTCAGCTTTAAGAATTTAGACTGACTGAAGATCCCTTTTAAAACCCCTTTGAGACAGAACTATTTTTTGTTTGTAATGTTTGGGTGACAATACGTTTTTTTGGACAAAAGTTGTTAATAAGCCTTCCTTCGATCTCAATGTTGTATTCTTCATACGGTCCAGCTTCTTGTATTATTTGCTTAGCATACGGATGAATAAGGTAGGTGGAATGATACATTCGCATATTTATAATTAAATTACTTGATAATTCCACCAGGAATTTTCGGTCATATCGTATACCATATATACTTGAGTATAAGCCACCCTGAATATCAGCTGAGGCACCTAAATATTCTTTTTAATCATTTTATTGGGGGCTCATACAACTCTTATCACAATCCATACATCCATCCACTGTGTCAAGCACATTTGTACATGTGTTGCCATCATCATTCTCAAAATATTTGCTTTCTACTTGAGCTCTTGGTATCAGTTCCTCATTTTCCCCTCCCTCCGTGCCTCCCCAAGAACCCTTGATAATTTATAAATTATTATTACTTTGTCATGTCTTACAGGGTCTGATGTCTCCCTTCACCCACTTTTCTGTTGTCGGTCCCCCAGGGAGGGGGTTATATGTAGATCCTTGTAATCGGTTCCCCCTTTCCAACCCACCCTCCTTCCACCCTCCGGGTATTGCCACTCACCACTGGTCCTGAAGGGATCATCCATCCTGGATTCCCTGTGTTAACAGTTCCTATCTGTACCAGTGTACATCCTCTGGTCTAGCC